>NC_142257.1:2861648-3573523 GCF_052056855.1 Sturnus vulgaris | reverse complement strand
CCAGCCGTGCTGGCCCACAGCAGAGGAGGGACATGCAGGGTGACACCACACAGCCTTGGCATGGCACCTCCGTGGCACCGAGCAGCACAAGCACATGGCAAGGGGAACTGAGGGAAGCTGAGGCTGGAATGGGCACCAGCAGCACCCCCGGCTGGGCACTGGGACAGGGAAGATGCAGTGGGTGCCCAGGGGGTGGGAGTGTTGTTGCTGGCACTGGCAGCGCAGTGCCAGGAGCAGGAGCTGGAAGCCATCCCGGGAGAGAGGTGCAAGGAGCAGATGGGGCTGGCATCACACTTGGGACCCCCAGCCCCCTCCCCCCAGGGCAGCACCGTGCTGGGCGCCCACCTCAGGTGCCATCTGTACTGGGTACCCCCATCTTGCCCTACCCTGCTGTTTGCCTGGGGCGTTTGGCCACCGTGGGAGCCCGAGCTGGGGGTCCCAGCGCTGCGGGGGAGCTCGCCCCGGTTCCCATGGCAGCCCCCCGGAGCTCATGTGCAGAGCGGTGACTTCAGCAGGAGCAGATGGAGCCGCAAGGAGTAAAAACATCCTGTTTCCATGCAAATGCCATCAGTAATAACGAGCCAGCCTGAAGGAGGGTTGTTATTGCTGTGCCAGAGCTCTGCTTACAGGGGCTGGTGGTCTCCTCTGCCACTGGCCCCCACCAATGTCCAGGCAAATGTCCTGGGGCTCATGGATCTGCCTGGATCAGCACAGTAGGGTGAAAATGGGGTGTCACCCCACAATCACTGCCCTACCTGTGTGCATGGCTGGTCCAGGACTGCACTGGCACAGGAGGTCCTGGGAGGTGTGTGATGATGGGAGATGGCTCTGGCCTCATCCTGGAGCGGTGCTGGCAGTGGGCTCAGCTCTGCCTGCACTGCCAGCATGGTGCTGGGGTGGAAGGAGGCCACGACACAGCTGGTGCCACCCGGGAGAGCTGCGCTGGCTTCACACTCTTCAGCTCTTGAAGGCATCAGAGCAGTTGTTAATTGTTCCTGATGCCGCTAATGAAATTATTGCTGCACGACACTGGGAGACACTGCCTGGCCCCCTGCTGCTGGGGATAGGGCTGCCATGCCGCAGGTTTTGGCTGCCACAGGGTTTGGAGAGCACTCTGGGCACCCCGGTACAGCCTTAACCCCCTTTGACCTTTGCACCATTGCAACTGCCCACATTGCAACTGCCCACTGGTGAAGGCAGCACTGCTTGTGGGCACCTTGGCAGGGTGCAGGGAGGGGACAGAGAGGGAAGGGGCCACATCTGCGGCCACACTCAGTGTGGCTACTTTGGGGTACCTTGTGGCCAGACGGCTGTGTACGGCTGTAAGATGCAGCCCCACGGGTGCCGCCAAGATTGTGGTCCCTCTTCTCTGACATTTTCAGTGGGGTGCCAGACTGGGCAGGGGACCATCAGTGGACATCACCTGGTGGTGCAGAAGAGGCTTGGGGTAGAGTGGGGTGTGGAAGGGAGATGAAGCGCGTAGCAGGTGTGAGCTGCCGGGGGGTGTCCCGGGGGGTGCAGAGCCCGCGGGCGTCCCGGAGAGGGGAGTGACGCCGTGCCGGGGGATGCTCCGTGCCCGGGGGGGATGCAAACCGGGAGAGCCGGGCTGCGCTGCACTCGGGGACGGTGCGGACGGTCCCCCCGTGCCGGCTCGGGTGTGTGCAGAGGCGAGGGGGTGCAGTGCCAGCGGGGGGAGCGGTGCCGGCGTTGCGGGCGGGGGGCGGCGGCGGGGGCGCGCCCAGCTGTTGCGCCGTCCCTTCCGCGGGCGGGTCCGCGCTCCCGCCCCGCATTGGCGGCGCCCGGGCGGAGCGGAGCGGCGCGGCGGCGGGCGGCAGCCGCGGCGGGGCCGGTGGCGGTGGCGGGGGCGCCATGGCCCGCTGAGGGCGGCGCGGAGCGCGGCCCGCCCTGCTCCCTCGCCCCGCAGCGCTCCGCGGGGCGCGCCATGGGTGCGCGGCCGCCCCGCCGCCGGGCCCCCCCCGCCGCCGCCGCCGCCGCTGCCGCCGCCGCGCCGGGGCCGCTCGGTGCCCTGCTCGCCGCTGCCCTGCTCGCCGCCGCCGGTGAGTCACCGCGCGCCTCCCGCGGGCACCGCGCTCTGGGCGGGAGGGGGGACCCGGCACTGGGACTGGGCGCCGAGCAAGGTCACCCGGGGAGCGGCGGCGGGTGGGCGTCCTGCGAGACGCCCGTACCCTCCCGGGGACTGGGGCCGTTCGTTCGCCGTGCGGGATGCCCGCTGGCTGTTGGCGGTTCGGGTGCTGGTGGAGCGCCCTCCTGGACCGGGGATGTGCCCCCCGCCCCACGTCGGGCACTGCCGCCCCCCGCCCCTTGCCCAAGCGTGGCCGCACACGCGTGTCCCGCCGGCACTGCCCCGGACACTGCCCACACGGGGGGGGGACCTGGGCTCCCCGCACGGCTCCACTCCCCCGGGGCCCTACCAGAGCCGGGCAGAGGTGTCCGCAGCGCACCTGCCCCACGAGTGGTGTCCCTGCCCCACGCACAGCATCCCTGCCGCTGACAGTGTTCCTGCCGCTGCCATCACTTGGCCGGGACACGGGGGATCGCGGTGACGGGATAGCTCGGAGGATGCTGTCACGCCGCGGGGGTGCGCGGGGGTGGTCGTGACGCGGGGAGTATGCGGGACTGTATCGGTGGTGCTGCAGACGCGGTCGGTCCAGCGCACGGCTGCCCCCGGCAATGTCCCCCCGGGCAGGACCCGGCAGGGGCGGGAGCGGCCGGGTGGAGCCCCGGGGCTTGGTCGCTCCAGCGGTCGGTCCGTGGGGTCGTTGGCCGGGAGTACGGTGGGTGCCCGGGGCTGGCGGCCGCTGGCAGGTGTCACGGCAGACGGGAAGTGGCGGCTGCAGACAAAGGACCAGGCTGGGGGCGGGGAGCCGCGCGAGGCTGGACGTGAGCTCTGCGGGGGGTCGGGGCGGGGGGGGGACTCCCCCTCTGCGCCCCGGGGTCCCGGGCCACTGACCCTCCACTCGCCAGCGGAGATGTCCCCTAGCATGGTTTCAGTGCGTTGGTGGGCATGGCAGACACCCAAAGGAGCTGCAGCCCCAATGCTCCCCGCAAACGTCTGGGCATCCCTAGAGACTCTGCGTTCCCAGCATGGCCCCGTCTGCAGGGGGACGCTGCAGAGACGGCGCGGTGGGTGGGCACCCCTTGGGTACAGGGGACCCTATATAGAGGGTGATTTGGGTACCGAACCCCAGCTGGGCAGGGACCACGGCTGTCCCCATAGCACCCGTGGGAAGTGTGAGGATGGATGGAGATGGGAGGCAGAAGGGCAGAGGGTGCACCAGAGCACCCCATGCCAGCCCTGTGACAGGAGGTGTGAGGAGCTCGGAGGTGCCAGCACCGGCTCGGGCAGTGTAGTGTGGTGCTGGTTCCCATCGCTCTCTTGGCAGGCAGCTCACAGCCGGCCGCGGCGCGACTGAGCCCAGTCACCTGCACAGCTACTGCTTGGCACAAACGGGGCAGGGCTGGGCCTCTGCTCCAGCCTGGCAAGCTATGGCACAGGGTGGCACGGCGTGGCATGGCACGGCTCCCCTCACCAGGGTCGTCAAGCCACAGGCTGGGGACAGCGAGCCCAGGTGGCCAGGCAAAGGGCCCCTGCCTGCTGTTGGAGCAGCATCCCTGGTTGTGGGCTGCCCACCCGCTGGTGCCTGCAGGGGAAGGGCGAGAACAGTAGCGAGGACTGGGGGTCACCCATGGGCAGCAGTGAGGGGTGAGGTCCCCAGGTAGGGGGCTGCTTGGCTGCTGCACTGGCAGGTGGGCAAGGGCAGAGGGGCAGAGTCCTTCCCAAGAGCTGCCCCTGGCCATGTTGTGCCGTGGGCCCTTTCCCCTTGGCATCGTTGCAGCCAGTGCCAGGCCCTAGGGCATCTCCTGCCCCAGCTTCACAGCGGTTCCTGCTCCAGCTCCTCTGGTCGGGGCCACGGCATCTGTTCTTACCACGCACAAGCCACGTTGTGCTGCTGACTTCACTGGGCTGCCAAGGATCCCCGGGCTCCAGCAGACAGCCCCCAACCACTGCACTCCACAGCCTGATGCCCCACAGCCTGGCACCCCAGGTCGTTGCATCGTGCAGCATCCTACAACCTGTGCCCGGCTGGGCACTGGTGGCTCCGTGGGGCAGGCAGGAGTGCAGGGTGGCAGGCAGGGCTGGCGTGTGCCGGGCACCGGGAAGCTGCCGTGCCGGCTGTCAGCACGAGCACGCGGCAGACGCAGCCTGCCCAGGGCTGTTTGTTCTGGCTCGGTGCCACGCGGGGCTGGCACTACATCAAACCGTGCGGAGCCTGGCAGGTGCTTGCGGGAGGGAACTGGGATGCTGACGGTGCCACCAGGGGCTGGGCACTCCCAGCATCACTCAGCCTGGCCCACCTGGGTGGCCAGCAGCACACGAGACCACCCTGTTACTGATGCCAAGGGATGTTGGCATGAGGACTGAGTGCTGTGCATGTCCCACTGTCCCCTCTTCCCTGTGCCCAGGGTTGTACCCTCCGTGCCAGCACTGCTCTGTCAGCACAATCGCCGGTCCGTGTATTGCATGTCTGCCCATGGGAAGGCTGAGGTGGGTTGACTCCAAACTAGGCACACTGGGACCCTGTCCTTGTCCAGTCAGTCCCAGTGTGCCCAGTACCCCTTGGCTCTGCCATCTGCCTGTTCTTTGGGTGCTGCTTCTGCGGGGATGTCAGGCAGGTGGCTCCCCATGGCCCCTCAGTCCCTGCTCTGTTGGGGCTTCTGCAGAATGGGGTTCTCAGGTCCCGGGACCCTCAGCCAGCCCTTGTTGCCATGGGGCTGTGAGGTGCCAGGGCTGCCATCACCACTGGGTGACACCTGTGAGTGAGAGGGGAGAGACTGTGGGGCTGGATCCTGACACCTGGGATTGTTGTCTCCTGCCTGTTCAGGTGGGATGAAGGACTGAGCGTGACCTTGACACTTCTCCCGGTGGGGCCAGGGCTTGGCCAGAGCTTTTGCTCCTCGTTGTCACTTAAAGGAGAGCCCGGAAACCCACTCGGCTTCCCGGGATCGAGACCCCAGCGACAGTTCCCACACGTTGCACTGGGCCAGTCTTGTGCCCCCCACCATCCCAGTGCTGGACTGGGCTGGGGGACCCCCTCATCCTCCACTGAGCACGGGACCCCTTCCCCATGCCGTGCTGCTGAGAGGGGCTGGCAAGTCTTGGCAAGAGTCCTGCCAGCACAGAGGCTCAGGGGGCTGTGGGGCTCTTCAGCTACCCAGAGCTGGATGGGAACATGTCCCCTCTCAGCCCCGGCTCTGTGTGTGCATGGAGAAGAATGCTCAACACTGGATGCCGGGGCTGGTAGCCCTCAAGCAGGCAGAGGTGGTCCCTGGGGAGGGGCTGCCACCCCCGGCTGTCTTTGGTGGCCCTGGCACCATTGTCCTCAGACCCCGGGCATGGTGCAGCGTGGGTCACATGCGGGCATAGCCAGGGCGTGCAGCCCAGGGCGGGCGCTGGGAGCCCTGCCCGCCCTGGCACATGCTAATTGCATGTAATGGGGAGAGCAATATCAGCTCAAATCCGTAATTAGGCAGCTCCATTGTCATGCAAACCCGCCTAATTCATTCACAACCAGCACTCGCTTCATCAGCACCCAGACGCTGCCAGGCACTCACCGGGAGACAGGCACCTCCACCCAGCCTCCCCCGTGGCCTTAGGGCTGGCACACGTGGGCCACACGCCTGAGGGGCCCAGACAATGGCCAGCTTGTGGGGATATGCCAGAAAATTGGGGACACGGTCCCATGGCAGCAGGGGCACCCCCAGGAACACGGTGTCCATTGGAGCGTGGAGGCTGCATTGGCATCATGTGCCATAAGTCGCATCGTCCCCAGTGCTCAGCACGCGCCAGGCTGGCCAGGAGCCAGGTCTTGCTGCCCAGCATTGGCATCCGACCTGCTGGCTCTTTGCCCAGCCGACGCTGGCACTGGCACCTGCTTGGCGTTGCTGTGGGACCGTGTGGGGTGGAGAGGTGGGTGCAAGGGAAGCATTTGTTGATGTTCTGATGCCTCAGGTGAGGGTCAGAGCAGCAGGGCAGTGCTGTGTGATGCTGGGGCCCATGGCTGAGGGGTCTCCCAGGGACAGCACCAGCTCATTTGGCTCAGACCCAGCCTCTTCCAGCAGGATGGTGCCCAACTCAAAGCCTCAGACGAGCTTTTTGATTGTGGCGAGTTGCGCCAGTTCCCTTCTCTGCACCCTGCAGAGAGTAAAGTGCCAGTGACGGGCACCCCTGCATGCAGGGTTGGCACCCCCAGGCTCCCCTGGAAACAGATGAGCACCCTCTACCCTCCTTCTGATGCCCACTCTTCCCTCGTTAAGGCCGGAGCAATCAGCAGCAATTATGGCTTTAATTACCTGCTGCTGGGGCGCAGGCCGAGCGCCGGCAAAGTGCGAGGAAATCTTTCATGTTAATGGTGTGCCAGGCCTGGCACAGACACGATGGATGGGGCACCAGCTGGGAGCGAATCTGCCGGCTACAAAGCCCACGGGGATTCGGGGAGGTCCACAGAGGAGCACAGTGGTGGAGGCAGGTGCTGGCATTGAGGGCCCCACGCTGCTGTGGGAACCCCCAGAGTGGCAGCAGCAGGCAGGAGAGCATGCAGGTGATGGGAGCAGAGGGAAGATGGGTGGGATGTCCTGTCGAGGGTGGATGATGTGGTAGGCAACAGTGTTCAGACAGAACCGTGGCACTGGAGCACTGTCTCACTGGAGGCAGCTCCCTGCCAGGGAGGTGGGCATCCACCGGCCGTGCTGGTGCTGGGGCTGGCACTGCCGCAGCCACCGGCGGGCAGCCTCTCCTCGCCAAGAGCACGCTGACCTTCTCAGTGTCTCCCCGCGGCAGGTACAGAGGCACCCACCAGGCTGCTCCCGGCACCACTGGGGACTTTGGCACCGTCACCCAGGCAGGATCAGCCCCTTGAGCACCAGAGGGACCATACTGAGGCACCCACTGGAGCTTGGTGTGTTCTGTCCGTGCCCCCCTCCCTCCCCCCAAAGTGTGCAGTGCAGTGTCCTGCGGTCTCTCCTTGTCCAGTAACACCAGTACACCTGGTGTCTCTGCTGCTGGGGAGCCCAGGTGCTATAGTGAGAGGCTGTGTGACCACCTGTGGTGGCAGGGAACAGGAGGAGTTCTGCACATGGGGGGTAGGAGCAGCTGGGGGTCCCACAGTGCTGTGATGAAGGCAGGGGCGGGTGCTCAGAGCTCACAGCGGGGTGTCCCCATCCCCTCTGCACCCTGAGGTGGGTGTCGCAGACTTCCTTCCCAGCCCACCACCCTTCCCCTCCATCAGGCACCACTCCTGCGGGGGGATAATTGATATTAAAGCCCTGCTTAATGCACCGACTTTACCGGCTGAGATTTATCGGCGCTGGAACAAACTGTGCTCCCAGAAACCCCTTTGGCTGCAGGGAGAGCAGCCGAGGCTGTGCCCTGCCACGGTGAGGAGGGGGGCGAGGGGTGTGTGGAACCCATCGACCCCCCCCACACCCCGTCCGCTTGTTCCCCGTCCCCGCCGAAGTTCCCCGGTTCCCTTTGCCAAGGTGACATAAGCATCTCGCCTGTTTCCATGACAACGCAGCGGCAGGTGAGCGCGAGGCGGATGCGGGAGCCGGCACGCGCCACGTGGGGGGCCGCTGCCCACACGGCGCCCACGCTGGGCCCGCACCCACGGGCTGGGGGTGCCACACTGGGGGGGGTGCCATAGGACATGGGGGGCCCGCGGTGCATGGAGGTGGCTGCAGAGTGTGGGGTGCCCACAGTGCATGAGATCCCCGAGGTGTTTGGCGTAACCGCGGTGCGTGGGGTGGCCATGGTCCATTGGATGGTCGCAGGGTGCGTGGGGTGCTCGTAGTGCGTGCAGAGCCCACGGTGTATAGGGTACCCGTCATGGAGGGGGTGCCTATAGTGCGTGGGGCACCCAGACCACAGTCCCTCTGTTTCCTCATGGAGCTCCATGCCAGCTCCAGCCTCCTGGCTGTGCCCCATGGCTCCATCCATGCCCACACCACAGCACAGAGCCTCATCAGTGCCTGGCACGGCGCTCAGCAGCAGGACATCCAGGGCTGGGCAGCACGCCGGCTCTGCCGCTCACTGCACATCCCCAGCTCTGTTTGCTGTCCATGCTCCCCCCCGCCCCGTCCACAAGGCACCCAGCAGCACGCTTGGGTGGGCAGCTGGGGGGGCTCCGTACCCATCCTGCATCCTCCATGCCTTGCTGCTGGTCCCAGGCTTCCTGCGCCCCTCCACTCAGCCGTGATGGATAGACACGCAGCTCGGCAATCGCTGTACTCATTTCACGTGTGATTAAAAAGCTGGTCCCGCAGCACAGTTCACCCGGCGCGTCTGCCACAGCCGCCCGGGCGGGAGGCAGCCGCGATGCTGTGCAGCAGCAAACATGGCATTTCATAAATAAATTGGGTTTATTTACCCAGCGCCCACGTGCCAGCATGGCTAGTGCAGTGCGGGCACCCAGGGTGCCCGAGTAGCAGGCACAGCGATGGGACCCGCGGGTGATGCGGCGAGCTGTGCCGCAGCCGGCACAGGGACAGCACCGCGCCGGGGACCGCAGAGCCTGTCCGTGCCGTGACCCCCGGGCCGGCCTCAGGCTGCGGCTGGGGGGGTCGTTAAACCAGTGAAATATGAAATGCCTGTATATCCCCGACAGGAGTTTTAATTAAATTAATTGCCAGTGACATTGTAAAAGTGCTGATGGGGTAATAACCGGCGCGTTATAGTCGCCGTTTATCTTCCCCGCGTAAATTAGCTGCCGCACCTTGTCCGTCCCGGCGGGCATCGCGGCGGGCTCGTCGGCACCCACTCCCCTGCTCTGAGGGGTCTGAGCCAGCTGGGGGGAGCAGCAGGGCCTGGAGCCTCCCTGGGGGACTCGGGCAGAGCCCAAGGGAGCCCTGTGTCGCTCGCGTTCCCGTCACGCAGGCGGCCGTGCCAGGCGGGAGCCAGTCGGGGTGGGCACAGGCAGTGGGGTCCCATGGGCACATAGGGAGTGGCTGGTGGTTGCCAAACGAAGGTACTTAATTACTGCGCATTCCATCCCATTTAATTGCTTATTAAATCCTAACCAGCCAATTAGCAGTAGCAATTACAGCTTCATTCAGTGACACAATCGCTATTTTATCGTTTGTTAATCAAATGCTTATTTAGGGCCCTGGTTTATTAACTCTTTCCGCAGTAGGCACCGGCGGGGTGGGGGGAGAAGAGGCACCTGGCCATGTCTGGGTTGGGCGGCGTGGATGTCGTGGGACTTGTGCCATGTGTCATATCTCCATGGGGGCATGTGTGTGTAGCACTGAGCCATCCTCACCACCCTGGGGACAGCCAGCCCCCATGTGCCATGTCAGCGTGGGTGTCAGTGCCACAGGATAGGGTGCACTGCTGTGCCACCCTGCCGTGTCACCACCGCTTGCCCAGCATCCCTGTGTCATTCTGGGGTGCAGCAGGGCAGGATGCGGCCCCTGGTCAGTGCCTCACGGTGTGCTGAAGAAGGGGGTGGCAGGCGCCCCGGAGGCGTGAGCGATGGCCCTTGTTGGTCACACTACATTTCCTTTTCATTAGTGCTAAGTGTGGACATGAGGGATCGGCAAGGGTTCAGCGGGCACAGCCACTGCGTGGCTGCTTTCCCTGATGGATGGCAGGGTGGGAGAGGGCTGCCGCACTGCTGGTGGAGGGGACAGTGGCGAGGCACAGAGCCACTGGCATGTGGCTGTGCCGCCGCGGGTGATGTCCCAGCCAGGGCACGTGGAGGTGGCCGAGCCCCATCTCCCCACAGGTGCTCAGCAAAGCGCGACTGTGGCCAACCCAGCATCTGGTGCATCCTCGGACCTGCTGCCGCACTTCCAGCTGGAGCCGGAGGATGTCTACATTGTGAAGAACAAGGCAGTGAGCCTGGCCTGCCGAGCTACCCCTGCCACCCAGATCTACTTCAAGTGCAATGGCGAGTGGGTGCACCAAGGTGACCACGTTACGCAGCACAGCACCGACCGCAGCACTGGTGAGCGCCAGCAAGAGGGGCGGTGCCAGCCCCGCTCCTGGGAAGCCACGTGTGCCACTCTCGGCGGAGCTTGCATGGGGCTGGGGACATGGGGACAGCTCCCGGCATGCCAGTGTGACGTGCCACTCTCGGGTCCCAGGGCTACCAGTGATGGAAGTGCGCATCGAGGTCACCCGCCAGCAAGTGGAGAAGATCTTTGGGCTGGAGGAGTACTGGTGCCAGTGCGTAGCCTGGAGCTCCTCCGGCACCACCAAGAGCCAGAAAGCCTTCGTGCGCATCGCCTGTGAGTGTCTGCAGGTGTCTGGACAGAGTGCAGGGCGCTGGGCCCGGGCCCCCATCTCACCCCTGTGCCTCCCCAGATCTGCGCAAGAACTTCGAGCAGGAGCCGACAGCCAGGGAGGTCTCCATT
Source organism: Sturnus vulgaris (assembly GCF_052056855.1). Classification (NCBI taxonomy): domain Eukaryota; kingdom Metazoa; phylum Chordata; class Aves; order Passeriformes; family Sturnidae; genus Sturnus; species Sturnus vulgaris. The sequence continues at coordinate 3,563,092 of NC_142257.1, read as the reverse complement.
GAGCAGGGCATCGTGCTGCCATGCCGCCCGCCCGAGGGCATCCCCCCGGCCGAGGTGGGTCCCTGCAGCTGGGCAGGACGGGATATGGCTGAGGATACCCCTCGCCCAGGGGGGTGATGATGTGTGCGATCCCAGGCAGGCACCCAGTGACGTCCCTGTGCCCTACAGGTTGAGTGGCTGCGCAATGAGGAGCTGGTGGATCCAGAACTGGATGCCAACGTCTACGTGACGCCAGAGCACAGCCTGGTGCTGCGTCAGGCCCGCCTGGCCGACACTGCCAACTACACCTGCGTGGCTAAAAACATCGTGGCCCGTCGCCGCAGCGCCTCTGCTGCCATCACTGTCTACGGTATGGCCCCTCCACGCCAGTCCCCAACACGCTGCCCTGGTGTCACTCTCCCTGTCCTGTCCCTCCCTGCGTCCCCTTAGCGGCAGGGCGCTGACCGGTCCCTCTCCACCCAGTGAACGGCGGCTGGTCGACGTGGACGCAGTGGTCAGGCTGCAGCACCAGCTGTGGACGGGGTTGGCAGAAGCGGAGCCGGACGTGCACCAACCCCACACCCCTCAATGGGGGTGCTTTCTGTGAGGGCCAAAATGTGCAGAAAACCGCCTGCACCACCCTCTGCCCAGGTACCTGCCCTGCTCGGGGCACCGCCACCGCCCCGTCGTGCCGATGCTGCACTCCCCACTGCGCCCATTGCAGTCCCTGTCCCCACCAGATGTCTTGTCCGCCGATTCCCCTGTGTGTCCGTCTCTGCCGGCCCCGGGGCAGGGAAGGGGGGTGGCAGCAGGGCGCTGACCCCAAGCTGTGCCTGCAGTGGACGGCGCCTGGTCGGAGTGGAGCAAGTGGTCGGAGTGCGGGGCCGAATGCACCCACTGGCGCAGCCGCGAGTGTTCGGAGCCAGCGCCACGCAACGGAGGCCGGGATTGTCATGGTCCCGAGTTGGACACCCGCAACTGCACCTCCGAGCTCTGCACCCACGGTGAGCACGGTGGGGATGGCAGGGCTGTCTCCTGGGAGAGGGGGCCGGGATGTGACCATGAGTGCTGATGCCCTGCCCCACGCAGCTGCCTCCGGCGCAGAGGATGTAGCACTGTACGTGGGACTGGTGGCCGTGGCCGTGTGCCTGGTGCTGCTGCTGCTGGTGGGGGTGCTGGTGTACTGCCGCAAGAAGGGGGGCCTGGACGCTGATGTGGCCGATTCCTCCATCCTCACTGCCGGCTTCCAGCCCGTCAGCATCAAACCCAGCAAGGCTGGTGAGTGAGTGTTGCAGGGACAGTGCACCCACACTGGGACACGGTGTCCCTTGGACTTGCAGGTGGCCGTACCTGCCAGGGGGTCTCTGGGCACAGGCTGTCTGCTACAGGGCATCCCTGGGTGGAGTTCTGTGCCCTGTGGGATCCCTGGTCTTGAGTTGATTCTTTGCCTTATGTGATCCCTGACCTAGAGACAGGGACTCTGTATCTTAGAGCCCCCAACTGTGGGGTCAGTGCTCTATGCCACATAGGATCAGATCCTCAGGGGTGGTGGCTCTGCCCTATGGGGTCCTCACTATGGGGCAGGAACTGTGTACCCCATGCCCTCTCGAGCTGATTGTGCCCATGCACCCCTGGTGGGGACCCCCTGTTTCTGCCTTGCCCTGGCGCCACGGTCGCTTGCTCTGTGCTGCAGACAACCCCAGCCTGCTCACCATCCAGCCAGACCTCAGCACCACCACCATGACCTACCAGGGCTCACTCTGCCCACGCCAGGACGGCCCTGCCAAGCTCCAGCTGCCCAACGGGCACCTACTGAGCCCGCTGGGTGCTGGAAGGCACACGCTGCACCACAGCTCACCCGCCGCCGAGGGTGCTGACTTCGTGGCCCGGCTCTCCACACAGAGCTACTTTCGCTCCCTGCCCCGTGGCACCAACAACATGGCCTATGGCACCTTCAACTTCTTGGGGGGGCGGCTCATGATCCCCAACACAGGTACAGTGGGGTGGGGACTCCAGAGCACTGCCCAGGCCAGGAAGGGTCCTCATGAGGCTCACCCCCTACCTGCACCCCCATTCCCACCCAGGGATCAGCCTGCTCATCCCACCTGATGCCATCCCACGGGGGAAGATCTATGAGGTCTACCTGACTCTGCACAAGCAGGAGGAGGTGAGGTAGGTGCTGGGGCTGCTGGGGCACAGGGCTATTGGAGGGGGTTCTGTCCTGACTCAGCCGCCCCCATTGCTGCCCCAGGCTGCCCTTAGCTGGCTGCCAGACGCTGCTGAGCCCCATCGTCAGCTGTGGCCCCCCCGGGGTCCTCCTCACCCGCCCTGCCATCCTGGCCATGGGGCACTGCGTGGAAGCCAGTGCTGAGAACTGGAACATCCGGCTGAAGAAGCAGTCGTGCGAGGGCACGTGGGAGGTGAGAAGGGGCGAGGGGTTTCAGGGATGGAGGAGGGACAGCCACGGCTGAGGTGCATCTCTGCCTGGGTGCCGCAGGACGTGCTGCAGCTGGGCGCTGAGCCGTGCACGGAGCTGTACTACTGCCAGCTGGAAGCGCAGGCTTGCTACGTGTTCACGGAGCAGCTGGGGCGCTTCGCCCTGGTCGGGGAGTCCCTCAGCATGGCGGCCTCCAAGCGCCTCAAGCTGGTCCTGTTCGCGCCGGCCGCCTGCCCCTCGCTCGAGTACAACATCCGTGTGTACTGCCTCAGTGACACCCAGGACGTGCTCAAGGTACCGGGGTCCCCAGCCTGCCCATCCCGGTTTGGAGTAAGAGCTGCGCTCCTGGTGTGCGGCATCTCCTGCCTGACTGCTGCTTGTGCTGGCAGGAGGTGATCCAGCTGGAGAAGCAGCTGGGAGGGCAGCTGATCGGAGCCCCGCGGGTGCTGCACTTCAAGGACAGCTACCACAACCTGCGCCTCTCTATCCACGATATGCCCAGCTCCCTCTGGAAGAGCAAGCTCCTCGCCAGCTACCAGGTGAGGAGTCTGGCCAGTGTGTGGGGATGGGGATGGGGATAGAGGTGTAGGGAGGTGTCCCTGCCACTCTGACACCCCCAGCTCTGTCACCCCACTGCAGGAGATCCCTTTCTACCACATCTGGAGTGGGCTGCAGCCCTTCCTGCACTGCACCTTCACCCTGGAGCGCCTGAGCACCAGCACCTGTGAGCTGGCCTGCAAGATCTGGGTCTGGCAGGTGGAGGGAGACGGGCAGAGCTTCACCGTCAACTTCAACATCGCCAAGGTGAGGATAGGACTGGGCCACTCCTGGGGGTGGCCATAGGATTGCCTCACATTCCTTTCCCTCTCTGCTTGTGCCCTCCCCTAGGACACGAGGTTTTCAGACTGGCTGGTCCCTGATGAGGTGGGCACCCCGGCTCTGGTGGGCCCCAGTGCCTTCAAGATCCCCTTCCTCATCCGCCAAAAGATCATCAGCAGCCTGGACCCGCCGGGCACACGGGGAGCTGACTGGAGGACACTGGCACAAAAGCTCAACCTTGACAGGTAATGCAGACTGAGGACAGTGCTGGGGATGGGGTGGCATGGCGGATGGGGGCAGGGATTCTGGCCTCATCCTGCACCTATGGATGGATGCTGGAATGCTGTGGGATCCTGGGAGAGGGCTGCTGCACAAGGTGAGGCTAGCAGGGGGCTGGTAATAGGATGTGGATCCATCCCTGTGCCTTGACATGGTCCCTCTGTCCCCTTTCCAGCCATCTCAGCTTCTTCGCCTCGAAGGCCAGCCCCACAGCCATGATCCTCAACTTGTGGGAAGCGCGGCACTTCCCCAATGGCAACCTCTCCCAGCTGGCTGCTGCCGTGGCCGAGGTCGGCAAGCAGGACGGTGCCCTCTTCTCCGAGGCCGAGTGTTGAGCATGGCGGGTTGCAGGGGACCACCACTATGGGGCTAAGGGGGGCCCTGGCTGGCCCACCAGGCTCCTACTGGCCCACAGCGCCATGAGGAGGTTGCCTGGCCCCCTTGGGAGGGCAGGATGCCCCTGCCCCATGGCAGCCAGACCCCTCCAGCACTGTGGCAGCGGGACTCAGCCCAGCCCCGGGGGTCCCAGAGCCCCACGGTGGGGGACTGGGGCGGCACTGGGTGTGCGTCGTGCGTGCGGTGCCGTCGTGCTGTCTCTGCGTGTGGGGCCAGGTGGCCCCGGGCCCAGTGCCGTGTTGTGTAAAGCCCGTTTTTTTAATTCTGTATTAAGTGCATTCAAGTATTTACACTTGGCCTTATGTACATAGCGGTGCCGCGGGCGGGGGGTCTGCCGGACGTGAATGTAAATAAATTCGATATATATTGCTATGTGGGGCTACACCCAGCCATGCACTGCCCCATGCCCCTCATGATCCCCCTAGAAGTTGGAAGTGCAGACCAAAGGGCTTTATTGGGATGGTGGCTATTGCATGGCGTTGGCAGCACGATCGGCCACAGCTGCCACGAGCGCAGCCCCTTTGCCCGAGCCGTCCTCTGATATCAGGAAGGTCACATTGCAGTTGGGTGCCAGGTCCTTCAGTGTCTTCTGGAGGTTGTTGGAGAAGCTAGGTAGGACAGAAGGGGAGGGTGAGGACTGATGCCTCCCACCACAGACCCCTTCATAGGGCAAGGATGCCTCACAGGTGCCTGCTACCCCTGGCCCCACTCACCATGGGTGCAGCTTGTACAAGGTGCCATCCACCCCAACAGTGATATCCAGTTGGTCCAGGCCCCGGTTCTCCCGCATCTTCTCTACCACAGCAGCCAAGCCAGCAGCACAGAGCTGGGCTGCCCGCAGGGACACAGCCTGGCACACCTCTCGCATCAGCACGCTGTCCTCAAAGCTGGCATCGAGCTCCAGTTCGTTCAGGATGGCCCGTATCTGCCGCAGGGCCAGCCCGTTGCTGCTCCAGACCAGTCCCACTGTTAGCAGCAGAGTCTCCATCCCCATCACTATCCCCCTCCCTTAAGCATCATCCTGCCTGTGCCACATCACTGTAGCCTGGCTCCTCTCCTGGGGTTCTGATACCCCCACCCCAGGTTCAGGGAACCCACGGGAGCCAAACACTCACAGCTCAATAGTAGAGAGGAACTTGGTCTTGAAGATGTTCCTGGTCTGAAGTTTGGGGCAGGGTCTGCCTTTGAACAAGAGCTGTTTCTCTACCATTACCATCAGGATCTGACGCACGATCTCGCCCAGGTACATGCCGCTGATGAGCTTCTCAAACCTACCCAAGGCACAGCCTCAGCTAGGCACAGCCACCCGCTCCCAGCCCCCTCTGCCCCAGGGCCCACACCCACCTCTGCTTGCCCGGGTTGATGGTGGTTTCATCCACCACCTTGTCGAAGTGGGTGAAGATGTGGTCTAGGCAGCCGTTGTCCCCGAAGGCCCCCCACTCCATGTTGATGCACATGAGGCCCTGGTCCCCCTCCACAGTGCCCACGTTCCTCATCTCCTCCATGTAACAGGCATTGGTCCCTGTCCCTGCAGGCCCCATGCTGGTGTCACCCCCATCACAGTTCTGGCAGAGGCATGTGGCCATGCCACATGGAGTAGAGTGGTGGTGAGGAGAGGGGGGACCTCCTGGATGCAGAGGTGCTCCTCACCCACAATGAGGCCGATTTCACATTTGGGGTCATCGTAACCACAAGCCATCATGGTTCCCACTGTGTCATTGACCAGAGCCACCACCTGCATCCCTAAGTGCTGTCAAACAGGAGACGGGGACACATGTAGTCTAGTGTCACCCAGACAGCTCAAGGGGCTGAGACTGCCTGGATGCAGGGTGTACCCTGGGGACAGGGCCAGGCCACCAGACATTCCTTACCTGTTTACGCTGGGCAGCATCCCTCAGCAGCTGGACCACGTCCTTTCCCACACAGCCTGAGGCACTGAAGCCTTTGGTCCAGGTCAGCAGCAATGCCTGCAAGAGTGGCAGGAGCAGGGGCCAGGGCAGCTGCCTCCCACCACATCCTGGAGTCCTTCCCACTGTCCTGATGCTGGAGCCACCCCCTCACCTTATCCAGGCCCACTTGCTGGCAGGGGAAGGAGAAGGTGAAACCGAGGGGCAGCATCTGTGTCACCAGGTTCTGCTTCATCTGGAAGTCTATGATGCAGTCGATGATGTGGTCAAAGAGCTGTGGATAGTGGCCATGGTCAGCATGGCCTAGGCTGGGGCAATGCTGGGGGACCTCTCCCAGCCCCATTGTGGCCCCATGGAGAGCAAGTAGGGAGGCAATGCCCACCCCGTCTCCCCAGCCACTGGTCACAGGTCCTCAGCCTTACCGCCTCGCCAGAGCCCTGCATGATGGAAACTGGGATGACGTAGATCTCACTGGCCATGCTGATGCCCTCCTCTGTCACACGCACCACCAGCACACGGAAATTGGTCCCCCCGAGGTCCAGCGCCAGGAAGTCACCTCTCTCTGTGGGGAGCCAGCACAGTGCATTAGCAGGGCCACAGCCTCCTCGCCTCCCCATTCCCAGTGTCCCTGTCCCCTACCAGTGCCATCAGGTGTGTGAGTAACGTAGGTGGGCAGCATGCGCACAGAGGCAGTGGGATTGGTTTCCTTGCACAGGCCCCGTTCCATCTCCTCCCTCATCAGTGCCTGGACTTTCTCCAGGTCAGCACGGGTGAGCCGTAGTGGGGCCAGCACCTCGTTCACCTCACGGCGCTGGGCTGCCAGGCGCAAAGCCACTGCTGTCACCATGGCTGCACCCCGCCCAGAACCATCTCTCGAGGGCAGGAGGGTGGGCATGCACTCAGGGGCCAGTAGCCTCGACACACTCAGCAGGATCTCCTCAAACCTGCCAAGGATGAAGAAGATAGCATGGGCTGGGTGTGAGGCATCCCACTGGGGTAGCACTCCACTGGGAGCCCTTTGTTTCTCATCACCTGGGGTAGCCCCTGTACAATTCTCCTTCCATCCCCACGTTGACCATCAGTGACTCCAAATCCCGAGTCTGGCACATGTAGCTGAGGATGGCAGCCAGCCCAGTGGCGTGGAGAGTGGCAGCGCGCCCCATCACTGCCTGGCAGATCTGCTGCACCCGGCCACAATCCCGCTCGCTTGGCTGCAGCCCCAGAGTCTCCAGAATCCTCTTCACTTCAGTTATGCCGTCCTCGTTGCTAGAAGGCAGATCACAGCCTTGCAGCACCTGCAGGTTCACCAGCTCGCAGCCAGGAACACCCATCCATCACACCCCATCCTCCCATGGCAGCTCCTGGTCCTCAGACACTCACTTGATGATATCCAGAACATGCTGCATTGTGAACACTCCCTTCTCCTTCAGGACAGCAATATCACTCCCAGTGAAGAGAGCTTTCTCAGCGGTCAGGGCAATCAGTGCGTGCCGGACAATCTCCCCCAGGTACAGGCTGCCCACCAGCTTCTCAAACCTGCGTGGGTTTGAGACCACATGGAAATCAGTCATGCATCTGTAGCAGCACTCCGTGGCCCTTAAAGAGCACTCAAGAGCATTGCAGGGGAATGTGTGCTCCTTTTGGTGGGGCCTGACATGCTCAAGGATAGATGGGGAGCCTGTCCTTTCTGGGGGAGAAAGAGCACCTCTTCTCCCCACGGTTGGAAGATTCCTCATCCACGCGTACATCGTAGGGTGTGAAGATGTCATTCAGGACGCCATCATCCCCAAAGCAGCCCCACTCAGTGTTGACACACATCCGCCCACTGGTCTCCTCTGCTGTTTCCACCAGGTATGCCTCGGCCATGAAGCAGCAGTTGGACCCCTTGTCTGGGGGAGTGACGGGGCTGAGCACCAGCACGGCCCCTCCACACCCACCACCATGGCACATGCAGTGCCCAAGTCTGACCTGCAACCACGGCGACCTCACAGGGTCTCCCCTCCATGCTGCAGGTCATCATGGTGCCCACAGTGTCATTCATCAGGGCAACGACCTCCACGTGGCAGAGCTGGCTAGGAGTAAACTGAGAGGATTTCCGGCCTCTCAACGAGGACAGCCAATTGCTATTCGTCTCACTGGACCCCATCTCCTGTTTATTGATGGCTGACTGCAGCAGCTGCACCACGTCCTTCCCCACCACACCACTGCAGCTGAAGCCCTTGGACCAGGAGAGGAGTTCTGCCTGTGGAGAGCATGTGGCAGAGTCATTGACGTCTGGCACCAGGATGGTTCCTCTCCTTACTGCTGCTGTGCTGTGGTCACAGCCTGGGACAGGCCTCTCCCCCTTACCTTGTCCAGCTGTGTCTGCCGGCAGGTGAAGGGGAACACAAAGCCCAGGGGGAGGTTTGTGGTCTCTCTGGTCTCAGAGCTGATGGTCTCAGTCAGGAATTGGGACACGCATTGTGCAATGAAGTCAAAGAGCTGCAAAGTCATGACTAGGAGTAAGGGCTGCTCACCTTACCCAGTACCCAGGCTATGGAAGGCAGCCTGGCGCTCCAGCACCATCCTGGAGCCCTGCTGAACCTCCGTGATGCTGGGCAGCCCAGCATCAGCCTCCCTTTGCCATGGCCTCCTCATACCGCTTCCCCCTCGCCCTGCATGATGCCCTCTGGCAAGTCAAAGATCTTGTACATCATGTGGGGGCTCATGTTTCCATCTCCGTAGAGGGTCACCAGCATGGTCCGAACCTGGTTCTGGCACAGCTCTACCACCAGAAAGTTGCCCTTCTCTGTGGGGGAACAGAGGCAGTGTCAGGCAGAGACCTTCCCTGTGGCAGATCTCCTAAAATCTGCTCCTTGCCCTGTCTCAGGGACCATCACTCACCCATGAGGGAGACTCCTGAGAGCCTGAGACTCTCAGAGAGGCCAAGGGAACAAGCTTCTGGCTACTGCCCCTGCACTGGGGAGTGGCAGAGGAGAAGTTTTTGGACCCCATAATTGATCCAAGAGTGGTTTACCCCTCCCCAGCACCCCCAGGGCCAACTTCAGTGAGGTGTGCAGGGCTGCCAGTAGCAGAACAGTTCGTCCTCAGGCTGGGTTGCCTTACCAGTGCCATTGGGAGTGGAGCAGATGTAGGTGGGCAGCATCCTCACTTTGGCCTGTGCATGTGTCTGGAGGCTCAGCCCCTTGCACATGTCCTCCATCATGTGGCCCTTCATAACATGCAGCCTCTCCAGTGGGATGCTGAGTGATCGCAGGGCTCGTTGTATCTGGGGATGGTGCATTAGGGCAGAGGTGCAGAGGCAAAGGGCAGGGAATGACTGGAGCAGGGATGGGCCTTACCGGTGTGGTGTGGGAACTATCACGGCGGTGGCTCAGAATGCTCCCTGAGACTCTGCATGGAGGGAGGTGGCATGTCACCCACTGAGCTCTGGCCAGCAGGACAGGACAACTGCCTGCCCTTGCCCAGGCACACAGTGGGGTTGTACCTAGCTCTGCTCCCACCTGGTGTCTACCTCCATACTCAATGAGGGGTCCATATTTTCGTCCCTGTGCAGTATCCTCACACTGCCTCTGCGATCGTGGATGAGGCAGCTCTGCCCCATTATGGTCATAGGGCCGAGTTCGGGGGCGGGGCATGGAGAGGGTCCCCGCGACCTGTAAGAGGCCAGAGTCTCTCCCGTGAAACAGCCTAGGGGATCTGGGGAGCCTGCACGGCCCCATCCCCAGCCCCACAGCGGTCTCCGCAGGGCAGGAGCCGCTCACCGGTCCACGTACCGGCTGTCGTCCGCGCCCAGATTTCGCCTTTGGTCTGCTCTGTCCTCCCTGCTGGACCGGCGCTGTTGGGACGTGGGCCGGGGGCTGCGGCTGCCCATGGTGGCGGGGCGGCGGCCGGTGTGTGGGCCGGTGTTTGGGGCCGGTGTATGGGGCCGGTGTTTGGGGCCGGTGTACGGGGCCGGTGTACGGGGCCGGTGGTGGCCGGGGCGGGTGTGCGGCCGGTACGGGGCCGTTGGTGGGGCCGGTGCGGGGCCGGTGCCGGTGCCGGCGCGGGCGGGGCCGTTGCCGCCGCCGCCGCCGCCGTCCCCCTGGCAACAGCCGCGCCCCGGCTCGCCATTGGTCGCCCTGCCGCGAGCCGGCCCCGCCGCAGCCAATGGGCGGTGCCGCTCCGGGTCCCACCCGCGGGAGGGGCCGCTCCCCGCTCCCGGCCGGGCGGCAGCGCTGCTTAAAGCCCGGGGTGTAATGAGCTCCGCACCACCTCGTCCCGTTAATTAGGCATGGGTCACCCGCACTGTTCCCCGTGAGGATGCTCTCGGAGGTCCCTCCGAGGCCCGGTGCGAGGCAAACAAAGCCTCGCTGCCCCAGGGAGCGGGCGTACAGCCGACCGCCCGGAGACAGGGAAAACACCAAGGACACGGGGACACCGCGGCCGTGGCTCCTCCGGTCCTTGCATCCGCTGACTGCGGCTGGCAGCTGGCACCAAGGTGCCCTCTGCTATTCCCTGGCTGGGAATGTTAGTGCTGTGCTGCTGCATAGAGCACAGGACACTGCAGACCCCTGGCTCAGCCCCCCCACCAACCCCAGCTCCAGGACAGGCCTGGGGAAGTATGATTTGGGACCCACTGTCTGCTGCTCCTCCTCTCCTCCCTCCAGCGCCCTCCCATTCCCCAGAGAAAACCAGCAGAGCTCTGCCGTGGTGCTGCAGTTTCATAAAAACATACATAAATATATTTCCATTTCTGTAACAGAGAGCAAAGCTGCACAGGCACCTATAAAACACACAGCCGCTTCTCCACCCAGCGCTCCTCGCACAGGTCGTATAAAACATATAAAAGGGGCGCGGGAGACAAAGGCTGCAGGTGAAGCAGGGATACAGCGCCAAGAAGACCCTCACTGGGTCACAGGGATCTGCTGGGGGTCCCTGCAGCATTGCCAGCCTCAGAACTTGTGCCTTCTCCGGCGGCCTTTGGGCCGTTGCTGGCTGCCCGAAAGGAGAGCCATGCGTGGCTCTGAGTCCACCACACCGTCCATGGCTTCCAAGGAGATGCTGGGTTTTGCAGGGGAGATATGGAAAGGAAGGTGCTGAAGGGAGATGGGGCTGTCTGCCGACGGCTCTCCATCAGCAGCTGAGAGTGTGGGAGAGGACTCTTGGTCTCCTAATCCAGTGAGGGGAGTCCCCGTGTCAGCACCTGCAACAAGAGCACACGTCAGCCCTCCGGTGTGAGCCACGGGTGCCGCCAAGAGCATCTCTCCCCCCTCTTCTCCTGTCCTTGGATCCATGGAGGGAAGCACTAGCGCACAGACAGGGACAGCAGAAGCCTCCCACATCCCCCAGGAAGCCGGACATGTCTTGGTGCAATGGTTCAGAGTACACCCTATTCCTGCAAAGGCTCTGGTGTGGGTCCAGTGGGCAAATATCCAGTGGGTACTGGCAGGAATGTGTGCAGCCAGCTGGGGAATGTTGACAGCCAGCTAAGTCACAGCCTCCTGCTCTGCTCAGAAAGAACAGACCCTTCCAAGGGGAATTTGCTCTCCCAGAACAGCCCAGGCCAAGCCAGGACGAAAAGGGGACAACTGGGAAAGGGCAGCCCTGACCCAGCTAGGCTGGCATAGAAAGTTTTCCACCTTCAGACTTGCTCTCCGAGAGCTCCAGCATCCTGAGGAGTCCTCTCTCCTGCTTTCCAGTGTCCTGCAAGGAGAGGAGAACCACCATCACAGTGCTGCCGCAGGGGAACCCCTTAGCCAGGATGGCCTTGTGGGCACTTGTTCCCCCAGCCCTCAGGGTCAGGCTGGGCACAAGAGGGGCTGCTGCTAATCCAGGGCTTCCAGCCACCCACGGGAAGGGCACTGCTCTGTGCCCAGCCCAACCAGCGCTAAAGCAGAGGCAGCAGAGAGCAGCTAGTCAAGCAGAACATGGTAAAGAGGGAGGCCAGGGTACAGGATGCCACCCCCAAGCCCAGCCAGCAAGCACAGGGCTGTGATAAATGGGGGCATCAGGGGCTCTGACACAGCTGGAACACATCCCCCAGCACTGTATGTCCAAGGGCAGACTATCCCACTCTGTCCAAGGGTACTGGTACTGGAGGAAAGTGCCTTCCTTCAGGGCACAGCCAGGCTAGGAACACACCTTGTGCCCTGTCTCTGCCCCTGGGAAGATGCAGCCATGCTGGTCACACATGCGAGGGGGAGATCACTTGGCATGGCTGCTTTGAGCCTTCCTGGCCCAGCAAAGTCCCCTCTCCTGGCTGCTCCCTACCCCCAGAACTCCTTTGGAACACACTGGCATCCTGGCTTTGGCGTTGGAGTTGCAAATCACCCCAAAATGGGCTGTTGCAGGAAACTGCAAGCCCAACTGTGTCACTAAGAAGCTTTGTAATGGCCCAGCCCATGCCCAGGCTTCCCCAGTCAGCTGCCACCCCAACAAAAGGCACGGCCAGAGGTCACAGAGCCTTGCTGAGCCTTCCCAAAGAGCCCCCTGGCTTCAGCATCTTTCCCCCGTACCCTGTGCCTGCTTGCAGGACTCACACACCAACCAGCTGTGGGGCACAGGAACAGAGTCAAACAGCCCCCACAGAGCTGGTCACATGCAGGAGCAGCTATGCCCTGCAGTACTCTGAACCACACAGTGCTTGGCTGTATCCCAGCCAAAATCATCAACCAGAAATCTCATCATTTGCATCTCAATCCCCAAAGGGCTGAGGTCTGTGATGGATTTAAGGGATTATACAAAACTAAGACATCATGTTGCATCTTCATGCCGTGAATCACATTTCTGAGCACAGGCAAAGCTGCAGCACTAGAGTTTTGCCTGCAGGAGCCAGCAGGAAGGCCTGGAAGGACCCTCTCTGTGCTCCCTTGGGACTGCCATGAGCAGGAAAAAGAACGGTGGGGGCTAACACCTGGAGAGTGACTGTGAGCCAGCTGCCACCCACGCTCCTGCCTCCCACCTCCTCTAGCAAGGCACATTCCCCACACCCAGCACACCTCCACCACACTCACTCCCTCACAATTCTCCTGGGACGCTGCTGTTCCCTCCCAGCACTGAGCAATTTCCCCTGCTCTGGCTCTAAAGCCTTCCCTGTGGGAATGGGCTTGTGGATATCCAGATAGGTTTGTCATCCTGACACTGGCCTCCACTCCATCGACATTCAGCTGAGGAAGGCTGCAGGACTGAGGCGTGCTGGCTGGCAGCAGGACAGCCCTGGCTGCCTGCCCAATGGAGAGGCTGCTGGCAGCTCTGCTGGATTAGCTCACCCCTGGGACCAGTCCTTGCTCTCACAGAGCGTCGTGGGAAGGAGGGCAACGAGTTTTCTGTCCACAGCAGCCCACAGGGACAGGCAATCCTACATCAGGTCAGCTCATCCCTGCCAACCAGGGAAATAGTTCCTGCTGCCAACCCAGTCCCACACCCAGCACAAAGCAAAGGGGATGGTGTGCAGGGTCGCCCCTCACCTTGGCTCTTCGTAGCCTCCTGGTTCCCTGAGCTTGCCTAGCAGCCTGAAGGCAGCTGTCCACGTGCCTCTGATACTGCAGCAGTGGCACCAGTGACTTACAGAGGTAGCACTTCTCACACCTGCCAGGCAGCAAAGGACAGAGCACTGCATTAGGATTCACCCTGCACCGGGCTCCCAGCCGCCAGCAGTGACTCTCCTCCTCCAGGCCATGCCGTGGAGAAGACGTGTCACCAAATCCAGTCTCGCTCAGTGGGGTCAGGCCAGCACCAATCGCAAAGACTGAATGATTATCAGTTTTCCCTGCCTGTTCCTCTGTATCCTGCTGCTGCAGCAGCGGGACAGTAATCAAATCTGCTCATCTAACTATCTCAAACACCACTGATTTCTCCCCAGACATAAAGCACCCTGTCAGAATCTACAGAAATGAAGTGCAAGGGCTTTGCAAAGGGGAGTTAAATTCTGCCTGAAAAGCAAACCAAGTGTGTTAAATCAGAGAGACATTTTACCAGGGCTGGATGAACTTGTCTGACTAGTAAATCAAGCCTTTCTCTGCACTGTCTCCATTTTACATCATGCCATGCAGGGAGAGGAATTGCAGAGCACATGCTCCTGCTGGGGGGTTGGCTCAGCCTATTTCTCAAACCCCTTCGTTTGGGTGGAAGTTGCTCAGGCTCACACAGGACAACTGAGTGTTCTTGGGAAGAAGATTATTCTGGGTGAAAGGAGATGAAGGTCAGGCATAGATCTACACAGCTACATTCACTTCCACACCAGCTCTCAGCAGGGACTGAACCCTGCAGAAGAGGACACTGGCTCTTCAGGAGGGAAGCTACATTCAGGAATGGACTATCTCCAAGAAGAGACAAAGCCCCCAGGGACCAGCCCCAGCAACATTGTGTTCCGTTTGATAGTGGTACTCTTTGAGTGAAACACCCCAGGCTCTGAAATGCATATGGAGAGCCCCCATCGAGCAAAACTCTGCAGCACTTTTTCCCGTATTTTCTTTCCAGTCAGTGCTGATTACCCAGATAATGTGTCTAAACAGAAGCTGTCCTCTCTATAATTAGCCTAATTCCATTAGTGATGTTGCCATCCACTGTTTGTAACAGCAAAATTGCTTCCATAGCAGGGATTTTACTGTCAGATCCTCTCTTATGATGCTTTGTGTGGGTGGCAGGAGGAGGGGCTGCATGGAGAGAGATTAAACAAAGCCACTGCTATTCTGAAAGTCTAATTTAATTAAGAATATCACTACAGGTGCCATGTTGACAGCCTCCGTGTCCTGGCCTCTTCTTTTCCCGGGGTTACCAAGCTCAAACCTCCCATCAGAAACTGGCTGAGTTAGCATCATTTTAGCTACAGCTCCCCCCCAGCAGCCATGTGCCCCTGACCCATCATGGATTGGGCTGAAAGGAAATCAGTGCAAAAATAAACAACCTGAGGACAGCAAATTCCTCTTGCTTTGGTTTAAACATAGCCAGCACTGCAACAAGAGGTACTGAGGAAAAGCAATTTCTTAGGGAAACGCTGTTATAAAGCCAACGGCCAACATTTGTACAGGAATAAAGACATCCCTCGTCAAGCCAGAACAGAAGCACAGAAACAATCTTGGAGGAGCAGGCATACCTACTTACTTGTCATTGTCTAAGGATGGTGGGCTGCTTCCACCACTGGCAGCTTTATTTCTTGCCTCTCTCTGACGCCGGGTGAGCACTGGAGGAAAAACAGAAAGGGTTAACATAAAAGTTTACTACCATCCACCCCAAACCACCCCTACATCATGCTCAAATTCACCAAGTTTCCATTCACTTCCACTCAAAGCTGCAGCAGAAGTGACGGTAGAGGTGAAGAAACAGTGGTATGAGGCACTTCCTGCAGAAGAGGTTGCTGGAAAAACGTCCTTTTTTCCTGGGAGGTTACTGAAAAATTTACCTTTCCCAGACTGGGCAGCCAGCTGACCATTTCACACCTAACTTGCCAGAAACAGCTGGATTGACAGTGTGTAGTTTACAGGCATTTCAGAGCTGATGCACAGCAGTGTGATAGCCTGAGAGCAGCATTATCCAGCTGCTCTGGCAGCACAGCACCGCTCCTTGCCAAACCAGGCTCCCGTGCCTGCTGCAGGGAGGGACAGTGCCAGCTGCGGGCTCAGGGGAATGCAGAGCTGAGGCAAGGGCTGGGCAGAGGCACCAGACCTTTGATAGAGAGTCTGGATGGGAAGGGACACAGCTCACAGTGGAAAGGGAAGGTTACAACAATTAACCCACACTCATCGCTTTCCAACTGCCCATGTGAACCATGATTGGTGCTATTGTCCACAGACAGCTCGGGGAGTCCCCTGGATGAAGATCTCTCTAGCAGGAGCAGTGCTGCTCTCCAGAAGCTCCAACACATGGGTAGCCAGTGAGATCCCAGCTGAGCAGCTGATGACAGGTCCAACCATTTCTGTTCCCCCAGCAGCCTTTCCCAACTGGCTCTGCAGGCATCTGCAGGGAGTGTTGTCCCTTTCAGTTGAATTCCTCTCGGCGTATTCCTGTTGACATACCACCAGCAAAGATCCTCAGGGAACATTTCAGATAGCTTAGCTTGCTTCACCAGGGACGTTCAAGACTCCAGCTCCAAAACAGATGTCACAGTATGCGTTCTCAGGCATGCTGGCTAAGGGGACAATGCAGGGAGCTGTTTTACGGCTTGGTGATGCTGCTTCCCATACTCATGAGGAGAAAAGTCTGACTCCAAGGTATAGGCACAACAAACCTGTTATTGTTAGCACATCATCTGTGATAAAGCGAAGCACAAAGTTTTGTGCAGAACAAAGAGAATTCTTCTGAGTTTTAGCAAAACCTCACTTCCAGAGTGTTGGGCAACCCCGATATCTATCCACAATGAAACACAGCCTTTCCTTTAGCAGCAATAATTGATCTGCAGCTACAACCAGCAATGTACTGTGAAGTGCTCAGGAGCTGTTGGGTCTGACAGGAGACAACCATGCTGAAGAAACAAGCTCAAGCGTTTCCTAGGATGTGGGTATTGTCTCGTAGGCGATGACTGATACCAACAGCTCATCGCTCACAGGAACTAAAACGAACGTCTCTCTTTATCATAGCTTGGCCCAGATATGAAGTGGCAGCCTTACTAGGAAGACTGGTAACAATGGCCACCCCCCAGGCCATCCAGCCTCCCAAGAACCCAACCAACATGTGTGCTTGACAGCATGGTAAGAACTGCTCTCCAAATCAGCATGTGCTCGTTAATATTCTTTAACGAGCCTTGTGCACCAGCTCAGGTGTTAATCAGTTCTATTTTCTTCCAAAAGCAGTGAACACATCTGGCATAATGGGCCCATTAGAGATGTCTGGGACTAGCTCTGCAGCTGCCCAGGAGGAGACCCTCAGCTGTGCTGCTGAAGAAGCAGCAGAGGAGAAAGAACAGGGCCAGCTGGTGAGGCACAACCCCTGCCAAAACATGCTGGTTGCCCCCAAGAAGGGGGTTCAGAACACAGGAAAAGACTTGCCACAGGCAAAATCCCCACCACAGAGCAGTGCTGACCTGCTTGTGTGACAGGAGCCTTGTAATTCTCCCAGATGCAATGCTCTTTGCTGGGTCAAACATACTCCGTGGCCCAAGAACAACCTTTTCCCTCACTCGGCATTTCTTCTGGTTGACGAGTCATTCTTGGCCTGTTTGGCTCCAGTGTTCACCCTGGGGAAGAGCAGCAAACCCTGCCCAGTATGGCCTTGCTATCAGCACACTCAGCCCGGGCACCTCCTGGGGCTGCCAGGTCTGGCTGGCATGTGGAACGGCGAGGTCAGAGCCACTGAGCTCCTCACCTTCCTGCTCAGCCCAGCTGCGGTCTGATCCACCAGCTCCCTGTGCTCACTACCAGCTGTGCCACTTCACTGCAGGATCTATTAGTGCCTGGCTCATGGTAACTTCTCAGAAGCCATGCAGTTTTCCTCTGCACCCATTTCATTACTCTTTCTGCCGTATCAGTGCCACTTCTACTGATGTCAAGAGCTTTTTAACAGCACCAGTGCTGCTGCTTAAGACTGACAGCTGCATCAAGACTGCATTTGAGCCTTTGGGAGGAAGGGATATACCAAATCCTCATTTTCCTGGGCTCGCTTGGGAACTGAGAATGTCGGATGCATGTAGATGGAGGGTGAGAGGCATTGAGTATGTCACAAAGCCCCGGAGTATTTGCTGTACTCAGCTGCAGCCAAGACTCGCTTGCAGACTGAGACTAGCGGATCCCTGCATTGGCAGCAGCAGAGGGTGATGGATGTGGTGACTCCAGCAGAGCCCTCTCACACAAGTGAGCCCCTTCAGTTGAGTGCATGAAGAAGGAGAGAGCTGGCACAGAAATTCCACAGCTCCACTCATTTACTTGGAATTAACACCAGTCGCTGAGCTGGAAACCCAGGACCTCAGCCCTCCCCAGCCTGGTACAGCTAACACAACATCAGGCTCTTCTTTTTTATTTACTCAGATCACAGAAAAGTGAAAATTCATTATAAGATTTTCATGCTGCCCAGGTATGTGGTGGTCTGGGCATCCAGCCAGGGTGACCATGTACGTAGGGAAAGCGACTGTAGCTCATCTTGCCCAGCTGCTCATTTGAAAACCTGCCCTTAGATATCAGCCAGACTGAGCTGGCCTCCTGAGACCCAAGACTGAGAGACTTTGGTGCATGATTAGAAGAAGGAAGAAGAGAAGTAAAACCAGCAAGAACCCATCCTTTTGTAGTGCTAAAATGAAAACCACTGACAGCTATAGTTTGCGAGACTGCAATTCTAGAGACATCAGGAGTAAGTCCAATTAATAAATGTGAAGACAGACGAGGAACCCTTGACCCAATGCACCAAAGGAAAACTGAAGCCATCTTTTCTTAACAGTTCAGGGCATGGCTTAGAGGGCATGACTCTCACACAGAGCTGTTGCTGTGCTCCCAAGGAAGCCAGCAGCCAGCCAAGAGCACACAGTGCTGCAGCAGTAGAGAACAGCTTCTGGACCTGCACAGGAGCTGGCATTTGCTTTAGAAGACAGTTCTCTCACATGTTTTTTCTCCCCATGCATTAGCTTTACCTGTGGATGTTGTGCTAGTGGTGGATGCCAAGGAAACAGCCCTGGAAACAGAGTCCTTTTGTACCTGCACAGCTGTGCCAGGCTACTGTCTGGCCTCTGCTCAGAGCTGAGCATCATCTCTGCCTATTCAACCCAAATCCCACAGACTAGCCCAGCAGCTGAGAGCCCTCTGTGTGACTGTTGCCTTCCGACAGCTGTTGGAAACTGGCCTGAGGTGCCCCACATGCCAGAGCCCCACAGGCAGGCAGGATTCTGCCCAAGCTCAGAGGAAGCCCATGGTACTGCAGAGTCTGGGTGCAAACAACACAGGTGCCTTAGACTGTTATGGCTAATACAGCCTGGTCTCTACAGAGAAAATACTAGAATAACTGGCAATAGAAAACTCAAATTACTGTGATTTTGTCCCAGACCCATTGCTCTGCTTACAGCCATTATTGCAGAGCAAAATCCCTTTTATTCCAGGCTGGTTTTCTTACAGGGGGATTGTTCTGAAAAAAACAGAACAGCAGAGTAGCAATTCCAAAATAACTACCCTTACAAACATCCCCAAGGAGACCAGCCTGGAAGCAGAATGAAGAGGCCAGCCTTGAACTCTGTCCTGCTGAAAGCCAACACCAAAGAAAAGAACAAATTCCCTTGCACTGCCAAAGAATTCAAAGCCTTTTCCTGATCACAGTCGGGATTCCCCAGGATCAATGGACACACTCACAGTCCAGCCACACCAGGGACTGGAATACCACAAGGCTGAAGACATTCCTGCTAAAAGGCACACTAAAAATTCTGCTACATGTTGTAACACAAATAAGACCTTTATCAGTCTTGAGGATGGAAGAGGAACTATGATAATTTGTGATTTGCCTGAGCCAAATGCTTTGCATCAGTAGCTGGGTTGTGCCTGCAGAGAGAACCTTCCACCAAAATTAAGCACCAGCCTGTATCAGTCTCTACTCTGGCTCCTGTTATCTTGACAGGACCCATGTCACATCCCCAAAGATTTAGTATAGCAGGAACTCTTTACTTTAAAACTACATCAACTCTGCATTAAGATTACATGGTGAAACTTCCTCCTGCTAGAAGAATGCAGAAGTTACAGTTCTTGTACTAGCTCTGATTTGCTCAAATTGCTTAAACATCATAGATTTAGGTTGCATTTAACAACCCAGTATGTAACTGAAAATTATATATTCACAGCCTGAAAAGTTAATCTTATTACAAGCTACTACTTTGATATTACCTGACATTGTGCTAACACAGATTTTACATTTCAGGCAGCAGCTAAAACATAACTTACTGAATATGTTGATAACCAACCACTGTATTTGTTCACTTAAGCTCTACAAAGGTTGGCTATGGAAAACTGATATGAAAAAGAATACAAAGAGGATTAATTTGGGCATTCTGACTGTGCTTCTATGCCTCACTCTTCACACGAAAGAGAAAAATCCACACTCCCAGACTGATAGTTATCATTTTGGAATTTTAGTAAAACAAGAGGGAAACTTTTCTGCAGTCTCTGCTACCCAAACAGGCCATTTTTGCACATACAAATGTCAGACTTCATGCAGACCACAGGCCATTCTTGGAGTAGTACAGAACATTCTCCCCTCTCAAGAGCCCTGAAGAACGACTGCCCACATGGCTCAAGCCTTCCATTTTCTACCACTGCCACATTCTCTGCAGGTCCTCAACAAAGCACACAATAGACACATAAGTATTGCTTGAAGCATCCAGGACCAGATCCTGGGATAATATTCAGGAGCTGATAATGTGGTGAATTATTGTGTGAAGTCAATCAGAAATGATGTCTCTGTGCAGGAGGTGCTGGAAATACCAGAGCCTCCAATAACACTCTCCTGGGCAGCATGGAGATGGAATAAGACAGAGTGAACAAACCTCCCCATACACCAAATATCCTGAGAGAGACAAGACTGCAGCACCTGCCTGCCGAGTAACAACAGGGAAAGGGGGTGAGCATGAGGAGCAAACAGGTGGAAGCAGCACTTGGCAGACCTGGAGTGTCCTGGCCAGGCTCTGGTCCCGCGGTGCCGTTGCAGTACATGGCGTGCACCTCAATCTCGTCTGCTGGGAAGCAGTGGTCACACAGCGGGCACGACACACGGCCAGCAGCTGTAGGACTGCCCTCAGACACAGTCCTGCCAGCATCTTCATCCCCACCAACCTAAGGAAGAAGAAGAAAAATGAGCCATACAGGGCTGTTTCTCTTTCTTTGTTTAAGTGCAGAGCTCTGTGCTGTCCGGTAGCTACTTGCCATCACACAGATTTTCTTGCAAAGTTTTACTCTTCTTTCATCACACAGGGCTCAGAAATAACACCACTGCCTGAATAAGCTGCACTGCACTAATAACTAATTCTTCTTGCAAAGGCAACATGTCCTTCTGAATCATGGTGAAACTCCCTGCACAGCCATGCACACCGTTTAAGGCAAACATCACCTGCACTACAGTGGAAAAATGGCAAAGCTTCCATTAATCAGGAAATCTCGGAAGCGAAACTGATGGAAAATTCATGGGGCAAAGCAAGAGTTCAACACTGACTTGTGCTCATCAGTTTCTGGACATGATCCATGCCACACAGGCAGCATTGTCTGGAAACAGCTTCCCCCAGGATGAAAGGAGGCTGCTGTGGTGTTAGGAAGCCTGGAGAGATCACTAGAAGCTCCTCCTTTATAGGGGAGGTGGCTGGAGCAGTCATGAGAGGGGACACCGATCAAGGAGAGAGGCAATACCATTAAAAATCTGTGTCACACAAAATTACTAGCAGAGGCTTTTCGCCAGGGCAGAATGTCACAGCTCGTGTACGTTCTCAGGGTGCCATTACCACTTATGGACACTTTCTGCATTTATCACACAGCTGCAGAGGTGCTCCACTACCAAACCACAGAGATCCAGCCTGTTCCCAAGTCACTGACATTCCCAAATGCAGCAGACTGCAGCCATCTCCCTCATAACTGCATCTCTGCCTAGTCAGGCTTGCTGCAAGATTTTTCCACATTTAAGAAAAAAATTTTCCCCTCCCCACAATGATTAAGAAAAGCTATTTAAATATTAACCATGTAGAGAAACCTATAGAAAATTAATATGGGAGAGGTTTCTGTTCTTAGAACTAAGCAGTGACATGTAGACAGTGTGCACCAAAACTCCTGTCTGCTTCCCTCCAATGGTATCATTTCAGGGAAGCAGTAATTGGGGTCAGCCAAGATGCTCCGTGCCACTGGAGCGCTTTGCTGTATTACTTGGTTTATTACTTCCTTTCCCAAATGAGGATCTGATCCTGATTTTTATGTCCTAAAGGGAAGGAGGGTGCTTTCTTGACTCAGAGGAGCTATGACAAAAATTGCAGGACTGGGCCTCAAACCGAGATTCTGACTCTCAAAACACATTTCTCCCTGACACCAGCTGAAAGGCTACAACACTGAGCTCCAGGAGCATCCCTCATTCCCAGAGAGGCTCTCTGCCCTGAATTTCTGCAGAGGAGTTGCCACAAGACTTCTTCCAACCAAACACAGGCTGCTGAAGTACATCACTTTACAGCATTAACACTTGTACCCCTCTCTCACATCTCAGTGTCATTACATCTTGTGAAGTCCTCACTGTGGGGCGTCACACTGAAGAGCCATAAAAAACAAGATGTGTCAAACATGAATGATCAGATCAAACCTGCACTACACAGACAAGACACATAAAAAATATGATGGGAAAAGCAGCAGGCACTGCTTCTTCTAGCTGCCTTTTTTAAAGCAATCTTAGGAGATCACCAATTCTGCACACCCTGCCCGCCTACATTCAGCAGTAAATTACTAATTTTAAATGGAAATGCAACATTCTGTAACAAAAGACTGCTTGTACAAAACCTTGCTGTAACAGTCTGGAAAACCTCAACTGCAGAACCAATCACCCCTGTCAGAGCCAGAGACAGTTGCCTCTGCTTTTTAGCAGAGGAAATTGCCTACAAGACATAGTACTTGCAGCCAACAGCCAGCCAAGAGCAATGCTAGAGGCTGAGCTCAACAGCAAGACTCCTGTGTCCTGGCTCAGCATCTGCTAGGAAGAAGTCAGTCCCAGTGGTCTCTGCTTGGCTCCTGTAAACCACTGATGCCATGGTAGCTGTTTCTGTTGTTTCCCTGGAGGGATGCAGACTCTTATCTGGGACCTGCTGCCAACCATAATGTTGTCAAACAATCCCTAGGAACCCAGTCCCCACCACCTTGTGCTATCCAGGCAGAGGTGTGAGACACAGGGCGCCCTCTGCAAAGGACAAAGAGACAGGGGAGTGTCCTGGCCACAGCCAAATGGGTCAGGAATGTGCTTTGCTGACCAGCTCAGGACCGTCTCTCTCCTTGCTGCAGTCCCTAATTGACTGAGCAGTGCTTGGAGATACCTGCAGAATGAAAAGCACACGAGAGCAGAAGATGGTTTATTAAGAGGCCTGTGAGAATGAGACATTGGAACTGCAGACGTGCTGTACAAGCTGCAAACTCCCAGAATGAGTTTTCCACAAATGAATCCTCTTGTCAAGAGCTCTACGATTCTGTATTCATGTACCCTGCGCCAGAGGAGTACTTGGCAACCCCTTTGATATCGCTCTCTAAATTAATAGACAAAGGGAGTTTTATCAGAAGCAGGAACTGAAGTCAGATGTTGGTACAGTGACAGCTGCAAAGCAATTGCTGTGCAGGTGTGACAACATGGGGAAAGGGGCTCCACACAGCACACATCTGCAGCAAGAGGTAAGAGGATGGCCCTGCCACTGACTTACTACTGCTATTAACTATTACTGCACAAAACTCAAGATTCCCAGACTGAGAACACTCTGCTTGGCCTGAAAACCACCACCAGCCCATAACACTTCAAGCACATCTTTATACCAGTCTGATCTCTGAGTGAAGCCCTCCTCTTAGCCTCTTGGATATGGTCTGTGGAGAGCAAACTGGGGTTCAGAGCACTGTAACAGGGAAAAGCAGGTGACAGCACAAGTGACTGAGGTTTATTTGGACTCCCCTCAGAGCTCCTGGGGTCCCTTTGCATTGCTGAGCATCACAGCTTGTACCCCTGAGCATGGGCAAGCAATAGCACAGCCACCCACGCTGATGGCATCCTCCAGCTCAGCAGCACTGGGATATAAAAGAATGGGCTGGAATTGATAACAGCTCTCCAGCTATAGGACTGAAAGGCTTCAGAAGCAGCTGCATGCAGTCCCCAGCCAAAAGGGACTGGAGATATGAAGCAGTAGAGAAAAGCAAAGAGGGAAGTGTTTGTGAGGATCCAAACAGCAGAAGTCCAAGCTTCCAGCTATCCAGGGGGAAATGCCAGCATAGCTCATCTGAACCAAGGTCTAAAAGGTAGGATTGGAAACAGGACCCTTCAACTTCAAGCTCTTTTACCTGCACAGGTGCATCTCTGCTCTCTGAACAGAGCTCTTCTCTCTCCTCCTCAACAGCTTCCAGTGGGCTTGGCTGTGTCTCTGCAGAAAAAAACTCCATGTCAGCACAGGCTTGCAGCCCCCAACTATCTCCTCACTTGTTGATGTAGCTTAGTCCTTAACGCTTTTTAAGAGTTTTCACAGTTTCAAAACATTCTTTAGACTTGCCACAAATGTTATCAGACAAAGTGCAACAACACAGCCAGATGAGGGGTTGAAGTCACAGCATGCTAGTGTGAGGATAAAGGCACTGCAGCTTTGAAGCTTCATGGGGAGTGAGATTAGACACAGGGAAAGTGCGTGGGATACTTGCTGGGATGGAGACAAAGCAAGAATAGAGCTGCTCTCACATTGAGACAAGCAGAGCTCCCATTCCATGGTCTGTCTCACAGTCACACCTTCTTTAGACCTCCACATCTTCGTCAGCAACAAAATATGCTTCCAAGCACCACCATGACCTATCCGGCTACAGCTGCTTGTGAATAGGAGCAGCCTCTTCATTATTTTTCTCACTTAACACCCTGGACCAGAAAATCTCAAACATGGTAGGAGAGACCAAGGAAGAAAAACTCCTTAGTCCCAAACATGTTTAATTAATGTAAGACAAAATTTATTTCAGCTCTCATGCTTTGCACATTATCTTGACACTGAAAAATCTGAAAATTTAATTGCATTGCAGAGACACCTTGTTTTGAGTGATCCTTCCACGCCCAATGCACATCCAGGTGTCTCTTCAGCAAGTCTCCAGCAATCCCTGTCACAGAACTGTCTTAGAAGAAATGGATCCAAAACTAGAGGATCAAACTAAATTACCTGAATAATTTTAGCCTTGAAAAAGTGAGATGGGAAAGAAATCTCGTTTTGTTCAAATAACTTGAAAATTCTCTTTTCTCTGAATTTCCTAGGCATGTAACTTTCAGTACAAAACTTATAACAGTCTCAAGTGCCTCTTACCTGGGCAAACAGAGATCTCTTCTTCAGCAGAGTTTTCTGTAGCAATATCTGGGCTCCTTTTACTGCCAAGTGGGGTCATTGTGGAGATGCTGCTCAAAATATAAATGTAACATGAATCTCCAATCCAGTAGGTGTGAGGGCCACACCTGCCTTTCTCACACAGTTCAGAAGAGCAGACGATGCCATAATTTCCAAGTGGTCAATATCTGACAGCCAGAAATGACCAGGATAACAGCAAAATATAGGCCTAAAATGCCATCCTAAGCAAAAGCCCCAAAGGGAACATTTATTTTTTTCCTCTAGAAAGGCAGAAAGGGTAATTATCTCTTGTCAAGGGAGCAAAAATACCTGCTCACAATTGTGGGACTCTGGAAGAAGATCTGGGAGTTTCTGTGCCTCTTTCTGTCTGGGGAAGGAAATCCTCACAGGGGAAAGACAGACCTGCTTTATCCTGCATTATCCTCTCCCTCCTCACACTGCTCATTTTCTCCCTTATCCCTGTGCACAGATGTGACACAAAGCATTTTCCCTGCAGCAAATCCTTACAGCATTAGCATGTTGGTTCCTCAGAGCAGCACCCAGCATTGCTCCTCTCATTTTGACCTTTGCATTCCTCCTTTTTTTTCCCCTCTCACCTCACTGCACAGTGTCTTTGTGACACAGGCAGGCATTGCTGAGTAAGTCTGGCACCCATGCTGACACACTCTGCGCCTTGCGTGGCTCTCTGATTAGTCTGATCAAGTATGCAAGAACACACTTTAAAAACATGAATCCCCGCACTGACAAACACAAGATTTATTAAGCTCAACCACAGGCCTTAGAGAAGAGAGAACAGCCACTGCTGATTTATGATAAATAACAAAATTCTGATAGGAAATCACAAGTGGCTTTTCTCTCTAAATAAAGCATCTCAAAGCATTTGTTATGAATCCAGGCTGAGCGTGTTTTACTCTGTGTCTAACATCAGGGCTCTCTTCAAAAGAACTCACACAAAACAACTTGCTATGACATTTATAAAATGGGCTAATCAATTTGAAGTCAAACCACATTTCTTGCTACACCAACTATCTCCTGGTAACAAAGCCTATAATCATTTATTAAAACCCCAATCTTCCATGCTCTGTACAAAGTGTGGAACAAGCAGGGAGAGCAGCCCACAGAAAGCAAAGCAATTTCTTCACAGGACTAGCACTTCCTAAACTGCTCCACTCCCTCCAGACAGCTCAGAGCCATGTTTCCCTATTAAGTGTTGCTGAGGCCAGCCAGTTGGGGTGTCTGAGCCATACCCAAGAGAGGCCTGTGCTGGCAAATTACCAGGAGCCAGATGGCAACACTTAATGTGCACAAAACTGCAAAGACTGCAGCCATTTCTTGCCTTGCTGCAGATGTTCCAGCTGCTCGAGGAGGGGCTACCACATCCAGGTGCATCCCACCCCAAGGCGGGCACAGCCAGGAGCTCCTGGGCAACTTGGGGAATGTCCCAGACTAACCCCACCAGCTTCACCAAAGGAAAGAGGTCCCTCTCCTTTCATCTCCTCCATATCCTGGGCCCTCAGGCCCTAAGCAGGCAGGAGGCCAGTGCTGCAGAGCGCTCACCTCGCTGCCTTCTACGCAAGCTCCGAGCTCAGCTGTCACAGGCTCATCAGCCTCAGCAGCAGAGGCAGCTGCAGGTTCCTCCTGCTCCCCAAGGCAGGTTTTAAGCTTGTTAGAAAGGTGCAAGCAAGAGGGATTTTCATACTCTGCATATTGATATTAACTGCTCAGGCCAAATGATGTTAGATCAGAGGAAAGTTGGCAGTTTTGTT
Source organism: Sturnus vulgaris (assembly GCF_052056855.1). Taxonomy (NCBI): domain Eukaryota; kingdom Metazoa; phylum Chordata; class Aves; order Passeriformes; family Sturnidae; genus Sturnus; species Sturnus vulgaris. The sequence continues at coordinate 3,536,542 of NC_142257.1, read as the reverse complement.
CCAAAGCAGGTTTAAATTATAAAACCCAGCAAATTAAAAACATGACATTATCTGGCCTTTCTTGTAACTTGCTCCCTGAATCCTCTCCCATTTGTCCTTCTTATCCATAGCCTTTGCTGCGGAATTGCATCCCACAGGAAGGAGAGGGAAAAAAAATAAAATTAAAAGAGGAGTAGGCTTAAATCTGAAGAAAATCATATTGACTTGCCCCACACCTGTCATCTGCTGAAGTGGCTTTTCTGGAGCACTGCACTCTATCTTTGGCTGATAGGCAGTGCCGTCTGGCTTCCTCCTCCCTGCTTTCCTCTTCAGCAGTAAGGCAAGAACATAAAAATACACACAGAAATCCAGTAAACCCTTCCCCGTGCTGCCTGTGCGCCTTCCCCGACAGACACGTGATGGCATCACTGTAACTCACCTCCAGCTCCCCATGGCTTTACTGCACCATGTCACAGGAGCTTCAGAGGGCAAGGAGCAACTCCTTCAACTTGTACAGGAATGCACCTTGCACAAAAATCTCTTATAAAGTAACAACAGCAACTGATCCCTTCTCCTCAGCCGTGCCCCACCTCTCCCATGCTGCTCCAAAGCCATGTATTTCCAGGGATATTTAACAGCAGTGACAGCAGCAAGCCTTTCCACCAAGCCTTGCAGCAAGCTCTGGTGGGACTGCATCCGAAAATACTCCAGGGAAAGTGGTAGAGAGAACATGTGAGCCACACTCTGAACACCCTCTGTGTGCACTCACCTCTGTGCAATTTGCATGGGTTCCCCATCTTCAGGCACATCCTCTGCAGGCAGTACCTGGGAGGGCTGGAAAGGAAAATTCTAGTGTTATATAAAACAATGTGCACAGCTGAGTGAGGTCTGATGGGTCATTGGATTCTGCCCATGACATTGCACCCAGGCTGCTGTATATTTTATCTCAAAATGACTCAGTATCCATCCAGAACTAGTCAGCTTTTTCCCTCCATCCCTCCTTTCGGCAAGGTACTCTCTGTAATAAAGCCTGGCAGTACTTTTTGCTACCTTGCCTAAACATGTTCCTGGACGGTCCACACCCATCCACTCCTTCCAACATTGCCCCTCATCTTCCATGCTCTCTGCCTGTTCTCATCATCCGCCTCAATGTATTCATAGGCAGCATTCATAGCTTTTCTCCACTTCGACCTTGAAACAACCCAAAGATTTTAGCGTCCCCTACACTTCCCCAGGTACCCCAGCAACCCTCACCTACTCCACTTTAAAACTTATTTTCCTGAGCCAGAATGACCTGATCAACTGGTACAGCTGATGCTTGAACATGAGAAGCACTTCCCTGAAATTTCCTAGAGATAAGATCTGTTGCATTTTTCTTGCCTGGGAAATCAGCTGTCCCATCAAAGGAAGGGAATAGATTAACCTGCACAATCTACAGCTGGAAAATCTGTGTGCGTTTTACCCCATTTTTCATTAAGCTCTACGATTCCATTTATTCTTTCCTTTAAAATTTGTTCAAAAGCCTTATGCACTGCCGAGGTCAGGCTAACATGCCAGTCATTACCCAGATCCCTTTCTTCTTCTGCAGTGTACACGTTACACTTGCCATCCTCTAATCAGGTGGAATTACAACGGTTTATTAGCAGTCCTTGTGGTCAGGCCTACAATTTCTCATGCTAGGTCTCAAAGAAACCCAAGGAGTTTTCCTCCCCCTTCCTTGAGTCTGTCAAACGCTATGAGCTTGATTTCCACCAAAGGTTTCAACTTCGATCAGCTCCACTCCTGGATATACTTCCCCAGCAAGCTCCAAATCAAGGCCTCTCCTGTCAAATTTCTCTAACATGACTCCAACCCCCAAATATCCTGTTTTATCTTTGCTTTTTTTACTTCTTTGCAGCCTAGCTCATCATTAACATAAAATACCACACCTCCTCTTTTATTTGTCTTTGTCCTGAATTGTGCACTTCTTAACAATGCCTCTGCCCTGGTCATGAACACTCATCCATGTTTCTGTTTTTTCTTGTACATCTGTTATAAAATATGGCACTAATTCAGGTCACCAGACTCCAAATCTCCAGAATTGGGTCTTTTCCCTCTGAATATTTTAAAGACCAAAAGTCCCCTAACCTTATCTGAAAGGCTCTGAAGAAATTGATTCTATTAGCACTGAAGTTTGTTAGTGCAGGTTCACAGGCTATGAGATCTCCCGACAACCAGGATTTGCTCTGTGCAAACATCCCCTGGCTGCAGGAGGCAGTGGCAGCACTCAACTGCTGCCAGGGTGGAAGGTCTGTGTCCATTCCAGGTGAGGGTTTCAGGGCAGGAATACAGGCAGCTTCTCTCAAGCACATCATTTGCACTTTCATTTCATACATGGCATGAGGCCATGTCCTTTTTCAAGGACGGTTTTGAGTCCTCAAGGATGGTTTCTACACTCAGCACAACCTAAGATCTCCCACCAACCCTGGTGGCACTGCAGGAGCCCCAGGGCAGCACAGGCAGCAAGGGGTCTCCAAGAGATGCAGAAAGGTGGAGACACGACAGCTCTGGGCCTTTCCTTTGTCACTGCCAGCAGAATTGTATTTGACAGAGGGAAAAAAATGGAGACAAGGCACAAGCAAACATCAAACATATCGATTTTGCAAGTAAATCACCTGCTCTGGCCTCAGTGTGCGACTGCACAGAGAAGCGAGAGAAAGGAGCTACCTCTCATGCTGGGTGTGATAAAGCAGATGAAAAGGCATTTAGAAATTATTTTCTCTCGTGTAAATAGAAGACTGGCAAATTTTGGGCTAGGTTTGAAACTGTAAAGTCTGCTAGCCCTCCCTTATTTTTTCACCTTAAAAATATCAGAAAGGCTACATTTCTCAGTTATGGCTCTGAGACAGCTCCCATGGTCAAGAGGAGAAGGTTACAAGTTACCACTCAGCAGCACTAAAACCTCTTTTCTCCTCAAGAATTAATTAGATATTAGCATTAAACAGATAGTATTTTTTAAAATACCACACAATTTTCAGTACTGATTAAAAGTTCATGCCCTTCCCAGCTGCTGTAGCTTCCCAAGGGCTTTAGAGTACACATCCACAGACCTCCAGTCACCCCAATCTTCCAGCATAATGACACCTTCATTTCCAGAGGAAAAGCTACAGAAAAAAAACCTGCAGTTTGCTTTAAGAGCCTCTCAGGTCTTTTGTATCTATCCTAAGGAAATGAAAAAGGGCACAAGTCAGTTCCTTTCCTCTGCAGATCACCTCTAAGGCTTGTTTAAATCTCCATCTGCTAAACCCGAGCCAAAGCACTGTCATGAAAAGTCACATTTCAGCACAGGCTGCTCTGCTCTTTTTCTGCAACCAGAAAATGCAGACATGACGTTTTTCCTAAGTGTTCAATATTACAAGACAGAATATAAATATCACAAAACAAGTTAAGTATCTTTCTAACACCAGGGTAAATGATCAAATACACTTGAAAACAGGAACAACAGAGCCAAGGCTTCAGTCATAGAGAAGATAAAGTTATACAATGATCCGGGAGTGAAGTCATTATGAAAAATGAGGGTTGGAAAAGGCTGACACAAACCTAAAATACAGCAGTAATAAATACTTCATCTGACTAGCAATCTGTTTAAACTTAGCAGTGACAGAAAGCTGCCTTCCGCTCCAGCAGGAGAGCCCTGACAGAGACAGAGGCTGACACCTAGTGTCTAGCACACCCGAGCCTGAGAGAAGGTGCCCAACACCAGGACAAGGACAGGGAGCACCAGTGTGGTGACAGATCACCAGGGCAGGCAGGAGATGCCTGCGACCACACAGAGCCTCTCCCAGCCACGAGGGAAAAGAGCACTTGCAAGGGTGAAGCACTGATAGAGGCAGACCAGCATGGAGGGGCAAACAGAAAAGGCTGCGCCGCAAGGACAAACCCACATCTCTGTCTGCAAAGGGAAACCCAGAGCTCCCCACACACCCACAGGCTTATAAACTGGTTTACCACAGCTAGTGGTGGTCAGCATGACCTCTGTGCCCTCCACCTTGACACACTGCCAGGCTGCACCCTTCTGAGAAGGATCAGCTGGATGTGTTGGTCTCCGGAGCACTAACAATGACTGCCAGACTGCTCAATGGCCCCTATCTTGTGTGAGCTGGGTGTCAGCCTGTACATTTCTCTCCTTTCCACAGTAACCTGTGAGGCTGGGGGAGGAAGTCCCTAAATTTAAGAAGGGTATTAAACAGCAGTGCCTGCTTTGCAGAAGGGACTGAACCGTAAAATGGACAGAAGGGCATGGCTGCTCAACCTCTGCTCAGTGGTGAAGCTCTTACCTGGCAGTAGCTGGTAGTCGGTTCATCATCAGAAGTGGAGTTCTCTTCTTCCATGCTGTGCCCTGGACTCTCTGCCTCCTTCCTCTTTGAAGGGTGGAGCCAGGTGATGCTTTCAGGCTCCTGCCCCTCTGTGTCTCCATCTTCTGTACCATCAGGAACCCCATTCTCCCTGCTTATCTCCTCTCCTTTCCCAAGCTCGTTTTGGCTCAAGGAAGAACTGGGTACAACCGGGTTACCAAACTCCTTCTTATGCAATAGCTGCCTCTGAGCCTGCTTCAGGCTCTTCTGGTAAACCTCCAGCTGACACAAGATGACTTTGGTGTACTGGTTGGGGTCCACCCCTTTGGGGCAGAAGGGGATGCCCCAGTAATAGTGCACTGTGTCTCTTGCCTCCTCCTGTTTGTGCTTCTCCTCCATTGCAGTCAGCATACAAAGATCTGGGGTACTGCCAGACCCCTCATTCTGCTCTGCTTGCTCTGTGAAAACACAGACCTTGGCAGTGTGCCCAGGCTGTGAGCTGTGTTTGGTACCTGCTCCTCCACCACTCCTCCTGGGGCTGTCACACTGTTCTGTGGTCCTGCTCTTCCAGAGTGAGGCTGAGCTCCCAGCACCAGCTTCTCCAACAGAATCGCCAGTGCAGGGCAGGAGTTGCTCTTTTGGTTCGTGGCCTGCTGCTTCAGAAGAGCTGGAGGGGCTGTTGAATAGTCTCCGAGGTGTCAGTCGCCAGGAGCCTCCTGAAGCCACCTTGCCAAAGGTGGGACTCAAAGACATGAAGTCCTCTCCGAGAGTGCTGGGTAACATGTTACTCGAATCACTTTTTGCTGGTGAGGAAGACTTTTCACTTGACCTTGTCACTGGCTGGCCCTTCCCCGGAGACACGATTATGCTGGATACTAGTGAGTTTTCAACGATTTTCTGGCTTAACCTCCTCAACACTACCAAGGGGCTCCGGGCGACATCCATCTGTCCATTCCCATCAGCTCTGGAGCTCTGTGAGTGGGAGCTGCAGTCAGAGGGAGGGGTGTCAGGGCAGAATGCCAGGCCTCCCAGGATCTCAGAGCCTTCATTCTCAGCAGGCTGGCTTTGGCCCTGTGAATCTAGTTCTCCCATTGACAGCTGAGGAGTTGCAGACAACGAGTCTGAGGGCTGACAGCTCTGCAAAACAAAAGGTTGACTCTCCTACAGACATGTTCTCTATCAGCACAGCACAACCAAGGGCTCCCACAGCACACTGGCAGCCATCACCTGGACTGCAGATCCCCCTATCCCAAATTAGAGCTCCATACTGCAAAATAGGGACAGCTGGGGTTAGGCTTCATGTCCCATTCACTAGGAACAGTACATAGCAACTACTCTGCAGCTGCTGTCATTGCAGTTTGTGCTGGGAATATCTATGCCCCCCAGTAAAACTTTATTTTGTGCAGCATGGTAAAACAAGCACAGACAGCAATGTTGCTAAAGAACCCTAGTGAGCCTCTTCACAGAAGTGCACTTACACTAAGGCTCTCAGCAATGGCCTTCCTCAAGAGCTCCTCCTCTTCCTCTTCCTGACAGTTCACTTCTCTAGCCTCTTGCTCACTCATTTTCAGGGCCAGTGCAAATTGTTCCTCTTCAGTCATCTCTACAGCAGAAGAAACAGGATAATGTCAAGTCACAGCTGCAGGTGTATGTAAACACTCAGTGAATATCCAGCATGTAGGGAGAAATGGGTGAGAGTCCCACCTCTCCAGGAAGAATGCAGAGAAAATCATCTAAACTTCAGCTGTCCTGAAAAGGTGTCACCAAAACTGGAGCAGGCAACACTAAATGAGAAGGTAACTCAGGTCAGGAACTTCACCTCGGGTTTCTACAGCAATCTAAGCTCCGATTCCCCGAGTATATTAACTGAAACATGACATTTCATTTGCCATCAAACAACACACACTGCAGCTGCACAATGCATGCTCAAGGAGAGAGGAAAAGGACAGATTTCCAAAGTGTGCTCATTTTTTTATCAGATAGGCTCAGCAGCAAGGCAGGATAAACAAAACATCTTTAAGACACTTTTTTACTAACTGAGTTGCACACCTCACTGTCTTCTGACACAGATACCTGCAATACCACAGGAGACCTATCCAAGAGAAAAAGAGCTACATGTTGTTCACCCTGAGCTGCAGTTGAAAAGCTCTGTGGAGGATAATGTTACTTGCTTGGTGGTATTATAGAGGATATTTCATATGCATACATCCCCCTTCTGCTCACATCACCACTCCACTGCATCACTAAGTCAGTCATGCATGGGAAACAGGTTTCCTACACTTGTAACTGCTATTTCAGCAGAAAATTTATTCCTAAAATATTCCTCGCTCCAATCAAACCAAAGTCTAGACTGGCTATGTAGAAACAAAGCAGTTAGTTACTTTGGAAAACACTTATTTACTTAGATTCAATCCAACACTTTCACTCAGCTTAAAATATACAATGCCTGCAGAATGGAGTGCAGCTTGAAAAACAACTCAACAGCACTCTCAGGAGCTGAAAAATACATCTTCTCACTCGAAACAAATTGACAGATTTCCTTCAGAACCCGCTCCCTCCTCCAGGCAGAATCCTGCACGCGCCATCTCATGCATGAACCAAAGGCTCGCTCTCTCCGACGGGCTACAACATTTTTAAGATGTGCCATTTGAACAGGGAGGCTGCCCAAGCACAAAACATGCCTTCACTGCAGCCAGCTCCAGAGACAGGCGTTTCCCTGGATAAAGATGCTTTCACAAGTTGCAGGCTCCCATGTTCTACCCCATCCTCTCCCTATCAGCTGCTACCCAAACACAGCAGTGCAGCCGTGCTTAGGACTGCAGCCGGTCCATGACAGCACTGCTGCAACCAGGAGCATCCACAAAGCACAGCTTTGCTCTGCCCTTCCCCCAGCTCCTGGATGATGGCAGCCTCGTGCTCCCCCCACCCAAGCAGGATCTGAAGCATTTTTGGACTGATTACCATCAGATTCCTTTATGTGTCCTATTAAAACAGCACTTAGCTTCAGGTTGTTGGTTTGGGGCGGGGTGGGGGTGGGGGGTAATTCCTTTTAAAATTAAGAAAGAGGTTGAAAGGAAAGCAGACTGCAGCACTCTCAGGGCTCGTGGGGATCTTTTGTCCTTGGACAAAGTCACTCTATGATGTTACAGCCAGGAGGGACCAGGGCAAAAAAAAAAAAAAAAAGCATCCTTTAATGGAAAGCACAGTCCAGTGTATGGAGAAAGCTCCCATCCCCAGGAACAGCAGCATTAAACAGCATATCACAGAGTCAATTAGGTTGGAAAACACCTCTGAGATTGAGTACAACCTTTGACCAATCACCACCGTGTCATCCAGACCATAGCACTTAGTGCTACACAGTCTTTTCTTTTTCCGTAATACCAAACACCTTCCAAGTATTCAGAAAGTGTGTGCTGATTTGTTTTCCTGCCCAAACCATCAGAGCTATCAGCAAACTCAGACATGTGCAGGAAAACTGGTGCACATGATCAGCACCCTGCAACACACGACTTTCCACGTGCTTCAACAGGGGCCTGAGTGTTTGCCAGTTCAGGCTATCAACATCCATGAAGCTTAATAAAAAGAAACATTTTTTGGCGAGCTACTGCTGTACATTTTGTTTTCTTCTCCCTCCCTGGCACAGCAATTTCCCCTCTGGGGACAGGGAATGTGCCAGACAAATGCTGCCTCTGGCAAAGAAACCAGTGACAAACAAGATGCACTTAGTGCACGTTCCAGTTGAGTAGGTGCTCTGGAGATGGGGAAAACTCGAGTTTAAATCCACCTGGCATTACTACGGGGAGAGCAAAGAGCAGCTCTGCTCATGTCTTCCAGCAGACCTGACCTGCTTTAAGTGGAGCTGACGGTATTTCATGCTCCAGGACTGATCACTTCTCAGCACCGTGTGTTTTATTAAACTTGATGCTGATTGCAGTCGTCATGATTTATGATGATTAGAAACCCAGAGCGCTGCGTTAGCCCCCGACCACTGTGTGCAAACAGAGCTGGGGAGAGAGCTCAGAATGTGTGGCAGGGACTCCACAAATCCCTGCAGAAACGACCCCTCTCCATCTGGACCGATGCTCAGCTCATCACTAGCCTGCCTTGGAGGAGCCCATTCCCAGGGGGAAGCACCAGCACTGGGAACTCTGCATCTCACACTCCAAAATCCTCTCATCACACGTCCATCCCAATGTGCCAGGAAATCCCAGCGCCTCTCTGGGGACCAGGGCATCCAAGAGACCCGCAGATGGGGAGGAGGGGTCAGAGAGAAACTGTTTTTAAGATATGGCAGCCCTAAACAAATTAAACCATTTCAGAGCCTTTTTAAATGCTAATATGGCAATTTGCAAAGCGATTTATGTTCCATTTTGACATCCGCAAAGTGAATTAGATGCAAAACCCCACTAGTTGTAGTTATAACACTTACTAATAAGAGATTTACTCAAAAATAACAGAAATTCGAGATCTCAGTATTTTTACATATCCAAAGTGCAATTACAGTAAAAACATTCAAATGTGCTTTAAAGCATTGAGTTCCTCCAGAAAAAGAGAGAGAGACTTCTTTAGGTTTTGTATTTCCATTTATCCTGTCAGGATGAAACGTCACAGATGTATTTTAGTTATGGCTTTAGGTTAAAATTAATAAAACCACAACAAAGCAAAAAAGGGAGGATACGCTTTACAACAAGTGCCTGCCAATATCCGAAATTTTCCAGTTTTGGGGAGAAAGAACTTGCTCTACCCAGAAGCACCCAATCTTTACAAAAGACCAATTTGCCTCGCAATTCAAAGAATTTATTTAAAGACACTGGGAAAAATAATTACGACTTCAAATCTTAATTTGCCTAAAAGCAAACACCGAAAGTCTAATTATAGCTTCCCACAAATGAGAACAGCCCCACCATCACACGTGCTTAAATAAGCCCCTGCTCTCCGACTGTGCTGCGCCAGGCACCCCCAAACTCAGAGGAGCACACTAAGCAACAAAAAAGGCAGCTTTTGCCCCGGGAAAAGAAAAACTATTATCAATAATTTCAACTTCTAGAAACACAGCAGAACTCCTCTGTCATCTGGAGAGCTGGCCCTGTCTCCTGTGGATTTTCTGGAGCACACTAAACACCTCTTGCACAGCACCAGCTCCTGAAATCCCACACGTTCAATGATGCAACGAGGACATCCAACTTCAGCAGATCCCTGCTCTCAGTACCATATGCTTGGTCACATTTTAGTGGCATCTCCAAGGGGGGTTTCAGCTTTAATGTGGTGCTTTGTTTCCTTTGGGAGAAAAAGAAGGATAAGAAAAAGAACTCTTTCCCCATCTCTGACTTTGCTATTTTACTTGTTCAACACAGACATGCACAGTGGGCTGCAGCTCCCACAAAGAGCTGGGCTGTTCTGTGCTATGGCCTTAGGCCTCTATTAAAAACAATTTAATTCACACAAACCCTGTGAGGACTGACAAGCCCAACTGCTGCTGCTTGCAGAGCATTGGTGTGCTCCATTTTGTTCAGTGATTGCTTTGGGTTTTGCAGGAGGCAACATCTCTCCCATTTTAAAACGTCCTGATTTTTACATGCTGGATGGACCACTGCCTCACAGAGCACAGGAACATGAGTGGGGACGTCCCCTGTGGGGCTTGGCTGCTGTAACATGTGGGGCTCTACAGGGAACAGAGGCATGTTGGCCTTGCTCAGAGGGCCCTTCTGCCTGTACATCAGAATATGAGCAGGAACATCCCAGCCTTTAGCATCTATTCATAGATTTATTGTCCATGAATGCATTTAAAACCTTATTAAAGCAGTTGATACTGACCTCTCCACAATCTCCTGTGACACAAACTTCCAGGAGTTCACCCCATGCTGTGTGAAGCATTACTGTCCTTCACCCGTTTTAAACCCATCTATTTCTTGCTATTTCCACTGATACAACGCAGGAGCTGGTAAACAACAGCTCTGTACTCAGCTGAGGCATTGCCTTCCCGATGGGAACTTTGATCCCACCGTTCTCTCCTAACAAAGCAGCCCCAAGCTTTCCGGTCTGTCCTTACCAGGCAGCTGTCCCCACTCCTTCATGGCTTGGGCTGCCTTTCTCTGGATTTAGCACTGTGCCCTTGCTATGCAGAGGCCAGAACTGCACACAGCGCTGTGACAAGGGTGCACGAACACTTTATATAACAGCAAAATTACATCAACTAAATCCCTGGTTCTTAACACCCTTCCTTATGATGCCCAGCTTTGCTGGTGCTCTGGCTGCCCCCACACTGTGAGCTGATGATTTCAGAGAACTGTCAGCTGCGGCTCAGATCCTTCCTGAGCAGCAGCTGTCGGGTCAGAGCATTGTGATGTTTCAGGGACAGACACGAGCAGAGAGGCCTGGACAGGAAAGCAGTTTGTGACTGACAGCGCTTTCAGATCAGCCACAGACAGTTTTGAACCCAGTGAAGTACCAACACCCTCACACACTTGTTTAGGAAGTGCAAAATTTTGCCCTGTGAAGGGTCTTTTCTGCATCTCCAGCCATGTCACAGCCTTTCTGCAAAAGAAATAATCTTTAACACAAACAGCAGAAGCTGCTCAGCACCAGACAACTTCCCTAGCCCCACGGTTGAGACCTACGTGCAATTTTTCTTTTAGCAGCAAACTTGGTTCGATCCAGCTGCTTTGTTCTCTTCCTTTGCAATCCACTCTCTTCCTTTGACTCCTGCTGCAATGGAAAAGAACATGGTGAGTGAATGCAATATGTAAGAAATACTATCAGCCCCCTCCCCCCAACTACTCAGACACAAACACTGGTTCAAGAACAAGTGTCTATTTGTGTGGAATTTGAATTTCAAACGTAATCCAAACACATTCTGTAACTATTAAAAGCTGTGTGATAAGCATAACGAGCAAAAAGAGTTACAGACTGACATAAACAGAGAAGTAGGAGAGACAATAGACTTCATGCCAGTCACCACCATGCACTGCACCTGCTACCCATGATTTTAGAGAGAATTTGTTTGGCCTTGCTAAAACATTGATATTTGTAAGCACTCAAAACAGAAAAACAGAACCTTTTTATAACTGATCATCACACACCTGTAAGCCAGGACTGTTTCCTGCCATGCAGCTTCTAGTACTATGCCCAGGCAATTTCAGGTGATCAAAACTAGAATGCCAAGCCATTTCTGGAGACCCACACCAATGCACCCCGAGGGCAGGAGGGCCAGCTGTATTTTCTCCTCATGCTATTCTCTCATTGTATTCATAGAATCAAAGAATGGTTTGAGTTGGAAGAGACTTTAAAAATCGTCTCATTTCATGGGCAAGGATACCTTCCACTAGACCAGGGTGCTCAAAATGCCATCCAACCTGGCCTTGAACACTTTGAGGGGCATCCACAGCTTCTTTGAGCAGTATTGCCACAAGTATTTAATTTCTGAAATTTGAATACTTCAGAAACTTCTTGTCTCGAGGCTCCCTAGAACAATACTCCCACAAACAAATGTGTGCTGCTTTAAGCACAAAGACTGCAGCACAAATGGGCACAGGCTTAATAACGCAAATTTCTGCAAGTTGCTGTCCTAACGGCTTAGGCGAGGGCACACACATTACCCAAGGCTGGCACTGGACCCCTTCCAATTTGTCTCTCTAAATCAGGTAGGATTAGAATCAAATCCATTGTTTCAGGCAGAGTCCCACGCCTGGCCAGGATGGGTTTTACACTGCTCCCTCTGCCGCTACATTGAGTTTTGCTGCCTATCAGACACATCAGCCACATGTTTGTGCCTCTTTCCACCTCCTGTGCCAAGAGGAGGGTTCAAGGAGGGGCACGTGGCTTGGGCTACTTCAACACAAACATATACATTGATTATTTTTGAGTGTCATCCATTTACTTTATCCTTTGCCCAGGTTTCTGAACCCATGAAGTTCTTCAGACTGCACCTCCGTGCTGAGTTTTGTTGAAGACATCTCTGGCTTTAGTGTTATCTGTAGATTTTATTAATCTATATACACCACTTGCTCCCTCTTACAGATCGTTAATGAGGATGTTAAAACACACACAGACCTAATATTGATCCTCTTGGCCTCAGCTTTACATCTCCCCCAGATGAGCCTCTCCTTTGTTCATCAGCAGCTCTTACTGACAGTCTTTTAGCAGGATTTCAATCCAGGAATCTTGCTATCTAGACCAAATTAAATTATTTATCCAACTAAGATTTTGCAAGACATACTATTAGGTGGTTTCCTGAAGCCTTAATACATTACAGCTTTTACATGTGCTAATACCTACACCATTCCTCACTTTCACGGACTTAAAAATCACCTCACAACACAGCAGCAATCATGCCTGGCATGTCCACACACACTCCTGCTTGTGCCTAAGGATTTTTTTCTGTGACTGATTCCTTCTCTTCCCCACACAGACTGGATCCAGATTCCAGGATCTGCCACTGTGTCTCCAAAAGGCTGCTTCACATCCAGAGTCTCTTTTCCTAGGAGATGGATGCCAAGCTCCTGCTCAGAAGGTGAAATCTTCCTCCTTCCAGGGCCCTGGCATGGTGCCCCTCTCCACAGTTTTCCATAAGCTGTAGGATCTCCCACCCCAAACTGCCCTGCCTTGGTCTGCAGCAACAGCCGCATGCTTACTTCATGGGCTGCTCACACCTCAGGGGATGGGGAACAGTGGGAGGAGGAGCTCAGCAACAGCTCTCCTGCCCTCCCCCAAAACCCTGTGTAACAATGCTAAACCCACCCCAGCTTAAAACAGGGGCAATTTAATCCTAACAGGCTCTGTAAATCCCCAGCTCTTCTCTCTAGGCATCAATCTTCCCCTCATCACTCCCGCACTTGCTGGAAGGTCAACCCTGACACTCTCATCTGCAGCTCTTTTCCAGGGCACAGATGTGATTTATGAGCACACCAAACTTTCCATGGCTGTGAGTGCCTGCTCTGTGCATAGAGACACACACAACACACACCGTGGGACAACACGGGGCTCAAACACCTCCAGGGCTTCCAAGGAGAACAGAGTGCCCAGCATCGGGCACACTGCCAGGATCCATGGCACAGCCGAGTGCGTGCCTCAGTTCCCCGTGCTGATCCTGAAGAATCTCAACATTTACATCAGTGGCAGGAGCAAAATTATTGAAGGACGTGTCGTATGAACCTCATACATTCGAGAAAGATGTTTAAATTGCTCAGCAGCATTCTACTGAACAGCCACGCTACAGTGAACCGCTGAAGCAAATCCAATTAATCCTGATGGGCCAAAATATATACACACATCTCAATTCCAAGAATTCTTAAATCTTCTTTATTTTTAAACCCAGAAAATAAAACATACCTTTTAATTAGGATTTATGGCTGTTTGTACCTCTGCTGGGAGAGAGCCTCGCAGGCCCCAGAGTGCTCTGCATAAATGCAGGCATGGATGGTAGAAACAGAAGGGGCCAAGAAAATTCAGAGAAGACAACAGGGCTTGCTCTTCCTGACCCAACCTTTTAATGCTCATCTATCTACAAGGATAATAGGAACTCAAGGGGCTACTCAACCAACTGTCTTTCTAATAAGATCACTAGTCCAAAAATAATCTTAATCAATTAAAATATTCCCAAACTGCAGCCAATACTCTCAGTTACAAGGTCATCTCCAACACACATCTTCCAAGAGAAACTAATTATTATAGAGGAGGTGAGGTAGGAACTGCACACCTCTGCTCAGTGCTAGCCTGGAGAGCATCCCTCCTCCTTTGCTGTCAATTCAAGGCATAACGGCCAGAAGGAACCAAAATTCTCTTCCTGTGTGTCAGGCTCTGCACTTTAATTTATGATGCTCTCTTATGAGCAATTTCACTGTCAGCATTGTACACAGATCAAGAAATAGACAGGTTTCCAAAGTTCCTTACACATTCAGTGGAAGGCAGCCACTATTCTTGTTTTTGTAACCTGCTTGGTTTCACCAGACAGCAGGAAATCAAATTCCCATTTTAAAAATGCTTTTGCACATACTTAAGAGAAGCTGGCTCTGCCAGCAGAAACAGATACAGCTCCACTCATTTCTAAAAGCCCATAAATGGAAGCCAGTAGCCAGCATCCCACATCCTGCTGCCTCGAATCCGCATGATAAACCACAGAAATCAGCTTCTACTGACTCAGGGAAGAAAAGGCTATAGCAGAATGTCTCCACCCCTAACAGTGCAGACTGCAAAGTCAAAAGGTCTGGGTAATTTTACTGCTCAACAGCAGCTGGGACCATCTAACAATAGAATACAGCCAAACACCACATATCCTGCATGGGAAATATGCAGATGAAAACCAGACTAATTTATTTTTAAAAGCCAATTAGATGTTGGAATTGCCATGTTTGGCTCTTGCCAAGGCTGCTGCTGAAATTAATATCACACCCTACTTTATTAGACTCTGACTTCAGTTCAGAATCTGTTTCAGCTTTGCTCTTTCAGCTCATTAGAACAAACATGCTGGAAGTAGATATGAACAACAAGACACAACAGGGCTCATGCCAAGATATGTAGTTCCTGACACAGGGAGAGAGGACTCTGTAGGAAAAAGGACTTTTAGTGGGCTATGAGAAGCCCAGATACAGATCAATCTGATTTTCAACAAGTGAGCTCAGCAGAGCCATGAAGCCTCCTCCAGAACCAACTCACGTTGCATTCTCCTCTGGGAGATGGAGGCACTGGGTCCCTTGGCACCAGCAGAGCCCATGGAGACAGCAGGGCACTGCAGCAATACTCCCAGGTGGCTCTGCTTCGCTTGGATGGTCAGTGGCGTGAGGTGGCATCCTGGGATTAAGTTATTTTTATTCCTAGTAGCTGGTGCAGTACTGTTTTGGATTTAGTACAAGAATAATGTCGATGGCACACCAATGGTTTAGCTGGTGCCAAGCAGTGCTTACTCTAAATCAAGGCCTTTTCAGTTTCCTGTGCTCTGACAGTGAGCAGGTGCACAAGGAGCTGGGAGAGCTGGGCAAAGGGATATTCCACAGCACTGAACCTCATGCCCAGTGTTTAAACAGGGGAGAATTGGCTGGGAGACACTGCTGCTCAGAGACTGGATGGGCATCAGTCAGTGGGTGGTGAGCAACTGCATTGTGGCACTGGTTTCTCTTGGGTTTTACTCATAGAATCATGAAAAGGTTTGGGTTGGAAGGGACCTTAAAGATTATCTCATTCCAATCCTCCTGTCCTGGACACTTCCTACAGGACCAAGTTGCTCATTGCCTGGCAATGACACTGCCAGGGATGAGGCATCCACAGCCTCTCTGGGCATCCTGTTCTAGTGCCTCACAACCCTCAGAGTAAAGAATTTCTTCCATATATCTAACCTAAATTTCTCCCCTTTCAGTTTGAACCCATTCCTCCTTGTCCTATCACTACAGTTCCTGATAAAAAGCAGTTCTTCTCTCCCTTCTTTTCATTACAATTATTCTTGATATTATCATTAGGATTATTAATAGTATTATTATATTTTATCTTGTTTCAATTATTAAGCTGTTCTTATCTCAACCCACGAGATTTACTTTTTTTCCCCACGATTCTCCTCCTCACCATGGGGTGGGAGTGAGCAAGCAGCTGCCTGGTACTTAGCTGCTGGATGGGATTCAACTATGACAGGTGGGCACTGACATCCTGGCTGTGACATTTCCAGTGTCATCTTCTCCATCGGAAGGTGTCCCTCAGACCACGCCTGGTCCTGAGGTGAGTGTCCACAGTCATAGCTGATGGAAACAGGACAGGGCAATGGCTAGGTATTCCACCTCCCACTGCACCCCAGCCAAAATCTGGAACATCAACACATGCTGCTGATTACCCTGACTGTGAGTATCTCCACACACCCGAACACTCAGGCAAAGGGATGTTCTGCACCAAAGGGAAGACAGGCCATGCAGAAATAGATGGCACCATCACCCTGGAGTCGTCATATGTTCCCCAAGGGCTGGCAGAGCTGATGGATCTGGCAGAAAGAGCTTGTGAGACTCGATGCCAACTTTGTAAGTGCAGGCAAGTATTCTGAAAGCTCCCAAAAGGACCTATCCAGGCAAAGGACCTTTACAAAAGGTCCCAGACCAGATCAGCAGCAGGATCAACTGCACTAAAGGCTGCAGATCAGTCTAACAGGTCAGCTCAACTTTTGCACTGTGCTCAGAGTTCATACTTGGACAGGCCCTGTGCTGAGGAAGAATCATCTTGAAGACATGGCTTTAGGGGTCAAACCAACAGCCCAATGCAAGCAGGAGGTTCAGGAGACCAGAAATTGTCATGCTCAGAGGGAGCACTGTTGGGCACTACTTGAAATATTGTGTATTTGTGAATGAACATCCATCTTCTGGCACAGGCAACCAAGTCTCTGTGGGATTAAACAGCCAAGGGAGATGGGAACCACTCCACTCATTCAGCATGTCTGCATTTTCAGAGACACAGTCTGCACAAAGAAGGTCATCTCCTCTGGTTTCCACAGAGCCAGAGAGACTGTTCTTATTTTGTCTGACCCTTTCCAAAAAAAGAGAAGTGTTCCCCGAATCCAGGATTATATATAGCAGAGATCAGAAAGCCTCACATCCAGAAAACTTTTTTTCTGATGCAGCTCTGCAGATGCCACAGCATAGACATGAGCAAAGAAAGGGAACTTGGCAAAATAACATGGATGAGCTTGATAATCCAGCATGACTGAAAAATTCCTGGGAGAGGCAGTCTGCCAAAGATCATCAAAAGTGAGAAGCTGGAGGCTTTCCAGGTGCAGCTGCTACAAGATCTGCTGGTCTGGAAGCAGAACTAGGGACTTGTTCTATAGATACCTGCCAAGAGACTGCCAAGGAAGAAAGCCATCGAATCAATGATGCCCAAATTGTCCTTGTAGCTTTTGATTCATAAGGAACCATGTCCTAACAGATGCAAGATTAATTGAGAAGGTATTGTTCTCTAAAATTGCTATTGATCTGAGCTTCCCACACCTCTTCTTGAACACACAACAAGGTCTTACCAGTGCAAGAACAACAGTTACAACGTTCAAAATTGAAATTCAACTTGATGTACACAGAAGAGCTGAGACAGTTACAGAAGGCAGACAGTTATTTTTTTGAGATCCCGAGTAAATCAGTTTTGCGTTTGATTTTGTAGAAAACAACACGACAAGAGACTGTAGCACTGGATCTGGAAGCTGATGACTCACAGAAAGAGACTGAACTGAATAAATCCACTCATTCAACTGACTGAACTGTTGTCACTTAAACAGAACCTAATTGGCTCTTTAACGGCCTCTCTGAGCATATCCTTTTCTGTAATATGACCGATTATGCCATCAGAATTTATTGTTTATAGACAAACTTACAGAACAGTGAGGGAGCCTAACCTTTTTATAGATGTGTTTTAAGAGACGTTTGTTTCCTCTTTTTCAGATACGTGCACATTGAGATGAATAATTGCAGACAATAACAGGTCCTGATCTTTTATGTACTGCAGCAGCTCTTATAGCTGCTGATTTCTTTTTTCCTTATAGGTTTCACAATAAAGGCCAGTGATGCAGCAGACATCTGAAGTTAACTTAGCATATTGCAGAGCTAAGGGTTTAACCCCACTGAACTATTACTGCCATATGTTCCATTTCTTTCAGGGAATTTCCCAATGGGAAAGAACTCAGACAATGTGAAGAAAAAACATCCAATATCGTTTGCCCTACAGCTTCTTACTGTTTATTTCTAGTGATTTTCCCCTCCTCACATGATAATCGCCTTATTGGAGAGCAGCACACTGCAGATGTGGGAGCAAAAGGGACCTGATTTAAGATCTACAGCTTGAGAGTGAACTGAAATGCTTTTGAAAATGGTGGAATTACAAAAAGCAGCTTAGGATCTCCAATCACCAGCAAGACAAAGCAAAGCCTTAAGAGTCCCACATAAAAAACCTGATTGTAATAATTTCCTCTCGTGTACTTCGCTCAGCCAGGCACAGGTTCTGAGGGCTCTGGGTTTCCCCCAGGCAGGAGTTCCCATGCTCCCATGTAACCAACACAGACATTTCAATCTTGAGGGTAATGCTGACGTGCATAAGCCGACGCTGGGGATCAGAGCCTTGATGCCTTAGCCAGGCACTCCCACACTACGTTCACCTTTATACCCTTTGGAGATGGGTTACAAACTCAGGCTCCTGTAATTCAGAATCAGTTTACCAGACACTGTCTGTCTCTGAGCTACTCACAAGCCTGAGTTCTGAATAATTTTCTTATCTATTTGCACATAATACAGAATCATGTTGCTAAGGTTTAGCTGGAAATCAATCAAATAAAAATTATGAAAAAGAAGATTTGTAAAGGGATTGAGGAAAGGTTACTTTTAAATTACGTTTCAGATTCAGTTCTGAGAGGATTTGGTTATCAAATCCCAGACTCATAACTCACCCTCACGAAGCACACCATTCATTTCCTAGTCAAATAGGATTTGATTCATCTCATAGGTAAGAAAAGGAATGGCACAAGACCCTCTGTGCAAAGCCTGAACCCAGCACAACAGTGAGGGCTGCTCTGGCACTGTCCTGCAGCAACAGGACCCAGCACAGGTTCTGGGTATCCCAAACCCACCACTGACCTCTCCATCACTGTCGGATATAACAATAAATGCATCCACAAAACTGCGTTTCTTCTTGGCATTGGCTGGGTTCCTCTTATCTTCCTCCTCTTCCTCCCCATCCTGACTTCGAGACTCCAGGCCCTCTGCAGGCTTCTTCCTCCTCGGCATCCTTCACTCTGAAACAGAGGAAAAGATTAAAAGCCATTTGTTTCCTTCTGATTTAGATTTCCCCTAACACTCTTTTTTTTTTTTGCTATTTTTAGGCAAAAGACCCCAGGCACTGAAACCTTATTACAAAGCGTGGTGGATTTAGTGTTACTGGGAGCCACATGCACCAGTCACCACTCATCTAGTTAAGAGCACTTTATTACAGCTGATTGCTAAAACGGGATTTCAGGGGAACAGCAACACAGACCAAAGCCACTCTGAATGCCTTGTTCCAAAGCAATGAGACTTTCCTCTAAAAGCCCATCAGAAAACTCCTCCACAGGATCACTTCACAGTGAGTCTCCCACCGTCCAACACAACCGCCCCTCCCCAGCCCCCCACCTCGACCAAAACAAACCGGGCTGGGGCAGTGGATCAAGCTGACATTTCCACACCAGACCAAGAAGCCACCACAGCACAGCCCTTTGTCAGCTTTTGTGTTCGACAAAACCAGGGGAAAAGGCATTGTTCCTTCAAGGATGCTGTCCTGCCGTCTGCACAGCTCAGTGCATGGCTTCTCCAGCACTACAGACAGGGAAAACACAGGCAATGGCAGCAGGGAAGCTGGAAACAAGACAACAGGTTTATGTGGCAGTATGGATTTCTCAATGAGCAGCAGCCTCCGGAAGAACTCCATCCAGACGTGCCCAAACCATCCGCATTAACGAAGGCACTTAACAAGCAATGAGGAACCTGCTGAGTGTTATCAGTGCAAACCTGAGTGCATGGAACAATTCAGGGCAGGTGCCCACACAATGCAAACTGGTACTTCAGCATCCCTTCCCTTGGCAGCCGATAGACTGATGGAGAGGGATGCACAGCAAGCATTAGCTGCCTGGATCCAAAAGAGCTCAGAGGAGAGGATTGGGAAGTGATCTCAGTAAAGGAGAGCAGCAGGATGGCATAGAGTTAAATCACCCTTTCCTGCCTGTGCTTGCTGTTTGCCTGGTAGCTCGACAATAACATTCAGTGCTTCTTGAACTGCAATGTAAAAGAGCCTTACAAAGCAGGGTGAGCATGACCAGCTCTGCTGAAGTTCAATTAAACATGTGCAGACAGAGGTTGAACAACAACCCCCTCGTTCCACATCAGGGAACAGCAGAGCTGGAAATGCAAGTTAAATTGGCCGGTTCCCAGACCAGCGTCCTTCCACAGAATCACTTTGCCTCCCTTCAAGATCACTGAAATAGCTCAGATGTGTACCGAGATCTAAAATAAGAGTAAGAGAAGATGCAACAGAAACCTTGCATCACCCAGGATAGAGCCAAACCCTTCTCTGTAACACCACAAGATTGCAAACAGCCACTGCGTATAGAAACATTAAGGGAGGCCAAAATCCCCATCAGCGCCGAGAACAGCAGTGCACTGCTCCATCTACAGTCCGAGCAGCAAGGTGAGGAATAACCATGCTCCCTCCCTAGATCTGCAGCTTTCCTTCTGCAAATACATGCATACACACGCCCAGAGACAAAAGGCGATTATCCTGGTGAGTCATGATTTGCACCAAAGGTTTGCTGAGCCCTCTGAAAGCAGAATGTTGCACAAATGGGCAGTCACGGCCAAAGTGACTGCAAGGACCTCTGCAGTCCTCCAGTGTTTATCTGTTTAGGAATCATAGAACAGTTCGGGTCGAAAGGGATCTTAAATATGATCTCATTGCAATCCCCTGCCATGGGCAGGGACACCTTCCACTATCCCAGGTAGCTCCAAGCCCTGTCCAACCTGGCTTTAGACTCTGCCAGGGATGGGTCAGCCACAGCTTCTCTGGGCACCTGTGGCAGTGTCTCACCATTCTCACAGGGAAGAATTTCTTCTTAACATCAATTTAGTCCACCCTCTGTCAGTTTGGAGCCATTAAAGGAAATAAAAATGAGCACTGCTTTTGGTAAAGCACTGGCTCTTGAAAAACAAAGCTGTTCAGCTCCAGCTAAACTGAACTCCAGCGTTGTTGGAATATCCTCACTGTATGTTCTCCTTTTTTTTATCTGTTGCTCCAAATGGTCTCTTTGCCCTCCCTGCTCCGGGAGATGAGCCAAGCCTCACACCCAGCTACTGTGGACTGCCCCCACAAAGGGCATCCATGGTTGTGAAGAATGTTCCCTTATCTTTGGAAAACCACTCACTCTTATGCCCTGAGGAGCACAGAAGCACATGCAGGGCCACTGAGGCTTTGGAGAGGCAGCCTATAAACCTTTTTACCCCCACAACAAAAGCAACAGCAACAAACAACTGCTGTGCTGCCTCTTTGGTTTGTTTTTTAAATCCATGCTGGTATCACCATCTCTCCTCTGACTCTGCGATACATCTTCTGCTCAGTGCTCTGTGCTAAATAAGAGATCACTGAGAAATATCAGCTGAAGTTATGATGAGTCACCTACCTTCAACATTTAAAGGAGAGAAAAGAGGAGATGTAAGAGATGTAACCACACAACTCCCACAACGCTTCTGAAAATGAAGGGACTTGTGGCAAAGAGAGTCTCTGAAAATGTAACTAAGGGAACAAGACAAGTAAGAGATCACTCGTAGCTGTGCTAGTCTGAGGCTGTGAGTAGGAGAGCAGTAATAGCTTTTATTAGACAAACTGGTGTAGCTGAGGGAAGACAACACGCATCAGAGCACAGACCTCCTCTTCAGGAAGCGAAGTTGAGCATATTTTGCTTTTAGCACTCTTGGAAAGGATAGTTGTGAGTGCCTAAGGGAAAGATACCTGCTTTCAGACCCAGCAAAAAAAAAAAAAAAAAAGACCAGAGACTGAATTATCTAAAATTACCTTTGCAGTCCAGTTTGCAGACTCATTTTGCAGTTTTTTCCAGATTTTTTTTCAACTCTGAATTTAAGAGAATTTCTTTGTAAATGCTCTGACAGCAAAGGTGACCTCCTGACAAGGAACTCACACATGCCACACTTCTCCAGTCACATTTTTAGGGATATCCTTGAAGATCCCAAACTTGTGATTATTTGTCATTTTCCCTCTCATCTATCATTTTGATGAATCAGAAAGCAATTACCGACAGAACAATTCTAAATCTTGACACTGCAGCTACAGACCTGCCAAGCTGTGACAGCTTGAAAAATGCTCGAAAAAACCAAGCCAAAAAAAATGAATGACTCTCATCCCCGGATGAGTTCCTGAGTCGTTGGAGACACAGGCTGTCGCTTTGTAAACAACTCCCCCCACCTCGGGAAGCAGAGGCACGATGCTCCCCGCGCTCAGGCAGGTCAGCACCACACGCTTCCATGGAAATATCATCCCCAGACCCTCGGCTCGACCCCGCACAATGGGCCCAGCTGATGCTCCATGAGCAGGACACGAGGGCTGGCAGGGCCCCGGGGAGAGAGAAATTGTTTACAGGATTGATCCGTTTATAGAGCTGGCTCTGCACAGAGGGGACACGGGCACTGCAG
Source organism: Sturnus vulgaris (assembly GCF_052056855.1). NCBI lineage: Eukaryota > Metazoa > Chordata > Aves > Passeriformes > Sturnidae > Sturnus > Sturnus vulgaris. Next base: position 3,514,053 of record NC_142257.1, on the reverse strand, counting down.
AGGCCACGCATGGCCGGGCGCATCCGCACAGGCTGCTGAGCTCTCGGGAGATGCTCCCTGCTCCAATGCCCTCGGGTCCAGCCCGAAGCATCTCCCTCCTCCAAGGGCAGGGCAGGAAAACGTTTTTCCCTTTGTACATGGACGGAAAGCGACCCTCGCCCCAGAACCCACCCACGGTCCCTTCCCTTTCCCAACTCGCTGCCTTCGGGCACGGAGGGCTCTGCAGGGAAATTTACAAGGATGGAGTCAGAGATACTCGACAAGCTGGGGAGAAGCATGGGGGATCTCAGGCGGGATAGGGGTGAGCTCTTGGGAAGGGGATCAGCCACAGGTGGGCACATATAAGGGAAGGGAGCGTGTAGGGGCTGCCCCGGGAAAAGAGGGGGGAGCCAGGCCTGGGAGGAAGAGGAGAGGCAGGAGCGTCTCGATCTCCGGGGATGCGGCCAAGGCAGAGCTCCGGTTTTCGGGTTCTCTCCCCAGGGGACGGTCCAGGAGGAGTTCCAGGGTATCCCCAGGCGCAGCACCTGGGTCCCCTCCAGACAAGAGACAGAGGAAGTACCCTTAGAGAGGGACGGGGGGTATCCCTTCGCCAGGGGACAGCGCTAGGGGCCAGTCCCGGGCCGCCGGGGGCAGGGACCGGGGGGTCATACCTGAGGGAGGTCAACCCGGGGGCAGGGGCCAGAGAATGGCCCCGGGCAAGGGAAGGGGTTTCCCTCGCAGCCCCGGGAGCCCCGCGGCTCGCCGGGGGCCCACCCGCCGCAGGGCAGCGGCATGCCCCACAGGGCACAAGGTACTCACCGGGCCCGGGCCGCCCCGATGCCCGCGGCCTCCCCGCCGGGTCTCCCGCACCGGCCCCGGTCGGCGGGTCCCGCACCCGCGCTCAAGTTGGCGGCGGAGGCCTCATTGCCCTCAGTCAAGATGGCGGCAGCGGCTTCGCTGCCTCTCACGTGGTTATCGGGGTGCTGAAGCGGGCAGCGCCATGTCCGTGGCGGGTCGGCAACAGGCCCGGCCGCCTCGCTCTGAGATGCTGGTGGTCTCACCATTTTCTCAGCCCAGACGCGGCTTCCTCAGGGGAAGGATGCGCAGCGTCGCTTAAACACCCACAAAAACGAGCCGCCACGGGGCTGTCCGAAATATTCCTGTGCCCACAACCAACATGTCCGCCGCCGCCTCCCTTGGAGGGTGCGGTGCTCTCGCGGGAGACCGCCCTACCGTTGCTAGGCGCGGAGGGGGCGCGCGGGCGGCTTCTCGCGAGAACAGCGTGAGGCGGCGACGGCGGCCATGGCGGACGGGGCCGGTAGCAACGGGGACGCTGCGGGGCCGCTGGTGGGCAAAGAGGCGGGTGAGGCGGCGGGACCGGGAGCGGGCGGGTGGTCGGGCCCCAAGAGGTGCCCTCTAGCTCGGTTGGATCCTGCGGGGTGCGGGGCATCCCGAACAGGGACAGCCCGCACCTCGCGGGGTTCCACCGGGCCGCTGACGCCCCCGTTTTGTGTCCCACCCCCTTCACCCCACAGTGGAGCGGCTGATCCGGGAGAACGGACACATTTTCACCGAGGCGCAGTGCAAGGTGTGCAGCGCCCTGCTCATCTCCGAGTCACAGCGACTGGCTCACTACCAGGTAGGGAAGGGGGAGCCCCCCACCTCCGCCCCAGGTCAGCCCCGCTCTCGGCGAGGCACCGAGCGGGGGTTTCTCTACTTTCCTCAGAGCAAGAAACACGCCAACAAGGTGAGACGGTACCTGTCCATCCACGGCGGGGAGGAGGGTGCCCAGGGGAAGAAGATGAAGCTGGAGGTGAAGCAGGTGAGAGGAGACCCGATCAATGTCTATAACTAACGTCTACAATCAATGTCTTAATATCTAGAGGGTAAGTCCTGTGAAGAGCGGCTGAGGAAGCTGGGGTTGTTTAGTCTGGAGGAAGGAGGATCAGGGCAGACCATACTGCTCCCTACAACTCTCTGTCAGGAGGCTCTGTCCAGGTGGGGTTCAGCCTCTTCTATGAAACCAGCAACAGGACAAGAGGAAATGGCCTCAAGTTGTGCCAGGGCAGGTTCAGGTTCGAAATCAGGAGGAATTTCTTCACTGAAAGAGTTGTCAGATATTGGAAGGGAGGTAGTGGAGTCACCATCCCTGGAAGTGTTTAAGAAATGACTGGACGTGGCTCTGGTCTAATTGACTTCTGAGTCTGCCCTCCCCCAGGTGTAACCAGCACAGTCGTGACCAGTCAGAAGTTGAACTTGATGGTCTTGGAGGTCTTTTGCAACCTTAATGATTCTCTCATTCTGTGAAATGTCTGAAAGGAGGGTGTCAGAGGATAAACCAGACTCTGCTCAGGGGTGCCCAGCAACAGGGTGAAAGGCAACAGACAGAAACTGATGCGCAGGAAGTTTCACCTGAACATGGGGAAGAACTTCTTACCTATGCGGTGACCAAGCACTGGAAGATTGCCCAGAGAAGGTGTGGAGTCTCCCTTACTGGGGATATTCCAGAACTGTGGAGTCTCCCTTACCGGGGATATTCCAGAACTGTTTGGATGCAATCCTGTGCCAAGTGCTCTGGGATGACTCTGCTTCAGCAGGGAGGTTAGACCAGATGATCCACTGTGGTCCCTTCCAGCCTGATCCATCCTTTGGTTTTGTGAGTGCAGGATCCACCAAGGTTAAATACAGCTCTATGGGACCTGCTGGGCTAAAGGTTGCACAGCCTTGTAAGTCAACGAGGAAAATGCTCTCAGAAGGGGCTTTGTGAGAACTGAGAAACTCAATGGCAGGTGTTTCACCAGGCCTTATCCCAGTTCCTGCTGCCATTCCCACTCTGACAGCCTCTTTGCGTTTGTCCTCCCCATTTAAACAAATGCATGTTCCTCTTTTTGATAGTCTTGCTTGAAATGACAGAGAAATAACAGAAGCAACAGCTTGTCAGGAGCATCATTGCATGACATCATGCAGAGCACACTGGGTTCCCCATCCACAGGAATTCTCTTCCCAGAGCATTACTTTACTTATTTAGGTTCCCTCAGTTGGTCGCTGGAGCTTGTTGGTCAATAAAGGCCCGACATTCCATTCAGCCATCTGTCTGCCCCGTGATTCCCTTGTGGAACAGATTCTACTTTTATGATTGCTTCAGATGTAATCCCTAACTCTGGCATTTGCAGGGAGCTGGGGGATAACAGCAGATGCCTTTGCACATAGTGTCAGGCTGAGAACTGCCTGCTGCTCTCTCCTCAGCTGGTGTTGTGTTGCAGATGACCCAGCTGATAGTGATGTTTATGCTGCTCAGTTCGCACCTTGCAGGGGACAAGGCTGCATGGTCCAATTTTGGCAGCCACATGCTTAACCTTGTCCTTAACCCAAACAGGCCAGGGCTGCCCCTCTGCCAGGCGTGTTTGCCAACAGGTTAAAAACAGTAATTGGTTCAAGAGCACTCTCCAGGGAGGGAGAGAATGATGCTGCATCATGGAAGTTCTACCTAGTCACACTTCATCAACTTAACACCCAAATGTCTTTGATGATCTTTTTTTAGACCCCCAAACCATAGTGTTTCTCCTCAAAACCATGAGGCTGGACGGGATGGCCTACAGAGGTCCTTCCCAGCCTCAGAAACTCAGTGGTTTTCTGTGCACAGGACAGCAAGCAGGAAGGCAGCAATGGGGAGGACAGAAACAAGTGTTGTCCCATCTGCAACATGACCTTCTCCTCTCCGGCCGTGGCAACATCTCACTACTTGGGCAAGACTCATGCCAAGAACATGAAGCAGCAGGCCCCCAAAGCAGAAGGTATGGATGTCTGCAGCACCTTCACTTTGTCCCAAAGGACTGTTGAGACGTTTGTTGAACCCCCAAGTGTGAGCTCCTGTAAGAGTGCGTGGTCTTTGCCATGAAAGAGTAAGCCAGCAGTGCACCTCCAGAGACCTGGCTGTGCCAGCCTGCTCAGTGGGCTGGCATTGGCAAGAGGTTGTGTGGTTTTTTTGTTTTGCTTTGTTTGAGGGAAATGCATCTGGCAGCAACCATTGTACGCACCCCTGTATGCAGGGACCAGGCGTGTGATATTAAGATGTAGAAACTGTCACAGGGTATGATGCTCATTAAAAGGTTACAGAGACTGAAGTGACTGGTGAAACTCTGATGTGGCAAATTCCCCAGGGCTGCTCAGCTACAACAATGTGGCTTCTGAGGTTCACAGACTCGGGAGCTGCAGATTACTGGGGAGTGGGAGAAGAGAGCTGGGGAGCATCAGTATGTGCTTGTTCTGACCTTGTCTGCCCCAGCACAACTACCCATATGTCCTATCCCTTTGCTAGAAGCCAGAAAGGCCTAGTGGGTGGGGAGTGACACCCTCTGTCCAGGACAGGTACGGGTAGCCGTGAGCCAGGGAGGCTGCAGCTGGTCAGGACAGAAGGAAAACACAGCCATTGAGTGCACCTGAGGATGGCAGCTTGTGCTAGTTCCAAGGTGGGGACTTGTGAGTCACCCAGACACCTGATTTCTGGGATCTTCCAGGCAGAAACTGTCTGTCCCAGCGTGTCTTCGTGACTTTGCTAAAATGTGTGCACAGCAAAGCCACCTCCAGGATCTTCCTGTTCTTTGGAGCCCCTCCTTTTGGGTATGATAGGAGCCTGCAGGACGAGGTGGATGTTCACTGAGCAGTCTGGTGTGTGCCTTTGGTGCTGCCATGAGAGGAGCTCTCTGATCCCTAGCAGGTTACTCACTCTGCTCTTTGGCACTCTGGAGGGAGAGGTTGTAGGTTTCTCCACCACACAGAAGAGCTGCTTCCCTGTGTGAATTCACTGTGTCAGACCTGGTGCCATTTGTGCTGTGTCTCAGGCTCCTTATGAATTCAGGATCAAGTCCTGTGCTTCCAGAATCCCACTGCCTTTGCTGTGCAAGGGCTTGTGCCCATGTTCTGTCTGGGAGATGATAACAGCAGGTGGAAGCTCATTATACCCAATGTTTCTTGAATACAGTCATGCTTATGTTAAGGAAAAATATGCAAATGTGTTGGATTTTTTAAGCCCTGAAAGTTTTCCTGGCATACTCGAGTTTCGTTACCACATGTCTTTAAATTCTGCAGTGTTAAGGGAAGAGGTAGGAAAATAATTAATTTATTGAGATATCTTACATTGGCTGGGTTTGGGGTTTAGATGTAGGGCGTTACTGATTTTAATGTGGGTTTGGGGGAAATAAAGTAACTGTTTTTTACCTCTGAGTTCTGTGACTGACCAGGAGTTTGTATTCACCCTACAGAAACGGTGCCCCCACAGAAACACCCTGCTGCCCCCCCCAGCTCTACTGCATCTTCTAATGAAGAGAACAAGGACATTACTGACCCGGACAAGTTCTGTAGCCTCTGCCATGCCACTTTCAACAACCCCCTTATGGCAAAACAGCACTATGTAGGCAAGAAGCACAGAAAGCAGGAGACCAAACACAAGCTGATGGCGCACTACGGCCGAACCCCTGATGCGCCAGCATCATCCTTCATGGGTGAGTTCTCAACAGGGAGGCTGATAACCAGCTGAAGAGAAGGGTGGGAGAGAAGCAGGATGTGTCTGTCAGCCTTTGGACAAGAGAGTCTGTGTGGAGGGAGCAGGGGAGTATTGCTTGTGATGAGGAACTTGATTATACACCCTAAGATTGATTTAGTTGATGTTGTAACCCCCAGCAGCAGATGTTTTAGACTGTAGCTACTCGTGACAAGCTTTGGGTTGTGTTATGCGGTGGTGTTGAATCGGGGACGTGTCCTTTTTATTCTCTGTGCGGATAATCCAGGGATTTTGGCCAGTACTGTTTCTAGTTAGGTGATTGCATCCAAAATGGAAAGATAAAAGTGGCATTTGATGCTTAAAAGTCGTCTTTGAGAGGACTAGCCAGAGATGGAAGGAATAGGTTTAACTGCACCTGCTGCTTCAAAGCACATGAAAGCCAGAAAGATTTCTCCCTGAATGCCTTTCTGTCTCTGTGTGGGCACTTCCATTTGATGAACTAATGCAACTCTCTCTGGAGCAAGCAGGAATGTGGAAAAAAACCCCAGAGCTATTAAGGAGGAACTTTAGGCAGACAGTTACAACTCTTTTGGTTTATGATCTGCTGCTTATGAGCACTTGTACGTGATGAAAGCCCTCCGAGTCCAGTGAAAGCATTAAGCACTCACAGAAAACTCCTTTGTTCCTCCCAGCAGCCTTCTGTTGGGCCAGGAAGTCTTAGTACCTGCTGGATACTTGAGGTAAATAATAAGCAGACAGATCATCTTAAAATCTTCATTAAGGGCTTCTTTCTCTGTCATAAAAACCCACACAAGCAGAAGATTAATTATTCTAATTCTTTGCAGGCCACCTTTAGATACCGGTAGCACTTATGACAAATGAGGCTCAATTAGCCAAGTAATGTTCTCTCCCACATTGCATGGCCGTGTGGGAGATGGAAAAGGTGCTCGGTATCTCACGTTACCCATCTGCTCTGCACCTAATTAGTGGGGTCTGATGAATGGTTCCACTTGAGTGTGACTCAGGCGCTGACAGGGGCAGGAGCCCCAGCCCAGGTGGGCTGGGTAGGTGGGCAGTGCCATTGCCTGGGTAGGTGGGCAGTGCCCTTGCCTGGGTGATTGATGTTTCCCAAGAAGCAGCAGCAGAACGGGAATACATACAGTCACATCTCCAGGGCACTTCAGCTCTTCAGGAAAGGTTTCAGAGCCTGGGCTTATAATCAGGGGCTTCTCAGATGAGACGGGCTGCAGTCAGGGAGGTTTTGTCCCATTCTCTTTGCCTGTGTCTGTGTCCCAACAGTCACAGTTGTCCCTAAACTCTCTGCTGGGACCTGACTTGCAGCAGATAAAGATGTGTACTTTGCAAATGCTACACTGAGGTGGTTGCTCACTTAAAGTTCTTTGGGAACAAGTAGTTTGGGGTTGAGGAGTATAGTTTAGACAACTTAGTGCATGCACCTGCTGGATGAGTTATCAGCAGAGAAACCTTGACATTGATGATGCAGGGAAGCAGGCCTGAAGGCTGTATCAGCTCCTCTGGCCTTTACTGCCCAGATCCAGCTCAATTTTGAGAGCCAAATGTCCCACCGGAGTCTGAAATACCTGAGTTGCAGCAGCCACATGGCGAAGTGGCTGCTACATCCAGAGCTGAGCTTCCCTTGGTTCACTGCTCTGCGCACCTGGGGTCTGTCTCCTCTTTCACCTTAGGGAAATGTCTTCCTTGTGAGATTCCCAACCAGAGCGCTTCTCCAGTGAGCCAAAATTCAGGAACCTTTAATGTCTTGAGGACAACTGCTAGAATTTTTCCCTGTTAAAGACTCCTGTGCTGCCATACTCGCCTATTTGGTATCTGTGACCTTCTGAACTTTCAGTCCAGCTGGAGTTGTCATGTTACACAAAACCATTGATCCTGTCAAGTACCACTATTGTTGGAAACTTTTTTTTTCCTGGCAGTTAACTGATCCACTGAGTGTAACCAAACTGCTTGAGGACAGAGCTTAATATCCTCAGTTGGCATCTCAGCAAGGCTTAGCAAAATGCTGCATTGTGGAGCTGGACAGTGGGTGTAATCTCCTCTGACTGCCTTTTTTATTGAAATGTTATAAGCTTACAAATTCAGTATCTCCTATCTTCTGTTATGAGATGTCCAGATCAACAGAAGTAGGAATATGGCAGAGAAATGGAGTTGCAAAGGCAGTTACAGCCTTTGGGGTTTGGGGTCCAAATCTGAAACTTTTACTATGCCTGATACTGTGAACTGTTTGTAGGGAACATGTGTGTGTTTTTTAGTGATGAACAAACCATGTTCTCGTGAGGAAAGCTTTTTTGGCTTAGTGATTGCCTTGCAATGACTGGCTGATACATGCTGGAGTACTGGGATTCTGTGATCTCCCTGCCTGGTCAGATTGTTGACTGTTACTTGTCTTTATTTAGGGTTGTTTCATGAATCAGGTGATTGAGTATCTGACTTGTTTTTAACTCAACACGAGGATTGGCTAGCTCTGTGTGCTAACACTGCTGTCTGTTTCAGCTGGGAAGGGCTACCCCTGCAGCACATGTAACATAGTGCTGAACTCCATAGAGCAGTACCAAGCTCACATCAGTGGCTTCAAACACAAGAATCAGTAAGTAATGTTCTTGTCTAAGTTTATTTCCAGCTTTGCTGTTCAAATCGATGGCCTAAATATAACCTAACATGCATTTTTGAGCACGTTTCCAGCTGACTTCCAAACAGAACAGCAGGGTCTGTGCAGGTTCTCTCTGTGTGTCCTGCTCCAGGAGCTCCCTCTGCAGACAGCCCAGTTGTGCTGCTAAGGTGGAAGTGCCTCTGGTTGCTTTTGGTTCCTAATAGTTCAGCTCAGCATCTCAGCTCAGCAGTTCAGCTCAGCAGACCTTTGCAGTGAACCTGACACCCATTAAAAACACAGTTTCTCTTAGCAACTGAGATTTTAATTTAATTAAGGACTGGCTCAGTGGAGATCTGCTTGCCATTCTAATCTCCGTTGGGATTGCTTGTTTTAAAATTTGGCATATAGTCAGCACGCTCCAGAAACCTGGACTGTATTCCTGAGCTCGATCTTATAGCTGGCAAGTTAAATAATGGCATCCCTTGCATACATTATTAATTGAAAAAAATTATGCTGCCAGATGATTAATACCAAAAATACTTGTTCTGGAGACTGCCAATCTTTAATTTAAGAGCCTTCACTCTTAAGAGGCGCAGTTGTGAGCCTGGATTGGTTAGAAAGCTTCTTAGAAGGAACAGGTTTTAGGAAATCCTACCTGAAGGGAGGGCAGGCTCCTAGCCAAATTCCCCAGAAGGGACAGGAAGAAAACTGGGATCCTTTGTTGCCTGTCTATGGAATAGCAGCCTCCTGGTCCCTCAGCTCTCGGGAGTACTTGATGGGAAGACATCTTTAATCCCAGGGAAGTTCCAGCTCTCAAACAGCACTATTAGATCAATGAATAGGAAGTATTCCATTCTAGAGAGATAACATTGAGGATGCTCCCAACATACACACATTAATGTTCTCTTTAAGGACACTGCTGTTGTTGGAGCTGTCGCAGCCACACAGCTCCCTTTCAGAAAGCTGCTCTGGATTCAGCTGTGCAGTCGTGTTCCAGCTTCTGCAGCCTGCAGAGAGGCAGGATGCTTGCTTTGTAATGGGAGCTCTTTAGCAGTCCTTGAGCTGTGCCGCAGCTAATTCTGCCATGCTAAAGGTGTCTGTTTACACACAGGCACAGAGAGCAAGGATTCACTTGGAAGGTTTTCTGGCAAGTTGTTGCCTTGGCTGCAGTGGGCTGTTGCTCCACTGACAGCCTTGCCTGCTGAGCAGTGATTGCAGCTGGCACATTTCAGAGCATTTGTGACATTGTCTCCTTTTTTTCCTTTTTCGTGCTTCCTTCCATGTGCAGGATGCCAGGAGCAGTGCCGGTTGTCGGACCGTTCCCGCCACAGCAGTATGTCCGGGAAGAGTCAACTGCCCCAGGAGGCTACAGTTACTTCAGCCAAGACTTCTAGAGCAAGTTGCAGCAGTATTCTTGGAGTTGTTGGTGGCCCCAGAACGCACATCCTTTGCCAGCCCACAATGGTTTCATTATCCCTCTGGATAAGCAAAGCCCTACCCTCCTGTATACACCCGTTGAGCAGAACGGGGACTGAATCTGTCAGGAAAAGGATCCAGCTGGAAGAGACTTGCTAGACAGCAAATACTTCACTCCCTTAGAGTAGTTTTCATTGTGTAATTGCTTCCTGTGAAGGTGGGTGTGGTGTGAGAGGAAATGTGTATCTGGTGTAAGGAGGGTTTGGCAGCAAGCTGGTAGTGGCACCTTCTCCCTGTCCCCACTCTGGGGCGCTGCCTGTCCTGCTGCTGGACTGCTCTCAGGAACACCAGCACCCGTGGGCACCCCCGGGCATGACAGGAGGGGACCTGGAGCCACCCACATGGTCGGGAGGCTGAGGAGGGAGCATGGCCCTTGTCCCTAGGTGTGCCCTGGAGTTGGTGTGCTGTGCTCCTCACTGCCCTGGGCCAGAGCTCTGGCTGCCTCTCCAGGCTGAACTCCATTGCCTTTTGGACTGGCAGGCACAGGACAGAGCAGAGAGCCACCCGTGAGCGACATCCTCCACAGAAGCACCACAGTCCCCTGCCCAGGCCACAGCCAGCTCTGTGGAGCCAGTTGCTTCTCCAGCAGCACACCCAGGGTTCCTGCCTCAGCCAGGGGAAGTGCAGTCCTGGCCACGGCCCCAACCACTGCCATCTCTCGTGGCCCCACTGGCTCCATTGAGTAAATCAGGTGCAGATATGGAGTCAGGATTGGGTGACTGCTTACAATTAGGGGCTGGGGAGATTGGGGTGGCCCCATTCCTGCCTTGCAGTTCCTTGCCATGGCTGCTGCTTTAACAGGATGAACCCCCAATGTTGTGCAAGGGACAAGGCTGGTGAGCAAAGCTCCTGCTTTCTTGGTCCATAAATGGGCACCATGGCCTAACGCAGCACATGGGGTATGCCATGTCCCCACGGGGAGCAGGACACATTCTGGCCCCATGCACCTCATTCCCTGTGCCAGCTGCAGCCACAGCATTTCCTCCCACACCCAGGGCAGGAAGAGGTGGCAGGGCTGCAGTGGGACAAGCATGACACTGCCCACCCTCCTGCCAATCACTCAACTTTTATGTTCCCCACTCAGCCTTCACTACCCAAATCTGTGGATGCTCCTGTGCCATGCTGGGGGCTGGAGGAAGCCTGGGCCCCTAGTGGCCCTGTCCTGCATCCCCTGCACTGGGCCCCACATTCTTGGCTCCCCAGAGGGAGCAGCAGGTTTATGTTTGCCAAGTTCTGCCTGGTTAAACCTTAACCAAGTGGGTTGCTCCATCAGTCCCTCCCAGCCAGAGATAAGGATGGGCAGGCAAGACCAAGGCCTGGTGAGACATGCTGGCCCAAACCTGGCTGCTTGGCTACAGGGCAGGACCCAGCCCCTGCAAAGCACCGTGCTCAATCTGGGGCAGCTGCCTGTCCCTCCAGCTTGCCCCCTGCTTTCCTCAGTGGGTCCCCACTGATATGAGGGCGGCAGGTTGTGGCTGGGGCCAGAAGCTTCCATGTCGAAGCCAGTGGGACTGGATGGAGCTGGAAGCCCTTGTGCTGGGGCTCACCCCTGCGCTCCAGAGATGACCCACTCCCTCAGTGCTAGAAGGTTCACATCACCCCAGCACATGGAATGAGCCTGCTCAGCCTCACATCCTATGCACGTACAGGGTACAGTGAGCTGGGGCTTCTCTGCCCCAAAAAAAGAGCCGTTCAGGGGAGGCCAAGAGAAACTTCCAGGAGGAAAGAGCTCCCCAGGCTCCGGCCCCCACAGGAGCCACCGTGCTGCGCGGGCTCTGGCTGGCCGCAGGTGCCACCGCAGCGGGAGTGGCGGCAAGTGCTGGGGCCAGGCACAAGGGGCGGCTGTGTTCCCGCAGCTCCGGCTGCCTTCCAAGAGCAATATTGTTGGCACCAGGCAGACTCCCTGCACCGGCAACACATACATGGGCCTTTCATGAGGGGAGTGGGGATGATTTACTGCCTGGGGGAAGGGGCAGGGGCGGGAGGATGGAGCCCCAGCATGCCGGCGCCCGGCCCCTTGTGCGTGCTCACTGCCGCGGGGCCCTGCACATATAAGCAAGGCCGAGGATCTGGCCAGGGGGTCGTCTCTTCCAACGGGGCATGGGGCAAGAGGGATCCCTCTGTGCCATCTATGGAGTTCTGAGAACACAGTTCATCTGTGGGCACCCTGCTGTGTCTGAGCTAAGCAACCACGGGTCACACATCCCTTGTGCCACATTGATGGGGGCAGCCCATGAGCTGGGGGAGACAGGGGCACCAGAGGAGGGTGCTGGGGCAGGGGTGCACCCACAGCGCTGAGTGCTGTGCTGGCACAATCCCCCCTTGTTGAGCTGCTGGCGTGGCAGAGGCCGTTGTGGTGCTGCCGGCAGCGGGTGGCAGGCAGTGGGGCTGGGCTGCTGTGAAGGGCTTTTTGTTTGCCGTCAGTTGCTGTTATAAATCAAGCGAGGCAGCCCAGCCCCAGCCCAATGCTGCCCCACGGCAGGGAGGTGGCCAATTCCCAGCTGCCTACAGCAGAGCCCCACCAAGCCCCGGCTTGTGCCTGGCAATGCCCTGGCGCAATGGGGATGTTTAGTGTGACACTAGGCAAGGTGCCCACACTGGTCTGCTTGCCCTTCTTCCACTCAGCATTGGGGAACTCTGGAATACAGGGAATCTTTCCATGTTCATCCAGGCTGTGGCTCCCACAGTCTCTCCCAGCTCTCCCTAGCGTTCCCAGTACTGGGAACGTCCCCTTCTCTCTGGTTTTGATTTGGTTTTGGTTCGAATTGAGCTGAACCCAACATTTTTCTGTGCTTCCGGCACGCTGTGAACTCTGCAGGGGTGGCCGCTGCTCCGTGAAATTGATGTTCTCGTCCGCTTCACGCGTCAGCAGGAATGAACAGCTGCTGGGGGCTGCTGGCCCCCAAGACTGCTCTGTGCACCTCTGCACCCCAAGGGGACACCAGTATGGGGAGCAGCACGGGGTGGATGGTACTATGGGAGATTGTAGCACCCACCAGACCTCACAGTGAAACCGTGTCATGCTTGAAGTTGCTGGATTGGCACAGCATGGACATGGCTGTGCCCAGGACTCAGAGTGTGACCCTATGGAATGAGGGGTGACAGTGACAATGACAGTGCAGCCCACTCACAGGGCCTCGAGATCTACGCCAAACGTGGGCAAGGCTGTGTGTGGGGCTCAGCACAGCCCTGGAAGATCTTGCTGGGAAGCAGGTGGCAAAGCAGGATACAGTAAAGGAGAGCAGCTCTAGGGCCAGACCCTGGCCATGTACTGGGGGACACTGACCCCTCTTGTTGGCTGCAGGATGCTCGGGCCATTGTTCCTTGGGACCTCACCAGCTCAGAGTGTCTGAAGCCAGGCTTCACCCAGTGCCCAGAGGTCCTGCATGGGCCAACGAGCAGCAAGGTCTGGGCATGGTGGGGTCTGCCTGCCCCAGCACAGCCAACAGCATAGGGAAGGTGAGAGCGAAGTGTTTATGGGTCGGATTAGGCCACTCCAACGCTGGCTTGCAGCTCAGCCACGTTTTATGACACTCCGTTATGGGCTCCTAATGAGGGTCACAGCCACTTTATGGCACCGACAGCGATAACGCTACAACTAATTATGGCACAATTATCGTGTGGGCTGCTGGGCACCCAGCAACACTTAGCACCCAGCCTGGGCCACGACACCTGCTTCTGGCTAGAGTGCTCCCACTCCAAGCAATCGGGGGCGGGGGGGTAAATGGGGGTGGCCTTGCCCCCTGTCCCATCTGCTGCTCCCACGCGTGGGGTCTGCCCGTGGGACGGCACAGCGGAGCAGCCCCGGGTGTTTGGCAGCCCCCTGCGTTCCCCACTCGCGAGGGGAGGCTGCACCGGCAGGGCCGGGACAGGGGGCTTGGGGGCCGCCTCTCGCTGCGGGGGGGGACGCCCGGTGCTACTCCCCCACTTCCCCCGTCCATCTCGGTGGCGGGTCGGTTTGCAGAGGTGCCGGCGGAGCAGGGCCAGTCCCCGTTCCTCCCCTCCCGCCTCTCCAGCGCTCCGGGCGGGGCCGCTGTAACCCGAGCGCGTCCCTACAAAGTGCCCGCGCCCCCGCGGCGGCGGCAGAGCGGGGCCAGAGCTAGCCAGGAGCGAGCCCCAGCCCTGCCCGCAGCCGGAGCCGTCCCGAGCCCGGAGCCGGAGCCGTCCCTGGCCCTGCCGCCATGGGGCCACGGTGTGGGGCGCGGCGGCGCTGAGCCCCGCTGTCCACGGACTTTGCCCCGGCCCGCGCAGCGCAGGCGGCTCCGCCGTGGGAGCCCGTCACCGCCGGTAACCGCGCCGACCGCGACCCTCGCCCCCAGCACCATTCGGCCCCCCCCCCCCCCCGCCCCCACTCCCGGGACACTCTCTCCCTCCCTGGGATCCCCCGCGGTCCCCCGTCCCCGGCTAACCTCCCCTAGCGCCCTGACCAGGCTGCCGCTCGCTGGGGAGGTCGGGTTCCCGGCACCCAAACAGGGTGTTTCCCACTCTCTGTGCCCCCTCCCATTCCTGCCCAGACCCCCCTGTGCTCTGCCTCCCGTCCATGCGCACCCACCCTCGCGGTGACCTAGGGACCTCGCACTACTTCTTCCCGGTGCCTCGGGAGAGGAGGGGCTGCCCGCCCGGATCCGCTCACCCGACCCTGCCTATCTCGCAGGGTGAGACCCCCGCGCTGGGGGGGCCTGGAAGATGCGGCCCCTCTTGCAGGTCGTGGCGGGGCTGCTGCTGGCGGCGGCTGCACGGGGCAGGGCGATGGAGCCAGGTACGGCTGCGGGGGTGAAATGGAGCCGGGGGGCGGCGGGAGCGGGGTCGTGCTTTCTGAACACTTTCTCCATCCCAGCTGGGATGCGGGTGCTTGCCCTAGGTACACAGCCCCACCGCTCTGCCTGCAGGGCTGGGCTGGCGGGAGCTGGAGACACGGCACAGAGACCAGCGTTTCCATCGCTGACAGGAGCAGGGTGGCTCCAGCCAGGCTGTCCCTATGCTGCGGGGGCTTGGCTCGCTCGGTGGACACGCGTGGCAGAGAGGGGTGCGAGACCGCTGTGGGCTGTGGCTGCTGTGTGTGGCTCCTGGGGAGGTGCGGGCAGTCCGTGCATCGCGGTGGTGGGTGCAGGAGAAGGACGTGTCCCCGGAGACCAAAGACCAGCTGCCCCACATCCCTCCTGTGCTGGCAATCCACTGGACTGGAGACACACTCGTGCCCTCCAGGCTCCTGCACGTGGCACTCGGGCTGCCATGGTATCGCTGTGCTGGCGGCCAGGTCGATTCTGCCCTCCACGTGCACACGCTGCTGCCATCAGCAGGCTGGGCTCCACTGCCAGCCTGGGCACTGCCGGGGACAACCAGGCTGTAGGGGTTCCAGCCGTGCTTGGGGCATGTAGAGGTCCAACGATGGGTGTCTGGAAGGATTTAGTGCCCTCCTAAAGTGAGGCAGAACAGGCTGGAGCACCCTGCGCCACTGGGAGTGGTAGAAGGATAGTGGTATGTGTGGCCTTGGACTGGGACATGCCGCTGGGGAAACCATGTCCCTGTGCTTCAGGGCAGAGTCCAGCCCTTACCTGCTTCTGGGGTGGCAGAGCCAGGCTCTGGGCTGTCACACCACATGCTCTCCACACTAGGATGGGCATATGGAGGGGTACTGCTCTCAGAGAGGGGTGAGCACTGGGTGGGCACTCACCACATCTTTCCAGAGCTATTTGAGAGCCCCTTGCTGGAGTCAGAAGAGGAACATCTCCTGCTGGACCCAGGCAACACACTGAAGCTGTACTGTGATGCCAACCAGAGTGGTGCCAGTGTGGTCTGGTACAAGGAGTCCCGGCCACTTGTCTCGGGGGGTCGCATCCATCTCCGTCAGAGCCTGCTTGAGATCTCAGAGGTCGCCTATGAGGACTCAGGGCTCTACTTGTGCCGGGCACGGGGAACTGGGGAGGTCCTGCGCAACTTCACCATCTCTGTCGTGGGTAGGAGCCCCGGCAGCACCCAGCTATCCCCGGGGCAGCAAGGCAGCCACTGCCCGCACAGCCCTGCAGGCAGGGATGGCCTTCTCAGCCCATTTCCCTTTGCAGACTCCCTGGCGTCAGGTGATGATGATGAAGATAGTGATGGGGACAGTCCCCACGGAGACCGGAATGAGGAGTCTGTCTATGTGCACAGAGGTCAGTGCCACACTAGGGCACTACAGGAGAGGGCAGGAGGGGCAAAACAGGGGGCATGGGGCACTGCTGCCTCCTGCTCCCAGCACAGGTCCTCTCCTACTGTACATCCTGCATGTCCCCAGCTCCTTACTGGACTCACCCACACCGGATGGACAAGAAGCTGTATGCAGTCCCTGCGGGGAACACGGTGAAGTTCCGCTGCCCGGCCTCTGGCAGCCCCAGCCCCAGCATCCGCTGGTTCAAGAATGGGCGCGAGTTCCGAGGGGAGCACCGCATTGGGGGCATCCGGGTATGGGCCAGCTCCTCCTACCACAGCTTCCCTCCCAGGACCCATATTCCCCAACTCACCTCAGTGTCTTACCTCCCCCTCTGCAGCTCCGGCACCAGCACTGGAGCCTGGTAATGGAGAGCGTGGTGCCCTCTGACCGCGGCAACTACACTTGCCTGGTGGAAAACAGGTTTGGCAGCATTCGCTACAGCTACCTCCTGGATGTGCTGGGTGAGGGTTCCTCAGCATGGTGCTGATCTGGGCTTCCTCTTGCCTGGTGGGGTCAGGGAAAGGGGTGGAAGAGCCTCTGTTCATGGTCTATCCACTGATGCAGCCCACATGACCCTCACACCCCAGGGACATGGGATGGAGACCAGGCTCAGGTTGCACTGATCTGTTTTAGGGCTGGGGAAGGGCTCTCTATGGCTCCACGGTGGGTGGAGGAGGGAGAAAGGAGCCTGTGCAGTTGGCCACCATGTCAGTGACACTGCTCTGCTCCCTGTGCACAGAGAGGTCCCCGCACAGGCCCATCTTGCAGGCTGGGCTGCCTGCCAATACCACAGCCCTGGTGGGCAGTGATGTGGAGTTCTTCTGCAAGGTCTACAGTGATGCCCAGCCGCACATCCAGTGGCTGAAACATATTGAAGTGAATGGCAGCAACTACGGTCCTGACGGGGTCCCCTATGTGCAAGTGCTCAAGGTAACAAAGGCTGGAAGCACCCAAGTCCCATGTATCCATGCTAAAGTGGTGACAGGGGTGCACAGAGCCCCCCGAAGAAGAGGGATACTGACCATCCATCCCTCTCTCTGACAGACTGCAGATATCAACAGCTCTGAGGTGGAGGTGCTGTACCTGCGCAATGTGTCCATGGAGGATGCTGGCGAGTACACCTGCCTGGCAGGGAACTCTATTGGCCTCTCCTACCAGTCTGCCTGGCTCACTGTCCTGCCAGGTAGGGGTGAGGTCCCAGTGCGGGGTCTGGGATCCCCAGCACGCAGAGGCCATGCCTCAGGCCTACTCATTCACTCTGCAGAAGAGGAGCTGGTGCGGGAAGCTGAGGCCCCTGAGACCAAGTACACGGACATCATCATCTACACCTCGGGCTCACTCGCCGTGGCCATGGCCATTATCATTGTGGTGCTGTGCCGGATGCAGACTCAGTCAAGCAAGCAGCACCTGGAGCCTATGGCAGTCCACAAGCTCTCCAAATTCCCGCTCATCCGACAGGTGGGTATGAAACTTGAGCCCTGGTAATGCAGGGGGACCTTGGTGAACAATGCACTCTGTAAGTGCCACTTGTGCCCATCACACCTTACCCTGCTGCCAGCTTTGGGGCTGCCCTTCCCACTGCAAAGAGTGAGAGTCTCTTTGCTTTTCTGTTGCATCTGTGTTTGGCCCTGAAGCATGAGGACCTGTGTCTCTCTCCACAGTTCTCCCTGGATTCCAGCTCCTCTGGGAAGTCTAGCACGTCCCTGATGCGCGTCACCCGACTCTCCTCCAGCTGTGCCCCAATGCTGGCTGGTGTCATGGAGCTGGACCTGCCCCTTGATGCCAAGTGGGAGTTCCCCCGAGACAAGTACGGTGCCATGCAGGACAGGGACAGGGGCTGCTCTTCTCAGGAACAGAAGCATGCAGATGGTGGATGGGGAGGCATCTGGCCACCATAAGGCCATCCCTGTAATCTCTCATGGTTCTGCTTTTCCTTGCCAGGCTGGTGCTGGGGAAGCCCCTGGGGGAAGGCTGTTTTGGCCAGGTGGTGCGGGCAGAGGCTTATGGCATAGACAGAGACCGGCCAGACAGAGCTGTCACTGTGGCTGTCAAAATGCTAAAAGGTAACGGCTCCTGTGCCAGTATCTCAGGAGCAGAGGTGGCATCAGTGCCAGGCAGGGGTGCCACCCAGCTGGCATCATAACACAGCCTTCCTTCCCTAGACAATGCCACCGACAAGGACCTAGCTGACCTCATATCCGAGATGGAGATGATGAAGCTCATGGACAAACATAAGAACATCATCAACCTCCTGGGAGTCTGCACACAGGATGGTGAGGGGGCTGTTCAGGCAGGGCATGGAGCAAGATCAGGGATGGGGACTGCTGGGGTCAATGGCTAACTGGGAAGGGACAATGCAGGGCAGGGGCTGAGCAAGTGGCCACCCTTCCCAGGGCCGCTGTATGTGATTGTGGAGTTTGCTGCGAAGGGCAACCTGCGCGAGTACCTCCGTGCCCGCCGTCCCCCGACACCTGACTACGCCTTTGATGTCATGGCAATGCCTGAGGAGCAGCTCTCTTTCAAGGATCTGGTCTCCTGTGTCTACCAGGTGGCCCGTGGCATGGAGTACCTGGAGTCCAAACGGGTACGTCTGGCTTGGTCTGTGTGGGCTACCTGTGCTGGGCACAGCTTGGGAGGGCATGGTGGTGACAGAGGAGCTGTATCCCTGGTGAACTCGCTGTCCATGTGGAAAGGGAGCCCAGCCCATTCCCATAGGCTGTCCAGAACCTCCCAGCCCCATCCAGCAAAGCTCAAGGCAGTACCTCCCCAAAAATGTGGGACTCAAAGCCTGACCCACCTCCTGGGTGTATGTGCCCCCTCACTGTCCCTGTCTCTGCTGCCAGCCTGATGATGGAATGGCCCCAGCACTGCAGAGGTGCTGGGGGGTGTGTGGGAGGGAAACAGTGATTTCAGTGTTTGAAGGGGACATGTGCAGCTCATCCATCTCACATCCCTTTGGGTGATGCTCCCCTCTGGCAGTGCATCCACCGTGACCTGGCTGCCCGCAACGTGCTGGTGACAGCAGAGAGCGTGATGAAAATCGCTGACTTCGGCTTGGCCAGGGACGTTCACGACATCGACTACTACAAGAAAACCAGCAACGTGAGTGGAGCTCCTGGGAGAGGGGCACAAGGACCCTCCACCAGGGCTGAGCTGAGCGGGGGGTTGCTCTCATAGGGTCGCCTGCCAGTGAAGTGGATGGCACCCGAAGCCCTGTTTGACCGTGTCTACACCCACCAGAGCGATGTGTGAGTCCTGAGGGGAATGAGGGTCTGTTGGGTGTGGGTTGAGGATTCTGTTGGTGTTGGACAAGGCAGCACTGCATGTATTGGAGGGTCCTCATGAGCAGAATTTGGTTACTCTGTGAGGACAGCGGGGCACATATTCCCTAGGGGTGATCCAGCCTTTTCATCCCTGTTCCCACAGTACTGTAGGGTGCAGTGGGCAAGCTGGGGGAGAACCCTAGGATGTGCTTGACCCCCCAATTTGCTATGCATATACTAGGTGGTCCTTTGGGATCTTGATGTGGGAGATCTTCACGCTGGGGGGCTCCCCATACCCTGGCATCCCTGTGGAGGAGCTGTTCAAGCTGCTGAAGGAGGGGCACCGCATGGACCGGCCATCCAACTGCACCCATGAGCTGTGAGTACAAGCCAGGTGGGTGGGTAGGGGGCACAATGAGACCCCACTAATACCCTCTCATCCCCAGGTACATGCTGATGAGGGAGTGCTGGCACGCCGTGCCCTCACAGCGCCCCACCTTCAAGCAGCTCGTGGAGGGGCTGGACAAGATCCTGGCAGCCGTTTCAGAGGAGGTGAGAGGAGGGGAGTCTGCTGGGTGAGGGGTGGGCAGTGTGGGAACTGACAGCATTGATGGTCATGGCACCATCCCTCCTTGCAGTACCTGGACCTCTCCATGCCCTTCGAGCAGTACTCTCCCTCCTGCGAGGACACCGCCAGCTCCTGCTCCTCTGATGACTCCGTCTTCACCCATGACCCGCTGCCACTGGCTCCCCACCTCTTCTCCTACCCCAGCGTGAGGACTTAAGAGAGGGCAGGGAAGGGTGATGCTGAAGCCACCTCTGCCCTTGCAGGGAGGGGATGCAGGTTCCCAAAGGTCCCTGCTTTGTCCGGGCTGAGCAGTGGGTGGATAGGGCCCTGAGCCACAACACTGGGGCATGGTGTCCCTCTCTCCAGGCTCCTTTTGGGAACTGAACCATCAGCCCTGGCTGAGATCTGCCTGGTATTGTGGGGCAGCAGGAGTTAGAGCCTCTCCAGGTGGGCACTGCCTGGGATGCCCATGGCATTGCCCAGGGAGATGAGCTTTGGCCAGGGCTTCAGTGGAAGTGTCTCTGGGCAGGAGCCCTGCAGCTGCCAGGCTCTTGCTGCATCTGTACATAGCCACAGAGATGAATATTTATGTACATGAAATATCAACCTGATAAATTATTTTTTGGAATACACCCCGGTGCAGTTTCTGGGCTGCTCCTGGGGCACAAAGGGCTCACCTAAGCTTAGAAGGCAGGCCAGGGGTTGCCTCCTTGTCCCAGCCAGTACAGGATCCTGCAATCACTCCTGGGGGACACAGAGACAGTGCCACAGGTGCAGGAAGTGATGTCCCCACTCCTGTGCCTCCAGGCCTGCTGCAGCACAAAGCACCCTTGCATCTGTTCCCCATTAGCCACTGCTGCACTAAGCCACCGTGAACTCCGCTACCAGCATTGCCCTGAAACCGATCCCCCAACTGCCATGGGCTCTCAGGATGGGAAAGTGCTCTGGGGCCCAGCCCCACACACTGGGGACCTCCCGCACCCTCCTGCCCAGGCCAGCCCAGCGCTCCAGATAAAAGTGAGTTATGGGCTCTGTCTCCCCAAAGCCCGTGGGAGCACAATTTGGGGGTCTCTAGCCCCTGCTCTCTGATGCCTGTTTATCCCTCCCTTGCCCTATGGTGCCCAGCAATGACGGCAGTGTGGGCAGGGAGGGCTGCAGCTGTCTCACCCCCTCCTGCCAGCCTGCTCCCTGGGTCTAGGGTTTCATCTAGGGCCAGGCTTTGCCGGCCGTTAGCCCCAGGATCTGGTTTCCTCCTTCAGCTCCCAGCTGCACTCACAGCCCCCCGCCTGGAAGCTGCCTCTTCTAGCATGAAAGCTGGGTCTCTGGCACAACCTGCCCCAAAACAGCCCAAGGTGATGGGGGCTTGCAGGTGCTGTGTGGCAGGACCTGGGCACAGAGCAGCTGGAAAGGGAGTCCTTCAATCCTGGCTGCTGCTGTGATGGTGCCAGAGTCTGGGATCTCAAGAGACACAGAACTTGGGACTTGACTCAGCCATAGGTGCTGTGCCTGTTGTGAATTGTATGTGCTGGGAGCCCAACAGCTTTCAGAACCATCCCGGTGTCTCCTCCTTTTCACAATCCCTCACAGGGCTGTTTGGGGGATCCCACTCCACCGACACACTTGCAGCCTCCATCCCCAGCCCAGCTCCCCTCTCTGTTGGGACGAGTCCCCCATTCCAGCACGGCGGGTGGAGGCAGACAGCCCACTGGCAGGTGTGAAACCTGCCTGTCCCGGCAGCCTGCCTGCCTGGGAAGGATCCCAGCTGTCCTGTAATGTGCCAGAACCAATGCATTTCGCACAGTCCTGAATAGGGCATTCACATGCTGAAGGGCAAATTGCCCAAGCTGCCCATAGGGGCTGCCCAGATCCCGGCTGGGACTGAGACTGAACACGGAGAGGAGATGTGCCCAGCTTGCCACCACCTCACTTCAGACTGGGGTCTCCATGCTGAGGGAAGCACAGAGGGCAGGCAGTTCTTGCTCACCCTGCACTGCCCTTTCCCTGGAAAACGGGGCCACAGCCAATTTCACAACGTGAGGCATGGGTGGGTTTGCTAATGCTTAATACCAAAGAGGGGGAGGGGAGCAGAAGGGGACATTGTGATCAGGGACCTGCCATCCCCTGCCAAAGCCTCACTTCACTCCCTGAACATTTAAAAGGCTTGCCGCAGGTGAAGGCAGTGCCTGCTACCCACAGCCCAACAACCCACACCAGTGCAGCCGAGGGATGCTTTCAGTGTCCTGGCAGTGCCCACTTGCCTTCCCCAGCTAGGGAGAATGGCCCTTAGCCCATCCCCAGGCACCACTGCATTCCCCAGTGAACCCCCAAAAGCTGCAGCACTGGGTACATGGGCTGTGCCCGAGCCAGCTCTGCCAGGCACAGGGCAGCCGAGGCCATGGCTGGGCAGGGAAGCAGCCCGAGGCATCCCGCAGCCCCACGACAACTGGAGGCAGTTTTTATTGTTTAACATTCCTGGTATTTTCTGTCAGGGCTGAACCAATTGTCCTTAATCCGCCAGGCTCTGCTGGCCAAACAAGTGTGGCTGAGCCACCAGCATCCTGTCCGCACGAACAGGCCCCTTTTGTGAGGGGGATTTAGCGTGTAGCTCAGTAAATCCTGCTGGTTTCCTGAGGCAGCGTTCCCACACACCCCCACCACGGCAACCCCCCCTTGCCGCCTGCTCCTAGTCCCTGGGCCCTGGCACAGATCCCTGCCCGGCCGTGCCCGCGGGCATCCCGTCTGCCCAAGTTCTGGGGCCATAAACCTGCTGCCCCCCCCAGAATCTGGCCACTCCAGTGCTGCAGATTCCCCTTGCATGTTTCTGGGATATGTCTGTGAGTCCCTATGGGAAGTGGGGTGTTGGTGGGGCTGAGAAGCTTCACAGCCACCCCACTATGCTGCTGGTCCTTCATGGGATGTTGTGGTCCCTGGTGTGGAGTACTGTGGTTCTGGAGGGATGCTGTAGTCCTGGAGCAGATGCTGTGATCCCCGGGAGAATGCTGAATCCTAGGGAAGGTGGTTCTGGTCCGGAGTGGGGGAAGGAGGTGTGTGGGGAAGATGCTGAGTCCTGAGGGAGCTGCTATAGTTCTTGGGAGAATGCTGAGTGCCGATGGATATGGTTCTGGTCCTGGGAGGAATGCTGAGCCCTGGGGGAGCACCCCAGGGGCCAGGACACCAGCTGGTTCCTCATTCCAGCTCCGGGACGTGGCTCCTGGCTCCGGAGATGCCTTTGCTTAACGACTCTGTTGTTTGGCCGGGAGTTGATGTTGTCTTTTCTCCACAAAACAAAGGCGACAGGATTTTATCTCTGGGGAGAATCTGGTTTCTGTGAGATGCAGAAAGCCTCTGCCCCCGGGCAGGAGAGGACGAGGCTGGGGGGGTGGAAAGGCACCAGGCTGCTGTCTGCCCCACTGGTAGGAGGAGCTGGCACTGCCCCTCTGGCTGCCACAGCCCCTGTTCCACGACCTGCCTGTCATTGTCCCGTGCCGGGTACATTGTCCCATGTACCCGGGCAGTGAAGGGAGGGAAGAGCCCCCATGGGTCAGCGGGCAGAGAAAAGGGGCCTATGAGCACCCACATATCGGAGTACAGGCTGAGGCAGAACCCCATCTCTCCTGTGGAGGAATCCAAACATTGGATCCCGCCACAGTCCCTGCATCCAGGGATACCTCACACACTGATGTAGGCATGCACCCAACTCCCATATCCATATAGAAGCACCTGCACACACAAGTCCATGTGTGCACACTCACAGCACCCTGCACACACACCTCAGGCACACCCTCCAGGAATATCCCCCAAGCATGCATCCACTCCCAGCCAAGCACACACACTACATCCCCCACAAAATCCCTCATACACCCCCACGCACTTGCTTCCACGCACACACGTCACACATGTTCACCTCCACCCTTATTCACACATACACGCACACGCGCGCACACACACACACACACACCTTTGCACCTCACTTCACGCGGCAGATCCGAGGCTCCGGTGCCAGCGCCACTGCGGACCCCAGTCCCAGCCGGACAGGCCAGGCTGGGGGTGCCAGCGAGGGCGGTGGTCCCGTGCTCGGGTGGACCCTCGGCCCTTTGGCCGCCGGCCAGACCCGCCGGTGCTGCAGGAAGCTGCGGACTCTCAGCCCCATCTCCCGGCCGGCGGGAGCAGCTGCGCGGGGCGGGCAGAACGGAGCGGGAGAGCAGCTCCCCCGCCGCACATCCCCCGCATGTAGGCTGGTGACAGTGGCCTTCGCGGCAGGACAGGCACGGGACTGTGTTGGAAGGATGACAAACCCGACTGGGAAAAACGGTCTGCGGCATGGGGATGTATCCTTGCTCTGCTCTCCATAACCCACACCGATGGATGGGGCTGGGAGTGAGGCAGGGCAGGGGATTGGGCTGCAGAGTTGTGCTGTGTCTCAATGTGCATCTCGTTTGTATCCTTCCGAGTGACAGGACCAGTGTGGGGAGGGCACCCCATGGGCACTGGAGCCTGGTGAACCTGACTCTACCTTGGGTGGATGGATCAAAGACCAGCGTGAGCTCAGCTTCGTTGCCCAGGGGTGGTAGCCCTGCGCACTCCCTAAGCTGGGAATGGGGGGCAACCTGAGGGCTGGGGAAGCAGGGCAGTCCCAAAGAGCAGCTGCAGCACCCAGACGGGCACCCTGGGCCTCGGCCCCTCGGGATAATCCCCATGCTACATATGGCTGCTGCAGAGACCGGCCTCCAGGTGACAGTGCAGTGACAGCTCTTCCGCGCCGGGCAGATTTGCCCAGCAGTGATGGCTTCTGTCCCCTGCAGCTCATGGCAGCGGTCCTGCCCACACTCACCGTTCTGCCCTTGTGTGTCCCTGGGCTGCCCCCCGCAAGGTTTCGGGGAGTCAAGGAAGCACTACGGCAGGGAGACTGCACCCCCGGTAGGAGGAGCAGCCCCGGCGCCAGGAACACCGGGCCGGTACAGCCGCGCCTGCGGGCACGGAGCCGGGCTGAGCCCCACCCGTCGCTCCCGCCGCTCCAACCCTGCGGTTTCAAGCCACGCAAGCCTCTTCCTGGGGGAAAGGGGCCCCCGGCAAACCCTCCGGGCAGGATGCTCTCCGCTCCTCTCCTCCTCTGCTTCCTTCCTCTCCCTTAGCCGGGCCAGCCCTCTCCCTGGCCGCCGCGACTCCTTAACCCTTTCGCCCACGCTCCCGGCCGTGATCCAGCCCCACGGCCACGGCTTCCAGCCACCGCCCCCGGCCCTTTGTGCAGGATCCCGGTGCTGCTCCCGGGGTCCGCGTTCCCCCCAGGCCCCGCCCCGGCGAACATCCGCGGCCGGAGGCAACTCGCAAACAGCCCATCCTGCCCACGGCTCCCGCGGGACCCGCGTGGGCCACAGCTCCCTCCACGCTGGGGTCTGGGGCTCTCCGCCGGCCGGCTGTGATGCCCTCATCTCCCTCGAGGGGAGCGCGCCGGAGCCCCCGGTGCGGGGCCGCGGTTTCTTCGGCATCACGGCGGCGGCGGGGAGCGGCCATGGCGGGAGCCGGGGATGCGCATTTCTGCCGGGCGCGGGGGCATCAGGCCGCTCCCGGGGGGCACCACGCGATCTGTGCACGGGCACCGGGACCTGCAGAGGGAGCCCGCAGTGCCGGGCGGTTCCGTGGCTACTGGCCTGACCGACCGTAGAGCCCCGGCGTGCACTGGGAGCGGGGCTGGGCTGGGGGTGAGCACGATCCGGGGTGGGGGGCTCAGGGCGAACCCCGCGGTGGGGAGGCCGTAGCTGCCTACGCTCCCCACTGCAGCCCGCAGACAAAGCCCTGCGGCGGCGAGGCCGGCCACGCTGCCCGCTGTGCCGCACATCCGGGCGGGAGCGGGAGGCAGTGGCCGGGATGCCATTTCCCTGTTGCTCTGCCGGAAGAGAAGGGCCGGAGAAGGGCCCTTCCTGCGGGCGCTGGCCATGGCACGGGCAGAGGTGACACAGCAGATGGGAAGTGCGTCTGAGGGCATCCCGCCACCACTGCCCTCTGCCCCAATAACTACATGGCTGCAGGTGGATCACTGCGGGGCCCCCACTGGGACAGCTGGATGTGGACATGCCTTGAGGTGCATGGAGCTGCCTGGGCATCGCTGCCCAAGCAGTACAGCCCCTGCACACCAGTGTCCCATTGGGAGGTACTGTGCCATGTGCTCATGGACCAAGGGCTCACAGGGCTCACCAGGCTGGCACGTGTCCTGATGGTTCTCCCTGCTCAGCTTAAGACACTTCAGCAGGAGGAGGGCTGCTGGTGACAGTCAGTGCCCAGGATACAGTTTCCCTGCTTGGAACAGCCCTAAGCATCTCCCGAGGTCGCTCACTGGGCCTCAGACACGAGGCTCTGGGAAGACACCAGGTGTTCCTGTTCTGCACACGCCCTGCCCGCCCGGGGGGGGTATAAATAAACCACTAGCTTTATTTTAGGAACGTGGCAGAAACGTGCGTGGCAGGTTGCTCCAATGAGAAAGGAGGAAAGTTGACTGCTGGGCCCTCTCGCAGGTGTGCCAGGCTGTGGCTACCAGTCGATCCTGGAAAGATGGACATTTCCCCCTTTCAGGTGTAAATTAAAGGACCCAGGCACAGCAGGTGATGCCCCAGCTCTGCGAAGCTGGGGAGAACTTTGTGGATACTGGAACTCAGTACCAAGTTCATTCAGCACTCGGGCACAGTGTGGCCCCAGCTCTCACATGTCACCGTGGCACGTGAGCATGGAGGGAAAGGGCCTAAAAATAGGGCAGGTGCCACCAACTGAGCCCTGGGCTTCGACCTCGGAGGTATAAACATGTCAAGAGCAAAACTTCCTGCCGAGTCACCCCACCCTCCGTGGGTGTGCTGGAATGGCATGAGCTGAACATGGCAATCTCTGTGGTGTCAGTACACCAGTGGGGTGGCAATGGGTCGGGGACCTTGTTGTGGCTTCTCAAGAGCAGATGCTGGGAGAAATGGTTGCTCTATCACCAGCCACAGACAGGGCAGAGAGAGGGCTTGGGCAAGACCACAGGGGCATCAGGAAGACAGGTGTCCTCATTGGGGTTGCCAAGGTGCACAGGCAGGGAGAAGGCAAGTCCCCAGTGCTCCGCTGAGGTGCCAGCCCGCAGCCGCTCCAGAACAGCGTTTCAGCGCGGAAAAGCTGCGCCTGCGGGGCAGCGAGGCCCGGGCAGCGGGCGCTCCCTGCCTGGGTGTGCAGAGCGGCTGCCCCGGGGCGCAGCCCGGTGAGGGGAGAGCGGCGCCAGAGCGGCCGGGGGCTCCCGCACCGCCGGGCCGAGGGGGGTGTGGGGGGGAAACAAAGGGCAGCGGCGGGCGGGGGGAGCGGGTCCGCCCGGGCAGCGCCGCGTCGAGCTCCGCGGCGGCACCCCGGGGGGCGGCAGCCCGGCCCTGCCCCCCGCGCGGCCCGGGCAGCACCGCCCCGGTGCCACATCCCCGCGCTGCCCCGGCTGCCCCCCGCCCCGTGCCTGCCCAGCCGTGCCGGTGCGGCGGCGGCGCGGCGCGGCGCCCGGACCCGTGCGGCTGGCGGCGGAGACCCCGGCCCGCATCGGAGGTAGCGACGGAGCCGCCGCCCGCCGCGGGCCGGTTGCGGGGGGCGGCGGTGGCGGCCCGTCCCGGCGGAGCGGGCGGGCGCGGGGCCGGTGCGCGCCGCTCGGCGGCGGGAGGGCGGGTGGGAGCGCGGCTGTCCGGGAGCGGCGGAGCCCGGCGAGGACAGCCAGGCCGCGGGCACCCGGCGCCGCTCCCCGGCGGGCGAGGCGAGGCTCGGCAAGGCTCGCACGGTTCTGCACGGCAGTCCTGCGGAGAGCGACGGCCCGGCCCGCCGGTGCGCGGGAGGGCGGCTGGGGAGCGCGGCGGGGGCGCCGGGCCGGCCCGCGGGGCGCGGCGGACAATGGCAGGGGGTAACCCGAGCCCAGCGGGGGCGGGCGGCGACCCGCGCCACACTCCCCGCTGACCGCCCGCGGGTACCGGGACCGGGAGCGGTGCCGATCGGTGCACGGGGGCTGCCGCTACACGGGTGCCCCGCCGGGGCGCAGGGCCTGACCGACTCCATTTTGTTGGCGCCCGCTCCGCCGCCGTTCACAGGCCCGCGGCCTGCCCGGCGTGGCGGGGGGGAGCGGCGGGCGAAACACTGCGGGGCCGCCCCGTCCCATTCCGCCCGGTGCCCCCCGCCGCCGCCTACGATAGAGGTGCGGGCGGCGGCCCCGAGGCCGCGGTGCCGGGTGGGGGGATGCGGGGAACGGGGCAGGCCGAGCCGGGCCGGGGCGCGCCGAGGGGGGGCAGCACTGAGCGCCCCCTCCCCACCTCCCCCTCCCGCGATGTGGGGGGGGGGGGGGGGGCCGTCGAGGGGGGGTTCTCGTGCGGGGGGGTAGGAGGGGGGGCCAGGCCCGCGCGGGCGCGCGCGCGCTGATTGGCCGCGGCCGCCGAACCCCAAGAGCGGGGGCGCGCGGGGCGGGCGCGCGCCCTCGCGGGATGGCGGCGGCGGCGTCGGGCGCGCGCATGCGGGGGAGGGAGGAGGAGGGAGGCGGCGGAGCGGCGGCGGGGCCTGGCCGGGCCGGGTCGGCGCGTCTCCCCATCCGCCCGCTCCGGGGGCAGGCGCCGAGCCGCCCGCGGCACCCGCAGGTGAGCGGCGGCCCTGCGGCAGCGCCCAGCAGGGCGAGCGACCCCGGCGCCGGCCGTGCCGAGCCGAGCCGGGGTGGCCGGACTGCGGCCTGGGGCCTGTAGTGCGGCGGTGGCGGAGCGGGGCCGGCGGAGCCCATCGCGGCCCCCGGGTGCGGCTGCCATTTTGCGGTGCAGGCCGGGCTGACCCCATTGTGCTGTGCCCGCAGGTGGATGCCCGCCGCACGGCATGGAGCAGGCCTGCGAAGTGAGCCGCCGCAGCTGCCTCGTCCCCTTCGGCACCTCGCTGTCGGCCGCCGAGCCCAAGGGCGGCCCCTTTGGCGAGGCCCGCGGCCCCGAGCCGCCTGCCATGCAGCTGGCGGCCGCCAAGCCCGGCTACGGCCAGGACCCGTCGTCCTGCTACATCCCGCTGCGCCGGCTGCAGGACTTGGCTTCCATGATTAACGCCGAGTACCTCGGCGGTGCCGCCGACGGCGCTGAGGCCCTGCCCGACCCTGGCTCGCCGGGCCCCCGCCTGCCCGCGGCGCAGGACCCTGCGGCCGAGGTGCCCCGCGGGGCCCGGGCCTTTCCCCTGCTCCTGCGGGACGGTGGAGAGGAGGCGCCGGAGGAGGAGGAGGAGGGCGCCGAGACTCCGGAGGAGGAGGACGAGGACGACGACGACGACTACGAGGAAGAGGAGGAGGACGGCGACGACGAGGAGGAGGCGGCGACAGAGTCCGGCCCGCGGAGCCGCGGCCGCTCCACTCTGCAGCGGGGCTCCGACAGCCGCCTACAGCCGGCCGAGTCGGTGCCGGACGGCGGCCCCGGGGAGCAGCCTGAGTCCTCGGCGGCCCTGCAACTCGTAAGCACCGCCGGGGCGCGGGCGGGGGGGCCGTGGCCGCTGCCATTTTGCGGTGCGGCAGGGCCGGGCCGGGCCGGCCGCGCTGCCTCCCTCGCCCCGGCACCCCGGAGGATGGGAGCCATCTTACCGAGCGAGGGGACCGTGCCGGGGCCGGCGCGGGCTGTCACCGCGCTCACCGCGCACCTGTGTCCCGGCGCGGCCGCCCGCGCTCCCCTCGCCGCTTTTTCTCCCGTCAGGAATAAGAGGCATCGTCCTTCTGCCCAGCAACTCGCTGCGGAGTTCGGTGGAGTTTTTTCCCCCTTGGAAGGGTTTTTTTTGAGCTCAGTACAGATGAGAAGGGCAGGAAGGGAGCGTTCCCATCTCCTGCCGCTCAGGCTGAACGCTGTCAGAGGCTCTTTGTCTGGCCAGGCCTGAGGTTCCCGAGCTATGAGACCTTGGCGGTGGCCGGGGAGAGGCCGTGTCATGGCCTGACAGACCTCACGGGCAGCAAACCTTGCCTCTTATTCAGGCTGACTTTTTTTAAAATTTTATTTTTAATTTCTCTCTGCACTCACAAATTTCTTTTAATTATAGTATAATTAATAAGAAGCAGAACTGATGGAACTGTAGGAGTTC
The DNA here is from genome assembly GCF_052056855.1 of Sturnus vulgaris. Lineage (NCBI taxonomy): Eukaryota > Metazoa > Chordata > Aves > Passeriformes > Sturnidae > Sturnus > Sturnus vulgaris. Next base: position 3,484,383 of record NC_142257.1, on the reverse strand, counting down.
TGAAAGGAGATAGATGCATTTAGTAATTTTTTTGTGTAATTTGCTTTTGAATATAAGAGATGTTTCTCAGTGTAGTCTTTTATTTACAGCCATATATGTATATTTCCTGTAGTTTTCAGTTGTTTGTTTTGTTGATTTTTTTTTTTGTGTATTTCTTCAGTATGTTTTTGAACCTCAAGGTTCTTTGCTGGAGGATACTCTGAGCTTTAAGAATTGATGCACGGTTTGAAGATTAGCTCCTTTGACAGCTAAACCATGTTGCTCTCTAATTTCAGTAGAGCCACTGATGCCGGACAGATCGTGCTGGTGCGTGCGGTGCTTGGGAGGCACTTGGGAGGATTGTGTTCCTTCGGGAACACTCAGTGTTCCTGCTGCGTGCTCTGAGAGGTGGGGAGCACTTGTCACAAAGTGCCCGTGGAAGGGGCGATTTCAGGAAGATGCTGACAGCAGCTTAATTTGTTTGTGGAACAGTTCAGGCTTGCAGATAATCTTCAGCGTTCATTGGGAAGAATCCCACGGTCTCTGGTGTCTGTGGGTCTGAGGTTTGTGCATCTCTTCAGCTTTGTTTTGCAGAGGAAAGCGAGGATCTCTAGCAGACATGTGCTCGGTGATGCAGTTGTGGGAGGGTCTCACTTTGTAAACAGAAGCTCGTAGAGGTACTTTCACAATAGTTGCCTTTATAACGTGTTTCAGAGAACTGCAGCTGGTACGGTGGAAAACCGTCCTAGTGATGAAGCCTGTTATTTGAACATGCAACAAAGGTTGACTTTTCAGTAAAATTGCTTTACCTGTGTGCTGTAGTTAGCCTTGCTGGGTTGTTCTGGTGACTTGAAAGCACAACTGCATTCTTAAAGAAGCGCAAAGAAGAACAGCATTTTTTAGGCAGCCTGGGATCCTGCTTTTTCTAAGTCTTGCATTCTTTCTTCAGTAAGTAAATGCATGTTGTCTGAGTGAGCCTTCATTTTAGCCCCACTGCTTGTGGAATAGGAAAAGACGGATTTTTCTCTGTGCCAAGTTACCACTGAGACAATTCAAATCTTTTAATAGTTGAACATGACATAGTAGCTAGAAATAACTAGGTTTGCTCTTCAGGTCATGTATTCATTTAGGCATTTAATTCCAGTCTCATCTGTGTTTGGTAACTGGAATTAACTTTTTTTTTTTTTTTGAGAACTTCTAAAACTTAAAACAAAAACCCACTCCAAAAAAAGCATCACGAATCCCTGGGAGTTCTGCACAGCTGTTTGTCAAGGTATCAGCTTTATGCTGCCTGTTGATGGGGCTCCTCCACCTTACAGCAAGACTGTCTCAGAGCTTTTATTTTTGAAACTCATGGCTCTGAGTGTGCCACTGCTACTCAAACTTCCTGTTTTGCCAGGAGGGAAGTGTGTTTATGTGTATCTCCGATGTCTGTATCTGCCCCTTGCAAGATTTGAATTTTTCGATAGATACTTGCTTTGAAAAGGCCGATTTCTGAAATTTCGAGAGTGCTTACAGCCATGAAGGACCAGAATTTGGTTTAGTCCTAAGTGAGATGCAAAGTCCAGCATTTAAGTAATGCCTCTGGACATGAGGGGTGGTGGCAGGTATTGTTTTACATGGGGATTTGTTAATAGCCCTGACACCTGCTGCTCTCAGACATTGTCCCAAACAAGGGAGGTTGCTCAGGTACCATTCAGTTGTAAAGAGAGATGTGCATATTCTGAACTAAAACTATTTTAAGTGCCAGCTTAATCTTCCCTTAGGGGTGTCTGAAGTTCCCAGCAGCTCCTGACAGATTTTTGTGTTTTGGAGAAGGAAGTGATAACATCAGTTCTTGGGACTTGTTCTCCAGAGGTGGTGATACAGTGACTGCTGGCAGCTGCTGGCTTGCTGCCTTATGCACATGTTGGGCTATGGCCATTTAAATTTAAATGAGTGGTTGTTCTTGAATGTCTCTGTCTTTTACCATCCTGATGTGAGTTTGTCTGTAGTTCTCTCCTGGCATTTCCCAGTTGCAGAGGCCCTGGACAGTTGTATCGAGTTGGAGGGAGAGGTGAGTTCAGACTCCAGTGCTGGGGAGGGTGGGTACAGCCACAGAAGATCTGAGTGCCACAGATACTGCTTGAATTTAGATGCTGAGGAATTGGAGCAGGTGAACTTGTTTCTTGCAGAACTCTCACGTGGAAATTTTGCTCTTCTAACGTAACTTTTAATGCCTTAATACTTGGATTTGTTGTCTTGTTGGTTTTTAGTTACTGTGCACACAGTATGTTTGAGTCATTTGATTTGCAGACTTGAGTGTTTGAGGAAGCAGAGAGTTCTTGGATTCAGATACATCTGGGCCACTCCTGCTGTGTGTACATTTTGCATTCACAAGGTGTTTTCTCCATGGGCCTCTGATGGTTTCAGACTTCAGGATGTGCAGAGGCTTGCATGAGGCTCAGTGTCGCTTTTCGTTATTTCCTTATTGTCCATTCCCACGGTGCAGGAGTGCGATGTTTGGGTAATGGCAGTGAGGAAGTGAGGTACAGGGAAATCTAGAGCCAGATGTTTTATCCCTAAGAATGGCTGCTTCCAGGGCCTGGGTAGGAGGAATGAGTGAAGCATGTGTGTAAGGCTCCTGGAAGGTTTTTGCTTCACCAGAATCACACTGTTTGCACTGTGTTAAAAGTACTGAAGGCCAGCAGAGTCCTCTCTAGAATTAATCCATGATGAACTTGAGTTCTGTTCTGATCTGCAGCTGTGGGAGTGTACTCTCATTATAAACTGTTGGTGTTGCCTATGTGAGAGTTTCTCTGGTGCTTGGTTTATTAACTGACGTGTTTGGTGCCATTTCTTTCTGTGCTAAAAATAAAACGAAGGAACCAAAGCCACGTGATCCTCGCTACTCCTGTAAACATTTCTGAAAGAATCTCCTGCTACAGACTGTTGATCCGAGGTGTAACTAACTACTGATAACATTATATCCCTGAGATACAATAGATATGGCAGTGGTTTGTTTTAGCAGGGAATGTAAATTTCCTTGGTCAATTGACATCTTCCTGATGAGGAGATGAAATCTGTTTGGCTGTCAGTGATTGCTGCAAGCATCATTTCCCACTCTGTGCACCCAGAGAGAACGGGGTCTGTGTGCTACTGTCCTCATGCCTCTGATCTTGCACAGATCCCCCTTTGCCACTCGGATTTACACTGTTTGGAAGATGGTATTATATTATAGAAGAGAGCATGTAGCTGGATCTTGCCTTGCTGTGCAGCCTGATGGGACCCACCAGGCCTTGTACCGAAGGGCAAAATATTTTAAATAGCTCTAAACTTACCTATAAAGGATTTCAGCCATGGTGAGCGTCCAGAAAAATGGGAGTTTCCACAGTGAGGGCCCTGTCCTGATTTGTGTTATTGCTTGACCATAAATTTTTGAGGTCCTTAATGACTTCATGCTTTCACGGTGATGATGCTGCATTGCCACTTGCCTATGGTGGAGGTGTGAGTGGGTGGATGTGAGGAGCTGTCATAGCAGGACCTGCTGTGTGTGAGGGTGTGAGAGCAGCTCATTCTGAGTGTTGGGAGCATTTTGTAGGATCCAGAGCTCCTGCACAGCAGGTTGGATCCTGGAAGCGTTTTATCATAGCATTTGGCTGAGATTGCCCTTCCTCTCCTTGTTTCATTGTATTTGTTCTCTGATTGCTGATTAGGTGTGAAATATCTGTTTGTGTACGTTATGTTACAGGAAATGACTTGGTTTCTCTAGAAAATACTTGGTGTGCCATGTGAAATTTGAATGACTGAAGCCTTTGTGGTTCATGTTCTGAAGCTGAACCTGTCTGTTTGCAAACAGCAAAACCAGAGGTATTTTCTTGCAGATTGGACAGTTTTAAAAGTGATGTTTTACTGGATGAACCTCTGTGTAGTTTCTGCTTTCTAAATTTAAATCTTACTTTTAAAACTTGAGCAGGAGAGAAATTGTTTAAGCAATGTCCTGGTTAATATACTGTTCACATTATAAGTCTGGCAATAGTAGCAATTAAATTGGCTTTTGCAGGTGTTTTTTTTGGGCTGGATGCTGCATGTCAGGCTCTGCTGCTGGCTCTGCTAAATGACTATACGTGCTGGTGATTTCTTTTGGAAGAGTGTATCTCCCACAAGTTGAACGTTTTTCTCCTAACAAATCTTAGGTTATTGAGGGTAAAGTGATTAAAGTTTTCCTGGTACAACTTCTTTTCAAGCCTTGGTAAAATCAATGATAGTGGCTCAGTTTGATGCTATAGCAGTAACCTTTGACTTCAGAGCAGCATATTCTGCATGAAGTCATGGATTTGTTCATTGGCTCTTGCAATGTAGCAGCTTCTTGTTGCACCTTATTACACGCTTGTTCCCAGGAGTGGGGTTAAACTGTGTGATGTGCAACAATTATTATGTGTTTGTTTTGGTTTTTTTTAATTTCCCTAAATTGACTGAACAAATCTGTAGCTCACTCAAGAGGTGAACTCTGAATATGGTCAACAAGCTACTTGAGCCCCAAGACAAAAGTAGTATTCTCTAAGATACAATCGAGATGGTATTTCTTAAAAATATATTTGTGATTCAGAAATTGGTGTTATGGATGATGATCAATTTTCAGCGCAGTTGCTTGAAGTATACTTCTGCTTTTCTTGCCTGTGACTGACAGCTTATATATAGTAATTTTGATTACTTTTCAGTTATTGCTCTGGCATTGAGAAAGGCAAAGGGAATAGAAACATCAAAGAGAAGAAATCTTAGTAGGCAGAGGGTTGTCCTAGGAGTTAAAAAACTCACCAGTTTAGGTGAATGCTACTTTTAATACCAAAAAACTTCTGATCTCAGTTTTGTTCTGTCTGCACAGAGCCATCTGGTGCAGAATGGTAACACGAGGGGGTTTGGCATGGCTGCAGAGCTGTGGTACCATGCTGAGGAAAACTGTGAGGTGGAAAGTTTGGAGCCTCACTGATTCAGTCCTGGGTGGGAGCACAGGCATTGCTTCGGCTGATCTGAGTGAGTGCTCCTGACCCCAGTGCCCAGGAGAGGGGAAGATGCTGCCGTGTGTTGGAGCAGGTGCCAGCTGAAGTGCTCTGTTCTTGTTAAATTAGAAATCTGGTTCCAGTGTGGCTGCTCACAGTAGCTCTGCAGCGGTGATTAAATGTGCGACAGAGATAAAGATGGCCTGGGTGTGCATCCATCTCTCTTGTGTCCAAAAGCATTGATGAAGCCAAGAGGAATTTCAGCAGTGTGTCTTGCCTCTACTGAAGGATGGTAAAGCACTTGTTAAAATTGACATGCTGACTCTTTGTGGTTATCATCAAGATTTATCTCACATGGTTCTTTGGAAAAATGGCAAAGTTGGGAGAAAAGTCACCTTGTGTATCACTTCTTTCCCTCTCAGTTCAGGCCGGTCTTGGCTGGGTGCCTTCACTGCTGTCTCTAGCACAGCTGGAGCAGGGGGTTTGTGCTAAGTTGTCCCAACTCATTGCCTGGACTGGTTGTAGCTTTGGCCGTGATGGAGCTGCACAATCCACAGGTGAATGAATGGCTTTTCCAGCAGCATTCCCTGCTGTTCCTGTGGGGCAGAGATGCTGCTGGGATTCTGGGTGAAGAGCAAAGCTGTAGGTGGAAGGGGGACCACATGAGTGACATCAGGGAAGGGAGCGTTTTGAGAGCACTGTTGGTAGCTCAATCACAGGGAAAGGGCAGCCCATCTCTAGTCCTGGAGCTTCCCCATGTGTTTTCCCATCCTCCTCATGGGTAGGCCACTGGGGTAGGAAGGGTTGGCATGAAAAGCTTTGAGTGAATTTTTGGTAGGGAGCTTGTTCTGTTGGTCACGTGCAGTAATTGGGACAGCTGTGGGGGCTGCTGGAGATAGCACATCCCATTCCTGGGCTCTTCAGGAAAAAAGAGGTTTATAGTAAAATAATTATGCAATAAAATAGCAGAGTAATTTTTTTTTTGCTTTCAGACACTCATCAGAAATAATGCACTGGAGACTCCTTTATATTTTCAGACACTGACTTTTGCATGTGAGACACCAGAAGTGTTGAGTTGGGTGGAGCAATTCAAGTGTTGCATCCAAGCCAAAGGATGGAATGCCTTTTGGTGTGGTATTCTTTAGGAAAAAGTGAACAGTGAATTTCCTGCACAGTAGTGTCTCAGCACACTGGAAACTGCCAGTTTCTTTTTCAGCTCCTGTAGTGCCTGCAGTGCTGAGTGTGCAGTGAGGCTCTTGCCCTCAGCCCTGTTTGAAGCTTCCATGTTCCACTCGTTTTGGAGGAGTGTGTTCATGACTTTCCCTCCCACTTTTGGTGGAAAGATAGAAACCTGCTGTTGCCTAACACAAGAAGGGTGAGGAGTAGAGTGGTTATCACCCTTTTAATAGTTCCTCCCCTTGCCCTGATGTTACTTTGTTGTTTGGTTTTCCCAAGCACCTGTTCAGACTTCCTACTGTTCTGCTAATGTGATGACTGCCTGCAGATTTCTAAATGACAGCAGTAAAACAAGTCAGGTTCCTTTTGATTCTGGTTGGCTGTCCTCTCACAGTATGTTCACAATGTTTAGGAAACTGGATTCATCACAGAAAGGTTTAGAAGCCTCTTGGAAGCATAAATTTGTAGTACCTGGTGCCTGAAGCATGAACCTTCCTCAGGTTCTAATTTCAATTTTATTAGGAATTCAGAAAAAGCAGTCAAAGTTTTAAGTGCAAATTAAAACTTAATTTTATATGAATAGAAATTTTGTTTCTTACATGCTGAATGCCACCTCATTTTCAGGAGGTTATGGTTTTGTGTGAGGGACATCTTTTTATTTGAACTAGCAAAGTAGGATTATCCCTTTCCTGTGTGTAAATAAAAACTTCTGCAGAAAATGAGATTTGTAAGCCCCCCTTAAATGTTTCTTGCTTTAAAAAAAATCCCATGGACTTAAAAAGACCCAGACAACATCAACAACCAAACCAAAACAATCAACAAGCCAGTTAATTTAATTTAGTTCAACTCAAACTCACGCTTTTTAGCTGTTGAGGGTCTAGTACAGTATTCACTCTTTGCACTGTACATGTTGTTCTGTAGTTCTGCTTCATTCTAGTTATAGCTTAAGCTGTAATGAATAGAGCATACATATATAAATTAGAACAGCCAAGTTTCATTTTGCATAGTTTGAATCTGGTTTTCATTTCATGGATTTAGAAACTTCATGTCTGAAAAATGAGCGCTGTGTTTATCCAATGTCTTTCTTGTGAGCAATTTGATAATACATAGAGGAGCACAAAAGTAAGGCTGAAAAGGGACAAATCTGATGACCTGGTTTCAGTTTGTGTTTTTTTTGCTTGTTCTCTGACATAAGAAGATATTTGTAGGTAATTGTTGTTTGAGAATTTGCAAAGTTTTGGTAATGCCAGCACTTCCTTGCTCGATGAAACAATTAGTGCTGATTAAGACAGTCAGATTTAAAGAGAATGTGGTTTATCATTTAAAATATGTGCAGATAAGCAAGTATGAGAGTCTGTCCTCTGCTTCAGGCTCCTGGAAGTGGTCTGAAATCTTCTGTGTGTTTGTGAATTTCTTTCCACTGGCGATCTGGGTGAGATCATACCCCTTCTCTCCCACTTGTCCTCCTGCCTTCCTCAAATCTTGCTAGGTGCAGTTCTGGTAGTAAGGATGCTGAAGTGCCAAAGCTTTCTCTTGCACTGTTCTTCCATCCAATCCATAAGGAAAACTATCTCCACTGAGTGAGACAGGGATGCTGTTACCCAGTTATCTTGGGGACTGAAACTTGGTATTCTCTTGTCAATACATTCTTTATTTAAAATCTATATGTGGATAACTCCTGAGCTTTATAGAAATGATTCAGGATGTAGGAATTGCTCAAAATAGTCCAATCTGCTCTCTTGATTTTACCCTTTCAGGGTAGTTCATATGTACATATGGACCCTGGAAAAATGGTAGTAAAAACTGGCCAAAGAGAGCAAATACCTACAAGCATGTTGATAACAGAAGTTTGATCTGTATCATAATCTCTGCTGTATTTTTTGCTAGTGAATATTTAATTAGTGAGCATTTAACACTTCTGGATGATAGTGGTGCCAGATAAGAGGTAGTGTACTTTTTCAGACGTGAATGTAGGTCAGACGCCTGTTTGCTTTTTCCTGCAGTGCTGAAGCTGAAGGAAGACTGGAGCAGTTGGGACGAAGGGCGTGTCCCCAGGTCCCCAGCCACACAGGCTGCCCATGGGCTTCCAGCAGGCTTCTCCAGCTGCTCTGTTTCATTTGAAGCTTGCCATAAAGTGCCAGTGTGATTATTACTCTGGTTTCTTCAGATATGCCATTGCATGCTGTGGTTTGGGTGGGGGTTTTGTCCATATGGACTCCAGTTGGGCCTACTCCTTTCCCTGTACAGGGAAGGACTCCTCTAAGTTTTGTCACAGCAAGTGCAGGGTCAGCATTGCAGCCTCTCTCACAGGCTTAAAGCTCCTGTGCTTGGTAATGGTACTCTGTATGGAGGAAACTTGGTTGATCTCTATTTGCTTAGTTTCATATATTTCTTAAGCTAAATTTTCTCACAATTTTCTTGGGTTTTTTGGTTTTTTTTCCAACTGATTTGGTTTTGGTTTCATAAAAGCTTCTTTAAAACATGAATCTTTGCTAATGAGAGTTATTATTTCTGGCTTCCATCACAAGCAGTTACTAATTTTGTTTTGTTGTTGTTCTTAGTATCTTCTCCTTTTTACCTTTCCATGCAGCATTCCCAAAAAAAGGTTATTTCCTAATTCCTCTCTCTCCTTCTCTCTGTCTGTTCATTTCTCAGTGCACAAGTGTTGGGGCTGAGTGAAGTAATGAGCCATAGATCACTCAGACTTTTTTCCATTCTCCCTTCCTTAAGAGCAGTACAGAGGTAGGAGTTGAACTTTTAACTGTCAGCAGCAGTCACTGTATGGGAATTGCATCAATTGCTGCTTCATTTCTATGACAAGAGTTAAAGGATCTGGATCCCCTGGGACAGGAGCTGTATGGACAGAGGGACAATCATGAGTGCAAAACTGCTCTGCTTTGTCCTACACTTGGCTAACTCAATGAGGTTGTGCTGTAGCTGGAGGGAAGTTCCATCTCCTGAAGACACTTGGGGTAGCTTTAGCAATGCCCTTCCAGGCTTGTTCTGGGAGTATTTTAATGGGGAGAACTTGCCCCAGTTGCTGCCTCTCCTTTGTGAGTGCAGAGGGTGAATAACCTGTTCCACCGAAATGGCAGGAGCTGGGAGTGGCCTGTCCTAGGCACAGGACACCTGTGACACCGGCTGTGGGCTTGGTTGTGTTAGTGGATAACTTTTTTATAGAATCACAGAATAGTTTGAGTTTGAAGGGGCCTTAAACGTCCTGCCATGGGCTGGGACAACTTCTTTTAGATGAGATTGCTCAGAGCTCCATCCAACCTGATCTTGAACACTTCCAGGGGTCCAGGAGCAGCCACAGCATCTCTGGGCAACCTGTACCAGGGCCTCACTATCTTCACAGGGAAGAATTTCTTCCTCACGTTCAATTTAAACCTACTCACAGATTGTGGCCATTCTTCCTTGTCTTGTCACTCTGTCCTTCTAAGAAATCCCTCTCCAGCAAACTGTTTGGCCCAGGCTGTCCAGGCACCTTCAGATGTCATCTTTCCCTCAAGTTCATTTTGGTAAGGTTTTTTTCTGGTAAAAAAAGCTGTTTATCTTCAGCCAGTTCAACTGTATCTGGCAGTGGTGGCTCGTAGCAATTAGATGAACTTCTTGTCATCTTATCCTGTTAAGAAAACATTAATGATCACCAAACTTAAAGGAGCACAGGGTAGTGGTGGGGGCACGGGCTGTGGACTGATCCTCAGCAAGCTTCCAGTTCTAACTGATAAGAAGTAGGTATTGGGAACAACTTTATCCTGAGCATAGATGGAATGCAGAGAGAAGCACGAAAAATGCTGGCCTGGGAATGAGAAGCTTTGAAGAGAGCACTGGAAGTTTATGGGGCAGAGTTGTTGCTGTTTCTGCCCCTGGCATTGATGTTTGGGCCAGCTCATGTGTGGGGTGTGACTTACCTGGCAGCTACCAGTGTGGTGAGATCTGCTCAGGAGATATCCCTACCCCATGCTGCTGCTGCAGGGCCCTGGGCAGGTATCTGCTGTACACTCAGAGGAAAAGGTTATTAGTGTCATTGTTTACACTGTATTGGTTAATTACCCTTTGGATGTGGCCGCCTCCTTTTATTTTCATCCTTGGCTTTGACTCGGTCCAGTTTGTGCCTAAAACAGGCTTGGCAGGATCTTCCTCTATTTTTGGGGGATCAGTGGCTTCTTTTTTGCTTTTCTTAGTGTCCTTACACACCATCTTTTGCTGCCCCAGTCTTTCTGCAAAACATGTTCTGTCCCTGGCTTCATTGAGTAACATTGTTTATAATTAAGTCAGCAATAAACTGTAATAGGGCTTTCTTGGCCAAGTATTTCCACGATGGCTTTCCAAAGCAGGTCTGAATTGGAAGTGTGCAGGGCTACAATATCAGTGCTTGTTCTCTACAGATGTCTCTTTGGGTGTATGAAATTGCAAATTTGAAATTGCCTGTAGCAGCAGACATATCTCTGCTCCTTAGTGTGCAGTTCAGTCTTGCTGTGTCTCTGCCAAGGTGGTCACATCCCTGGTCACACTGTTGGGGCACATGGGGTGTCTGCACCTGCATCTCCAGCTGTGCTGGAGGGGCTGGTACTGCTCTGATTTTTATTCAGAGATGTCCAGTGCTGCAGGAAAGATGCACCCTGTGGCTGTCAGCATTGTCTCTGTGGGCTTCTGCTTTATGCCATTTCTTCCAGCAAGATGAATGGATTGAACAACAGCTTCTAGTGACAGAGCCAAGAGTGGTTACTGGGTAAGGATTATTTTTTCCACTTTTTAATGATGTGGTTATTTTCAATGGAGGAAGATTGGTGACAGACAGTTGAGGACTGACAGTATGTTTACCAAAATAAAAACACTTGGAAATTTAGGCTTTCTTTGCTTGATATGTTTCATTATTTGCTGTATGGTAAGAGTTTCAGGAGGGTAAAGGTACTTGCTTGGCTTTCTAATACAAACCCTACTTCTCATGAAGTTAAGCACCAACGTTTAATATTTCACTTAGTGAATTGCAGACTGGTGTGTTTAGTTGGCACGGTACAAATTCAAGAGGTGACTTTGCAGGTGGCTTTTGTGTCATCCTGCTGCTGAATCTTGGCTTGTGACCCCTTCCACAGTGATCATTTGGGTCTTTGGTGGAGAGGGTTTGATTAAAAACATCTGCAAGGTACAGTCTTGTTTTGTCCTAAATAGCACAAAGTGATCTGAAGTGCTGCATATCATCTCGAGTTTAGGCTGTGGCTTGTCTCATCTGAACAGCAAATTAATGCCAAACATTTGATAGCAGAGTAGACAGTACTGACTCCCTTGAAGTGAAATCAGACAATACAAAACTGTGTTGTTCCTCATCAGTGGAGAAGGCCCTGTCCTTTCCTTCCTCACTAGCCAAGGTTCTTACCTGGTTTAATTTCTTTGGTGTATCTCCACTAGAGTTACAACATGGCTCTTACCCAATCTGCAGTGGCTCACAAATTTTCTTTTTATTTAAATACTTGAATTTTTCCATGCTCTGAAGGTAAACAGTGCTGTGATCGGATGTAGGGTACTACATGTGAAGTTAGTCTTTTTTTAAAAAATTGGGCTTTCCCTAGCTCACAGGAAAGTCACTGTTACTGCAGGGCTAAATTTTTGGCCATCAAGATTTATCAGCAGTTTGATCTTGGCGTAGTAAATGCTAATTTTAATAGGAGTGAAATTCGTTGTATTCTTACATAAGAAATATATGCTTTGGAGCTATAATTTTTCTATCATGCTGCAGAGTTCAAACAAAGAGACTTAACTGTACTTAACTGTCCTGGGAAGGACAATAACTGCTGCTTTTGCTTCTCTGCTGTTGATTATTCAGTGTTACACATTCTGAAAGTCCCTAGCAGATTTTTTTTCCCATGTAAAGAAAAAAATTTTAAAGCATCTCTGACAGGTTGGTGGGATTTAGGGAGAGTAGAGAGGAAAAATATGCAAGACAGTGACCTGCTGTGTGCATCTTGTCACAAGGCTCTCCCTCAGGACATGATGCTTCCTGATCTGCCTCTGTGACCCACTGATGGGGACTTTGTGGGGGATGATAGTGAGTCCAACACCTGACTGCTAATGCTGGGGAAATGAGAGAGGAAACTGGCCAGGAATGAGAATGGCTGCTGACTTCTTGGAAAGAGGTTTAGGCATTGTCTGAATAGTTTCTTGAAAGCCACCTTTTCACTCGGCTGGGGTGCTGGAGGTTGACAAAGAGTTGATTTAAATGCAGACTTGCCTAAGGGCAGGTGTTGTGGGTGTCCTTCAGGTGGATCAATGTGAATGGCTCTGGCAAATCTCCAGTGAGATTCTACTGCTCTGTCCAGTGACTGTGCTCAGGTTACAGTTGTCAGGAAGATGCACATCAATTGTATGTGTATGCACAGCATCGGAGATAATCAGCTGGGATATACATGTGCCTCTCAAAGCCCAGGCTGGAAATCTGTGTAAAAAAAATTTGAGGCCAAAGTCACATTTACAAGAACTCAAGCAGGAAACAGACTAGAAAAAGAAGAGGTTTGCATCTGAAAGTGCATCTGCATTTTAAAAGCAACAACCAAGACGGCACCTCTGGTTCCTGTGCTTACAGATAGAGCTGGAGACACAGAGGCTGCAGCAAGGCAATGGCAGAGAGGGGCTGCAAACCTCTCCCTGCCCGGTGCTGTTCACATTCCCTGTTCCTGAACTCCTGCTCAGCAATAAGTTATTACGTGGCTTTTGATGAGTGAGTGAGAAGAATTTCAATAATGTAGTCTGTAGCATCATTACGTGCCTTTTTTTCATGTGACAGAGTTTATTCTTTTTGTATTTTAACCACATGAAGGAGAGCCATAAAACTCAATGAGAAACTGAATATACCTTTTATTAGAGAGGTCTGTTGTGTTTTAGTTGCTGGGATGTTGAACTGGGAATGGCAAGAGACGTGCCTCGAGCAGGGTGGTTAGCAGGATGGAGAAGTGAAGCAGAAAGGTGTGTGTTTGTGCTGTAACAGCTTTAATGAGGAACATATTGCTTGTACTTATTGGCAAGAAAAATACCTAGAGTGCCTCTTGGAGCTCCTAAAATGCTGAACCCACCTGGGACATGTTGGTGGGTGCTGCTAAACAGGCAGGATACTTCACAGCTGGGTACAGGGATTCTTGTGTCCTGTGAATACCTATTGTATCTCGTCTTGACTCAATTATTCACAGCGCCAAAGCTCCTAGATCCTCTCCTTGGCAGAGGTCCTGCTGGTAAAGCACATCCAGCCAGAGAGACTTCGTGCTTTGCAAGCAGCACGGGATCTGCTCTCAGCTCTTGGGCAGTGACACAGAAATGGCATTAAACAGCTTTAGGGGTTGTGTATTGAAAGATTTCGGTGTTCTTGTGCCTGCTGCACAGCCCTGAGAAACTGAGTGGATTTGGGTGACTTTGTCTGTAGAGCTAATACTTGTGAGCAGGTTTTGGAGACAGGCAAGGTCAGTGTATCTGTCTCTGTCCTAGAGGGGTCTGACTGCTGTTCTACTCTCCTTTCTGCTCTCTTGTTTTGGGGCAAAGCAACACCAGATCTGCTCATACAAGCTAAACATCAGCATATAAGATTCTTTTGTGATTGTACCTGTCTTTGGTTTCAAATATTTTCTGGCGAAGCTTTTTCCTGAGCATATCTGAGAAGCAGGAAAGTTACTAACTTGTAGATACCTTTTTTTTTGGTCCTTCCCAATTGATAAACATTTAATTTGCTGTTCTTATCACGTTTCAGTCAGGAAGATTTCACTGTCTTTTACTACTACTTTTTCCATTTATTGTAACCTTTAAAATTAACAAACTGATGTTGGTGAAATAATGGGGTCTGCTAGTGACTCCAAATATTTACCTGTTGAAATATGCGAAGTTTGAGTGCAGTCATTTACCAGAGGTCATGTTGCTTACTAAAAAAATAACAAAAACCTTCTCAAATCCTCTTACTGTTTTGTTCTTTCAGAAGAATGGGGAGTCATTGTGTTCTTTGAAGGTGTAGGAGCCACTAAGTAAAATCAGGACTTGCTTTTTGATGTAAATGTCTCTGCTGTCCCGTGTAATCTGCACACAGGGGGGGAGGCAAATCTCTTCAAAAGCATCTGGAGCTTTAGTGATTTCTTGTGTTCTGGTTTCTCCCCAAAGATCCAAGCTAAGAAGAAACCTACTCCAGTGAAGTATGAAGTTGGGGATCTTGTTTGGGCCAAGTTCAACAGACGCCCATGGTGGCCATGCACAATTTGTCATGACCCAGTGCTGGACTGTCACTCAAAAATGAAAGGTACTGTATCTACTCAGACCACAAAGTGGAGGTGTTGTGTATGTCAGGATGCTGCAGTTTTTAATTAATTTTAAAAGCAGTTCTGGCCTTTGAAAGGTGGGAAGAAATAGACTCTGCTGTGGAAAACAAGACTTGGATCTGTAAAGTAGAGCTAAGTGAGGGAGGTGGCAGGAAGAAGGGCTGCGGGTGGTGAAGTGGCACAGATAGCTGTTGGACATTTAGGCTTTTCTTCCCAGACTGTAGGAAGGACAAATAGCTGGGCTAAGCTCAGGGCAGTGCAGAAGAAAGAGCAGCCTCTCAAAAAAGTTATGCAGAGAAAAAGGAGATGGATCAGAGAGGTACAACAGGTGAGGAAGCAGAGCTGGGAAGTTTGGAGTGTGTGAGGATACGGAGAGTTATTCTTGGAGAACTGGAGGAGGAGGCTGGAGAGGATGAGGAGTGGAATACGGGATAGTGAAGTGTAGCTGCTAAGTGCCTGAAGGTGTGATGGGAGCATGTGCACAGAAGTGAAATTTTTGGGTATTGTTTGGCACAAGAAGGTAAAGGGGAAATTCTGGAAAAACCAAGAGATGGAGCTACATATGTGAATGTTTAGAGTATGGTGTGAGCGAGCTGAGTGTGAGGAGGAGAGATGGGAAAATATGACAGATGTGTGCTTGACCACAGGAGAGAGCCAGGAATGGAGAAAGAGAGTCTTTAAAGATCAAAACAGAGACAGGTGAATGATGGAGAGAACAGAAGGGAAGTGAGGTATTGTTTGCTTTTGGTATCATACCAGATGCTGTGAGGATACTGCCACAAACAGTCTTATTTGTTCCTGGTTTCCCCTTCTGATTCTTTTTTTTTCCTGTGGGCAACTAGAAACACCTTGAACTGGTGAGATTGCCACTCACTACTGTATTTGTCTCTGGGTTTTGTGGCCCTTACCAGCCTAAGCACAAGTGCTGGGCATGAGTGGAGTTCTTTTTGAGTGGCCATCAGCTCAGAGGCATTGCTGTTTCTCTAGAGACATGAAGTGGTGCTCACATCATCCCCAAGCCTGGTTGCTGAAGTCTTCTTTCTTCACCTCTTCCTTCATCCTTTGGGAGGCATTTTTCCTGTTTCTAGAGAATACTGAATGTGCTGTTTTAAATAGTCTTTTTCCAGCTCTCAAAATCCTGACGGAGATGTTTCCAGAAGATATGCTGATCTATATTGTCCCCCCACATCCCTCTTCATGAAATTTTGGGCAGGATTTAATGAATATAACTGTCCAGTATTCCCCTCCTAACCTGTGCGTGAGGATTTCTAATACAGGAATTCTGCAGGGAGGTAAAGCTTTGTTAGCAAGTTCCAGGAAGGCCTGATCTCTAGCCACATGTAAACTCTCCCATTATTGTTTTATCTGTGTTCAAACCAATGGAGTTCAGGGGAAAGTTGTATTTTCGAGCTGTGGCTGTATGTAATCTGCTTGTCCACCCTTCCCAATGCCAAGGTGGCAAAGCAGGTGGATCTGAACTCTGACACTTTTGGGCAGGAAGAGCTGCACTGTAGGAAGCACAGTCCTACTGCCCGGGCTCTCCTGTTGCCAAGGGAACAAGCCCTTCAAAACAAGGCAGATTGTTTCAATCTTGTCACTTGTGCTGAAAGCTCTTCTCTTGGGATTTGAGGAATGGTGTTCAGTTAAAGGCAGTTTACCTTTTCTCTCAGAAAGCTCTTGACTTGGAAGATTTTTGGTGCTGGAAGGTGTAGACTTAGTGGCTGGAGTCCCAGAACTGTGAATGGAGTGGATAAAGCCCGTGATCTTTGCACTTGGTTTGATGTTGTTCTGGTCGTTGTTTGTCATCCTCTCAGTGGTCTTGGTTAGAATCTCAGTTTCAGCATCACTTAAGGCCAGGCTGTCACATTTTGCTGGCACCCTGGAAGAGGCAGCACAAACTAAATGGGCTGGAAGTATAATCTACCTGTTCAGAGGGTGATGGTGATTCCAGGAGAAGATTAATACACTGCAGCAAACTGCAGGGAGAAGTTTATATCCCTTTTTTTCAAGTGTTTGCTCTGTCCTAATGCTTGTGACCTTTCCTTTTCCACCAGCATACCCGGTACTGATTCAGTTCTTATTTGTACTGTGTTTGTTCACTATTTTTGCTTAGAAATTACCTTTGAAGAATCTTTGAATATGCCCTTATGATTGAATTTCTTCTCTTTTCTCTGCACCTCTGTGCCTGAAGTGTGGAGAGAGTCATTGCAACTAATGTTGTGTCATGTTGCACCTAATCTTTTCAGCGTGTGTGCATGTGTTTGTTTAAATGCTGCTGTTCATGTTTTGTGTCCTAAATAAGACTTTGTTTGGTATTAAAACATTGAACAAGATGGGATGTATTGTGATGGGGGAGGCTCAACCTGTGTGAGTAAATCCTATCCAGAAGGATGTCAGTTCTGGGTGTTGCCAGCACTGTTGTGTTTTCCCAACGGTCAAGTGCTCTGGACTGTTTAATCATTAATCAGGGAGTAGCAAAAAAGAAATGTTCTGCCTGGTGTGTTGTGTCTCTCAAGGAAAAAATACTTAGATATTTTTGCCTTTTTTTTTTTTTTTTTTCCTTTTTGCAAGCAGTCTTTGCTGTAGGAAGATGACCAATCGTAGGCATGTTAATCAATTGTTTGTAAGAAAAAAAGCCCAAACAACTTAAAAATAGAGTAGCAATCTGGAATATAGACAGCAGGAACTAAAGGGGTCTCCCTTAGTTGTGAGTAGAAATCTCCAGAACTGGCATTTATGGGGAATGTTTTCAAGCAAAATGTAATTGAAAATTACCTCTCAAGTTGTTACTGTTTTCTGTGCCTCTTTTTGTGTCTTTATTCTGTTGCATACAAGGGGTTAATTCTGTTAAATTTCTTGAAATAGTTTCCAATCAGAAACCATACCGAGAGTACTATGTGGATGCCTTAGGAGAACCTTCAGAGAAAGCCTGGGTTGCTGGGAAAGCTATTGTCCTCTTTGAAGGGAGACATCAGTTTGAAGAGCTGCCTGTTCTCCGGAAAAGAGGGAAGCAAAAGGAAAAAGGCTACAAACAGAAGGTGAAAGAGCTGTTTTCTGTAATATGTTTTTATTTCTTTGAATTTGCACAGTACAAAATATTCCTTTATGCCTGGATTTGTACTTTGACAGCTTCTGTGAGACTGACTGCAGCAAGGCAGCCAGGCAAGGGATTCTTTGTGTCCTTACAGCAGCGTAGTTTATAAACTGCCATGAGTTTCCAGGCTCTCTTCTATGCTGGGGTGTGGCCTGCTGCTTCTATTGCCCTGGACAGCTCTGGAAGGCAGAAGAATCTGGGCTCTGGTGTGGGATTTGTTCAGCAGCACAGCCCTCTCCTGATGTGGATTGCAGCACTGCTAAAAAACTTCTGTGCTCTCTGGCAGCCTCCTTTGGCTGTTCTGAATCAGAGGTGGAGTTGCATGCTTCACTAGATCACTGGCTGAGATAAAGCAGTGGGGTTTTTAGCACTGCTTCAGTAATTCTCTTTATAGAAACCTGTTAGGACTTATAATTTGACTTGGAAAATGCTTTGTCAGTGAGCCTGTGGGAATGAGTTTTGTGGCTCATCGCACCATCTCCGTTTCCAAACATAACAGCCCTGAGCAGTTGTAGCCAGTTAATGTAATGTGACACAGGGGTCTGGTCTATGTCTTTAGGAAGGTGACTGCAGAAATTAACTTGTTAGAATTGCTGAAGTGAAGAACTACAGAGGCTACTGTGTTGCTATAAGAGAGAAAATAGTTATACTAGGCAATGGTATCTGGTTTTTCTTTTTCTCTTACTCTCTAAAGCTTTATAACCTATGTTAGTGCAGAACTATAAGATTGAATGTGCTCTTGCAGATGTGAGTCCCTGGGGGCAACAGCCTTATTTGGTTTTTCTTTTCCAAGGGCATGTTCACTATCTTCTTTAAGGACTTCTTGTGCTCTCAGCCCTCCCAACAGCTAATGACATGCTCCTAAGTAACTTCTCTGGTCCTAGAAGTGCTGCGTGGCTGAAATTTCATTCTATATGTAAATAGAGTGCCAGCATGCCTGCAGCAGAGGGAATCAAATGTTTGTTGCTCACATAAATGTCCAGGTTTGCCTCCCTGGAAGCCCAAATTGATGCAAAGCTGAGAGTGTTCAGCTGGATTGCTGTCAGGCTTCGTAAAACTTCTTGAGTCTGCTGAGATGAGACTTTCTTAGTTTGAGTTTTTCGTTAAAAGAAAAGTGTCAGCAATGTGAGTTTTATTCCTGCTTTGGAATTGGTTTTGATTTTAGGAGCAGTTGTGAAGCTTTTGGTTTGCTGTTGTGTGGCCAAAAACTACACATACAGATAAGAAACAAGTTTCTTGTTGATTTTGTGTATTAGCAGAAGTTCCTGTTAAGTATGCAGAGAGCTTTCTGGTTTTTCTAAAGTTACAGAGTTAAACTGGGAGACTTCTCAGGAATGGACATTGTGAACTTGATAGAATACATCTTAGATGTGTGTGGTTTTCATGTTTGTCCCGAGGTGAGTTGATGGAGAGGGCAGATCCATGCTCTGAATTCAGGGGATGTAGGAAGAATCAACAATGAGCACAGCAAGCAGGTCTGCTCAGATATTTTGAGGAAAACGATGCTGCTGGCTGTAGCTTTGCATTTCTGTGCCAGGGATCCATACCATATGCATTGCCCTTTACAGGCTCTTGTGTTCAGGATGTTTTGGTATGCCAAGACATCTGGTTCCTCAGAGGCCTATACTTGCCAGGGACCTTTTTACTGTTCTAGGAATGCACAGGGCTCAGCTGGAATGCAGGGTGCTTACCTAGGAGCAATGCTTCCTGTGTCTTGCCAGACACAGTGTCAGGGAATCCATGTGATTGTCTTAAAGATGCAAAATGCAGGAATGTCACTATGTTCTGTGCCTTGTGCTTTTCGCTTTTATCTCTTCGCTTACCTACTCAAATTTTGTCTTTTTTTGTCTCCTAACTTTTAAGGTTCCTCAGAGATTTAGGGCTAAATGGGAAGTCAGTGTTGGACAGGCAGAAGACATTCTTCTCGGAGGGCCA
Source organism: Sturnus vulgaris (assembly GCF_052056855.1). NCBI lineage: Eukaryota > Metazoa > Chordata > Aves > Passeriformes > Sturnidae > Sturnus > Sturnus vulgaris. Next base: position 3,464,929 of record NC_142257.1, on the reverse strand, counting down.
GAGGATCAGAAGTGTAGCCAGAACTCCAGCGAGCCGGACAGCGAGAAGGACGCGCAGTTGGAATGCTACAGCAATGGCCCCGGAGCCGAAAGGGACACACAGCTGAACGGCTGCTTTAAATCCTTGGCCTTTGACTCCAGACACGTGGCCGGTGAAAAAGGAAAATTGCACATCAAGCCACACGTGAAAACAACCTCTGAAAGCAGAAAAAGGACTAGAGTAAAAAAGAGTGGTGCAAGAGGAGAAGCATCGAGGGAAGAAATCAAAGACAAAACACCAGAGAGCGTAGTTAGAAACGTTATTGTTGGGGACCTACCAGAGAAACACGCGTCTCACGAGCTTCGCCGGATTGCCAGCAGCCTGACAGCATCCAGCAGCACCAGGGAAAACCATTTGCTTTCCTCCCTTGGAGAAAGATGTTTTGAAAAGACACCTTTAAAACCGGACTATGAGAATCGTAAAAGTGATGCTCTGAAAAATACCCTCCAAGGGGATTTGTTTTCCAGCCCGTCTTTTGAGAAAGAGAAGAGCTCCCTGGGCATTTTGTGCAGTTCCAAGTTGCAAATACACTATTCTGCATCTGATGCTGGTGTTGAGAAAAAACAAACTGAATCAGATTCATCCTCTTCCCTCTCTGATGGTGGGAACAGTGATGTAGATACCATGGACCAAAGTTCAGAGAGAGCTTCTAGTGCTCTTGAAGTTAGTGATTCTTCAGATAAAGTGGAGAAGGACTTTCCTATGACATCAAGTGGAAACATTAAACTTTCCATGTATCTTTCTCAGAAGAGCAGCCGAAGGGCCAAGAAGAAGTCGCACAGAGACTGCAAACCTCTGGGAGGTTCAGTAACCAACAGACTTGATGCTGAATTTGCGGATGGGGAGCTTGAAGTAGGTTTCTCTGATGCTGAGATGTCATTGACACCTCTGGAGTGCTCTTCAGATGTGAGAAATTACAATCTTCCCCTAGCAAACAAGCACACTACCCCCCAAAGTGTTTCCAAGGACAGCTCCTGGCCTGCTGTTACAAATCAAGTAATCTTGAAATCGAAAAGCATGAAATTACCCCGAATCAGGAGTATAAAATGTAAACATAAAGAAAAGGTTACTGGGTTGGAGCCTTCTCTTGCAGAAGAGGAGAGTGGTGTGAATCGCTGCTCTTCAGATACCAAAGGTTTCTCTGGCCTTCCAAGAGATTCTCTTCAGAGAAGTGGAAAAGTTGATGGTCAGAAACTGTTAAACAACATGCATGAGAAACCCAGGGATTCTGCTGAAATTGAAACAGCCGTGGTGAAGCACGTTCTGTCAGAGCTGAAGGAACTGTCGTATCGGTCCATGAACGATGATGCCAGTGACTCTGGCACTCCAAAGGGCACAGTACCCTTGCTTTTCTCTTCTGCTTCTGGTCATGGTCGTTTGCCTATTGAACCAGATTACAAATTCAGCACCTTGTTAATGATGTTGAAGGATATGCATGACAGTAAGACAAAAGAGCAGCAGCTGATGACTGGTCAAAATATAGTCCCATTTCGAAATACCAGCACAGGTGATGGTTCTGGAAGCAATTCTGCAAGTGGTCTCAAGTCTTTGTCTATTGTAGGTCCCTCATATAAAGTAGAAAAAAATGGAGATTGTGTCCAGGAAACAGTAACTCCAAACTCCTCTATAAGCAACTCCTCATTTTCACGCAGTCCTCCAACCAAGTTGACAGGGATTGGTACTGGTAAAAGGGAGCCTGCGAGTGCTGCTGTTTCTGGGACAAATGGCACAAATTGCATGTCCAAACGCAACTGTTCAAAATCTAAGCAGTCATCAAAGCTTGGAGATAAAACAGTTTCAAACAGAAAGGACTTAAAACCAGGAGGGCCAAGTAAGTTGCTAAGTCGGTTACCCAGAGATTCAGGAGAACATGCATTCCGTGTGCAAGGTTCAGTTACCAGTCCTCTAGGGAATGAGGCAGAAGATACTGAGAGGAAAGAGTGTATTGATTTAACAGAGAATTCAACTGATGAAGATTCTGCTTGTTTATCTGATGACAATTTAGGTCGTATTGGAAGGAGACCTGAAGCTGGTAGAAATAAAGAGAGCTGCAATTCTGCTGAAAATGGGGAGAGTCCAGACTTGGATTCAGAGGCAAATAGTGAGAGCTCTCTTGGTGATGAGTCTAATGATATAAATCACGTAGCACCCAAAAAGCGATGGCAGCGTTTTAACCAAAGCAGTGCTAGATCTAATAAGCACATCAGTAGATCTAGGGAACAAGGAAACTTGGAGAGTGCCTTTGGCCTGAATTCTCGTGGCTTTTCACTGAAGGGAAATGAGTGCTTGGGACGTAGGCATTCCCCTCATTCAAAGGTGCTTGAGGGAGACCTGGCAGTTCAGGACTTTAAGAATCGTTTAGACTTAGTTGATAAACGTTTGAATGTATGTGGTAAGCCAAACACCAGTGTGATGGACTCAGAAACAGAGCTTGGCAACTTTGCTCCCCAGTCTGAATTCTCTGCACAAGGTAAGGGAGCTGGACTTGCGCCAGAGTATTTGTATACATTTTACACTTTTTCATTTAAAGGATAAGTTGCAGAACTTGTGGCTGTCTGACAATGTGAAGATGTCTACGTCTGAGCAGAAGAAAGTGTGGGACCTTGGTTTGAGTTCTCTGTAAGCATGGAGAACAATGGAGGCAGATTAATTATGAGTTTGTACTCAGGTTATTGCTCAGAAAATTTTACACGCTAAAAATCTTTAGTTCTTCCACAGTGAAAGGTAAAATAAGAATCCTTCTGAGCCTGGGATTTTTTTTTTTTAACTTGCACCTTCATAATGTGTTCCTTAGAGCCACAAGCTTGGTGTAAGTGGGATAGGTCAGTGCTAGAAGGTTCCAGGAAACTGAGCCTCCATGATTGCTCTGTTTTTTTTCTTTCATAGTGCGGTTTGACACAGTTTGTCTTCGGTTTGTTCTGTAGGATTTCCTCAAGACAATGTGTTGGGAGTGTTTTGGGTTTTAGTGTGGAATTTTATTAGCTGCTCATAGTGACTTGTGAAGCCCCACAGATATCCTAATTTACAGTTCTAGTGTGGCTGCCTGATGGGTGAAAAAGAGAAAAGATGAGAGGGAAGCTGCCAGGGAGGCTAGAGGTGGGTCTGGAATATGGCAGACAGAAGTAAGGCACAAGCATTGGAAGGGAAATCACCTAGGAAGGAGGAAGCTTCTGAAGACCAAAAGGCAAGAGAGCCTGCCTCTCCCACAGAGGTGGGGACATTTGGTTAAAGCCAAAGGAAGAAATAAAAGGGTGTGTGAAAGGAATAGGGCCAACAGAACCATATTCAACATGTACCATCCTCCGGCTTCTGCAGGGAATCTGGGGGAACATACCTTAATAAAACCAATAAAATTAGGTTTTTGCGTAGGTTTCACCAAACTAAATTGCTCTAATCTAATTGTGGTATCATAAAAGAATACAACTCATCATAATTTTGAGCTTGCGTGTATTCTGTCACTTATGTGTTCCCTCAGTGCACATTTTGATATGTGTATTTTGCTTTTTGTGGTTGCTGGAGGCGTCCTGCACTTCTAGTTAAATTGTGGCAAAGGCAACTCCTGGCTTGGTGGTTGTGGGACCTGCCCAAGGCAAGTTGCAGCAGGCACCGAAAACAATCCTATAGGGTGTAATACCTGGGGTAAAAGTTCTGGTTTTAAGTCATGACCGGCTTAATCATTCACTGACTCCTCTGGCTGGGTCTGTTTTTGAGGACTGAAGTCTCTATAGAACAGGTGAGAGGATGCACGTTCTGGGCTGTGCTGCAGGTTCTTCCTTCACACTGAGATCCAGACAGGCTTCATGGTGATTTGGGAGTTGAAGCATCCCTGCAGTGATGCTGTGTGAGGCGAAGATCAAGGTCTGCAGAGAGCTAGGGAAGAGGAGGTGCTGAGAGGCAGTAAAGGTAGGGGGGTAGTGGCAGAGGAAGGCAGCGGGCTCTGGGCGAAGGTGGTGATAGAGAGAGGAGTGTACAGAGTCTTGGTGCTGCACACAGGGATGCAGCAGTCAGGGCCTGGGTTTACTGGCAAAAGTCCCAGATCAGCAACTGCAGCATAAGCTAATTCCCCTGCCCTAAATAGCGTGTAAGCTCTTTGCACACCCACCCATTTTGTACAGATGTGCTGTGGGGAGCCTCCAGTGCTGCTGTCAGGGCTGCTGTTACATCCCCAGTGCTGGTGGGACTGAGTAAACCTCTAATGCTGTGTTGAGACCATCCCTTTATGTTGGGCAAGGCCTGGAAAGTAGAGAAACTGATGCTGGAAACTGGACTGACTGCATTGCTTTGAGAAGATGTGCCCCATCCTTGCCCACAGCAGGCAGCTTCAGTGTAAGAGATCAGAAGAGATTACAGTCATAACTGTGCCATTTCCACTAAGCTCAAACTACATAAAGTCTTCATCATAGTTAAATGGCAGCATTGGGCATAATTTTGCCACAAACCTTGTACAGTGGTTAAAAGCAAATGAGGCAAAAGTGAAGATTGGTGGAATTGGCTGATGTAAGCCAATTCTATAAATAATCGTTTCATCAGGTCTATGATATCCCACTCTCAGTCTGCATTTGGGATTCTTGTACAGGATTCCCTTTGGGAAGAAAAAGCAGTTAAGCCAGCCCTTCTGGCACAGTGCTGTATACTCTGCTGCATGGCTTTGGGCCTCTAAATAGTTGCCTGGTGAGGATACTCATCCCATAATTGCTTATGTGCTGAAATGTGTGTTTCACTCAGACACCTGTGCAGAGTGTTAATAGAGTCTGGAAATAGCCGTGTTTGAGAAAGTTGTTTCTTTCTTCTCTTTTGGCCGAGTTTGACATTTTCATGCTTGTTTAACCACAAAGCCACAATAAAATGTAGCAGTCTTGTCCAACATCCCTGTTCTGAAGCGTTGCATTGAAATGCTTTGTTATGAAATGCTTCCGTTTTAAAGAAAAAAGCCACCTCCTACAAATGAAATGAAGCAAAGACAGTATTTATTGTTTATTCTAAAACTTCCAGGAGACTGCAGGTGTTTTCATGACTAGGGGAAATCTTTGGGCAGTATTATTTAATGATTTTGAATATTAAGAAGGGAGAAAAGTCAGAGATATTCTGGGAAGTGAGCAAAAGACATAAATGTGCATCACCTTGCTTTTGCAGCTTCCTGATAAGTGATGTTACAGAGTGTCAGGGTTCAGTTTTTTGGAGCTTGCCACGCGTTGGTGTGAGGTGGTGTAGCACGGGTGGTTAGGGTTGTGGTGAGGAAACACCTCTTACCTTCCAATGCTACCACACTGCAGAGACAAGAAGTGTCGCAGTCACTGGCTCTCTGATCTCATCGTGGAACAAACAAAGCAATAAATGTGCTCACAGTAGCAGATGGGGAATTTGTACTATATAAAAAAATGCCAGGGAGGAGGGGACGGGAAGCAATTAAGCTTACGTGTTCCTAGTGAAACTACTGACTGAACTGTCTTATGGGAAAACAGTGTTTTCCTGTGCCCCTGCACTAAAACCAAAAGAGTTTGGGTAAACAGCAAAAGAGTGATGAGTTGCTAATGGCCTTTCGTTCTGGTAGAAATACTGCAGGCAAGTTAGATGTAGCTTGCAGGGACATGTTGGGTGAAATTTCAGGAGCCTCTCAGTCTGATATGTTTTGATTTCTTACCTGAACTGCTTGAAATCCTTAAAAACCCCCGGCTAAGTTGGGATTTTGGAAAATAGGAAACTCAGAAATTCTTTAGGCTGTCCGAAAGAGAAAGAATTATCAGCTCCTCCCACATGTAACCTCTGGAAGAGAAGGCAGGAACAGCTGTTATCCACAGATGTCTTGGGATCCTCTCAGAAACACAGTGTTGAAGCTGCTTTCCTTTTTCTTAGCACATTCAGAGAGGAAGCGCCTTAGAAAGCCGAGTAAACGGCTTCTGGAATATGCAGAAGAATATGATCACTTGTTTGCACCCAAGAAAAAATCAAAGAAGGGCCAGGAGCAATTGCAAAAGGTGGGTGAAGGCCGGTGTGCTCTTTGTGGTTATTACTGCAGGGCTCTGGTCTCTGTTCTGTTCGTGGTGGCTGAGCGTTCTTGCTGTGTGCAGTGCCGTGAGGATGAATGTTTTCACCAACGTATTTCACCAGGTGAATTCTGTGGCGAGATCTGAATTTGAAGGAGGCATTCCTGCACAATGTAGTCCTGACAGAGATACCCAGCGAGGGCCAAGTTCTTTGGTTTCAACTCCATCTTCAACCAAAGAGTCCCCTCCTGTCCTTGAAGCAGAGTGTTCCTTCTCAGAACTAGGATCCCACTCCACTGATCCCCCTAATCAAGTTCCAGGAGGATCTTCAGATTTTCCAGAGGTGGTTCTGTCTTCCTCGGATGTTTCTGAAGTCTCTGCTTCTCCAGATACAGAAGAGGGATTCCTGAAATCAGGTAAGTGGCAGGTGGTGTGATGCTTTTTTCTAAGTGAAATTATCATGAGTTCAGTGGAAAGTGATGCTTGGAGCAGCATGGAAAGCTCAGTCAGTGACTGTTGTTCTGTTTGTTCTTGCCTTCCTTCACTCACTGACTGTTAATATGTTGAGAAGGGAGAGAGGGCAGGTGTGAGGATGTCCAGTGATCGGGTACTGTTGGCTTTCTATAGACGGTGGTGGTCCTTCTTAGATCCTGGCACAGAAGGCCTCTTTTGTCCAAATGAAGGAGGCCACAACTCCTTCTCTGAGTCCTTGCTGTCTGTGCTTCCAAACAGTGACATTCCTTTAGCTCGATGGTCTCTTGTTGCTATAAACCCCTTTGGATGAACATGGCTGTGCTGAGGGTGATGCACAGAGTCTCAGTTTCATTGTTCATGGAGTGATCTTTTGCTCTCTCAGGGAGCTGTAGCACAAAATTCCTTCTGGAAAAACTTTCTCCTTAAGAGATTCTAAGCATCTGTAGAAATTTTTGGAGACTTGTGTGAGCAGCAAGCCAAGACCTTGGCTGTCAGTAAGGCACAGTGTAGAAGGAGTGTGGTCTTAGGGGCCTTTTCCCTTTCCAGCAGTGTCAGTCTCAGAGTCTCCTTTCAGTATGTTTATTCTCTGATAGCATCTGAAGACCAGAGTTAAAGGATGTTCTGACTGTGCTAACTTGGAGGGAACACTGTTCCTAAAGGGCTTGTAGTCAAAAAAAGTAAACTAAGCAGGCAGATTTATGGTCAGTGGGAGGTCAGTTAGCCTGTCATGTGTGAGGGAAGAGGGATTGCCTCTGGAGACTTGTGTGTGTCACAAGGAAGTGGGAAGTTGGACAGGATTAAAGGAGGAAAAACTGAGTATGTGAACCCAAGATTTGAGTTGCAGGAGAGCACAACAGGCTGCAGCAGAGGGAGCAAACATCCAGTCTGCAGAGGTTGTGTAGCTCTTTCCTCTCATTTCCCCTCACTTCTTGCTGAAGCACACAGAGTGGGCAGAAGTTTGTCTTGAGGGTTAGGAGTGTAATGGATGAGCTGTGCCTACAGAGGTGTCAAAGGGCACAGCTGAGATTGTCAAAGCCAGCATATGAATAGGGTGGGATGGGCAACAGGCTGTGTCTGTGAAGTGTCTGCACTCAGCATCAGCATTTCCTGGTTCTAAGTTTATGCTGTTGCCAAAATTAGTGAAGGAGCCCAGGTCTAGCAACTTACTATCTCCCGAGGGCCAAGGTAAAGCTTGAGTAGGAAATAGTGCAGGTTACACGTCGTTTTGTTGGGGTATCTTTTCTCAAATAGGTTTTACCAGGATTGTGATCTTCAGCCTGTTTACTACAGCAGCTGGTGTGAGAGGTGTAGGAGTATAGGTAAGGCTGTGTCAGTGGTAGGACTGGCTTATGCAGATCAAAGCGTTGGGGAAATTACGATGTGAATTGTGCTGCCAGCATGTGTTACCTGCTGGCAGTGAGTTCACAGCCTCTCTTCTGTGGGTGGATTTTTATATTACATATTGAGGTGAGCCTGAAGGTCATGGCAGACTGAGGTCTGTTCTTATTGAAGTTGTACAGAAGCAGGTAATTGGCATCTCTGCCCTAGGAGCTTATGATCCCAAAGACAGGGTGAAGCAGATTGTTTTGAACAGTTGGCTGATATTTACTTAATGGTCTTAATCTGATTGAAGACAAGAAAACCCCTGTTTATCTGATGTGAAGGGTTTCATTGCAGGAAACTTTGAAAGCAAGCGTCAAAGGAAGCCCACTAAAAAGCTCTTGGAATCCAATGACTTGGACACTGCCTTTATACCAAAGAAGGACGAATGGACTCCCCAAAAGAAGGTACTTTGCTTCCAGCTCTTTTGAAAACCCAAAAGAAAACAGGCATAGACAGCAGATCCTGCTAAACGAGACAGTGCAATGGGATGTGGTTTTTTTATTGGCTGCAGCCCAGGAGTAAAGGTCCACCCTTCCCAAAGGTGCTAGTTGGTGTGTTATGATGAAATAATCCACTGTCCCCCACCCTTCCCCACTTGTAATGGGGTCTAAGTAGTTTTGGCTTAAAATCTGCTTTTTTAAAATTGATTTATATGGAAAAAGGAGTCATCTGGGGAGGTATGAGCAGAAACGTTCTGCACAGAGGCTTTCTGTCATGTTACTGTGTAGCTTGAACTTAAACCTAAGGCTTTTTCCTTTTCAATCAGATTTCCTCTGAGCCGTTTTCTTTATTACCTGCCCAGGTGAGCTGGTGAATGCACGTAAGTGCAGAACTTGACGCAGGATAGAGCCTTGAGGTGAATCAGATGTATGATACTGTGTTTGGTTCAGATTTTTAAAGAAAATGGTGTTCTTCTCCACTGAATACTCAATATTCAAAGACATGGTTTGAAAAAAGTCAGCTTGTATTTATTTCAGATCATGTACCTGCACAAAACTTGTTGCCACTGTTCCTAAAGTTGAGTAATAACACTTTTTTCCTTTTTCTTTCACTGTGAGGCACAGTCTTAGTACAGTTATCACCATTGCAGTAATGTAGAGGCCAGTGTATTTCAGTCTCAAGGTCTGTAAAAATGTAAATTCAGAAAAGAGTATCTTTTCCCAATACCTTACAGAGTATTAGCAGCCTTTTTTTGGAGAGCACAGGAAGCAGTGAATGATGCTGATGAGCACAAGACACATCAGACTCCATATTCCTCCCTGCCCAGAGACCGACTTTTACATGTGTGATTTATCACACACACAAAACAAATATTTTCTTGTAAGATCTCTAATGACTGATGAATTCATGACCTGGATGGTAAATTAGGTGTTGCAGTCATTCCAAAAAGGTTTCACAGCTGAGGAGAGTGTGCCTCTGTTTTCATGTGGTGACTTGATTCTCTCTTGTGTGTTCGTAGGGCACTGGCCCTTCAGAGAGTGACAGCTCTGAGCTCTACTCACCAGCCCACTTCCAAGACCTGGGAGAAGGTAAATGAAGACAGGGATGGCAGGGTAGACGGTTGTGGCATTTGGGTCAGTGCCTTTGGTACTGTGTGTGTGTGTAAGTGCTTGGTGTTCTGGGTTCAGCAGCCCAGCAAAAGTTGCTTAAACCAGCATGAATTGGTGGTTCTTTGCAACTGCCTGGAGGCTGGTATTGCCCCAGCCTTTAGGCCCTCAAAGAATATAGGACCCAGCCTGAAGCTGTCAGAAAGGTTGCAGCACCTGCAGGTGCTGGTGTCACCTGCAGCAAGGGAATTATTTCTGCATTTTCCTTGAATGGTCTTTCTGTTGCATCCCAGCTTCTGAAAAGCTCTTGGAGAAACAGCGGAAGCGGAAGAGACAGCGCCATACCTCTGCTGCCGTCCATTCCAAGAAGGAGAAAAATGAGGAGGGGCTGGGGGAGACCCCACACTCTGAGGTACTGTTGGGTCTTCATGTTCTCATCCCTATAATCTGTTTGCTACTTCCCAGGGTACTTGGCAGAGCCTAAGCCAGAGGCATCTTTTGGCCTGTCGTTTGAAAATTTGTCCCACTGATGCAGCTGCATGAGCTGGGCTTAGGCTGAAGATACCTCCTTCATCTACTAGCTATTTTATAATGATGCTTAACTCAGCCTCTGTTTTCAAATTGCTACTCAGCTAATTCTCTGTGAGAGAGACTGTTCTGAATTCATGGAACCGAGTTTTGCCTGGCTTCTTGTTTTGCACCTCAGAAAATCAAACAGCTGTAAAAGGTCTTCTCTGGGGTGGGACTCTTGCCCTTTCACACACCAGTATGAAGCACAAGTGCTAGACTGGACTTCAGCCCCTTCTGCTTGCACCTGAACACCAGGATGAACCAAGAACCTCATTGGAGGGGCTGGGGGGGACTGTCCGTGACTGCTCGCAAGAGCCTCTGATTGCATTCTGCCATCCAGCAGAAAGGGATAACTTGGGCAATTCCCTCAACTAAATATTAGCAGGGTCAGCGTACAAATATCTCTGACAAGCACATTTTGCCTTTTAGGAATGAGCCAGTTATCAGCAAGTGTAGGGGAAGCAAGACTTCCTGGGAGAGGCAGGACACCTCTGGGCCTCTCGCCATCGCCTGTCACTTCCAGTGGCCCAGGTTCAGCAGCAGGCAGGATAGTCAGTATGTATTTCAGGAGCCAATTATAGATAAATATTGTTATATTTGTTGTTGTAACAGAGTTTACAGGAAAACATGAACTTCACACCACTTGAAACAGTTCCAGCCTTCCCTGTTGCATTTTGGAAAGGGCATTCCTGATAAAGTTAACAAATTTGGGTAATAACCCTTGGTCCTTGTAAGCTTTCCTGTGCTGGTGTTAGTGTTCTTTTTGAAGTGTGCTCAGCTGGACTAATGTTTTAAAACAACCTGTACAAATACCTTTGCCACTGCTGGGCAGGGGCAGTTAACATTGTCTGCTGTACCCACTGAGACAGCAAATTTTCTGTGAAAAGAGAGGGCAGTTCAGAGCAGCAATGAGCCATGGTTCTGCATCCTGCACCCACTACTCCCTGCAGAGGAAACCCAGTCTTAACTGCCTCCAGCTGTAGTCATCTGTGTTAAGTACCAGAAGTCAGGTACGGTGTAAACCATGCAGAAAAAAAGTCAATGCTTGGCACCTTTGCCAGCATCCCTTTCTGTGTGATTGTGTCTCTTCAGCTGCTGTGGTGGGTGTTCTTCCCCTGGCTTAGGTGAGTGCTTGGGTTCTGGTGTTTATTGGAATTCCCTGGAGACGCAGTTGTGCTTTCCTGTGGAATTCAGACCATGCTGGTCCCTTAGTAACTGCACACACTGGGCAAGGAACTCCACTTTGCTAGAAAAGATACATGGTCTTTGGATACAGCACAGTGAAGCCTTGGATCCCACTGCCTTCCAAGAAAAGAGAGCAGAGGAAAGCTTGTCAGCCTGGGCTGAGCTAAGCTGTTTTCTCTGACCTTGCCCATCTGTGGAGCCAGGAGAGCAAATTTACAACATCGGGGCAGTAAGAGACTGACGGAATGGGATGGAAAATGCTGTTTGAAATGGTTGTCAAGGTTGTGAGCCAAGGTCAGGCTGTGCCAAAGAACAGGTCAAGCTTTGGGATTGTGCCAGACACAACAGCAGGGATAGTTCTGGAAGACCTGGGATGAGCCCTTCTTTCTGTAGGAGGTATGTAGTGTTGCAGTGCTTGTGCTGGACAGAGGAAGGAGGGGAAACAGTGACAGGTCTTTGAGTGATGGCCTTGAGTGGCAATGCCCTTTTCCGTGTTCACAAAGGATGGGCCTTGCCCATCCTGCCTAGCTCTGACATCCCTTCTCTGTGCAATTCTGGGAGCAGTGTTAGAACAAGCCTGTACTTTGTAAGGTATGTTGGACTGGCAGTAGCCTGTAGTTGGGACTTTGCTTTTTTTTACTTTTTTTTCCTCAATAAAGTCAGTGTATACAATTCATCTTTGTATTGTGTACTTCAATATACCCTCAGTGCATCTGTGCATCATTGCTCCACAGAAGGCACATGGCTTTAAAGTGTCCCCAAATAAAATCATTACACTTCATTCAGGGAATAGGGGAAAAAACCAACAGTTCCAGGCAAAGAAAGCATCATTATCTGAGCAGAATACTAGCTCCTGGTTTTCTAGCTTCAAACTTTAGAAGATCTTTATGTCCTTTTTTTGCTCAGATTCAGAATGTGTTCAAAAGGCATTTAGTTCGGCTTACAAGCTTTAGTAGCACCACAGCTCAGACTTTGTTATACAGAAAGTGGTGCAAAGCTCCCTCTCGTGATTGTTAGCTGGACAGCCTGCACCAAGCAGCCCTGGAGGTATGGGAGTGATAGCTGCTGCTTCTGCCAGCATTTTGAATGCCTCACAAAATCTCTCAGGTGTACTATTTGTGCACGGGTGTACAATGGCTACAGCTTGGTGACCCAGGGAGGAACTGGCAGCTGTGCACTCAGATCACTCAGCTACCTGCAGTGAGCTGGCATATTTAAAAGTGGCGGAGTCCTTAAAATGTTCTGGCTCAAAGCACATAGCTGAAGGCATCACTTTGGTGCAGTATTAATGGTCCTTAAATTGTACCTTCTCTGGAGTGGCAACGGGGGCTGGTGAGGCCACTGAAGTGTTCCCTAGACCTCCCAAGTGGGCTGGAAGCTGGCAGGATGGTGTTTCCTAGCTCACTGTTGTCTGTCCTGACAAAATCTGTGTTGCTGCTGCCGAAGGTAGCTGCGGGACAGCTGTATTTTGTGGTAAAAACAAGTATCTCTAGGATACCTGCTATTCTTCCCTCCTAACAGTGCCTGGGCAGGTCCCATGGGCACTGTTGGAAGCCTCATGGCAGGATCCTTGAGTTGGCCCATGAGTGTGTGGTTGAGCCTTTATCATTTAAAACCCATCCTCTCCCCAGGATGCTCTAACCAGTGGGTGTTATGGGCAGTGCTGTACAGTGGGAGACTCACACAATGGGAGACTCCACACCTCAGTCAGGATGGGGTGTAAATGCCCTGCTGTGCTGCTTCTTTTGGGCTTGTCTGACCTCATCCCAACACAGACCTTGAGTACCTCTGTGTCTCTATTTTACACGAGTTAGGAAAAGCTAAGTGTAGAGGGAAAATGTAGTTCATTTAGTGTGTCACAGGTGCTATGAAGATTGAAGTTTTCATTTGTGTTTCTAGTGCCAGTAGATACTGGGATGCTTCTGACTTTCTAGCCTAACTGATTTGTTTCCATTCAGGGCTGACTCCTTGCTCAGAGGGGGGTTATCCACAGGAAGATAATTGTGTTGACTGTGTATTTTTAATCATCTAGTAAACTAAATCTTTCCTATCCTGTAAATCTTTTGGTGGAACTGCGTATGTTCTCTCCAGGGTGGGTAACACACAGATCACCTGCCAAACCCATTAAGTGCTCAGTGACTGAATTCGTAGTTTCCAAGTCAGGATAGGTGCTACTGACAGTCCTAATTCTAGTTTTCTCTTTAAAGGGGGAGACATCGATTCATGGGACTGCTGCAAGCCCCAAAGAGGGTCATGAGGAGGGGTCAGAGAATGACCATGGAGTGCCTTCGTCCAAAAAGATACAGGGGGAGCGTGGAGGAGGAGCAGCTCTCAAGGAGAATGTGTGTCAGGTACTGTTCATGAAGAAACCTCTTTGAAGCTATCCCACTGTAAAGTATTTTTGTTTAAGTTCTAGGACACACTGGTGCCCCAGGTAAGCCCAGGTAGCCTCCAAGTGCTTATTGTAAAATTAACCAGCTTTTTGTGCTCTCTATCAAGCATTTCTCCTGCAATAGCCTTTCTTCCTCTGAAAGTTCACAGAGGTTAGGGAGATGTGACCAGTGTAAGATACATTTTAGCCAATGTAAGATATCAGAGAGTCGATGGTAAATGGCAGTGGTTACACACAAACTACCAGAATTAACGGACCCAAGGAAAATGTAGCATTTTTTTCCCCAGGGGGTCTGAGGTGGCATTTCCAGCCAGCACGGGGGGTTGCTGCAGTCTGGGATGCTGCAGGGAAGAAAATTGCTCAAGCTGATACTGTGTTTCTTTCCCACAGATCTGTGAGAAGCCAGGGGAGTTGTTGCTGTGTGAGGCGCAGTGCTGTGGTGCTTTCCACCTGCAGTGCCTTGGGCTCTCCGAGATGCCAAAGGGCAAATTCATCTGCAATGAGTGTTCCACAGGTAGGGCAGCTTCTGTGAGTGCAGGACTGTGGGCTTACCTGGTGCTTCCTTGACTGGAGAGGTGTGCCTGCTCTAGGGCTGCTGAGTAGCTCTCAGTCCTCAGATTATTAATTTGATGTCTGATAGTGACTTTCTAATTAGAATCGTAGAATCACAGAGTGATTTGGGTTCGAAGGGACCTTAAAGATCATCAAATTTCACCCCGTGCCACGGGCAGAAGCACCTTCCACTAGACCAGGTTACTCCAAACCCTGTCCAACCTGGGCTTGAATACTTCCAAATGAGGCATCCACAGCTTCTCTGGGCAACCTATGCTAGGGCCTCACCACTCTCACATGGAAGAATTTTTCCCTAATGTTTAATCTAAACATACTCTTTGTTTATTTGAAACCATTAATAAGGGTTTCAAATATTTACCAGCCTTACTGCTGATTCAGATTTGGTGTACAAAGAGGTGAATGTCCATCATATGCTGGGAAAAAGACAAATTCTTACCTGGGACTATGGAAAGGGTTCTGGTGGGGAGGAGGATTCTTTTTCAGGCTGGAAAGGGGAAAATCTCAAAGTAGGGTTATTGATTTTTTTTTAATTTTCTTTTTTTCCCTGGCCTGAAGTCCCAGCTATAATAATATTTATTTTGATTTGGAGTTCTACTGCCGGCCAGACCAGCCTGGTGCAGAGACCTGTGCTCTGGGATGGGTGCATCAGGCTGGGAAGTTGTGCTGTGCTATTAGGCAGCCTGGTGACAGCATCAGGTCCTCATTTAACCCTCCTGTGTGAGCAGTGCATTGCTCTTTCTCCAGGGGTCCACACCTGCTTTGTGTGCAAGAGCTGCGGGGAGGATGTGAAGCGGTGCTTGCTGCCCCTCTGTGGGAAGTATTACCACGAAGCCTGCATACAGAAATATCCGCCCACAGTCATGCAGAACAAGGGCTTCCGCTGCTCCCTGCACATCTGCATGACCTGCCATGCTGCTAACCCAGCAAACATCTCCGCCTCTAAAGGTACCCGAGTCCTCCTGGGTGGTCTGGGCGGTGCAGTCACCTGGTTTTTCTTTGTTTCACGTCCACCTGGTTGACCGGTTCCTTACATTGTTGCCTTTGTGTCCTTGCCACAGCTCTGGCTGTGTTGGCTGGGGAGTAGCTGTTCCTAGGGGAGTGGAAGGGGTGGTGTCAGAGTGTGAGGCTCCGCAGCACTCCCCATGGTCGGACATGGCAGCTGGAATGTTCTCAGGCTGTCCAGAGGCTTGGATTCCTGCACGCCCAGCCTTGCCTCAGGCCTCAGTGGGTTTTTGAATAAATCTCGAGCTGTACAGACATGCTCATGTTTCTCCCACCTGCTCCTCACTGTGCCAGTGCTGCAGATGGAGCCTTGCTTAGCAGCACAGGCTGTCAACACAGCAGCATCAAGAGCAGCACAGGGCAAACGATTATATTGTTCTGCTTATCCATTTTTTTCTATGTAAACTCCCATCTTGTAGTGAAGACACCCTTGGGCTAAGCTTCCCAGGCAAACGTTTGTTTGAACTGTTTGTAGCAATACCTTGACCTTTATCTCACATGATCAAACTTAAAACTCTTCTGATTGCCGTGCACATTTGCTTCTAAGACTGCCTTTCTTTAATCCTTGGTATCTTAAGACTGCTGACAATAAGACCAGCTCTATTTTTACCCTCAGAGTCTGTGTCAAAGTTGGTTTTTTTGCCCCCATTTATCAGTATTTGGTATAGAAAACAGCACCAAAGCCAAAAGCCTGCAGCCCACAGCCGGCTACTTCCCCACTGAACATTTGTTGACTGGCTGCTGCTTCTCGGTGGTCACATTTACCCCTTTTCTCCCACCTCTTCTTCCTGTTTATAGTCTGCTGTGAGGAACTGAAAACGGGCTCTCAAAAACCTCACATAAACTAGGCCTGTAGGGAAGTCTGAATTGCCTGGAAGTTCTGGAATTTCAGGGTAAAATCTGATAAACAAGAGGCAAGTGCTGGTGTTTTCAGAAGCTACATGGATTGATTTCATTATGTGCAGCTAAGCACTTGGAACACCCCGTCTGTAATTACTGTCCAAGCTGATTTAGTAATTATTTGTGTATGATAGGAAGCAGTCCCAGTCTCTGAACTCTTGAACTCTTTCTGCATGGCATGCAGGACATTTTTCACTTCTAAATAATACAGTTTTATCTATGGTATACGTATTACAGATTTTTAAATTTTATATATATGTAGTTACATTAAATAACTTAATAGGAACCCAGTGAGTATATCACGGGTGGTCCATAAAAGTTAAAGGTCGGCTTCCTTCTCTGAAGCTCATTTTGAGCTTAGGTATGAGTAGAGCGTAGTTTTGGTAGGAAAGAGTGGTGAAAAGAGTAGGAAAGCGAGGCTCACTGTGCTGTTTGGTGGCAGGTCGCCTGATGCGCTGTGTGCGGTGTCCTGTCGCGTATCACTCCAACGATTTCTGCCTTGCCGCCGGCTCCGTGGTCCTGGCCTCCAACAGCATCATCTGCCCCAACCACTTCACTGCACGCAGGGGCTGCCGCAACCACGAGCACGTCAACGTCAGCTGGTGCTTTGTCTGCTCAGAAGGTGAGATGGTCAGCGATGGGCTGGCACCAGGGAACGCCCTGGCAAGAATTCATTACAAAGGGCAGAAGCTTTTCCCATCCAGAATGTCCTAATGGGAACTGCAGAGAACAGGCTGCCTCCCTATCTTTCCATATTTAAGTCCAACTTCAGGTTAGCACCTTTTCTGGATTCTTAGAAGTGTTCTTTTTTTATCATGATTAGGGCCCAGCTTTTGAAAATGGCTTGCAGGAGATCATCATTCCCTTTTTCCAGGTCTGTCTGAAAATGGGGAGTGCAGGGCCTTCTGCACAGTGACTGATAAATTCCTCCTTCTCTTTGCAGGGGGCAGCCTTTTATGCTGTGAGTCGTGCCCGGCTGCGTTTCACCGTGAGTGTCTAAACATTGAGATGCCAGAGGGAAGCTGGTATTGTAATGATTGCAAGGCAGGCAAAAAGCCACACTACAAAGAAGTAGTCTGGGTGAAAGTTGGGCGCTACAGGTAGGTGAAGATAGAACAGACTTGTCCCCATCCCTTCTTCATGCAGTGCTCATGGTGATAGAGGTGAGAAGCTGCTCCTCTCTGCAGGGTTCATTGCAGCAGACCTCTGGCTTTTTTACATGCACATTGCTGGTAAAATGTGAGCCTTCCTCCTCCAGTAGCCTCTTTTCTCCCCACCAGCCTTGCTGGTAAGCCCTCACACACTTTTTCCCACGTCTCCATGCAGTAGCATACTTTTGAGGTGACTGGAAGTGGGGAAGCCAGATGTTTCATCTGCCCTTCCCTGTGTTGCAGGTGGTGGCCAGCTGAGATTTGCCATCCTAGGACAATTCCTGTCAACATCCAGAAAATGAAACATGACATCGGTGAGTTCCCTGTGCTGTTCTTTGGCTCCAAGGACTACCTGTGGACCCACCAGGCTCGTGTGTTCCCTTACATGGAAGGTGATGTCAGCAGCAAAGACAAGATGGGGAAGGGCGTGGATGGCATATACAAAAAAGGTAACTTGTCTTCATCCAAGGAAGTACATGGCTCTTCCCTCTTCATTCCTCTTTGGAAAAGTGTCATTTTTGTAGCAGAGAAAAGTGTCTTCTTATAACTGAAGTGAAATTAAAGTTGTAGAATGAGCTGCTGCTTATGTATCATCCAGCATGCTCAGAGTGTATGTTTGACTCCCGGAGAGGGAGAAGGGCCTGCAGATCTCAAATGTTTGTCCAGCTCTGACATAATATGTCAAAATTCAAGTGAGCTGCTGCTGTGTCAGCTTCCCTCTGTGTAATACAGTCATTATCTTGATATAAAAGTGCACTTGAGAGTTGTGGATGCAGTTGCCTGGCATCTCTGCCCAAGAGAGCCGGCAAAGATAACCAACAAATGGGAGGCTTCATCACCCATGGGCAGGCCCCTGACTTTAATTTCTGCACTTCCTTGCTGCATTGGCCTTTTCTTCACCCCCTTCTGTTGATCCTTGTGAGCACTGTGTGGACAGTGTCTGCCCAGTTCTGTGTGAGCAGAGGGAGTTCTCATAACAGAGCCTGTTCTCTCACTTAGCTCTTCAGGAAGCTGCTGTGAGATTTGAAGAGTTGAAGGCACAGAAAGAACTGAGACAACTTCAGGAAGACAAAAAGAATGACAAGAAACCTCCTCCCTACAAACACATCAAGGTGAGGGGAGGTGGTGGGGGGCAGGTGCGGAAGAGAAGTCTTGAGCTGTCGGTGCAGGTGATTTACAGGTATTCAGAAACATTTCTGATGTTTGGGTGCCTGGCTGTTCTTGAAGGTTTCTTTGATCCTCTTTCCATCCTCAGCAAGCTGGGCTGCAGTAACAGAGGTGCTCTGATTTGCTGGAAAAGATCTGGTCGTGTCTGTGCTGTCCATGTCAGTTGTGTTGTCTGAAGTGTCTCTCTACCTTGAGAACTCAGGGGAGAAGGCTGGTAATGCTCACTGAGGTCAAATGCTCCATGCTAGTGATGGCAAGGTGGGCAAACCAGGTGGTGCAGGACAGGAAGTGGTCAGGGTGCAGTGCAGCAAGGCTCTATATGGAAGTGGTAACCCACAGTATCTTTTATCATCTCTGCTATTGTTTTATATCTCTTTCTGTATCAGTTGATAACTGAACAGAAATACTGAAGCAGGTGTATAGACTGCAGTATTGACCCTTTCTGAGTTGGGGAGCTATTCATGTTAAGGGCTATTATTGTTATTATGAAGTTAGAATTGGAGCAGCACTAGAAGTCCTACAATATGGAGGTAACTTGAGAGGAGAGCTGGGGCCAAGCATGTGCCTGAGAAGTGGATCCCAACTGACCAGAAACCCATTGACTCAGAGACTGTGTTCTTTTTTACTCCTGTCTGCGCCTTCCTTTTTTAATGCGGCAAAATATGAAAGCTTAACTGGTTTCTGGCACTTTTTTTATCTAGCTAGGATTTTTAGGCAGGCAGGTATATCCTGCATGAGTTACTGTGTGTAAGGAGCACAACTGAACGCTGTGGCAGCAGCATGGGCCTGGCAGCTTCAGTGGAGGAAGTAGTTTCTCATTATAGCTATTTTTAGGCCTCTCTGGCCACAACATGAAGGAACTTTGGAAGCAGTTTAGAGCCTTTGAAATACCCTTCTATATAAATAATGACGGTTGTGGTCATTAGTCATGGCAGCTTTTCTGAGTTCTGGGTGCAAGCTGTTTGTCTCCCTGAAAGCAAAGCAGTTTGCAAGGGCAGATGGTGACCTGGAGAAGGCTTTAGGGTGGAATAGTTGAAGCTGGTTGTGTCCTCTCCTTCTAAGGAGATCAGCACCTCGAGTCCATCCCAAGTAACAATCACACAAGAGGTTGCTGCAGTTGGGATCCTTCATCATGTCAGGCTTATGACTGGTCCAAACATTGCCCTGTTTTGGTATTTTTCCAGCAGTGCCTCAAAGAGTAGGGCAAGTGTGCTAGGCATGTGTGATGTGGAGTGGCAGTGCCAGGGCACTGACAGTGGTGGATTGAGACTCTTAATGAGGTGATGAGTCTGGGTAAGAGATGGGAAGCAGCAGAGGAGAACCTGAGTGACAAGAAAGGTTGGAGGTGGGATGCAGTTCTAGGAGGAAGGTGGGGGAGACTATGTTGAAGAGATTAATGGGGAATTTTTGCAGGGTTTGTGTTTAAACAAAGAGTAATCAGGACCAGGTCAGCCTCAGACAGGCTGTCAATATGGAAACTCTGTGGGTGGGGCTAGGTAACTTATACGGGGCCTGGAATAGTTTTGCTAAAATCTCTTCCTTTAGTGTTCTGAGAGAGGAGAACGAGACAGTGGTTAACCCAGGGAAAGAACAGCAAGGAGCTTTTCTTCAGTGTCTCTCTCCAAAGTCTTGACTCTGTTGCCTGCTTTTCAGCGTTCGCTGCCTTTAACCAAACCCCAAGGACGCAGCTCATGCCACAGACACGCCAGTCGCTTCTCCACCTGGTGCTGCGCTCTGCTTCCTTCTGGAGCGGTTTTTAGAGAGCTCCTTGGCTTAACTCTGAGCTTCTCTTTGGGCCTTCCAACCCCAGCCTTGTCTGGTTTGGCTTCCATTTACATCTGCAGGACAGTTGGGTAGGGACGTAACTGCATGGTAGGCCTTCTGTCACAGATGTGACAGCTGAGAGCACAAACAAGCTTGAAGGTAACATTCAAAAAGCAGGGCAGTAAGGGAAAGCTGAGGAAAAGCACCTGACACTCAGACTGGAAAATGTGCAGTTTGATGCAGAAAGTGGTTTGGTGCTGATCACAGGGATGGTGTGTGCCAGGCAAGAGCACTGGTCTGGGCACCTGAGCTGGATGTTGGCTCAGTGATGATGGGAGGGGGACACTTGGCAGCCTCTCACGCTTTCAGGGTCACAGAATACACACTGCACCAGGTGATGCTAATGGGGAACCTACATCCTCCTGAGTTCTTTCCTCTAACCTTCTGCCTCTTGAAATAGTATTCCCAGAAGTACAGCTGTGCCTGTACTTGTGTCCGTCTGCCCCTTGCTGTCACTGAGTCACTGCAGCCTGTCAGCTCTTAGGCAAGGGTGTGGAGTATAGAAGTGCCTGTCAGGGTAACCTGTAGCTCCCAAGAGCTCATGTCCCTCGTGTGCATTGAAGGTGAACCGGCCGGTGGGGAAGGTGCAGATCTTCACTGCAGACCTGTCCGAGATACCACGCTGCAACTGCAAACCCACGGATGAGAATCCCTGCGGCCTGGACTCAGAGTGCATCAACCGCATGTTGCTCTACGAGTGCCACCCCATGGTGTGTCCTGCTGGGGAGCGCTGCCAGAACCAGTGCTTCTCCAAGCGCCAGTACCCCGAGGTACAGATCTTCCGCACGCTGGCACGAGGCTGGGGCTTGCAGGCCAAAACAGACATCAGGAAGGTACGTACTCTCCTTCCATGTCCTTTTCTCTCGTCCCTTCTCTCTTGATCACTCGTGGTTTGAAAACTGAATTTGAAGAAGACTTCTTGCTGTAGAATGCCATTTAGAAAAAAAAAAATTGATTGATTTAATTTTTAGTCTTGACAAGAGTGTTTTGGCTCATCTGATCGAGAAAATTATTTGCATGTTCATGTCCCACAGCGTAAGAAAGGTGATTGCTTGGTCAGACTGCTTTTAAGAACAATAGAACTGTGCTCAGGATTACCAGATGGGGAACAGTGATTATCCCTCCCCCCCATTCTTGACTAGCCAGGCTTATCCAGCATGAGAATCTTGTGTCAGAAACAGAAATCAGGGCTTGGGTCTTAAAAAAGGGCAGTGTCTTGGACAATAATAACAGTGCCTGTTATTACTGCTGAAACTGATTATCTCCACCTAAAACACTTGTATGTATTATTTAAATACAAAGAAGAGTAGTTCTTTGGACACACATCTGTGCTGAACGAAGAAGGAGGAATGTTAAATCCTAAAGAACCCCAAAACTAATAAAGGATGAAGTGAAAGAGAAGACTGTTAGCATAGTAGGAAAAGAATGTCTGAAAAAGGGATAGGGATGACATGTTAAGAGGGAGGCCGTGATAGAAGAGGCAAAATGTGAGTCTGTCCTGTTGAAAACTTTGCTGCCTGCTGTGCCATAAGTTATAGGATGTTTCTGCCATTCCATGTTGTTTGACTTTCTGCTTGTTTCACTTTCAGCAGACAATCTGGAAACAGAAACACTCAGTTATTTAGTGGGGGGACCTGTTAGCCCCACTGGAGCAGAGCTGGGGTTCTCTTTAATGGCTGGAGTATGGTCTCTGCAGTACTTCACCACAGGAGAACTCCATGGATTCACTGCAGGAGCAGGTGCCCCAGGTGCATCCTGCTGCTCCATGTGGTTGGTCCCCAAAGGGATATTGTTTTCAGCTGGAATGCAATTAGGGCAGTGCTTTGAGCTTTGCAGCAAAGTGCTGTTCTTGTGGTTAACTTCTGTGCTGTCCCTCGATGCTAATTCTTTCTTTGGCACAAAGCATAACCTGATGGTCACAGTTGTTTATTTAATTTATTTTGAGTTATTTGAGCATGTGAAATAGGTGTATGGTTCAGGGCTCTTGGTGAAGGTTGTAGGTCAGGCTGGCTGCAAAGCACAGGGAGAGATTTTTTAGGAAGGAAACAGGAGCTAAGTTCTAGCACAAAGGTGGATGTCCCTCCATCCTGCAGATAATTTGTCTTGTCTTATCAGCTTGTTGTTTTCTGTCTGGCAGGGTGAATTTGTTAATGAGTATGTTGGGGAGCTAATTGACGAGGAGGAGTGCCGAGCCCGAATCCGCTATGCTCAGGAGCACGACATTACCAATTTCTACATGTTGACACTGGATAAGGTATGTGCAAGGCATCTCTTGCCAGAGTCCTAAACAGAAGTAAAAAGATGGGAAGGAAGGCATGATACTCCATCTAGTAAAAAGGTGCTAAGCATTGCTGATGAGCCGGTCTGCATTTCCTCTGAAATGACTAAATGAATTAATATGTAGTAGAGGAGCTTCAGGTTGGATTTCAGGGTTAGGAGGAAAGTCTGAACAGATATTGCCTGAGTTTATTCAAAAGAGGTGAGGACAGTTGTCTGAGGACCTTCTTCAGCATAAGAGGCTGAATTTGAGAACACTGGGATCCTTCCTAGCAGCTGAACCTTGGAGAGCTCAGAACGGGGCTGGTGTGTGCCAGAAGAGGCATCAGCCCTCAGACATGTAAGTTACAGGCACAGCAAGACCTTAATCTAAGTTCAGATCTCAGGTCTTGCTGCTCTCAGTAGAGTGATGTATTTAGTTACACCCATAGGCTCCCCAGTGGGTCCTGCAGGGCAGGTTGTTGCTATGAGCTCCTGATTTTCAGAGGTTTAAGTGGTTTTGTCAGCTGCTTACCACACTTTGTCACTCAACCATGGAAAGATGAGAAGGAAACAATGAAAGCAGACATGAGGAGGAAGCTGTCGAGTGTGGGACAGAGTAACAGTGATAACAGGATAACAGTGACTGCTTTATATCTTTCCCGTCATCCTGCTGCAAGTTCACACTGACCATATCTTGTTCTCCTTGTCTGGCTGATGGGGCAGACCCAAGTGTTAATATCTCCCTCATTACTACAAAAGCAAATCTCAGTTGCAGCTTCCCTCTCCTCTCAGCCCTGTAACAAGCTATGCACCAGTGTTCCTCAGCTTACACATTCTTCCTGTTTTCCTTCTACACACTGCCACGGAAGAAATAGGAACTGCTATTTTGATTTTAAGCAGAAGTTGGGGCCTGGAACCGCTGTCTTGGAAGCGTGTGGAGTGGTGTTTATCCAGTACTGATGCCACAGGGAGACCTTGTTTCCCAGAAAGCAGCAGTGTCCTGGCTGTTTGGGAGCCCTGTGTCTTTGAGGAGAAGGATGATGTGCCGGAGGCTGTATTGCCATGTGATTTACCAGCACTGGCCAGAGGCTTCAGAGCTGTTTGATTGCAGTTGATGAGAGCTGATTGAAATGTTATTTTCTGGGTTTTGTTTTTTTGCAATTCCAGGACCGAATCATTGATGCTGGGCCAAAGGGCAACTATGCTCGGTTCATGAATCATTGCTGCCAGCCCAACTGTGAGACTCAGAAATGGTGTGTGAATGGTGACACTCGGGTTGGGCTCTTCGCACTTGTAAATATCAAAGCTGGTAAGGAACTCACTGTCAATGCCTGCAGTAGCCTCGAGGGTTCTGTAGGGAAAAGGGAGGGTTTGTAGCTCCCTGGAACGGGATTTAATTTTTATTTTCATACGGGTATTCATGAGGCTTAACAGCAGCACTAGAAATGAAACACACACAGCCATGGTATCATAGGGGCTTGATACAGGGCCCTGCTACAGGATCAATGCCCTTTTTAGCTGTGAAATGGGGTAGGGGTGAGGGGTTGAACTGAATTTTCAATCTACACAAATCTGTGGGGAGATTAATAGTTTGGAGTCCTCGTGTAGTGGTGGCAGTCATTTGTGACATTATATTTAAAAAGTGCTTTTACTTCAGTAGTAAAACATTCCACTCTGTAATTCATTAACAACTTGCTTGGTTTTGATCTGCTTTTGTGCCAGGGACTGAGCTGACTTTCAACTACAATCTGGAGTGTTTGGGAAATGGAAAGACCGTTTGTAAATGTGGTGCCCCAAACTGCAGTGGCTTCCTAGGAGTAAGGCCGAAGGTATGATGCATCCTTTTGTTCTTCCTAATCACCTCTTTGCATAGATGTGTATCATTGATTGGTTGCAGAGGTTTCAGGTTGAAGAGATCATTTCAGTGTGCCCATGGGACCAGTGCTTGAAATGAGTTAAATATTCGAGTTTTCATTCTGAGAGAGCAAATCTTAGTCTTCAGTTATCAGAGTTGCTATAAATAATGACAGGAAGTTTTATTTTACACTGGAAAAATAAAAGAAAGAGGGGTTTTTGTGGGGTTTTTTAAAAAAATTTTCTACTTCTTATCATGGCAATTTCCATAGCACTAGAGGAGCAAAGGACAGGCATGGGAAAGACTTAATCAGATAATCAAGAAAATACAACTCAGCCCAAAAGTAAAAGCTTGAGTAAATAGTGAGCATGCATCAAAGGCCAGCAAACACATTCCTTCACACTGATGTTGCTTTAGAGCCAGAAGGCTGCTACCTCACCATCTAGTCTAAGTAAAATTCTTGGTTTTATTCTGGTTTTAATGAAGTGACTGATTTTTACGCATCAGACAGACATAAGAAATTTGCCATATCTGTAGTAGAAAGACCGCCAGTTTTTAGAACTCACTGACTTTTTGCGGGCTTCGATCTGTAACTAATGTTGCAGTAACAGGAATTGATTTCAATTACCTCCTTGTGTGAGCTGGTTCTCACTGGGAAAAGGAAATAACAGAAGCAGTTGGCCGAGTTCCCAGCTGTCACCCGCTAAATCTATGTTTCAGCTGTTGGTTTGTTACAAGTGCTTCACCAAATCAGTCTGTAATCCCTCTGCTCTGGCATGTGGATCCTGCCGTGCCCACAGTTAAGGGTTAAAAATCTCCAGCAGCACAGTTGTTAAGCCCCATATAGGGAAGGTTTTATGAATTCTCCAGAGATTAGTTCTTGAGAAAAATTAATTTATAAAAATAAAAAATGGATGTCTTCAGAAGCTGACAGATGACGGGGGTTGTACATCTGATGTATTTAGTTCTTTTTCGGGTTGCAATTTAAAGTTCAATTGATTTTGTTCTGCCCCTGTGTTATACATGGTTTGACTGTAATTTTTGCCTTGAAATTGCAGATTGTACGATGGAAATCAGAAAAAGGTGCCCTTTAGTTGGCATTCATATTCCATTGTGATATCTGAGGCGACTCATTCCATCTTGATGAGATGGGCTAAGAAACAATCCCGAGAAAACAGTACCTTCGGGTGGTTTTTTTAAAAAATTTCTTCTCACAGTAGATGCATTTTTAAGCTTCCTGAAGATACAGCAAGACAAAACTGATTATACTCAAGTTCACTCTTAAAAGTGCCTTCTAACTGGGAGTGTGGAAGAATGTTTGGGAGTCTATTGTACTGCAGGGAGCAAGTGGGAATCGCTTAGTCCAGCTGTTAGACCTCTCTTAGACATTCAAATTAGCTGTGAAGGGATTTTCTTGTTCTCTGTGTAATTAGATGGCCAAGGAAGTAGGCGCAGAAAATCAGTGGCATAGTTTAGATGCAGGCATTTCAGTGCCTGCATTTTCAGTGATAAGAAAGGCCTGGCTTGTCCCCATTGTCAGGGGGAATGATGGAATGAAAGCAGAAACATCCACATGTGAAGGGGAAGGAAACAATCAAGGGATGTAACTCCTTGGTGACAGGAAAGCTGGATAGCCAACTGCAGTGTTCTGAAATTGTAGATCTGGAGACCAAGGTTTTTAAATGCTTCGGTGATGAAAATATTATGCTCTATTTTTATGCAGAATAAAGGATGTGAAAATTGCTTCGTAGGCATTGTCTCAGCACACAGAGATGTCCTGCACGGAGAATGCATACTTGAACACAAAGAGATGTAGAAGATGGCACAGAATTTAGCTCATATCTCCTTAGATAAACTAAACTGATGGTGCTTTGATAAGGTCAGGACTGGGGGCAAGAAACATCTTCTTTGTGGAACTGAGTGTTCAACACAATGGGAGACTCAGCCTGGCTTGGAGGGGGAGTTGGAAAAGCAGGGTTAGAGGAAGCCCTAGGCCAGAGAAGAGAGCACTCGAACCATTTAGTTGTCTGTCCTGGGTCCAGTTGTAGTTCCTTCACTATACAGATAATTTACTGTACTGATGACACAGAGTTCCGTTGTCATTGGCATGGGAGAGTGAGAGGATGGGGCAGTTGCAAAGGAATAACTGAGTGTGGGGAAACAGAGATTGGATATTCCACAGTACACATTTGGAGAGGTTAACAGCAGGAACAAATCCACGATGAGAAGGTCATGACCGGTCAATTGTGGTGGAGAAGGAGCCACTGTGCAGGACTGAGCTGTGGTGTGACACAGCTGTAGAAAAGGCAAATGGGGGCAGTGCTTTGGGGGAATTTTGTGATCTTTTGGCTAAGTGTTGATGTCTCTGTACACTCCCTGTGAGGCGTTATCTGAGGTAGCATGTGTAATTCTGTAACTTTCGTTTGGGATAAAATAAGGGCAGAGAAAAGCCACTGGGGACACTGAGTGTGCAGACTGTGAAAGTTTCAGTTTGCAAGCAGGAGAGTGTGTCCCAGAGGTTTCTTCAGGGAGCTAGAAAAGCTTCAAATGTTGAACTTGATGGGTATTGGAGGTCTTTTCCAACCAAACAATCCAAAGATTTTGTGATTCTGATGCGAAAGAGCAGCACTAACACAAGAACAAATAGGTCTAAACTAATGACAGATAAATTCAGACTGAAAATGGAGAGGGAAGTGATGAATGAAAAAGTCCAGGAAGGCCCTGGATAGATTCCTCACGAGTCGTGTGCCAGGAGACCTGACTGCTTTGACCTGAAGAGTCTGTGAGAGGCGGCAGGAGCTCAGTGACACCAGGCAGCCCCAGCTCCTCATTCTGTTGTTGCTAGTTGTATAAATTCCATGTTGAGACAAGCTTTGCTGCAGGACTTCCAGGCTCTTTCAAAACAACTAGGAGCTATTTGCTGTAGTAAATTAGTTGCCAATTAGCACTAGAGATGCTGCACAGGTGTAGCTGGCAGTGGGATTTTTATTTGGAGCAGGAAGGGAGCAGGTGGATGGAGCAGAGCCGTGCATTAACCCCCATTGTTTCACCCACAGAGCCAGCCCAGCCTCAGCGAGGAGAAGTCCAAGAAGCTCAAGAGGCGGCCGCAGATGAAGCGCAGGTCACAGGCAGAGGTGATGAAGGAGCGGGAGGACGAGTGTTTCAGCTGTGGAGATGGAGGGCAGCTGGTCTCTTGTAAGAAGTCAGGCTGCCCCAAGGTGTACCATGCTGACTGTCTCAACCTGACCAAGAGACCTGCAGGTCAGTGCTATGCACAGCTGGGCTCTGCTTGGGTCACAGTGTTGGCTCTGGGTGTCCTGGGTGCTGCTCATGACCTTGCACTCTATTCACAGCATCTTAACATTTAGAGAAATCTTTCTCCCTTGAACAAACCTTGTTGCCCAAACAACCCAGCCTTGGTTTGCACCCCACTGTGACTGCAAAAAGATGAACTAATTGTTGAAGGTGAAGCTGGTCCTTGCCTGAGATGGTTGTTGTGAACTGACCCCATTCTTGGGGCCTGGCAGAGTATAATCGCAACTGAGGTATTGGTTATCACACTGGCTGTTTTCCCAAAGTTGAAGACAGTTGTGAGTTGAATGGTGAGGAGAAACACTGCTGGAAAGTAGGAGTTAGAAAACAATCTCTTAAATGTCTGAATAGCCATTAGTTCATGTATAAGAGAACAGTACCAAAGCTTATTCTAGTTTGTGGTGAAATGAGGGCAAAAATTTGAAATTAAAAAAAACTCAAAAAGTACAGTCCAACCTCTTCCCCTGCTTTCCATTTGCAAAGTTTCTCCTAAAAACTTGACTTTAAACCACAAAGGATTGCCAGCTCTGATACACATTTTTTTACATAGTGGAGGATTGTTGTCTCAGTCCTTTTCCGGCTTATACAAACATAGCCTCAAGTTTTTATTTTTGATCTACTCTGGACTGTGTCCCACTTGCCTACACATTTTTTTAAAACTGGAAAGAAGTATTTTAACAGCATTGCAGCCGAGGCCTTGATTACTCTGACAGAAGAGAATAATTATATTTTGTTCTTTACATAAAATTTCTTTTGAAATTATGTTTTACTTGTTTTACAAAAATATCTTATATTGATGCGATGTTTATGGTTTGATTTATCCTTCTTGAGTTTTCATTTTGATCCTTTTCTCTTACTTATTTCTTCTTCCTGTGATCCTGTTTTGCACCTGTCTTTATTTAATTACACCTTGTTGGTGCAAGAGCATTTGTCCAGTTCAAATTCTGAGCCTGTCCAACTGGATTTTTGCAGTCCCTTACAGGCTCGATGTTATCTACCTGTATCTGTAAGAGTATTTGCTGTTCTGCTTTCAGAAATTTAAATTACTGTATGCATTAAAATATACTTCTGAAAGATGTAATTTGAAATGCCTCCTCAGTTTGCCACAAGACCGTTAATAACGGGTTTTTGAGAATGATTTTCACTCAGTTGTAGCATTTTTACTCTTTTCACACATAGGCAGTGATTTTCATAGCTTGCTCCTCAGAGTATCATTCAGGACATGAAAGGTTCAGCACTTTCTACTTCAGATGTTTCTTCTGCCATGGGCATTACTGTCAAGTAATTGGAATTTCCTGCTTGTTTCCATGTTTGCTAATTGTGTGATCTTACTTCCAAGAGCTCTGGGTTGCCCCTGGAGAGGGTGCTTATTTATTGGACCTTTTTACCCTGTCAAAGACTATTACAGTGGTTTGATAGGATTTATCCTTCCTGCAACAAATTAGCAGGTTTTTACTTATTTCATTTTCCATCTGTACAAATGACCTCTATAAGGATGGTCCCAGGGTCTTTGCAGTGGCCTAGTGTTGTGTGGCTCTCTGGGATGCTGCTGGTGCAGGGGGGACAGTGACAGCCTAAGCTGCAGCACTGTGAGCCAGGAGCAGGGGAGACCATGGGAAGTGTTAAACATCCTCACTTGGAAAAAAATGCCTAAAAATTGGAAAAGACACAGAAGAGCAGTGTGCATATTTTGAGACTGGAACAGAAGCCTTGGACTGGCTTCAAAGCAGGGGAAAAACTTACTTCATGTTGCCTTCAATCCCAGGGGAAAAGCAGCGTGAGAGAGGGGAGTGGAGAGCTGCTGTTGCACAAGTCCAGGGAGCAGTGCCCACAGCTGCTCAGTGCTGTGCTGCAGGAACATCCTCCCCGGAAAGGAGCTGGTAGCCACAGCCACAGGTCTGTGGAGTTCAGTGTGTGCCTGGTTGTGTCCATCAACTGGAAGCATTTGGTAGAGCCAGCCACAGCGTTGGCTGAGGGAGCAGCAGGCTGAGCAAGGGAGGTCATCTACAAGTGAGACAAGCAGCAATCTCTGAAGTGTAGTGTTGTGTTTTGCTGGTGGTATTGGTACTGATGGTACCAATTTTTGCTACTGATACAAATATTGCTACTGATTGGTAGGTTTGCTGTGAAGATGGAGCTGCTGGGGGAGCGGCTTTGTTTTATCGTGGCCATACATGGACAGAAGTTAAGGATGTGCCTTTGGGTTCAGAGACAATAGAAACTTTGCCCTTGTGATCACTGCTCTCTCACTTCTTCTTTCTAAAAAACAGGAAGGGAGGTTCTTGACCCAGAATTAAAGGATTAATTAGACGTGTTTGCTTAACAAACATGTCCTTTGGGTGTTGTGCACAGATAACCACTGCTGCTTTCTGTGAAAATCAGAGCAACAGAGATGTGCAAGCTAGGGATGTCTGCTCCTCTCTAGACTCCTCTGTTGGTTAGTGCTGTGCAGGAGCCAGATGGGCATTTGGTCTGAGCTAATGTGGCTTATGTTTGTCATGATTATTCTTGCCCTTGCTGCTTCTGAGAATGCAGATTGATGTTAACTGCCTGTCAAACTAAGGCAGAAACTGAAGAGGACATGTAGAATTGTATGTGGATATTACAGGAGTGTTCTCACTTTCCCCTGAACTCCCTTTGCAGCAGGTCTTTGTCTCTTGCCCTTGTCCTACTCTTAAGGTGTGTCTTTTTTCCATGCAGGAAAGTGGGAATGCCCGTGGCACCAGTGTGATGTGTGTGGTAAGGAAGCAGCTTCATTCTGTGAGATGTGCCCCAGGTCCTTCTGCAAGCAGCACCGGGAAGGAATGCTCTTCATTTCCAAGCTGGATGGACGATTATGCTGTACAGAGCACGATCCCTGTGGGCCTCACCCTCTAGAGCCAGGAGAAATTCGTGAGTATGCGCCTCCCATAGAAGGCCTGACTAATGGTGAGGACACTCAGCCACCAGAGCAGCTGCCTGCAGACACAGAGGCAGACACAGACCTGAGTGTTCAGCCCCTGGACAGCCTACCTCAGTCTGTGGCCCTCAGACTGCAGTCACCAGAAAAACCCCCTGCTACCCTAGCGCTGAGGCTGCCTTCTTCAGACAAGCCCCCCACCACCCTTGCCCTGAGGTTGCAGCCATCAAACAAGCCCCCCACCACCCTGGCCCTCAGGCTACCTTCACCAGACAAACCACCTGCCACCCTGGCTCTGAGACTGCCACCGTCAAATAAACCCCCCGCCACCTTGTCACTGAGGCTGAAGCCATCCAACAAACCTTCCACCACCCTCTCGCTCCGGCTTCAGCCTTCAGACAAACCTCCCACCACCCTGTCGCTTCGCCTGCAGCCATCAGACAAACCCCAGGCTGCCCTGTCCCTCAGGCTGCAGTCAGAGAAGCAGCCCATCATTGTAGCACTGCGGCCTCAGCAATCTGACAAACCTCCCAGCAACGCGGTGCTCTGGCCACTGGACGAGTCCTCCAGTGACGCCTCACAGCCTCAGCTGCCGAGCAAATCTCCTCCGGGATCACCGCAGTCCCCGTTGGATGAGTCACTTGTTACTGCTGGTGACCTGCAGCTCCAGCTGTCAGATGAGACTCCTGATGCCCCCGAGGTTTTGGAGTTATCGGACAAGTCCCTCATTGACAGCAGGGCCCAGCAGCCCGAGCTGCTGGATGAGTTCCCCATGAAATGCCTGCATCCTCCGCTGTCTGACAGACTCCTCGCCACGGTGGGGATGCTGCAGTCCCAGCCGGAGGATGAGCCTCCTGAGGCTGATCAGCTCCAGCCGCTGGATGACTCCTCTGCCCAGAGTCCAGAGCCACAGGCTGTGGAAGAGGCTTCCAGCTCTGTGGCGCCACAGGTCCCAGAGCTGGAGATGGCTTCCAGTCCTGAGGTGCTGTGGTCTGTTTCCGTTGAAAAAGTCCCAGACTCCCCAGTGTCACGGATCCTGCCCTCAGAGAAGGCTCCTGGATCAGCAGTACTACAATCCCTGCCTCTAGAAAAGGCTTCCTTCTCCGGGGCAGTGCAGGTCCCAGACACAGAGAAGTCTCCCAGCTCTGAGTCACCCCATCCCCTGCCTCCAGAGAAGGCTGCTGGTTCGGGTATGCCTCAGATCCTGCCCACAGAGAAGGCTCCCAGCTTGGGGTGTCTGTGGCCCCTGTCTCCAGAGAAGGCCCCTGGCTCCCGGTCACCACATGTCCTGCCCACGGAGAAGGGTTTCAGCTCAGAGGCCCTTCAGATCCCGCTCACACAGAAGTCTCTCTCCCCTGGGGTGCTACGACCCCTTCCTCCAGAGAAGGCTGCTGACTCCGGGGCCCAGCGGGTTCTTCCTTTGGAAAAGCCTCTCAGCTCTGGAGTGTCTCGGCCTCTCACTCTTAAAGCCCCATGGCCTCAGGCGTCGGATAAGCTGGCTGCTGCTGTGGCTCCTCGGCCTCAAGCCTTGGACAAGCCTCTAGCTGCATCAGCTCCCAGGCTGCTGCTGTCGGAGAAGGCGCTGCGTCCTGTCGACCAGAATGCTCAGCTGAAGGAGAGAGGAGCCCCAGCTGTGGAGCTGAGTCCCCAGCAGAAAGAGAGGACCATGTTAGCTGAGGAACAAATCTCTTGGTCTGCTGGGAAGGCGGTGATGCACGTTGGACAAGTACCTTGGCCTACGGAGAAACTACAGACGCATGAGCAAAGCCACTGGTCCACCACAAAAGCCCTGACGCCTGCAGAGCAGCCTTCCAGGACAGCAGAGAAACTACCAGAGCCAACCCTTCAGCCCAGCTGGGAAGTGGCCTCAGCCCCCTCGGAGCAGACCCCGTGGACATCAGAGAGATTGTGTGCATTCGAGCAGACCCCTCGGCCAGCCAGGGAAGCGCCAGTGCCCCCGGAGCAGATGCAGTGGCTTGTCAAGAACATTCAGACAATTGATCAGATTGCTTGGCTGAGTGGAAAAATACAGACTCCTCGGGGGCAGGACCCTTTGCCTGAACAAAACACAGCGCTAGCCTGTAACCAGGATTCTGTCTGTCATGAGTTGGCTGACTCAGAGCCAAAGTGAGGTTGGTGAATATGGGAGGCAGGTTTCAGTCGTTTAATGTTTAGGGAGGGGGAATCTTTTGTTTTTTTTATTCACTTCCCTGAGCCCAGCCCCTAACCCATGCACATCCCATCCATATTCTCTTGTGACATGAGCAAGGACATTCTCTTAAATCTGAGTCTGGCCCATCCAAAGGGAGAGAGCATCCATGACCTTTTCCTCTTCCTTTTACAAATGGCAAAGCTGAAATAAAGAGTCCATTCTGGGTAAAAATCTCCAATTCCATTGAAATGGTCACATTACTGATCCAGCATGTTCAAGCTCCAGGTTTGATTCATAGGTGAGTTCCCAGGTACAGCCAGGGGCCTTGCTCTTGTTACTGCATTTAAAGAAAGTGGATCAGTCAGGCTGCCCTGGCACTGGAGATGTTTCAGGGATCACATGGTGAGCAGTTGGGTGAGTGTCCGTGCCAGACTCCAGA
The DNA here is from genome assembly GCF_052056855.1 of Sturnus vulgaris. Classification (NCBI taxonomy): domain Eukaryota; kingdom Metazoa; phylum Chordata; class Aves; order Passeriformes; family Sturnidae; genus Sturnus; species Sturnus vulgaris. The sequence continues at coordinate 3,431,822 of NC_142257.1, read as the reverse complement.
AACAGGAAAGGGATTTTATGTCACCTGCCCAGGTCTCTGTCCCTGCAGGGCGTTGCTTTATGAGGTTTGTCTGTGTGTTCACTGCGACATGCTGTGTGTGTGGTTTGCAAAAGGACAGGGATCATCTCCAGTGAGATGGGAGAGGAGCTCCTGCACTAACTCAGTGCAGTTTTCTCCAGCAATAGTCAGTATCCATTCAGGCTCCTTTTTTACAGAGCTGTGACTGGCCAGGTCCAAGAAGTGGGAAATCTGGAGGAGGTCAGGGAAAAGAGAGATCTTGGAAGAAGTCATCTGGCAGTTTTTTTCATTCTTGTGTCTTAATCCTTTAGCACAGGACACACGGAGTGTTTTCTTCCACTTGACAACGTAGTGACCCATAAAGCAGCAGTAGCGGAGCAGAGCAGAGTGGGTTCCTGGAGGTGCTGAGCACTACCCTGCCAGGAGGACAGTGCTCCCTTTCAAATTTCCATCCAGTCTCTTCTAGACCTCTGTTGTCAGCGTGAGCCAGCGAACTGAGCAATCCTTTCTCCCTTTGCCTCAGACGTGTTCAGAACGTGTTCCCATCACATCTGGTGTTGCCAGCAGCAAGCCAAGCCTGTCCCACTCACTGCACAGCGCAGAGGCAAGGGTGCCATAGCTGGATCGGGACCCATCTCAACACCTTCCCCTTGTGTAGTTTCTGGCTTAACTCTTCTTCAACCAAAGGAGACTTGAATTAACTGGACTGTGTTGGTGTGCATGTGTGTGCGCGCGTGTGCGTCCATCCAACTGAATTGTAGTTCTCACACTGGAACACAGCGGGCTCCAGCAGCTGGCTGGCTTTCTTTTTTCCTCTTCTTTTTACAGTGAAGGCAGTGTTAAGTACCTGGTGGTCATCAGGCTGGTGTCCAGACTAGGCCTGCTGAAAGCCGTTCACTCAAGCGTTGAGGCAGAAGTTGACTTGGCTGTGGTGCTCATGGGGCAGGCAGCAGAGTCCCAGGGACCTGCAGCATCTTGTGACCACCAGCACCCTCGCAGGCAGGACGAGGACAGACCTCCTTTGGTGGCACTGCCTGGCCTGGATAGGGTTGATGTCCTGCCAAGGAAACGCTGCTGCCCAGCTTTTTCCCACTCTCACAACACATTACCTCTGTAATTACCTGAACTCCACCGATCTGGGGCCGCTGCCTCAGATCTCCGTGCCGCCGCCAGACCCTTGCGCAGCTCCAGTGTGTGTATCCTTCTCCTTGCAGGCAGATCCGCAGGCCCCTCCCTAGGAAGGGAGAGTTCAGCCCCATGCTGACCTCCTTCCTTCAACATGGGAGCAGGTCCTTGTTCCCACCTGGCTTGCAAGTGCCTGCTGCTCCCAGAGCAGACAGTCATGAGCTTTGCAGTTTTCTATGAAGGGAGGCAGACACCTGTACCAAGACAAATCCCGATCCGTTCTTTCCTGATGTGTGCACCCCGAGACAACGTTCTGCTGTAAAGGCTGGGTGTGCTGGCCACAAGGGGACATTACCAGTGCTATGGTGCATCTCTTCTTTAGTCCAAATCATTTCAGATCCTTTGTAGAATAGCTCACGACTTGGAAAAGCTTTATGGCTTATGGAAACTTGTTTCATATTGTTTTTTTTCCGGGAAGACTGGCAGGTCAGTTCCTGCTTGCTGCTGAAACTAGGGAAATGCAAGCAGCTTGCATTCCTGCGTGACTCCTCCACAAAGGGAATCAGGACAACTCAGATCCATTGAGAGAGAAGATTACCTTAAGGGCATTCATTAAGGTTTTTAAACAAAAAAAAAAAAAAAAAAAAATATGACGTTCAGTATATTAAGTATTTATCATGTGTGAGAAGGAAAATAAATCTTGAATTTACATTTATAAGCCTTCCCATGAGCTGGACTTAGTCATGTAGATTGTGTAAGTAGGGTTTCCTCAGTGCCAGCACCCAGCTAGCTCCCGCTGTAACCAGAGAGGTCTCTGCACTGCTCTGTCCACCTCTGCTTCGCATTGTCACGTGTTAACTAGTTACTTGTTTCATGAAAAAATAAACTGTGAATATTTTTGGTGCAGGCTTTTTTAAATCTGTAAAATGGAGAAGTTCTCAGCGAATTCTCACAAGAGCAGGTTTGAAAAAAAATCACTTTTATAAATCGCGGGCTCACGTAGCAGGGTGAGGCTCACGGCAGCAGCCGCCGCCTTTCATGCCAGCAGGTGCTTACCCAAAAGCTTGTTTGGAACAGTGAACGTGGATTAAACCATTGCATGGCATTTCCCACAGCCTACTTTGTTGCAGCTACTGTACCCTATTTCTCTTCTTGTCTCCCTTTTCCACAAGTATACAGGTTTCTGGCTTGCTACCTTGTAGCTACTGTTGGAAAGTTGAGTTCAGCATAGCTAGGAGGCTGCTTGGCAAAACTGGTGTTGAGGAACATCGTTGAAGGAGGAAGCCAGGAAGCTGCACTTCCCTCTTTGTCCTCGTTGGAGCCCTGGGTGATACTGTCAGATCAGGAGGGCTTTTCAGAGGGACCAGTGGTGCTTTTGGAAGTCTCTAGGCTGTTTTGGGCCATGTAAACAAGGCCTGACCAGCTTGCAACCCTGCCCTTGTCCAGCCTGCCCTCATCAGGGAGCATGAGCTAGGGAACCGCTTCAGGCAGCAAAACCCTTGTGAAGAAAATGAGGACATTTTCTGTACTCAAGGTGACTCACTGTGGTGGTAGCTGGCAGCACTGCCTTGGAGGAGAGGGACATGTCTGTGTTGAAGCAGTTGGGTTTGTTTGCTGCCTTCAGAATTCAACCAGTTTGAATCACGGGGGATTTTAAAAGTACAAGATAGAAGCAAAGTAACCCATACCCCTGGCAGACTCTGTGGGAGAGACACTGCTGCAGCCTCGTGCTGGGCTCAGACCTGTGCAACAGCTCCATGCCAAGGCTGTGATGCTCTGTTGCTGTGTTGGAACGATCCAGTCATCCGGTCACTTAGTCCTGGGTTAGCCCTAATTGTACCCAAGGTGGGTGAGAGGTGACTCCTGTGTTGATTCACTGTTTTGGAGCACTGTAGAAGCAGAATCAAGGGTGTAATTATTTCTGTCTCTTCCCTGGTGTTCCACAATGGCTCACAAGAATTTTCCAGACTCATTCCTGATAGGCTCCCATTTCTGAAGGGGTTGTAGGCTCTGCTCCTATATGAACACTGCTGGTCAACATTCTTGCTGCCAGGATAACTGCTGCCCCTGCTCAGAGCGGTGGGCTGGGGTCAGCAGCCATTGTCCTCCACCTCACCATAGGACCCACTTCAGTGTTGGATTTCCACTGTGGGCAGGAGAGTCTCAGGTGCCCTTTGGTGACAGAAGAGCTCTGATGAGGGTAACAGCGTGTCAGGGCCTTGTGCCCCGTCGGTATGAGGGTTGCAGAGGAGGAGCCACCACAGGACCTGTGGGATGTGTGGGCAGGAGGGGAGGAGGCACAGGCCACCGTTCTGCGTGGCTTGTCCCATCTTCCCCAGTGCCCACTGTCAGCCAGGGCTCTGGTGAATCTAGCAGGAGAGTTATCACTGTAAGGAATAATCACCTCACCTACTTGCACGTCTCCAGATGCAAATTAGCCCATGGTAGCTTGCTTTATTGCTGTTCTCCAGTTAAACTTTTCCTATTTAACAAAAAAAGCTCCACAGGTACCAGAGTCACTTCAATACACAAAGCATCTGGGTGGTACCGTGGGAGCACGAGTTAATTCAGGGTTAAACCCCTGCAGGCAGAGGCTCTGAAGGTGTGGCTGGTGTTGAAATTTGAGAGATAAGAGATGGTTGAATGTAAAGGACATTAAAGAACTAAGGTGAGACAGTGCATTTGCTAGAAAAGCTTCAGCTTAGTTTCACAGAAAAGAAAGAAAAAGCAGCCCTAACCTTGATGCTCTTGGCAGTGTGTTAGCCCTGAGTATGCTGTGGGTGTGCCGTCTGGACACCACAGCCACTGTTGTTACAGGGCAGGGGGAGTTTGAGAAACCTCAGACGTTCAACACCTTCTGATTATTTTTAATTTCAGCCTTAACTTCTGATTTTGCTTGATGTTTGGAATAACCATAATTGTAACCTGCTTGTAATGTGCTTTGCCCTAAATTACTGATGAGGCTTTCGGCCTTTGCTGGCCAGTGATTGTTAAAGCAAAGTGGCAAATCGTGCAGCTACTCTGAAAGTGTGGGGAGATGCTGTGTTTGATCTCCCAGGCTTTGTCCGTGCTAATTACCCACCTTCCTGTGACAGTGATAACGCTGGTGGCAGCATTTGCAAGGGAGGCTGCTCCTCTTGCCGCAGCACAGCTGGGCTGATGGGTGCTTGGGGCTCCCAGGGCCTGTGACACGGGACACTGGAGCTTGAGGACTGCTCTGCCACTTGCCTGGCTTCAGCAGGAGTCTCACCTGTGGGGTAGCAGTGCCCTTGCTTAGCAAGAGATGGGAGAATGCAAGATTCCTGCTCCAGGTCCTACAAAAATGATGTAAACAAAGTTTGGTGCCGAGGGACAGGACAGATGGTGTGAGGTCGGGCTGGAGGAGCAGCAGTGATGGACAGTCCCTACAGCACTGAATCTACCTCCTAGGGAAATCTGAGAAATGGGTGTTGCTAGGCCTATTTCAAGGTAAAGTTTTAATCAAGTTTGCCCTTGGCAAAGCCCTTGGGCTATTGTGGTGCTATTGTAAACCGTTGGCAGCTTAGCACAGTAGGGCTGGACTCACACAGCTCCTGGCCCACAGGCTGAGGCTTCTTGGCCAGCTGATCCCATCCCCCTGGAGCTGGGGCCGGGCTTCAGCACCTGCGACTGAACCAGGACAAGGAGTGACTCGGTTCCTTAAGATTATGGTGGTTTTGAGACTCAAACCAGTGTGCCACTGAGCCCCGTGGGGAGCCGGTGGAGCCACGTGAAGCAAGCAGGCACCCGCTACTGCATGTTCTTTGTGTCCGTTTGGTACTGAGCTGGTTTCAGTTTTTGTTTCTTTTTCTGATGTTTCCGAGTTGTTGACTTCAAGGAACTGGGTTTTGTGTATTTTTTTAGACACTGGGAACTTGTTAAAAGGAAAAGCAGCAAGCACTGGGAGGCTCAAGGTGGAGTGTTGCTGGAGCTGAGGGTGGCCCCGGCGTGGGTGGGAGGTGAGATGTGTTGGGAGCGCAGGGAGTGGCTTTTCCCTGCAAGGGGCCATGGAAGCCTTTCAGCAGTGGCACTCCCAGCTCTGCATATCCATGGGGCCGAGCTCACTGCCCCACCAGCCTTCTCACCCTCGAGACACTGACCGTGTTGGGCACTGTGCCTCGCTTTTAATGCCCCCGCCACCCTCCTGCACTGTGTGCTCTTAGCTGGGGTTCTGGCTGCCAGCTAGCTGAGGGCCCTGGGGAAAAGTGGCTGCCCACTGCCCCTTCCTCACTGCCCAGGGACATGGGGGACACTCGTGGCAGCAGCATAAGTTGTGCTGGAGCCACGAGTGGAAGGTTTGCTTGTGGGAGGAACCTTGGTGTGAGCAGCCCTATGCTGCCTGCCTTCCCCTCTGAGGTCTGCTGCCCACAGGGTGGCAGCGAATGGGGGTCCCCCACAGGGTCCTGTTCTGCAGGCTCAGGTAGAGGGAAACCCATCAGGAGTCAAGGATCCCAGCCAAGGCAGAGGCCGGCGCCGGAGCCCTGCAGGGGGAACAAGGGGGTGCTCAGCCCTGGCCAGGAGTTGTCTGTCAGTTTTAAGAAGGAATGCCAGAGCAGGTGGGAGAAAACTACATATTTCCAGCATGTATATTATTTTTAGAAGAGGGAGAGGGGAGAGTCTTGGACCATTGATTACTTTCATTTTGCTCCCCTTAGACTGTTGGCTGTGTATGTGAAACTTATAATGAAAAGAGGGTTGCCCTGCCTAGGTGCTCCCAGAACATGTACTGTAATTCTTTGTATATAGAAGAAAAATTACTGTAAAGTAAAGTTTAACTTTACTCTCGATGTCCTCTTGTGGTTTGTGTTGCTGAGTGGGGGGAGGCAGGGAAGGGAGAGCCCTGACAGCCTCGCGCGCAGGGGTACGGCTCAGACCACAACGCGTTTTATTTACATTGTACACCTCGAGAGAAGACGCTTAAATAAATCTGCAAAGAATCAAGCATCTCTGAGAGAATAAATTACTGGCCACCGCTGGGCCACCACAGCTCCCACAAACGCCCCAGGTGGCAGGGAGGGGGTCCCCAGGATGACAGTCCATGATTCCCGGCACTGCACGGCAGCCCTATGCCGCTCTGTGTGCCAGAACAGTCTGTAGGCTGTGCTGCAGACAGGCCCAAACAGCTAAAACACAGCAGGTAAAAAAACAGAGGAGTCCAGCACGCACCAGCTGCCTGTCCGGCAGCAGCCATTCCCTTTTGGCACAGGGGCTCAGTGGTGGCAGCAGCTGTAGAAGTAGGGACTGTTCCTCTGGCCCAGGTTGACACCCTTGTCCTCTGGAAGAGAGCAGGAGTGGCAGGCTGCTGGCACTTCTATGCCACCAAAGCTGCTGGTCCACGTGTGGGCCCTGGCACCTCCCAGGCAGGTCCCCTGGGCAGGGTTTGGTGTCCCGTGGAGAAGTGGCAAGGTTCAGGGTTATGGCGCACAGCTCACGGGCATGGCATGGCCCAGCCCAGGGCGGGAGGCACAGCCAGGCTGAGCATGCCTGGGCAGGGCTCGTGCAGAGCTGAGCTAGTCCTTCAGCCCAGCAAGGCTCCTGGCTTCTGGCTGCCAAAGGCCGCCATGACCCAGCTGGGTGGATGTGCTAAGCCTGGCCTGAGCAGGCATGAGGATGCTGTGATGGAACTCAATCTCCAAGAGACAATCCCTGGCATGGAGCCACAGCAGCCCCAAGAGAAGCCCTGCCAGACCCCCAGAGCTCATGCTCTGCACCTTTCCTAGAGGCACATGAAAGGGTGCCTGGGGAAGGACAGGTCCTGCCTACTCACCTGTCATCACCTGGAAGGCGGAGAAGTTGACGTAGTCCTCGGCCACCTTTTGGAACAGCTCATCTAAGGAGAAAGGAGGCATGGCAGGTGTGGGTGCCCCCCTGCCAGGCAGAGCCCCCAGCCCTGCTCAGCCAGGACATGGCCCCAGCGGGGGGCTACTCACCCACATTCTGGCCCGTTTTACTGGAGGTCTCAAAGTGGTCTGCTTTGATCTCTGAAATGAGGGCCCAGGTTGGCACTTGCTGCAGGTGCAGCAGATATGGCCCCACGTGCTTGTCTGCCCCCAGAGTCACCCCTTGGGCACAGCTGCTGACAGCAGGCTGGCAGGGACCCAGGGCAGGGCTCCCAGCCCCTTGGCCCAGCTGGCCATGTGCCTGCCCATGTCAGGACATGCTGTGCCCAGGAAGGTCCCTGGCAGAGCCAGTGTCTTACCACACAGGGAGTCCTGGTGCCATTGGATCTGCTGTGGGCCCACGGCAAGGGCACAGCTCCTCGTGTGGATGCAGTAGCTCAATCCTCCCTCACTCCCCACCCACTCAATGCTCGTGAGCCCGGGAAGGGCCAGCACCAGCCGTACCGTCAGCATAGTCCTGCACATCGTGGAAGTCAACCCCCCTCTTTTTCCTGTCCTCCTCCAGCAGGTCGCTCTTGGTGCCACACAGGTAGATCCGGCAGCCCTGCGGCAGGAAAAGTGTTGGGAAGGGTCCCCAACACATCCCCACCAGCGGCGCCCTTTGTCTTGTGGCGAGGCTTCACAGCCCTCCGGCCCCCCGTACCTCCTCACAGTTCTGCAGCTCGTTCACCCAGAACTTGGCTCGCTGGAAACTGCCACTGTCAGTGAGATCTGGGGAGAGGAATCAGGGTCTGCTGACACTGCTGCTCAGTGCCCGACCCACCGGTGTCTCTACCACCCTGGCCCGGGACCTTTGCAGTCACCGCTTCTTCCCTTTCCCATTCTCCGTGCCCTTACCGTAGCAGACGACGGCAGCCCGCGCTCCCCGGTAGTAGATACGGCTCATGGCCTCATAGCGCTCCGAGCCCGCCGTGTCCTGGGGGCGACAGGGAAGCGCTCGGCAGATGACAGGGGTTGGAGGGTCACAGGGGTCCCTCAGCCATGGGGTGGACAGGGATGTCAGCGGGGCACCCCTCGCCTCTGCACTTACCCAGATGCCCAGGGTCACTGTCTGGTCCCCCACGGTCATCACCTTGGCCACAAAAGCGGCTCCGATCGTCTGGAAGCGAAGCAAGAGGAGTGGTGGGAACCGGCCTGGGGACGCGGGAACATCTGGCCTGGTAACACGGTGGAAACCGGCGCAGGGACACGGGGGGAATTCAACCCAGGGGATGCGGAAGGAGGGTGAGTAAACGAGCGGACCGACCCGCGGGCGAGGGACGGACGTGGTGGGTCCGGACACGGGGGGAACAACACGATGGGACGCCGTCCCAGAGACGTGCGTGGCAGCATCCCAGGAACACGGCGCGGAAACAAGGTGACCACGGGCAGGATTGCGGGGGTGACACGGGAGGGGTTCATGCCGGGGAGGCGAGGGAGACACGGGGGCGGCCATGCCGGGGACGCGCGGCAGCGGCGCGGGGCCGCGAGGTGCCGGTGTGTCACTCACGTTCTGGTAGGGCCCGGCGCGGAAGCGGCCATGGGCGCAACGCTCCACGAGGCTGCTCTTGCCCACCCCCTCCTGCCCCAGCAGCACCACCTTGGCGTCCACTCGCCTCCCGCTCATCCTCGCGCCGCCGCCGCCGCGGGGCGGGGCCGCAGCGGCTGGGGCGGGACCGGAAGCGGGAGGGGGTGGCCGGAAGCGGGAGAGGCGTGCCGGAAGTGCGCAGTGCGGGCGGAAGCGCGCGGCGGGGCGGGGTGGGGCGCGCGGGCCGCATGGCGGCCGCCCAGCAGGCGCGGGCCTGAGCGGCGGCCCCATGGGGAAATACTGCGCCAGCCTGAGCGTCCTCAAGGGGCCCTGGGACCAGGTGTTCGCCGCCTTCTGGCAGCGCTACCCCAACCCCTACAGGTGCGCCTAGGCCCTCCGCGACCCCCCCGCTCCCTTCCGCCATCCCGGTCTCACCTGGGATTGGTGCCACTCCCCATCCTCATCCCAGCCCTTTCCCCGGGGGTCCCGCGGGCTCCAGCCTTCGGGGATGGGTGTCCCGCACCACCAGAGCCCAGCGGGCAGTTGATTCTTGCCTCATTGCAGCCTCTTTAATCCTTCAGTTCCTGACGATTCCCTGCCCCGGGGGAGAGTTGGCGAGGAGTCGGGCTTGATGTTTTCTTCCCCGTTTTAGCAAACATGTCTTGACCGAAGACATTGTGCACCGGGAGGTGACGCCGGACCACAAGCTGCTCTCTCGGCGGCTCCTGACCAAGACCAACCGGATGCCGCGCTGGGCAGAGCGCTTCTTCCCAGCCAATGTCGCCCACTCCGTCTACATCCTGGAGGACTCAATCGTGGACCCCAAGAACCGAACCATGACCACATTCACCTGGAACATCAACCACGCTCGTCTCATGGTAGGTGCTGCTGCTGGGTGGGTGTGGGGGGTGGAGGGGACCCAGCAGTGCCCACAGGTGGGCTGTGCCTCGTGCAGGTGGTGGAGGAGCGCTGCGAGTACCGGGTGAACCCCGAGAACAGCAATTGGACCGAGGTCAAGCGGGAAGCCTGGGTATCTTCCAGCCTATTTGGCGTCTCGCGGGCCATCCAGGTGAGCTCAAGCAGTAAAGCTGCTGCTCGTCCCTGCTCTACCCTTTCTTTGTGTTGGCTTTTACATCCTTTCCCTTTGCTCCTCCACATCCTCATGAGCTCTTGAGGCACCCAGAACTATCACGGTGAAAGTCACTGGAACAAAGCCCCAGGAGCTGTGTGTGACAGGGCTCGCACCTTCACTGACTTTTCTCTTGCAGGAGTTTGGTCTGGCCAGGTTCAAAAGCAACGTGACCAAGAGCACTAAGGGATTTGAATACGTGCTAGCAAGAATGCAAGGTGGGCACCAAGGGCAGGCTGGGGCTGACCGGGACGGGTCTCTTGGAGTTAGAGGTCATACTGGGACCACTTCAGTCCACGGGCAGGTTGTGGCTTGAACTAATCTGGCTGTGAAATCCTCAGCCCTTTCCTTTGCCCTGTGGCACAGCCTGCTCTTCCTGAGTGGAACAGACCAGCAGTGATTGCAGGGCCGGGCAAGGGTGGAGTGCAGGCAGGAGGGGATGGAACATGGCAACAGTCACGTGCCTGTGGTTCCCCTTTGCAACGTGCCCTGACGTGCTGGGGTCAGGAACACCAGGCTCATCTTCCTTCCTCCCTGTGCGGGGAAGTGCCTCAGTGGCAGGGCCGGTCTAGCCGGCGCTCCTGTGGGGTTAATAGCTTCCATGTTGTAGGAGAAGCTCCATCCAAAACACTGGTGGAGACAGCCAAGGAAGCAACCGAGAAAGCCAAGGAAACAGCTCTGGCTGCTACGGAGAAAGCCAAGGACCTGGCAAGCAAGGCAGCCACCAAGAAGAAGCAGTATGTGTGAGGGGCCAGCTGCACCAGGACAGATAGGAGACTCCTTAGATTTTATATTTTTAAAGAAACTGTATAAGTCTGACAATCAGCTGCTGTTTGACCCTTTCTGAGATGTAATTATCATTAAAGAATCTACTCCCACCTCTGATATGGCTGAGGCTGGCCTGGCTAGAGCGGAACCCAGCACTGCTCTCCACTCTGGGAGTCCAGCCCTCTGTAGGGAAGACACAGGCCAGGGTTTTACCAAGTGCCTTTATTATAAAGTGTCAGATCTGTACAAGAGAGTGGGGAGGCTGCGGGAGCATGAAGGCAGGTTGCTTAATGCACTCGTTTCCCCTTCTGGCGCTCCAGGGGCAGGAGAGCCTTCCTGTAGTCATGTCTGCAATGAGCAGCACTGCCCCATACCCACACCAGGCAGCCCCCAGATTGCCCAGGGGTACACAGGAGGAGGCAGGAGGGTGTCCTTGGTGACAACTGGGCCTTCTTCCAGCACCTCTTCCAGTGCTTATGGTGCACATCGGGTGCCACAGTGCAGTGCCAGCCCCATGCACCCAGTGCCACAGCCGGTGCCACCCAGCTGTGGGGGGTAAAGCTGAACTCTTGCCCCCACCTGTGGCCCCTTAGCCTGTCAGCTGTCGTGAGTCTGGCTGAGACCAGATTTCCAGCAGGAAGGAGGCAGGCAGGCAGTTCAGGGAAGGCAGCAGGCACCGTCAGGATGCCGGGCTGTGGGGGCTGGAGTAGCTGTGGTCCCTCCCGGTGCCAAAGCTGGGCAGCAGGTCCCCGCTGAACACCACACCATCTACCTCTACCTCGGCATCCTCTGGGCACACGGGGAAGGCCGGGTCAGGTCCTTGCTGCTTTCCCTCCCTGCCCACCCTCGTTCTTTCTTTCTTTCTTTCTTTCTTTCTTTCTTTCCCCTTTCTTACCTTCCTCGGAGGGCTCTGAGAGCCGGGACGAGTCCAGGCTGTCAGCCCGTGCCCGTTCCCCATCAGTGGGCAAGAGAAGCAGTTCCAGCCGCCGCTGCAGGCTCCGCTGTCGGTCCCGCAGCTGGTCCTTGGCCCTTCGTGCTCTCAGTTCCTGCTCCTCCAGCCTCTGTGGGGGCCCGGTGAGCCATGAGCAGGGGCTGAGCTGGGCGGCCCAGTTGCCACACAGGACCTCCCGAGCGATGCTGGGGCCAACACACCCCTTACCTGGATATGAAGTCGGGCACGGTGCAGGAGGCTCAGCGTGGTGGAACGGGATGGCCCCGTACCCACCGGTACCTGCTGCTTCAGCCGCTCCAGACAGCACCGGAGCTGGGCTCTCCTGGGGCCGGGCAGGGGGGGAACGACACGGGGGTCAGCCACAGAGAGGCACGAACTCTACCACCCCCTGCCCCACTGCTCTCCCTCTACGCTCCCGTACCTGTGCTTCTCCAGCGCGTTGTGCATCGACCTGCGGAAGACATCCCAGTGATCAGCCCGGCCGCCACCGACCGCCGCCGTCCACCCACCCACTCACTCGCCCGCCGCTCACCTGACGCTGCCCACGGCCCGGCGCGACGGCGCAGGGCAGAGCGCGGCGTAGCCGTGCTCGGCCTCGGCCAGGCCGAGTGGGTATCGGTGCTCGCAGTGCTCCAGGAACTCGGCCGCCTGGAGCAGCACCTGGATGCTGGTGGCCGCGGGCTCCATGGCGAGAGGCGGGGGGGGGGAGGCCGTGAGCCGAGCGCTCATTGGCTGCGGGACGCTCCGCTCTGCTGACGTCACTTCGGCGGGCAAACAAATTCAGGCGGGAAAAAGCGTGCTTCAAATTTGAATCGGCGGGAGGGGACGGCGCTGGCCACGCCCCGGCCACCATGCCACGCCCCTGGCGGTGTTTAAGCAATTGACACCCCATTGGCCACGCCCACCCATAGCCACGCCCCCAGGAAAGGTGCGCCCGGTGACGCGCGTGGCGCGGATCGCGCGTGTCCGCCTATGCAGCCGGGCGGGAGCGCGCACGCCCTGCTACCCCCAACCACTCATCCTCCGCCCCACCGAAGCCATGGGTGTCCCCAGACCGGCCGCGCCCACCAGCCCCCCCGGGAATCGCCGCGGCCCAGCGCCACACGGCCCAGACAGACGGGTTTATCTCTTTATTAAAATCCATCAGGTGGAGGCGATAGGGAAGGAAGGGCAGCGCCGGGCCCCAGCTCCTGGGCACGGCACGGCACGGCACGGGTGGCCCCGGGGCACCCGCTGTCATGTGAGTGGTGTTTGCACCTTCTCAGGCCAGGCCCCGGGGGGAGACTCTGCCCCAGGACCCAACAGCAGCCAAAGTTCACCTGAAAAAAAACCACTACGAAGCACATTTCCAGCCGGGGGGCAGGTGCACGGCAGCAGCAGGCAGCTCACCGAAAGCAGAGCAGGCCACGGTGCACCAGGAGAGGCGGTCCTGCGCCCACCATCACCCCGTATGAGCTGCCACCTTGTGTGGGGTCCTGCCCCTGTGCATCGGGGGAGGCCTAACACCATCTGGGGGGGTCCTGCCGCCGTGCCCACCAAGCTATGAGGAGAGTCACGGGGCCGAGGTGCTGCCCGGCAGCCCCAAAGCGGCCCTGGGCACCCAGTTGTGCAGCCTCCTATGAAGTAGATCTGGCAGAGGGGCTCTCACTGGCTCCGGGCACAGCGGGATGTGGGCGGGAGATGTGTGGTGTAGCAGTGGGTGCAGACACGTACAGGTTTGGTGTGGCCATAGTGGGGCAGCACTGCGGTGTTCGGTGAGCAGCGGGCACAGAAGATCTGCAGGGAGGGCAGAGAGGGGCTGAGCAGGGCTGGGTCCCTCAGGGAACCCCACATGCTCCATCTCAACCCTGTTGTACCTTCCCACAGCTGCGGCAGTGGTGCCGGCGGCGTAGCAGGGTGAAGGGCGAGCAGCAGGCAGAGCACTGGCTGCATGTGCTGTCCGGCACCCACTCGGGCAGGTGGCGGGCACCTGCTGGGCAAAACACACTGGTAAAAACCCCTCAACCTGGCTCCCCTCACAGCCAGATCCCCTAAGGCAGGATGAGGCATGATCAGCCCCAGCCTCACACCCTGCCCCAGAGCCATGGCACCTGGGCAGTGCCTTACCTGCCCTCCGGAGCCGGGCAGCCTCTGCAGTGCTGGAGCACAGTGGGCAGTCAGAGATGCCAGGAGCATGTGTCACACAGGAGTCACCATCTTTCTCTTCTGCAGGGACAAGGGTTGTGGTCCAGCCAAGCTGGAGCTGGGCGGGCACTACAGCCACGTTTTTCCCAAGCCTAGGGCTGTGGCCTTGTCTCACCAGGAATGGGTAATGGGCAGGGCAGAGAGGAGCAGTCCCACATGTCCCTGGGGATTACTCACTGCTGCCACTCTGCTCCTCTGAGGACTCCGCCTGTGAGCACACAATCTTGAAGACCGTTTTCAAGATGCTTCGCATATCACTGGCAAAGTTGGTCTGGAGCTGATCAGCCACCCCTGCACCAGGAGGGTGGGGGGTCAGGGTGCTGGGGGGGATCAGGGTGCCAGGGGGTTGGCTTGGGGGGTCACTCACCCGAGATGCAGACGAAGAGGGTGTGCAGCATATCCTTGGTGCTGCTGTAGCGGGAGCGCAGCTCCAAGCAGCGGGCATTTGGGGTGGCATGGACCCCCATTCCTGGGCTGCTCCCAAGGGGCTGGGGGCTGCGCAGTGGGGAGGTGACCATTACGCCAGGGATGGTACGAGATATCCCTGTCCCACTGGACGGGGATTTGCCATCTTGGCCCTGTTCCCTGCCCACCACATGCCCCTGCTGCCAGTCGGTGCCCACGTCATCCACTGCACTGGGGGGTCCCAGTCGCGTCATGCAGGTGGAAGGTGGTTGGGTGGCATTAGGGACCTCCAGAAGACTGAAGGGAGCAGGGGGGTCCCCGCTGGGCACAGCTGCCCCCCAAGTTAGGGGGGCATCTGGACTGCAGGGATCCTCCTGTTCAGCTGTGCACAGGCTCCTCTCCAGCAGGCAGAGCTCCTCTGCTGACAGCACCCACAACAGGTCCCTGTGGTGAGGGGTTGGCTTCAGCCCCATGTCATGGCCCTACTGCTGTCCCACAGCCCCACCCATCACCCCCCGCTGCACACCTGATCTTCTTTAGGAGGTTGTAGAAGGGGCTGAAGACCCGGGACATCTCCTCAGGTCTCCGGTCTAGGCTGAGGGGACCCTCGGGGTAGATGAGGAGACCACTGTGAGGAGACAGAACCCAATTCATGTCGGGGGTTGCCTAGGACCCAAACTCCTCATGGGAAGAAGGGGCTGGTACAGGGCAGGGAACATACCCCCTTCTCCAGGGTCTGCACCCACCTGATAATGGCCAGGCGAGGGATGGTGAACATCAGCAGTGGTTCATAGCCATCAATCATCTCCTGAGTCAGGTAGCCCAGGTGCAGGGCTCTGGGGACACACAGACACCCTTCCAGTGGATCTGAGCCTAGGGATGCTGCCCATCCTTGGGGCTGGAGTCCCTGCAGCCTCCACCTGACACACAGTGTCCCTCACTTACCTCTCCACTGTCTCACAGAAGAGCACAATGATCTCCTGCTGCCTGTAGATCTCATCAGGAGACTTCACTGCCACCAGCGAGGACACGTAGCTGGAGAGATGGGGAGACTTGAGGTCCCTACAGTCCTGGCACAGCCCACCACGACCCCAGCATCCTAACCCTGCCCCTTACCTCAGCTCAAACTCTGCAAACAGCCGGTCGAATTGGATGAGCACAGCTCGGACAGGCTCTGGGTAGGAGTTGGGTTGGCTCAGGCTTTGCTCCCGCAGCACTGTCCGCACCAGCTCCAGGCTGCACAGCAGATTCCTGGCCTGGGGCCGCAGCTGTGCCCCATCCGACTCCTCCAACTCCAGGAAGGTCCCAGCCAGGAGACACTGCCAGGATAGGGACTGTCAGCAGCCAGCACCCAAGGCACTGCCTAACACCAGGGTCAGCTCACGGTGGGATGTCCATGGCCCTGGGCTCACCTCGGCAGCAAACAGCATGTGGTTCCCCAAGTTGTCCACCAAGAGCTCCTCGGGGAACTTGACCAGGTAGTCACGGCTGTGCCGCTGCGTGGGGATGCACTCCTCCATGATCCGCTCCAGGACGGCCAGCAGGTGAGCCTGGGGAAGGCAGGGGTGTCACCCGCGGCTTCCCGGAGGGGCCGAGTCATAGCGGGATCCGGGCTGTCCCCGTACCTGGCTGAAGTGGAGCTGGTTGAGGAGCACCAGGTACTGCTGCGGATCTAGTTCGGCATCCAGCCCATTGATCTCGGCCACCACCCGTGTCACTCTCTCGTCGGCAAAGAAGAACTGGGAGAGCAGGCGTGGGTCGGAGCGCTGCGGGAAGAGCAGAGGGGTGATGGTGGGGGCACCCCGCATCTCCACGTGCTGCTTCAGCGGGATCCCAAATCTCCCATTCCCACAGTCGTGGAGGGATCGGACCCCACGTATCCACAAACACCTATTCGGGCAGGTACGTGGGACCTCCCACGGCAGCTCTGGCTCCGCCCGGGGAGCGCCGCCCTCCCCACCCACCCGTGCCTCAGTTTCCCCGGGGGCAGAGCAGGATGAACAAGCTCAGCCGCATCCCAGCAGCTTTGGAAGCGATCCGTGCCTGGCTGTAAACACCGGGAAAGGTCCTCCGGAGTCCCCCCCGCTTCTTCCTCCCGCTCCACCACGAGGGATCCGCGCCGCACCCCCCTCCGCCCGGGATCGCCGGAGCTCCTGGATCCCCCCGACGGGGGCCGTCCGGGGGCTCCGCCGGTCCCGGGAGCAGGGAGGGCGGTCCCGGTGCGATCCCCCTGGTCTCACCTTGGGTCGGCGGAGCCATCGGCGCAGGGCAGCGGGCAGCATGGCGCGTCCCGCAGCTCTGCCGCCGCCCGGCTCCCCGCGCCCGCCGCTCGCCGACGGGGCGGGTCGGCACCGGGCACCGCCCGGGGGGCGGATCGGAGCGGTGTCCGCCCAGTCCCGGCACCGGGACGACCCGTCCGCTCCTCGACGGACCGGTTCTCTGTGATGGGAAGGGTGAGGGTGCGTCTGCCGTGGGGCGGGATGGGTTTCACCGCCGGCTTTCCTTCCCGGTCTCGGTTCCTACCTCAAATTCCCAACTGCATCCCCAGCTATCCTCTCCCTGTTCCTTTCTCCCTTCAGCCCAACCTTCCGGAGACAGGGACACCTCAGCGCTTCCCACAGCCCCCGAGCATTCCCGGAGTGATGGGGACCACCAGGAGAAGCACCCGCAGGCATCTTTACTGTGCAGGGCATGGGATGCGGAGCCGGGTAATGCAGTGGGAAGGAAGTAAAGTGGCCCCTCGGTGGGACAAAGAGGAACCAAGTGGCCAAGAAGAGGTCTCAGGGTGTTGGGCACAGTAAACTGCCCCGGCTGTACCAAAGGACGTGTTTGCTCCAGACCTGGCACTGCTGGCCACAGGATGTGGGTGCCGATAATTCAGGTGGCTGAAAGCCTAATGGGGTGGATTCATGGGTAAAAAATCCGTGGAGAATGATTGAACAAACACGGCAGCGGCATGTCCTCGGCTTCCGAAAGTCTCTGAGTCATGGCAGTGCCCAGGCTGCGCGGGATGGGTGCAGGTGTGGGACTGGCCCTGGTGTTGGGGCTCCCTGTGTACCCCACAGACTCCAGCTCTGTTTTCAGCCATGTCCTGGTTCCCATAGGTGAGGATTCCTGTGCACAAAGTGAGACTGGAGCCTTGCTTGTCCCACAGGTCCCCGCAGATCTGGGCACCACAATAAAAGAAGGATATAAGCTATTAGAGAGTGTCCAAAGCAGGCTGCAAAGGGTCTAGAGGGGAAATCACATGAAAAGCTGCTGAAGTCCCTTGGTCTGTTCAGTCTGGAGGAGACTGAGGAGAGACCTCATTATGGGCTGCAGCTTCCTCAGGAGGGGCAGCTGAGGGCAGCTCCAATCTCTGCTCTCTGTGGTAGTAACAGGACCCGAGGGAATGCCTGGAGCTGTGTCAGGGGAAGTTTAGGCAGGATATTAGGAAAAGGTTCTTTGCCCAGAGGGTGGTTGGGCATGAACAAGCTCCCCAGGGAAGTGGTCATGACCCCAAGCCTGCCAGAGCTCCAGGAGTATTTGGACTGCTCTTAGGCAGAGGGCGAGATTTTTGGGGTTGTCCTGTGCAGGGCCAGGAATGACAGAATCATAGAATAGTTTGGACGTGACCTTAAAGATAATTTCGTTCCACCCCTCTGCCATGCACAGGGACACCTTCCACTAGACCAGGTCACTCCAAACCCCGTCCAACATAACTTGGCCTTGAACACCTCCAGGGATGGGGCAGGCACAGCTTCTCTGGGAACCCTGTGCCAGGGACTCACCACCCTCACAGGGAAGACTTTTTTCCTAATATCTAATCTAGTCTAATCCTGCTGTCTTTCAGTTTGAGCCCAAGGAGCTGCACTCCGGTGGTCCAGCTGGGGATACAGTCTCGATGCAGCCCCGATCACGACTGAGGCACCGGCGCCTTTAGGACCCGCGGGAGCCTCGGGGAGCGGGCGCGGATTCGAACTCGCGGTGCTGCCGCCACTCCTCCTGTCCGCCAGGGGGCGCAGCGCTGCCCTCTCGCAAGATGGCGGCGGCGGCTTCACCTCCCCGAGCGCTTCCCCCCTCCCTCCCTCCCTCCTTCCCGCGGGCAGGGGCCGGACGGGCCGCGCCGCCATATTGGCTGTTGTCCTGGCTGCGGCGGGCTCGCCATGACTCGCCGGCGGAACAAGGCGGCAACGGCGGCAACGGCGGCGGCAGCGGCAGCAGGTGGCTCCGGGCCTCGTCGTGACAGGATGGCGGGTCCCGACGTCGGGCCTCCCCCGCCGCCACCACCACCGGAACCGCCCGCCCCGCCTGAGGTGGCGGCGGCGGCGGGCAGCGGCGGGGAGTCGGGCAGAGGCAGCGCGCAGGTACCGGCGTAGCGCTGCGGCGGGCACGGGGCTGGCTCTGAGGGGGGGTTTCAGCCTGGGCGGGGATGGGGCCCAGCCCCTTCCACCCCATCCCCCCCCGGGCCCTGCCGCATCCCCGCCCCGACCCCCGACTCGGAGCATCCCTGCGGATGGGGCTCGGACGTTCCCACAGCGCCCCGCGGGAGGGCCGAGCCCTGCCACAGCCCTGCCACAGCCTTGCCGCTGGGCGATGGCAGGTGGCTCCAGCATCCTCATTCAGCGCGCTTCTCCCTGCTGGACACACCTGGCTGCCGCCACCTGCTCCGGGTTATGGGCAGGGAGGCGGGGGTGGGCACCGGGTGTGGATGTGCTGGGTGGATTGGGGACAGCCGTGGTGTCACCCGCCGTGGTGTCACCCGCCGTGGTGGCTGTGTCAGCTGGGACGTGGGGTGGCCTGGTTGCTCCCCCCTCGCCATGGGTGGGCAGCGGGGCTGTGCCCCCACTCTGCTCTCCTTGGCCTCTGACCTTTGCTTCACCTTGAGCCTGCAGACGCCATCTGTTTGGCAGCAGCAGTTCAATGCACGGCTCATTGTGGCAGGACCCCGCTGTGCCGGCAGACAATGGGGGCCCCCTCGCCCGCGCCACGCCGGGCTCGTCACGGCTGTCAGGGCTCCAGCGAGCCCGAGGGATGCAGCCCAGCTCCTGCAGGGAAGCCCCAACCTGGCAGTGCCTGTGCGAGGAGAGAGTGAAGCAGCTCTGGGAGCTGCACCCCACCCTAGCACGTCGGCACCGCTGGCTGTGCAGAACAAAGAGGCGGGAGAGAGGGCTTGGGGCTCTTGGGTGACACAGTGGGGGCATCTTTGATGGGCAAGGAGGGAGAGCTGAGGCTGCCAGACCCACCCTTCGTATCCCTGTGTGGGATTTCTGTGGATATTGCTTTGCCATACAAGTCCTCTCAGTCTCACTGTACTAGAGGTGATGATGGGAGTTGCTGATGGCTTCCCAGCCTTGCTTGGTGACAAAGCTGGCTCTTTGGCATGCTGTGATCTTCCCAGAAGTCCAGACACTCCCAAGCAGGCACATGGCAGGTTGGCAACAGCTGGTCAGCCTGAGGCTGCTCTGCTCCAGTGGGAGAAGGTGCACTGCCACATGCAGCCTACAAGAATTTCCTTGGTTTGGTGTCAGTGTCCTGAGGTCTCCTTCACTGCCTCATCTGCCCCACATCTGCACCAGATCACACCTGGGTGACTCACAGTCTGTGTGTCCTTCCTCAGGTGCTGCCCACCACCAACCAGTCCGTGCAGACGTGCTGCCTGCTCTGTCATCGGGAGCGCAAGGACTGGGGAGGGCCGTCCCACAATGGGCTGGTTTCCCCGGGCGAGAGGCTGCCACCAGACTTCGTGCCAACGCTCGTGCAGAACCTCCTGGGAGAAATGCCACTGTGGATCTGCCAGAGCTGCCGGAAGAGTGTGGAGGAGGAAGAGCGACGGGCGGTGCAGGAGCAGGCCCTGGCGGTATGCGGTTACGGAGCTGGGGTTTGAAAGCCAGGGCTGTAGCTGTGGGAATGTGGCACTGACCACGCTGTGGCACTGACTGGGTGTGTGGGTCCCATCTTCACTCTGAGCTGTGTCCCAGACATCCCAGCCTTTACTTCGCTTCCCAGGACTGCCTCTGGCTCAGCAGGGACAGGCCCTGTTGGGGCTGTGTGTGATACTGTGGGGGCTCATCCAGCAGCCTGCCATGGCTTGGAGCTGCCGGGCTGGCAAGGCTGACAGTGCCACTGCTTTCCTGCCAGCCCCGCTCTGCTGTGTGTTGTGCCATGTCCCCCGGCCCCAGGGCTGCTCCCTTCATGACGCAGAGAGAGGCAGCGGCTGCCAGGGCAAGTGCCTGCCTGTGCGTGGGGCTTGGGTAGAGGAGCTGCCTCCTGCCTGGCTTTATTTAACCCTGTCTTGGTGTGAGTGGGACCAGCACAGGCGTGTGGCCCTTGGCATGGCCCAGCCTCTGTGAGCCAGGCTGTATTGGTGTTGGATGGAGGGGGTGTTTGTCACTCCCAAGACAGTGACAGAAGTGGTTCACGTGAGCTGAGCCTCTGCTACAGTGGAGAGAGTCTTGGTGCTGACATTCTGGGGCCGAGGGTGTCCCCTCAGCCACTTCATTCTGTGTTTCCTTTGATAGGTCTCCTTATCCCACACATCCTGCAAGTCGCAGTCTTGTGGGGGTGGTTCACACTCCTCTTCCTCCTCCTCCTCATCTTCTTCTTCCTCGTGCCACGGGAACTCAGGGGACTGGGACCCCAGCTCGTTTCTGTCTGCTCACAAGCTCTCGGGCCTCTGGAACTCGCAGCACACCAACGGGACTGCACAGGGCAGCCCCCTTGGGACCCCCACAGCTGCACTAGGTGAGTTGAGCAAAGCTTTCTGCTCAGTTCTTAGGTGGTTTCCTTGTGGGCAAGGGTGGGCAGGCTGGGCCTCTGAATCTCAATTCCAGCAGCATATTGGGCCCCTTTGAAAAAGGCAGATGGTGCTGGGATTCAGCCCCAGCTCCACTTTCCTTCCAGGTGACAAGCACCCCGGCCTTGCTCTGTCTCCGGAGTGCGCCAGCCAGGTGTCAGCCATGGCGCCGGGGCTGAAGGGCTGTCCCTACAGCCACACGGCCTCTGCCACCTCCAGCAATGCCACGCCGGGTTCGCCTCTGCCTACCTCACTCGACTTCTGCAAGACGCTGCCGAAGCAGTTCAAAAGCTTGTGCCGGAGGGCCACCCCGCCAGGTACGTGCCCAGGGACAGCACCGGCCACAGCCTCCCAGCCTGCTGCTCCAGAGCCTTTCCCCTTGCTCTGTTCTACGTGGGGCAGGGCTGGATCCTGTGGGGGAGGCACACTGACCCCAAGGTCCTGTATGAGCAGGGATGGCTTCTGTCTCAAGCACTCTGATGTCTGAGAGGAGAAACAGCTTATGCAAAGGTGGTGGGTGGCTCTGAGCGTGGCTTGTTCCATACAGCACAGCCAGTGTCTGATTGCCTCTACTCCTGCCTCTCTGCAGGTGAGGCCTTCCACTCCTCAGAGCATCATCAGCACTCCGACCTCACTGCTCCTCCCAACAGTCCCACCGGCCTCCCCTCCCAGCCACCGGCGCTGATCCCTTCCAAGCAGACACCTCCCCATCCAGGGCCCTTCAGCTCCCCACCGCACATCCCGCTGGGCACCTCCTCGCAGGCCGCGCTCTTCCCTGCTCCCAGCGCGCAGGCAGCAGCCCCCAAGCCGGTGTCTGAGTCCCCTCCGGCCAGCACGGCCTCACACAGCCCAGGGCCGTGCAAGAGCCCTCACTTGCCCCCTGCCAATGTGCCGCTGCTGAAGATGCCGCCGCCACTGTCGGGCTGTGCTCATCCCTGCAATGGGCACTGCAGCACTTCACTCATCCCTCCTCCTGCCTCCCACCAGCTGCCCAGCACGAACAGGTGAGTAGAGGAGCCCTGCCTGCTTCCAGCCTCTCCTTGCAGAGTCACATGCCTTTCCTCCCATCCCTACCCATGGATGCACTTTTCCCTGTGGAAGGGCTGACCACTCTGACACGTGGTGCAGGAAGCTGCTCTCTTTGTGGGCCAGTTCCACTGCTGCAGACTAAAGGTCAAGCTCTTTCTCTCCCAACACATGTTCCTCCTGTGGTTGTCCTTTGGTTCTGCGGTGCAGAAGAGGCTCTGCTTCTTCTCCAGCTAAAATACCAAAGGAACACCCTGGTCAACTTGCTGTTGGCCAGCAGGACCTAGTCAGTGAGACCTGTCAGGACCTGTAGTACGACAGTACTGAGCAAAGGTCTTTGAGAAGATGAAGCCTGTGGAGTTGTTCTGATCACTTGTTCCTCCGGTCCTCTCTGGGCTGCCTGTGCCCTGGAAGAGAGCACATTGGTTCCTCTGCTAATTAGCTGTCTCTGTGGAGAGTCAGTCAGGTCCTGAGCTGGATCTTGAGGAATGACACTGTGGGTTGTGCTCTAGCCTCCTTGTCTCTGAGCTGGGTAGCCTTAGCCCTTGTGAGCTGGGCCTGCCTCATGTGGGGATGTCTGGCAGCTGCACAGTCCCAGTGCCCCTCACCTGTGCTACCTGCCACCCCCAGTGAGTACCACGCCCTGCCCAGCTCTCAGCCCAGAGCCTGGCTCACTGGGGCTCTGCTGCAGCAGCCTCCTGCTGGCCAGAGGCCCTGAGGGCTGGGAGCAACAGATTGCTGCTGCTGTGGGCTCCTCGGGCATCCTCCCCAGAACAGGAGAATGCAGTGGAGAGTGTCCTGCAAAGCCTTCTGCTTGGTCACAAGCTTCCCCAGGAGGGCTGTTCCTACACACATAGCATGGGGCACTTTTTGAGATCCCTTGGCGCCTGCTCACCTCTCGCCCTTGTCCTCAGGGATCCCTCTTGCAAAGGGCACAAATTCCCGAATGGTACCAGCTGCCATCCGCCACAGCCCTGCGAGGCAGACGAGGGACTTGGGGAAGATGAGGACAGCAGCTCAGAGCGCAGTTCCTGCACCTCCTCCTCCACCAACCAGAAAGATGGGAAGTTCTGCGACTGCTGCTACTGTGAGTTCTTCGGCCACAACGCGGTGAGTGAGGGGCTGGTCTGCAGCCACCCCTGGTCCTTGCTCTGCGTGGGGAGACATCACTCGGTCCCTGTGCCTGGAGTGTGGAGGTGGGCAGGTCTGGCCACGGCTGTTTCCTGCAATACATCCCCCACTTCCTTTCTACCCTGCTTCATCAGCCTGTTGGTCCCTTGCTCCTGACTCGCAGCCGCCTGCCCAGCCCCAGGGCTCGGAGCAGCTGGCCAAGCCCTGTGGCTTCACGGTGGAAGAGCTCAGTAGGCTATGCTGACTTGTCTTGCTGAGACCGCAGGGAAGGGAGTGGCTGAAAGGTCATGGGGGGCTGTTGGGGGAGCTGGGGCTGCCTTCCCCTCATGCTGGCTGGTGCCTTGCTGACAGCACTTGCCTTCCACAGCCCCCGGCCGCTCCCACGAGCCGCAACTATGCTGAGATCCGAGAGAAGTTGCGTTCACGCCTCACCAAGAGAAAAGAGGAGCTGCCACAGAAACTAGGGCACAACAGCAGCTCAGGAGAGCCTGCTGTGGACCACCGCAATGTGGACGAGCTGCTGGACTACATCAACAGCACGGAGCCCAAGCCCTTGAACAGTGCCAAGGCGGCCAAACGGGCACGGCACAAGCAGAAGAAGAAGGTGAGACTGGGCAGGGGCTGGGGCTGCAGGAGGAGGGCCGGGCAGGGCTGTGCTGCTGGCAGGGCTTTTCCTTCTCTCCCTTGCATCCGTTTGGGTTCTTGAATTCTGTGTCACTCTTGCTCAAGGTGGCAGCAGTGCCTGGCCCCATGTAGGACTCCCCCTGCCTCTGATCCTGCAGAGGGTGGCCCAGCCCTCCTGGGTGCTTTGGATGCACTGTCCTGTCTGCTCCATACTGCATTCTGACACCATGCATCTCTGGTAGGGAAAGATGGTGCCATGATGGCTCTTTCTGGTGCCTGGTGCCGAAAACAGTGTCAGGTATGCAGCGTCCAGCTGTTGCAGTGTCCATGGGGGACATGTGACAGTTTTGGGGCTGTGGAAGATGTGGCATGGCTATGCTGAGCAGCTGCCCTTGGGTTTGCTGTCAGGCAAAGCTAGAGCAAAGCTCTGTGTCCTGCACCCATGGTTCTGTGGCCCAGCCCAAATGATCCTCATGGCACCTGTGTTGCAGGAGAAGGAGAAAGCCCAGCTGGAGGCAGAGGCCCAGAAGCGGGCAGAGCGTGCCCCTGCAGCCAGCCAGGCCAGGGAGCCGGCCGAGGAGAAGCTTCTGGAGTGGCCGGAGCTGGAGCTGGAGCGGGTGAACAGCTTCCTCAGCAGCCGGCTGCAGGAGATCAAGAACACCATCAAGGACTCCATCCGGGCCAGTTTCAGCGTCTACGACCTCAACCTGGATGTCAATGACTTCCCCAAGAAGGCAGCTGTCCTGGAGCAGAAGAACCTGCTCTCCAACCTCAACGGGTCTTCTGACCTACAGGACATAGACCTGGCGCTGGCCCCGCTCAGCCTGGGCCCTGCCAAGAGCCACACGCTGCTGCGGGGTGAACTGAGCCCCCGATGGGGCGAGGGGCCCGGGGAGCCCCCGCCAGCACCACCGGCCGAGAATGGCGTGGTAAAACGCCTCAGCGCCGTGCCCAGCCTGTCCCGCATGATCTGGGTGCAGTCCAAGGCTGCGGACTCTGCTGCAGATGGCAATGGGCTGAGCCCAGAGCCCAAGGAGGGACCGCAGCCCAAGGGGCCAGAGCCGCCAGAGTCGCTGCCTGCGGGGAGCCGGCAGCGGAAGAACAAGCGGCAGAACGGGCAGGCAAAGAAAGGAGAGGGCAGCACGCCTGTGCCCAGCGGCCAGGCCCGGCTGGAGAGCCCTGGTGTGAAGGGGGGGCAGGTGCTGGGAACCAAGCACCCTTCCAAGGCCAGTGCCCCGGAGCCACAGCGGGCAAGCAGCTGTGCCGAGCCCGGGGAGAACGGAAAGGGGCAGCCTTGGGGCTGCAGCAGCACTGCCAGGGTGGAGAAGGAGAAAACCAGCGAGTGGAAAGGCCGGAGGGGAGAGGGGAAAGTAGAGCTGCCGGAGCTGTCACCACAGCAGCCACCTGCCCTGGCCACCCACCTTGCCCTGGGGGGCTCCCCGCAGCCCAAGGGCAAGAGCAGGAAGAGCCGAAACAAAGTGGAGAAATCCAATACCTCGATCGGTGAGTGCTGGGAGCACTGCTCTGCACCACCATCCCCGCGGTGACCCCTTGCCCAGCTGGCAGCCTCTCCCTGCCCTGCAATGCTGACCCTCTGCTCTGCTTTCCCAGATGATGTGTTCCTGCCCAAGGACCTGGACGGGGCAGAGATGGACGAGACTGACAGAGAAGTGGAGTATTTCAAAAGGTGAGGGGGGAGCCCTGCAGGGCTGAGCTCTGCCAGCAGGGCTGGAGGCATGAAGGGGCCGGGAGCTGACTGGGGTTGGGGTCACAGAAGGGCTGGAGGTCCCGCTGGGCTGGGAACTGACCGGAGTTGTCCTCTCCCTGTCAGGTTCTGCCTGGACTCGGCCAAGCAGACGCGGCAGAAGGTGGCCGTGAACTGGACCAACTTCACCCTGAAGAAAACCACTTCCAGTGCAGCCCAGTGAGGTGCGGAGGGGCCATCCCCACCCACCCACGGCCGCTCGCCTCTCCTCACTGTGCCCCCCGCCTCACCTTGGTGGGTCCCCTCCTTCGCGGGGGGCCCCGGTGCTCTCCTGCCCCGCGGGGACCCCCGGGGCTCCCTCCAACCTCCTGCCCCTCCCCGCGGGGTGATCCCGGCCGTCCCGTCCCCCTCTCCGCGGGCACGCGGTTCCCCGTGCCGCGGGGAAGGACCGTGCTGGACCCAATAAAGAACTTTTTAATTTTTTATTTTATTTAAACCCCGGTGTCTGCTGCTTTCTGCCGCGCCGAGGAAGTTGGTGTACGGGGGGAGGGGGTAGGTGTAGAACACATTCTGCGCAAGTTTGGCCGCTGCGGGGACCTGTCGTGCCGAGTCGCAGCTGCCGTCCAGAGGCGCGCTCTGGGCGTTGCTAGGCGATTACGCTGTGCGGATGACGTCACTTCCTGAATATCTTCCGGGAAGGAACCATGGAGGCCGTGGCGGAGCGGAAGGTGGGATCCGGCTCGGCCCCCGGTACCTCCCGCTCTGCGCTCCCGGTGCCGCTCCGGGCTCCCCTCACCGCATGTCTCCCCACAGAGGCAGCGCGAGGAGCCGGCGGACACGTCCGACCTCTCTGGAGAGGATGATGACGACTACGTGCCGTACGTGCCCGTCAAGCAGCGCAAGCAGCAGATGGTAATGGGGTAACGGGGCTGTTCGGGGAGGGCTCCAAGCGGCCCTTCCGCCGCGAGGCTGCTCACTCCGCCTCGATCCGCGTCCTTGCAGCTGCAGAAGCTGCTGCAGATGCGGCGGAAAGTGGTGTCAGAGGAGGAGCAGCGGGACAGCGGGAGCGAGCAGCGCGGGGACGAGGATGATATCCCGCTGGGGCCCCAGTCCAACATCAGTCTGCTGGACCAGCACCAGCACCTCAAAGAGAAGGCAGAAGGTAAGGCAGGAGCTGGTGGCGGGACTGGGTGGCTTTCAGGGGACAGCAAACCCCCTCATTGTTTCTTGGCTCTTCCCCAGCTCGAAAGGAGTCAGCCAAGGAGAAGCAGCTGAAGGAAGAAGAGAAGATCCTGGAGAGCGTGGCAGAGGGCCGAGGTGAGTGGTAGCTCTGTGTCTCAGATCTGTCTCCAGAGCTCCTAGGGCAGCAGGAGAGCTGTTCCCTTCCTTGGGAATGCTCATACTCAGGGGTGGGACTGGAGGTGACAATGCATCCCCTCAGCTGGCACTGCCTGGCTTAGCAGAGACGTGGCTGTGACAGGGCTCTGGGCACAGCAGCACTTGGTGTTCCTATACTGCTTCTCCTCTTCTGTCTCCAGACATGGTCTCCCAAACTGTTTGCCCAAGTAGCTCTCAGTGAGGTTGATGTGGATGTGGAGAGTTTGGTCTGACTGATGATCTTTGTTCCTGCAGCTCTGATGTCAGTAAAGGAGATGGCCAAGGGCATCACCTATGATGACCCAATCAAAACCAGGTAAGGTTCACAACACAGCTCAGAAGCTGTCCTTCTGAAAACATCACTTTATCATGGCTGAAGAGAACTAAAAGCCACAGAGTCTCGCAGGAACAGTGTGCCTCTGCAGCCTCTTGCCTGAGTGACTGGCTTTTTGTCATTATCTGTAAAATCAAATGCTGTTGAGTCACACTGGATGTTGTTTTGTGTACAGTAAAGTTTGATAAAGGACATTTATGTTAAACTAGAAGCCCTAAGGGTTGTCTTCAGGTCTGGGAGGTCACTAAGCTAGAGAAAGAGTCTAGAGGAGCCTTTGGAGTCAGTGCTGCTTGAGGCAGCATTGTGGTGGTTGATCAAAGATTGGAGTCAATGATCTCAGAGGTATTTTCCAACTTCAGTGATTCTGAGGCAGTGGCAGGGAGATGATTGAAGTGTGTCCAGACATTTTTGTCATGTTCCATCCACCATCCATAGGCTGTTCTCAGCTATTAGCTTAACACTTTTCACTGAGATTTTGAGGAAGGGTTTAATGCATGGAACTGGCTCAGATCTGCTCCTACACTCACTCCATAGAGCCCCTTGGGGTTATCTTTTTTATGTGATGGGATAATGGAGCCTAACAGAGAGTTCCCCTGAATTCCTCCATGGGAGCTGCTGGTTCAGGAGCCCTCATCTCATTCTGCACCATGACCTATTTCTGTTGCTTTCACAGCTGGAGAGCCCCTCGCTACATCCTGGGCATGTCAGAGGCACGGCACGACCGTGTACGCAAGAAGTACCACATCCTGGTGGAGGGGGAGGGCATCCCACCCCCTATCAAGAGCTTCAAGGAGATGAAGTTCCCAGCAGGTAGGCCAGGAGAGGAGCCTGGAAAGGGATCCCACCTTTTTTCTGGCTGTTGGCCTGAGGGGTGTTTGTCACTGGTGGAAGAGCTGCTGCTGGGACCTGGGTGGAAAAAGAGAGGAAATAGTTCAGGTCATGAACATACTTTGTCCCTTGTTCTCTGACAGCTATCCTGAGAGGCCTGAAGAAAAAAGGAATCCAGCAGCCAACACCCATACAGATCCAAGGCATCCCCACAATGTGAGTGCTCTGTCCCCATTCCAGAGTACAGAGCAGTTGCTCCCACAGCCCATTCAGGGGTGTGGACTGAGTGCTCTTCCCTGGTGGTAGATGCACCCTTGTCACCTTGCTCAGCCCTGGAGGTTTGAGCTGTTCCATGATGTTCCTCCTCTCCATCTGCTCCATTTCTCTGGCAGCCTCTCAGGAAGGGATATGATTGGCATTGCATTCACTGGCTCTGGGAAGACCTTAGTGTTCACTCTCCCAGTGATCATGTTCTGCCTGGAGCAGGAGAAGAGGCTGCCATTCTCTAAGCGAGAAGGACCCTATGGACTCATCATCTGTCCCTCGGTGAGTGGCAGGAGGAGGCTGTGATTGACTTGCAGTGGCAATCCTAAATTCTGCCTGCACAGAGGTGTGAGAATGAGCTGGTTTTGTCTCCGTAGCGGGAGCTGGCCCGGCAGACCCATGGCATCCTGGAGTACTACTGTCGTCTGCTGCAGGAGGATGGGCTGCCCCCACTGCGCTGCGCCCTCTGCATTGGGGGCATGTCTGTCAAGGAGCAGATGGAGACCATCAAACAGTAAGATTTTCTGGGGGAGTCCATGCTCTGTTTTCTGATAGGAGGCTAGGGAGTGGCACCCTGACTTCAGGGCAGCGTAGGGGTGAAAGTGGTGTGCCAGGGAGGTGTCCTGAATGGGGCAGGAATGCTGAGGGCCTGACTGCAGCCTCCTCTCACCCCACAGTGGGGTACACATGATGGTGGCAACGCCTGGGCGTCTGATGGACCTGCTGCAGAAGAAGATGGTGAGCCTGGACATCTGCCGGTACCTGGCCTTGGATGAGGCTGACAGGATGATCGATATGGGCTTTGAGGGCGACATCCGTACCATCTTCTCCTACTTCAAGGTACTGAATTGCCATGATAGGAGCATCCTGAAGCTCAATCCTGCATCTGTCAGGTTGGGTGAGTGCTAGAGGCTTCTTCCCTGTGCAGGGCCAGCGGCAAACCCTCCTCTTCAGTGCCACAATGCCCAAGAAGATTCAGAACTTTGCCAAGAGTGCCCTGGTGAAGCCCATCACCATTAACGTTGGGCGAGCGGGTGCTGCCAGCCTGGATGTTGTGCAGGTGAGGTGTTTGGGTGCTCCCTGTGCCTGTGTGGGCCAGAAACATTCTTGAGGACACTTAATTCCTTCTGCCAGGGAGCTGGAGGTCGTGGCCCTCCTTCCCAGTTGGCTAAGGGATACCAAGCAGTGGCAGTTTCTCTGCTGCCTGACCCATGTCTCTGCTTGTTCCTAGGAGGTAGAATATGTGAAAGAGGAGGCCAAGATGGTGTACCTGTTGGAGTGCCTGCAGAAGACCCCTCCACCTGTGAGTATGCTGGGAACAATGTGGTCACGCTGGGGCATGCAGGGAGTTGGCAGGGGGACCCCCTGTGTGGAGCTCATACTCCACATATGAGCAGGTCCTGGGACCAGCAGTGCTGTGTGCTCTGCTCAGCAAGAGGGAATGGGCTTCCCCAGGGGGCTGTGCTGGTGCCAGCCTGCAGACAGGGCTCTGATATGATACCTGTGCTGCCGCAGGTGCTGATCTTCGCAGAGAAGAAGGCAGATGTCGATGCAATCCATGAGTACCTCCTGCTCAAGGGTGTGGAAGCTGTGGCCATCCATGGAGGGAAAGGTCAGTGAGGTCCTAGAGAGGCCTGGACTCCTGGTATGACCCCACTTCTGCCAGGAATGTGTGTGGCCATGGGAGGTGCCAGCCTGAAGCAGTTGTAGATGGTGTGAGGAAGAGCTGTGGGAGTGTCAGGAGTGAGCTCCACATTGTACATAGCATGCATAAACACAGTGCAGGTCCCTATGGAATGTAGAGGCCCCTCTGCACCCTCTCTGGGAGAAAGGCCACCTGAGGAAGCGATGCTTGACTCTGAGGCCATAGCGTTTGCTGCAATAGGTAGGGCTGGGAGCTCTGCCCTTGCTAATCTTCTCTGCTGGGCTTTTGCAGATCAGGAAGAACGGACCAAAGCCATAGAGGCCTTCCGGGATGGGAAGAAGGATGTCCTGGTTGCCACTGACGTCGCTTCCAAGGGCCTGGACTTCCCAGCCATCCAGCATGTCATCAACTACGACATGCCAGAGGAGATTGAGAACTATGGTAGGCACTGGGCCTTGTGGGAGGGGTCTAGAGGCCAGCAATGCTCTGTGCCTGTCTCTGCAGTGTCTTGGGGCAGGGATGGTCTGTTACACTGTGCTACCTGGGGCTGATCCTGTCCTTGTCTCTGCAGTTCACCGCATTGGGCGTACGGGCCGTTCAGGCAACACTGGCATTGCCACCACCTTCATCAACAAGGCCTGTGGTGAGGAACAGCACGGGGCTGGGGGCTGCAAGAGGCAGCTGGGCAGTGGCAAGGGGGTGTTCTGAGCAAGCAGGATGGCTTTGCCTGACCTATGTCTCTGCCCTCAGACGAATCGGTGCTGATGGACCTGAAGGCTCTACTCCTGGAGGCGAAGCAGAAAGTGCCACCTGTGCTCCAGGTGCTGCACTGTGGAGATGAGACAATGCTGGATATTGGAGGTGAGAGACCCCAGGTTGACACAGGGACCTCGTGCTGGGCTGCTGTGAAATCTGGGCTCCAGACGGGACCCTCCAGCTCCCAGTGCCACAGCATTGGGGAGACACTGGTGCAGCCTCTTTGCTCTGGGGTGGGGGCTGCTGTCCTGGCGTGGCACTGTGTTGTCCTGGCCTTGACCTCGTTCCTCCCATTGCAGGTGAGCGAGGCTGTGCCTTCTGTGGTGGCCTGGGCCATCGCATCACAGACTGCCCCAAGCTGGAGGCGATGCAGACCAAGCAAGTCAGCAACATTGGCCGCAAGGACTACCTAGCCCACAGCTCTATGGACTTCTAGCCTGGAGAGTGTGCTGTCCCTGGATGGGCCTGAGTTCCCTTTCAACCCAGGGGCCTGTCTTGCACTTCTGTGGCCCCTTTTCCAGAATTTTGGTCACTGGACTGGGACTGTTGCCAGCTCAGCCTGACAAAGCTCCTGCCCCGGAAGGAAATGTATGGAGCTGTGCTGCAGCAGCCCATTACATCAGCGGTGTGTTGGGCAAGCAGGTAGCAGTGCCTCGGGGCAAGAGAAAGCCCCAGGTGGGATGACTGATCTAGCCAGCTGCC
The DNA here is from genome assembly GCF_052056855.1 of Sturnus vulgaris. Lineage (NCBI taxonomy): Eukaryota > Metazoa > Chordata > Aves > Passeriformes > Sturnidae > Sturnus > Sturnus vulgaris. The sequence continues at coordinate 3,400,649 of NC_142257.1, read as the reverse complement.
TGCTGCCCCTGCCAGCCCCCTCCAGTGGTGAGGTCAGGGTCTTCTGTTGCTCCTCACAAATCCACCCAGATTCTCTGAGTCCATCTCCCTCACCTGGATTGGTGCATTCTCAGTGGTGGCTGTTCCTATCTCCCCAGACATGCTGGGAGGATGCAGCCAGGGTGAGGTGGAGCATGGTGTGCTCATGTCAGGCGCTCCCCGAGATGCTTCCTGTGCTCTTCCCCCGCGTTCTGCCCCACTGCCCTGCTGTGAGGGGGAGGGCGGGCACATGGACACCTCCTATGGCCCAGCCTCTGTCCCCCATCCCCACACCCCAAAAAGGGGAAGTCTCTCTGAAAAGGAAGTCTGCCCCATGCCTTTCCTTCTACTGCAGTAGTCACATTTTCTCTGCTGCGGGTAGCACGAGTCCCTGATCCTTGTGCTAGCTGCCAGAGTGAACTGGGCCCATGGAGAGACCAGTGAAGGATGGGATCCTCTATGTGCAGCACACCAAATTTGGAAAGGTAAAGGGTGGATTTGGGGTTGGTAGAGGGTTTGCCCTGATTTGTCATGATGCCGGGCCTAGCTCTGGGCCCTCAGCAGCCTGGGAAGGGGCAACTGGAGCCAGACCCATTGGAGCTGCCTTTGGGGGAGCCCTGGGCTCAGCAGCCCCCTAAGTGGGGCTTTCCCTTGTGGCTGAGGGTACTCATCTGTGTGGGCACCCACTCTGGCTCGCCCATGTGTTGGGTCCTTCTTGCTTGATCACCACGTGATTCGCAATGGAAAAATAAACTTGCGTTAATGTGGCGCAGCTCTAGCGTGTGTGTGTGTGTGAGTGGGGCCCTGGGGCAGCATGTGGGACGTGTCCCTGTGCCTTCCATCGGCCTGGCCCTCAGGAGCCAGCACCATCCGGTGATACCCTGATGGCCTGGGCTGATCCTCTGTGCGCTTGGAGGGGCACTAAGTGCTGCAGCCCTCGGGGCAGGGTATGGGTGAGAATACCTGGAGTCGGGCCAGCTCCAGGGAGCTGTTGGGTGTTGGCAAAGTAGGTCCTGCTGGCACACTGGTCATGCCATGACAGGGCGGCCATGTCCTGTGGAGGTCTCAGTGGACTTCAATCACACTCAGACTTCCCAGCCAGACAAGAGCCAAGCCCTGAAGGTGCAGCAAGCAGCCCTGTGTGTGAGGACCTGGTGCCCTGCCATGGAGGCAGGTGGGCTGGGGGCGGTGGGTATTTTGGGTGCTTGGCTGCATCTGGTTCCTGCAGGTGGAGGCTCTGCTGCACTTTTGAGGTACATGGTGGCACGCGCCCCCGCTATCCCATGACAGACTGGGAAGGTGCTGGTGCTGTAGAGGCTCCCCTGGGAGGAAGCGGGCTGCTCAGCAGATGTGAGGCTGCCAGCAGGAGCCTCAGCAGCTCAAAATGGTTTTAATTTGCATCAGGGTCTGTCCTGAGAACAGCTTGAGAGCTCAGCTGCAGGTTGGCAGGTCAGCACTTGCAGAAGGGAACAAAGAGCAGGACCTGGTGCTCAGGGAGTTGGAGTGAGTGTGACTCACCCAGTAAGGCATGCCAAGCCTGCTCGGGACAAGGCCCCCCTCAGCCCAGCTTTGGGCCTGCCCTGCCCCACAGTTCATAGGTCTGTGTTGGCCCCTGCTCTCTGTGCCCTCCAACAGCATCTGGCACTTGTAGGCCGGAACTCCCCTATGCCCCTCGTGCCCTGTGTGGTTCTTCCTGAGCACTGCTGGCCCTGTGTGGAGGGCAGTGCTGCCAGATGCAGTGGCCAGCTCTTCCCTGACCTGTTTTTTTTCCCTGCCTTTTCCCTTTCCATGCATTAGAGGTCCTGGAGGAAGATGCGAGCCCAGCTGTTCGCCGCCAGCCCGTCTGGCGTGGCCCGCATGGAGAAGTTTGATGTGCGGGATGATGGCATGATCCCAGAGAAGATGTCCCTGCAACGGTGTGCCCGCCGGGTGATCCGCCTTTCTGATTGTGTCTCTGTGGGTCCGGCGGGCATAGAGAGCTGCCCTAAAGCCACTGCTGCCTTCTACCTCACCACCACGGAGAAGAACTATGTGCTGGCAGCTGAGCAGCGCGATGAATGGATCACCCAGCTCTGCCAGCTGGCCTTCCAGGTACCAAGGGGTCTGGCAGGGCCAAGAGCCCTACTTGGGTGAGCTGGGAAGCTCTGGAGCAGGCAAGAGATTCCTGTCCCCGCCAAAAAATCCCAGGTCATACTCACATCCCTTTGTTTCAGGGTGCAAAAGAGACAGTGCCAAGTAGTGCCAGGACCCAGCCCGGCTCCACTGTCCCCATGGAGGAGAACTCCCTCTACTCGTCCTGGCAGGACTGTATGTGCAGGGGTGGTGAATAGGGGTGGGGTGGGCTGCAGCTCAGTGCTGCAGTGCTGACCCTGGCTTGTTTGGCTCCTGCAGTGACTGAATTCTTGGTGCTGGTGGTCCAGACAGATGCAGCCACCCGCTGTGGGCTGCACGGGCACTACCTGCTCTCAGCCCTTCCCCAGAGCCTGACGCTGAAGGACCCTCAGTCCCGCCAGCCCCTGCTCACCTGGCCCTACCCCTTCCTTCGCAAGTTTGGCCAGGATCAGGTAAGCCCTCCACTCCCTTCTTTTGGGGCTGTTGCCTGCCCAGGGTGGGTAGCAGCCCCTCACCCTCCCCTCTGACCCTGCAGGCTGTCTTCTCCTTCGAGGCCGGCCGCCGCAGTGACTCTGGCGAGGGCACCTTCACCTTCAGCACCCCACGGGCCCCTGAACTCTGCCGGGCTGTGGCTGCTGCCATCGCCTGCCAGCAGCAGGGCAAGGACACCCCGGACCCCCGACTCTTCTGTGTCTCAGACCCCCAGCTCTTTGCACAGGGTCTTGAGCCCCAGCCCTGGGAGCCTGGGCAGAATGATCCCCAGCCCAGCTCAGCCGTGGGGGGGACACAGCCTACATCCCACCCCCCTGCCAACCACCTCCACTTCACCCCACCAGAGCCAGAGGGCTCATGCCCCATCATCTATGCCTCCATTGCCCGGGGCCAGCAGCCGCTCTTTGTGCCAGGGCAGCCAGGCTCTGGTGAGCCCTGGGCCGTGGGGAAGCTGCTTCCTGAGCATCTGTACGAGAACATCTTCACTGCAGAACCCCATCCAGCCGGGGCCCAGGAAGAGGAGGAAGGGCAGTGGGAGCTGGGGTGCCGACAGGCCCCCGAGGGCCACAGCAGTGAGGGGGGCCCCCTCTATGACAACCAGGCCGCCATAGCACAGAACCCCCGGGCCATGGGCTGGGGGCGTGGAGGGCAGGAGGCGCTGTCAGGGCGCTCCGGGCACAAGCCTCACAGCCTTCGGGCCAGGCTGGTGCGGCTGCTGAGCCGGGAGATCCCCGGAACGCGGGACTGGGCTTGATGTGGCCGGTGCTGGTCGGTCAATAAAGGCGCTTCCCAGACTCGGCTCCGCCGCTGCTGTGGGGAGTGAGGGGGGCGGGCAGGGGCAGCTCGAGCCTCCCCGCTAGGGGGCGCCGCCGTGCCCGCCCCGGCAGGCAGAGGCGCGCACGGTGATTGGCGGACACGCCCGCTGGCTCCGCCCCCTCCCGATCCTTTATAGAGTGGGGCCGGGCCGGGCGGGGGCGGTGCCCGGGTTCGAGTCCTGCATCGGCCCGCACCGCTCCGCTCCCGCCCGCTTCGCCGGGCCCCGCTGGCCGCGGGTGAGTCTGGGGAGCGGGGCCATGGCGGGGGGGCTCCGTCCTCTGCCGGGGGGGATTGGGGCGTGGGGGGTGGAGGGCTGAGGCCTGGCTTAAGGGAAAGGCGGGCGATCAGGTTCGGGCCCATGTGGGGCAGAGCCGACGTCCTCCACCCCGGCTGGGACGGTGGTGTGGGATGGGAAGAGGTCCCGAGGCCCCCCGCGGGTCAGGATGGGGCTTCCCAGCAATGAGAAAGGTTGCCCAGCCTGTGCACGCTGGAGACCCCCGGTGCAGTCGGGCCCCGTCCCGCCGGGGAGGGGTTGGGGGTATCCGCCCGCTCCGGGCCGCCCCGTCCCGGCGCCTCGCTGGAGCTTGCGCGGCTCCCGGGCGCCGGGAATGCCTGACACGCAGCTCTTCCCCCGGCCCTCCCGAGCGGGGAGCGGGCTGGTGTCATCTTACACGCCTTATATAGCCCGCACCGGCCCGGGGAGAGCGGGGGCACGCTGGCCCCCGGCCCTGCAGCCGGCCGTGCGAAGCGTGGGGAGCTCCGCAGCCGGCCCTGTCCGCCCTCAGTAGGAAGGTCCTGGGGCCGTTCGAGGGGGTCTGGCGGCTTCTTCCAGGTAAAAGGTGACAAGAGGCTGGTGCTGGCCCATCTGTCCGGAGCCTTGGCCGGCTGACAGCTGTCAGGCAGGGGAGCGGCGGGATTCCCTCCTGCCGAAGCCCCGGAGATGGGCTCGCTCCCAGGGAGCATCTGTTCGGCCGGCTGCCGGAGCGCCAGCCTGGCTGCTCTGCCAGGCGCCTCGGGTGGCATCACGCAGCTCCTGTGCTGCTGCTGCTGCTAATTCATCCGGCAGAAATGCTTCTGGTTCCTGTCGTTCTGTACCTGCTGTTGCTTCTCTGCGGTCTGAACAGCCTTGGCTCTCAGCAGCAGGAGTTCCTGGGGTGCTGCAAGGGAGAGCACATCCCAGGTTTGGGAGGAGAGCAGAGCCCACAGACACTCCGCTGTGGGTGGCAGCAGGGCTGTGCCTGGCTCCCTGGCACTAGTCAATGTTAGCCTGGGCCCCTCAGCTCTGACGTTACTGGAGAAGATGCTGATGGATTTGGGGTGCGTCTCTAACCACAATGTAGGATGGTCAGGGTGGAGTTACATCTGGAAACGTGACCTGCCTCCTGTCCTACCCTGCCAGGCACCTAGCCCTCTCCTCGCCTGATCTCCCTGCATTGTTTCCACGTACCCTAACAACAGAATCACACCCTCTTCCCTTGCAGAGATGGGTGACATGGAGTCCTACAAGGTGATGCTGAATGGGCCGGCACCCTGGGGCTTCAGGCTGCAGGGAGGGAAGGATTTCAGCATGCCGCTCTCCATCTCCAGGGTAAGAGAAACCAAGGCTGGTGACACTCATCCTTCCTCCTGATTCTGTGGGAGGGAGGCCGCAGTGGCTGAGGCAGAGCCTTACGGGGGATGTAGATGAGCTGGGGCTCTGGGAATGCTGCATCCTGCCCTGCCTGGCTCCATGTAGCCTCCTTGGTCCCTTATCAGCTGCAGCCCAGCACGGGGGTGTTCCGGGTAGAGAGCTGCAAGCTGAAACGTGAAATTCTGCACAGCCTCTGCAGAGGGGGGCAGTGGAGGCCCCTTCCGGAGTGTGCCCACCACAGCGGGAGGGGATCTACTCTCTGAGATGTGGGACTGGCTTCCCGGTCTGCACCCCAGCCCTGGGCTTGGCATCCCAGAACCTGGCCAGTGCTCTTCTGCCCTCCTTTCCACAGCACAGCTCCCAACTCTGTGCCTGAGGTCACTCCTGAAATGGGCATGGAGAGGAGGAAGCTGCACTGCTGCCTGCACAGGGACATGTCCATAAAACTCTCCCGTTTCTCCAGTGAGAGCCATTGTGCCACAGCTGGTTGTGCCCTGAGGCCGCTGGTTTGAGCCTCTCCGTGATGTTCCCAGGTCTGACCCTGGGTGTGTGCAGGTCCCCGTCCCTGGGCGGGTGCTGGCCACAGCTTTGGCCACGCAATTGCCTTATAAGCCTTGGAATGTGACTGCATCGCCTGTGCCGCTGGCGCTAGGGCAACTGGCACGGAGGCTGCTTCTCAAAGGACAGCTTTGCTCGTGGCATCGAGTGCTGCGTGGGGACCTGCCCCTGGCACGAGCCGGGCGCTGCACACCTGTCCCAGAGGGCACAGATCTCCACAGCAACCCAGCATGGAGCACGGGCCCTGAGGGCACTGTGCGAGGCTGGAGTCGCCAGTGCTGCTGCCCTGGGGCTTTCTGATCTCTGCTGAGCACGCAGAGACGGCTTCAGCGAGTTTATTCTCTAAAAAATGTTTCTCTTGGCTGCGAGCCAGTTCTTAACAAAGGGTCTGGTCGGATGGAGGAGCCTCCCAGAGCCTGGGGCAGGGGCCTCGTGAAGCAGTGCTTGGTGAGGCTTGGGCAGTGCTGTCGTCCTAGGCAGGGCAGAAGCAGTGAGGACATTCCTAGGGAATGCAGGCAGCTTTGGGGGCTCTCTGTGAGGCTGGACTGCACAGCAGGGTGGTGTACTCTGATGGGAAGGTGTGAGCCTGTGCTGTTCTGCACTCCAGAGGCATTCCCAGGCCCCGAGCTCCTGCCCAGAGCATGCTGCTGTCCTTGGCCCCTGCTTCCCATGAGCTGGCCCTGCTGCAGTGGGCAGGAAGGAAGCATCCTGCCCCGGCACTGTGGGCTGCAGTGGGGCCCTGCTTTGCAGGTCTGCAGGGGTGGGCAGCACAGGGCAATGCTGGTGTGTCCACTGGCTTAACTTTTAGCTGTGTCCATTGCTGTGGTACTCCTGGGTGAGCAGTGAGGCTGTTTCAGCTCACTGATCACACAAAAGAGGTGCCACCGTGGCCCTCTGACATGCTCTTCCTGCAGCACGGGGCTCTGCTAGGGTGCTGGCACCCTCGCTTAGCAGGCTGTAAACCATGGTCCCTGTGCTGGAGCCAGGATAAGGAATGCAGTCTGAATAGCTGGATGCTATGTGGCACATCCTGACATCTGCCAGCTGGGGAAGAGGAGAGACACTGATGGTAGTGGTGAGAAGGTACTGAGGGATGTGCTGAGGGAGGCTCTGTCCTGGAGGCCCCTGGACAGGGCTGTAGGTGTGCACCTCTCTGGTGTGGTGATGGAGGTGCAGGGAACAAAAGGCTGGGTGGAGAGGGGAGGAAGGAAGCCCTGGTTAGCGGGTCGGGGTGGGAAGTAGGAGGGCTGGCACTGCCATGGCTCCTCGCTGAGCTGGCACCTGTCAAAGGGGTTTCCTGCACGTTGGCATGGAGGGGAACGGGAAGTGCTGACCAGGCTGGGTGAGGCTTCATGACGCAGCCTGACGTGCTCTCCCTTTCCTGGGCAGTCGTGTGAAAACCTCTCCCAGCTCCTGCTCCTGCCTTCAAACCCACGCAGCCGCCCCATGCCTTCCCCAGCCCTCCGGGGCAGCCAGCTGGGGCTTGCAGCAGCATGGCCAGGAGCTGGGGGCATCGCTGCTGCTGAGGGCACCCTCCTGTGCCAGGAGGAATAGGAGGGCAGTGTGGAGATACGGGGTGGGGGTAGTCGGGGTATCCACGTCCTGCTGGGAATAGCAATGGTATGCAGGTGGAACTGTGCCGCATCCAGCCCTTATGTGGTGTTTGGCCTTGCATGGAGGGCTGGTGCTGGCCTAGAGAAGGGATGTATGGCTCTGGGGTGAGCTGGGTTCTGCAAGGAGGGGCCAGAACTCTGTGGCAAGGATTTTTCAGCCCTCTGACAGTGCTGGGAATCTGGCTCGCTCCTTTTATGTTCATGTCGAACAGGACTTGAGGAAATACTTGGTCTGAGTCCAAGCGCCTCAAGTTCTTCCATGCTGGAGGAGCAGGAATGGCTGCAGCCTGCCCACGTCTGTCTGTCTGTCTGTCTGTCTGTCAGTGCCTGGGAGCTGTGTGCGGTGCTCCGGGCCCTGCTCGCCTCTGGCTGTGCATCCCTGGTGGGAGAGGAGGGCAGCCTCCACTTCCCAGCGTTGGTTTGATGCACAGCCGTGCCACGGAGCCTTAGCGGGGACCAGGCGCATCCCTGGCACTGTGGCCGGGAAGGGGAGCTTGTGGCTGTGCTCCCGGCTGTCCCAGCGGGGCGACGTGGGTGGGGGCGGGTGTTTCCCTGCCCCAGGAGGGCTCCTGCTCCTTTGTGGGAATGAGGTAATGTCTGCGCCTGGTGGGAACGGGACGGGAGCACAGGCGGCTGGGGGGAGTGCCCAAGGGGTGCCTCCCCTGTCCTTCCCCCGCCCCAGGCGAGGGGCTGGACATGCCTGTGGTTTGCAGTGAGATGTGGGCTGCCCAACGGGCCCTGACTCACTGTGCTCCCTTCCTGCCCCGGGACCACAGGGATGACTCCAAGGGGTGGCTGGGCTTCTTGTCGAGGCTGAGGCAGCACTGCCTCTATGTTTGGTGTCACGGTGATGAGGCCCTGGGATGCTGGCGGGGTCCCCAGCCATGCCAGAGGGCAGGGGCTGGGCAGTGCTCTGGAGAAGTGCTTTGCCTTCTGCTGCTGCCAAGGGGAAGAGGCTGCTCTGGGCTCATGCAGAGGGAAATGGGGAGTAATGTGGGAGTCCCCACTTTCCCCTGGGTCAGATCTGTGTGGTGTCCTGTGCTGGACTGGGGATTATGGGCCTTGGCAGGCCCCTGCCCTCGCGAGGATATATCCCTCTGCTCCCACGTCACTGCTTGACTGTTCTGGCTCTCCCTAATCCTGTCTGTCCTGCAGCTGACTCTGGGTGGGAAGGCGGCCCAGGCTGGCGTGGGAGTGGGTGACTGGGTGCTGTACATCGACGGGGAGAGCACCAGTGCCATGACACACATCGAGGCCCAGAACAGGATCCGTGCCTGCGGGGACAGGCTCTGCCTCACCTTGAGCAGGTAGGAATTGTGGGTCCCTCAAACATGGGGTTCTGGTATGACTGGAGTGTAATCAGGGCCCTCTCCCCAGTGCCACCTCCTGGCATCACCATATCCCAGTATCACTGCTCCTTACTTAGAGCCTGGAAGTCCATGGCTGTGTCCAAGGGCACTGCTTGCTTGCCTGGATAAGGCTTAACCTGACTGCAAGCCACAGGGCAGTGCCAGCTGGCCATGCTTCCCCTCAGTTGGGTGCTGCATCTCTGGGGTACCAACATGCTGGTGGTGTCTGGGCCAACTCCAGTACCTGCCCATCTGTCTCCTCTCTTGCAGAGCCCAGAACCAGCTGGGGAAGCCACAGAAGGTACGTGTTGCTCCTGGTGCTGCAGTGACAGTTCAGCCTCATCTCAGGGGAATAGAAACTCAGTGTAGTCAAACAATTGGCCTTTGCTCCTGGGGCTTTTAGGGAGCTAGGGTGTGTTTGGAGGTCTAGAAAACCCAGCTGGAGGAGCAGCTCTGACCTTTGGCACCGTGGAGGATCAGAGGGAGTGGGATCTGCACAGTAGGTGCCTGGTCCCAGATTGTGCCCCTACTGGTGCTGGGTGTGGGCAGGGATGCAGAGGGGCCAGCACAGGGGAGGAGGCTGGGCAGGTGCAGCACCATGTTTGCTAGTTCTGGGGAGTGCCCTGGCACAGGGAGGTAGGGCTGGGGCTGGTGACTGGTGGCTCCTGGGCAGAAGCCACCTGCATGTGTTCAGCTTTGTGCCATGGGACAGTTGCAGTCGGCGTGTGTGCATGCACCGCCCTGCCACGCGTAGCAGCGAGTGTCTGGGGCACCTACTAATCTTCAGAGGACCCTCAGGCTCGGTTTGTGACCTGCTTTGCTGGGCCAGGTGCCCAGTGGAGTGAGTGCCAGCCTGGCAGAACCTGGTCTCCAAGGTGCACGTGCTGTCCGGCTTTCCTACCTGGCTGCCTGCTGCGCTGCCTGGCCCAGGGCTGCTCCTTGCATGCTGCTTGACGTGTGAGCCCGTGTCTGTGTGTTTTGTCTCGCTCAGGACTCACTCCCCTGCTCTGAACCCCTGAAATATAACTTCGCTCCCAGCACCGCCCTCAACAAAACAGCTCGGCCCTTCGGGGCCGGCTCACCTCCGAACCCACGGCCCGGGCTGGTGACGAAACCCGTGACGTACGCGCCCCTGGCGCCCGCCTGCACCCCCCAGCACAACGGGTATGTTGCTGTCCATCCTGCTCCCTGAGGATCGGGGGGAGCCTGCTGCCCGGCCCTGCTGCGCCTTGCATGCCAGGCACCCTGGGTGGGAGCGGGTGACAGCGCCCGTGCCGGAGTAACCAGTGGTTGGTGCTGAGGTGGCACAACAGAAGTGTCGCACACAGGGACACACGGCCACGCTCATGCCGGTTCCTTGCTCAAGGATGTGTTAGCCTGTGGGGGACTCCTGCCAGGCTTGACACGGTGGCTGTAGCAGGACACTGGCTGGCTGTGACCTCTGGCTGGTGCCTGCCTGGGGAAGTCCTGCTGTTCCCCTGGCTGCAGGAAGGGGCTGGGCAGAGTGATGGCCTCCAACCCTGCCACACCATTCTCCCCCGGCTCTCCTGCCTATGTCCAGCAGCTGCTGGTCCCTGCTCCTCCTGCCAGAGCTGCCATAGGGCCCAGGAACTGGGCAACGGGGTGGGATGTGGCATTGACTGCCCTGGGCATCCAGGCCTGTTCTGGGGACTGAGGGAGCACCGTCTGGTCTGCAGGCATCTGCCCCTGTGTCCCAGTGTGCTCTCAGCCCTGGGCGAGCTGGATGTGAGACTCAGGGATAGGGGGACTAATGCAGGCCATAGGTGAGCTCTGGAAACTTCTTGGGTGCTGCAGATCTAATTTCACCTTCCTTTTTCTTTCTTTCTCTCCTCCCTTTCTCTTTCCCTCTCCCTACAGGTGCTGAGCCTTGACAAGTCAGTAAGCCTTTTACCTGCTCTCTCTATTCTCCCTGCATGCCTTTTCCCTGACAGTGCCCTGTCCTCCGGGGCAGGGCCAGGCTGGGGATGGACAGCAGGCGCTGCTCTGCCCATGTGGGTGGGTCACTCCTGGCACCAAGCTATCCTCAGTGTAGAGGGGACAGCTTCCTGTCTCTGCCAGCTGCTGGGGCCCTGGAGTGTCCCTGTGTGTGATCGATTCCCTGTTCCCCAAAATGTGGCTGGGCAAGGGCTGATGGGCTATGCTGGGCACAGTGCCCAGGGCCAGGTGACACTGCCATAGACGGCTGTGGTGCAGCTTCCCCTGATGGTGTTTTTTGACCTTGGCTTATTCTTGCTCTGTCCTTTCTCTTTCTGGCCCTTGGGGCCAGTTTCAAATTACCAGGAATGGTGGTGGTCATTCCAGAGTAAGTCCTTCACGGGCCCAGCCTTTGTGAGGGAGGAGTTGGGGAATGGGGAGTAAGACAAGATGTGGCATCTCTGATACTGGTGTGCTGTGATTCTGTGCTGGTGAAGGTGGGGGACAGCACCAGGAGATCTGTCAGATTTGACAGATGACTCTGTCACTCACAGGCAGCCCCCACAGCTGCTGGAGTCCCCCAGCACCCCTGTGTGTGACCCTGTGAAGCTGAGGATGTTAGAGGACATTGACGACTCAAAGCCCCACAGCTGGACCTCCCAGTCCCGTTCTTTCCGCAAACTGTCCCGGCTGGTGGGCACAGACAGCAGTGAGTTCCCATGGGGCCTGGCACTGGCTGACTGCCCAGCTTTGCTGGAGAAACTGGGGCTGGATGAAGGCTTTGGTGCCTTGTGGAATGTTGATTTTGGCCCTGTGGGGCAGTTAAAGCAGGCTAAGCTGCCTGGGCTGTGTGGGCTCGTGGTGGTGCTCCTGGGCTGGGGCCGTGCTCTGCCCCGTGGCCAGGCAGGGCTGTGTGTTGGGACAGGTGGGCAGTGGGAGGAGAGGTCCTTTTCCCTTTCTGCTGTCTCTGGGCCTCAGTTGCCACAGACTGACTCCATCTCCCCCTTTCTCTCCTGATGTGCTCAGTGGAGGATGGTGAGGATGAACTTGTTAAAAAGTCCAGGTAAGGGGAGCGTGTGCTGGAGCAGCAGCAGGAGCCACAAGGTGCCCACCCCAGGCTCAGCCCACACACCTGGTTCTCTCTTACTGCTTGCAGTCACTCAGGGGAAGCTCTTTGCTTTCTTGCTGTTTTTTCTCTCCCTCTCCAAGAGTCGAGCTGTTGGTGGAGCTGCAGAGCTTACTCTGCACTCACCCTACAGTGAGCACTGCCAGAGCTCAGCCACTGCTCTGGCCATCACCTCGGGAGGGTCCTGCCAGGACACCCACTGGCCAGACAAGATGTCCTGTGCTGGTAGGACCTGCTGGGCACTGCTGGCACCAAGCTGGGGAGGCCAAGCTCTGCCATTGCTTCTTGAGGAAAAGGAATGTGGAGAAGACTGGTGCACTGACTACACCTTGCTGGGGGTATTGGGAGGTGCTAGGCAGCAACTGGACAATGTCCCATGAGCCTCGTGTGAGGCTGTAGGATGGCAGGGCAGAGCTGGGTGAGTGTCTCTGCCTTCTCTTAGTTCTGGAGTGCCTTTATGAGGGATGGGCTGTGCCGTGATCAAACACTGAGTGTTGTGCTACCGTTCTTTCCAATATCACAGGGATGCCCATGGGTCCAGCTGGGGCACAGTGGAACAGTGGTGAGTGCCAGGCTCTGGTGAGGGCACCTTTGGCAGCAGTGCCCTGTGCTGAAGCAAGATCTGTGTTTGGTGCTGGCTGAAGCTCCTGCCCTCTGTCACTCACAGGCAGCCCCCACAGCCTCTGGAGCCCCCCAGTACCCCCGGGTGTGATCCTGGGAAGTTGAGGATGTTAGAGGACGCTGAGGACTGGCAGCCCCGCACCGGGACCTCCCAGTCCCGCTCCTTTCGCAAACTGGCCCAGCTGACGGGCACAGATGGCAGTGAGTTCCCACAGGGTCTGGTGCTGGCTGGGGATGTGGGACTGTTTTGGGGTAACCAGAAGCTGGGAGAGGCAGTGAGGTGATGTAATACCCAGGAGTTTGGGTTTTGGCCCCAAGTAAATCCCTGAGGGCAGCTGAGCCAGCAAGATCTGCCCAGGGCTGTGCATGGGCTCATGGTGGTGCCACTGGTCTGGGGTTGTGCTCTGCCCTGTGGCTGGCCAGAGCTGTGAGATGGGGCAAGGGAATGGTGGGTGGAGAGGTTGGTTTTCCTCCTTTCCCTTCCTGCTTTTCCTGGATCTTAGTTGCTGCAGACTGACTCCATCTCCCCCTTTCTCTCCTGCTGCACTCAGTGGAGGATGGTGAGGATGAGATTGTTAAAAAGCCAAGGTAAGGGGAGCATGTGCCAGGGCAGCAGCAGGAGCCACAGAAGCCCTAGGCTCAGCCCACAAGGCTTGTTCTCTCTCACTGCTTGCAGTCACTCAGGGGAAACTCTTTGCCCTGTTGCTGTTTTTTCTCTCCTCTCCTTATTGTCCACCCTCTGTCCTGTCCTTTCCTTCTTCCTAGAGCCAAGCTGTTGGCAGAGCCACAGGCTCTGCCCTGTGCTCACCCCACAACAGGCACTGCCAGTGCTCAGCTGCTGCTCTGACCTTCACCTCAGAAGGGTCCTGCCCAGACACCCACCAGCCAGGCACGCTGTCCCCAGATGAGGTGTCCTCATGCTGGGTGTGCAGGCAGGACCCTCTTGGCACTGCTGGCAGCAAACTCGGCCAAAATGCAGCACAATGTGCTGGACAGAGTGGGCAGGGGTGGCTGGTGGCACTGACAGCACCTTGCTGGGAGTGTTGGGAGTTGCAGGGTAGGGAACGAGAACAAACCTGGGGCACAGTATCATGTGGGGCCATGGAATGGCTGCAAGGCTGATCAGGAGTGAATGCTGTCAGCATTTCCACACAGCTCGTGTATCTCTGGGGCTGTGGATGTGTATGGGGAGGGATGGGCTGGTCAAACACTAACTGCTGTGCCAACCATTCTTTCTGATACCGCAGGGATGCCCGTGGGTCCAACTGGGGCACGGGGCAACATCGGTGAGTTCCAGGGTCTGGAAGAGGTATTGGCATGTGCCAGGCATCTTTGGGGGTGCTTCCCTGTTCCAGAGCAGGGTCTATTCTTGGTGCTGAGCTCCTGCCCTTTGTCACTCACAGGCAGCCCCCACAGCTGCTGGAGCCCCCCAGTGACACTGTGTGTGACCCTGTGAAGCTGCGGATGTTAGAGGACATTGATGACTCAAAGCCCCACACCTGGACCTCCCAGTCCCGTTCCTTCCGCAAACTGGCCCGGCTGGTGGGCGCAAACAGCAGTGAGTTCCCATGGGTCCTGGCTCTGGCTGACTGTCCAGGTGTGCCCAGCTTTGCTGGGGCAACTGGATAAAGGCCAGAGCGTGTTGTTAGAGCAGAGCATTGGTTTTGACCTCATTTGGACCCTTTGTGGCAGCTGAACTAGTGGGAGCTGCCCAGGGCTGTGTGCTTGTGGTAGTGCTGCTGGGCTGGAGCCATGCTCTGCCCTGTGGCTGGGCAGGGCTGTGTGTTGAGGCAGGGGAACAGTGGGAGGAGAGAGCATTTTTCCTTCCTTTCCCTTCCCTTTCCTTCCTGCTTTGCCTGGGCCTCAGTATGCCACAGACTGACTCTATCTCCCCCTTTCTCTCCTGGTGTCCTTAGTGGATGATGGTGAGGAAGAGCCCGTTCAAAAGCCCAGGTAAGGGGCAGGAGCCACATGGTGCCCATGCCAGGCTCAGCCCCCACAGGCACTTCACCCTCGCTGCTTGCAGTCACTCTGGGTGTGCTCTTTGCACTGCTGGGGCTTCTTTCCTCCCTCTCTGTCCCCTCTCCCAGACTTAAGGTGTTTTCAGAGCTGCACAATGGGCACTGCCAGCACTCAGCCACTGCTCTGACCATCACCTCAGGAGGGTCCTGCCCCAAGCACCCATCTGGGTAGGGGTGGCTGGTGACAATCACAACACCTTCCTGGAGATGTTGGGAGGTGCTGGGCAGCAACTGGTCTTGGTGCTTTGCTGTGGAGCAGCTGCAAGGCTGCTGGTCAGTATTTCCACATGGCTTACGTCGTCTCCATGGGGCTGTGGGTGCATATGGCAGGGATGGTCAAAGAGTGACTGTTGTGCTGCTGTTTTTACCAATGTCACAGGGATTCCCATGGGTCCAGCTGGGGTACAGTGGAGCAGCGGTGAGTGCCAGGATCTGGCAGAGGTGTTGCCATGTGCCAGGTCACCTTTGGAAGCACTGCCTTGTGCTGCAGTGTTGGACAGGGTCTATGCTTTGTGCTGGCTGAGCTCCTGCCCTCTGTCACTCACAGGCAGCCTCTGGAGCCCCCCAGTACCCCCGGGTGTGATCCTGGGAAGTTGAGGATGTTAGAGGACGCTGAGGACTGGCAGCCCCGCACCGGGACCTCCCAGTCCCGCTCCTTCCGCAAACTGGCCCAGCTGACGGGCACAGATGGCAGTGAGTTCCCACAGGGTCTGGTGCTGGCTGGGGATGTGGGACTGTTTTGGGGTAACCAGAAGCTGGGAGAGGCAGTGGGGTGATGTGGTATCAGGAGTTTGGATTTTGGCCCCAGGTCTTCCCTTGAGGGCAGCTGAGACAGCTGGAGCTGCCCAGGGCTGTGTGTGGCTCATGGTGCTGCTCTTCTGGGGCCACGCTCTGCCCCGTGGCCAAGCAGGGCTGTGAGATGGGGCAAGGGGATGGTGGGTGCAGAGGTTGGTTTTCCTCCTTTCCCTTCCTGCTTTTCCTGAGTATCAGTCACTGCAGACTGACTCCATCTCCCCCTTTCTCTCCTGCTGCACTCAGTGGAGGATGGTGAGGATGAGATTGTTAAAAAGCCAAGGTAAGGGGAGCATGTGCTGAGGCTGCAAGTCCCAGGTGTCTGGGCACTGCTGGCTCTGAGCTGGGGATGCTGAGCTTCACCTTAGCCTTTTGGGCATACAAGGAGTGTAGGAGACTGATGGCACTGGGAAAACCTAGCTATGGGATGTTGGGAGGTGCTGGGTAGTGCCTGCACCTGGGGCACATTGTTTGGTGAGCCTGGTGTGGCAGAGCTGGGTGAGTGCTGCTGGTTCGTTTCCCCTCAGCAGCACTGTTTCTCATGACTCCGGGCAAACTCTTGGCCCTGTTGTGAATTCTTCTGTCCCTCTTTGCCCTCGCCCTCTCCCAGGGCTGAGCTGGTGGTGGAGGGCAGAACCCACTCTGTGCTCACCCCACAATAGGCACTATCAGTGCTCCGCCACTGCTTTGACCTTCATCTTGAGAGGTTCCTACCTGGACACCCATTGGCCAGTTTGTCCCCAAATGGGTGTGCAGGCAAGACCCACTGGGCACTGCTGGCACCAAGCTGGGGAAGCCAATATGCAGCACAATGTGCTGGACACAGTGTGTAGGGGTGGCTGGTGACACAACACTTTTCTGGGCATTTTTGGAGTCACAGGGCAGGCACTGTCTCTGGGGCACGATATCTTGTGGGGTCATGGAATGGCTGCAAGGCTGGTTAGGAGTGAATGCTGTCAGCATTTCCATGAGGTTCTTGTATCTCTGAGATAGTGGGTGCATACAGGAAGCATGGGCTGAGCCATGGATC
This sequence comes from Sturnus vulgaris, assembly GCF_052056855.1. NCBI lineage: Eukaryota > Metazoa > Chordata > Aves > Passeriformes > Sturnidae > Sturnus > Sturnus vulgaris. The sequence goes on along the minus strand of NC_142257.1, from coordinate 3,384,536 downwards.
AGCCACTGACTGCTGTGCCACCATTTTTTCTGATGCCACAGGGATGCCCATGGGTCCAGCTGGGGCACGGTGGAGCAGCGGTGAGTGCCAGGGTCTGGCAGCGGTGTTGGCATATGCCAGGGCACCTTTTGGAGTACTTCCCTGTTCCAGAGCAGGGTCTGTGCTTTGTGCTGGCTGAGCTCCTGCCCTCTGTCACTCACAGACAGCCCCCGCAGCTTCTGGAGCCCCCCAGCACCCCCGGGTGCAACCCTGGGAAGCTGCGACTGATAGAGGACGCTGAGGACTGGCAGCCCCGCACTGGGACCTCCCAGTCCCGCACCTTCCGCAAACTGGCCCAGCTGACGGGCACAGACAGCAGCAGTGAGTCCCCACAGGGCCTGGCACTGACTAGGGATGCTGGACTTTCCCCGGTCCAGGGTCCAGCAGAGTGTGGAGTAGCAGTGGAGTGTTGATTTTGGCCCTTTGTGGTTCCTGCGGGGTGGATGAGTCAGTGGGAGCTGCCTGGGGCTATGAGTGGTCTCGTGGTGGTAACACTGGTCTGGGATCTTAGTCTGCCCTGTGGCTGGGCAGGGCTTTGTTTTGGGACAGGGGTTGGTGGGAGGAGAGGTTGGTTTTCCTCTTTTCCCTTTCCCCTCTTCTTGTGCCTGGGCCTCGGTCTGTGAGGACTGACTGTTCCCTCCTTTCTCTCCTGCTGCGCTCAGTGGAGGATCATGATGATGTGTTTGTTAGGAAGCCCAGGTAAGGGGAGTGTGTGGCTGCAGGAGCTGGGGGGCTGCATGTCCTGGGCAGAACCCCTTGGGCATTGCTGCTCCTCAGCTGGGAATGCTGAGCTGCGCCATGGTGTCCAGAAACATTGGGTTGGGAGTGGCTGATGGCACTGGGCAAATCTCACTGGGTTGTTGTGATGTTTGGGCAACATCTGGACCTTGGGCACAGGGTTCTGGGCATTGACATGGGGCTGTGGGGCAGCTGAGCTTGTGGAAGTCACCACCTTGTCAGGGTTGTTCCTTGTTCTGTATAGCCAGGCAGAGGGGTGGACAGCACCCCATTTTCTGCCTTTACCTCTCTGTGACACCTCCTGCCCTGGTGCTATGGCCCTTGGGTACCAGCTCTGCCTAGTTTGCTCTGGCACAAATGGAAGTTGAGTTTGTTGCCATCTCCTTTTTGAATTTGTCTTGGAGAGGCACAGAGGCACTGGCTCTCCCTCTTTCCCTGTCCCAGCTCTTTCGGTGGGCTGTGTCTCTCTAGCCCTGGCTTGCCCTGCCTGTTCCAGTGCTGCAGAGCTGGACCCTGGGGCTCCCTGCATCAGGTCATGTCCAGGTCCCCCTGCACCCCAATGAGACTGGGGGTTATCATCACATATTAGTAGGCAGCCAAAGTCTGTGTGGTCCCTGGGGTCCCTGGTCAGTCTGGAGAAACCCAGAACTCTCCCTCCTGCCTTTCCCCAGACCACCACAGTGGGTACCAGAGACCCTGGGGGTGCTGCGCCTTGGCCCTTGACTCAGTACCTCATCACTAAACCAGCTACTGCTGGGCATGGGGGCTTGGCCAGCTCCCTCTTGCTTGTTGGGGTGGGGAGTCCTGCCTGCACCCCCTGGGCAGTGGGGGTGAGTGGGACAGGCTGGATGAACTGCTTGTTCTGTAGCCAGGTCTCCGTGCCGGACCCATCCCCAGGAACAACGATGAAGACTGAGCCAGGACTGGGTGAGCAAAACACCTCTGGGCTTTTTGGGGAGGGGCTGCCAAGGGATGAGGAGCACTATCCTTAAGGCTTGTATGTGTGTGCAGCCCCCAGGACCCCCAGTGCCACCCCCAGCCCCACCAGCCGCCCACCCTGGGCTGTGGACCCCTCGTTTGCCGAGCGCTACGCCCCGGACAAGACGAGCACGGTGGTGAGCAAGCACAGCCAGCCGGCCACGCCCACCCCCATGCAGAACCGCAGCTCCATCGTGCAGGCAGCCCAGCAAGCCCCCGAGGGGCCTGGCCGCACCCCCCTGTGCTACAAGTGCAACAAGGTCATCAGGTGAGCCCTGGCCACCACCACTGCCACGCCAGCGTCCTGGGCCCCTGCGTGGCTGACGTGGCTCTGTCCTGCCACAGGGGACGGTACCTCGTGGCGCTGGGACATTATTACCACCCCGAGGAGTTCACCTGCTGCCAGTGCAGGAAGATGCTGGATGAGGGCGGCTTCTTTGAGGAGAAAGGCTCCATCTTCTGCCCCAAGTGCTACGACACGCGCTACGCACCCAGCTGCGCCAAGTGCAAGAAGAAGATCACTGGGGTGAGTGTCCCCCAGCCTGTCCTCCATCTCCTGTCCTTGCCCTCTGCTGTGAGTGCCTGGCTCTGTCCCTTCCCACATTGGTCCCATCTCAGGGGATTCCTTGCCCTTTCCTGCCTTTGGTGGTCCTGTTCCTGGCTGACAGTGGCTCCCCTCCAGGAGGTGATGCACGCACTGAAGATGACCTGGCACGTGCAGTGCTTCACCTGCAATGCCTGCAAAACTCCCATCCGCAACCGAGCCTTCTACATGGAGGAGGGACAGCCCTACTGTGAGAGAGGTAGGACCCAGGGACCCCATGTGTCACCTCCTGTGGCCCTGGGGCGCCATTAGGACTCAGCAGCTGTGCACAGGGTTGGGGGCATGAGCTGCCCTGCTCTGTGGGGCTCCCCCTGGGCTGTGGGGAGCATGGGGACCCCAGTCCCAGAGCCCTGAGCCCTCCATCCTGGTTCTCCCTATCTGCAGGGTAGTGCCATGCTCCTGTGTTGCCATGGCAATAAGGGAGGATGTACATCAAAGCGAGTGCTGCATCCTGGGAGATGAGGTTCTCCTCCTCCCCCTGGAGCCCTGTGGTGGCCGGGCCACCCTGCACCTCTCCCAAGTGTCCAGGGCGTTATCTCACCTGGATGGGGACTGGCAGAGTTGTCCCCAGGCTGTTTCTGTGGGATTGTGGCTGAGCTGCAGCCCTGCTCCCCTGGGATGTGCAGCTGTAGTGCATGGACGTGCTGACCTGGCCTCTGCCTTTCCTGTCAGACTATGAGAAGATGTTTGGCACCAAGTGCCGCGGCTGTGACTTCAAGATCGATGCTGGGGACCGGTTCCTGGAGGCGCTGGGGTTCAGCTGGCACGACACTTGCTTTGTCTGTGCGGTGAGCAGTGTTCCTCCCTCCTCAAGTGTTGCAGGCCCTGACAGTCCTGCTCTGGGTGGGGTACACCAGCAGCACAGGGGACCTGCTGCTACAAGCTTTTTCCCACTTGCCTCTGTTCTAGGGGCTTGGGACTCTGCTCTGAGCCTTCTGGTCCCTGACAGTGCCCTAGGGCCATGTGGAGTGGTCCCAGTGTGACACCGGTGCTGGGCTGTGGGGGATCCAGAGGCTGGATCCAACCTGACCACCTGCACTCTCCTCCCCAGATCTGCCAGACCAACCTGGAAGGGAAGACATTCTATTCCAAGAAGGACAAGCCGCTGTGCAAGAGCCACGCTTTCTCCCACGTGTGAAGGGTGGGAATTCAGCTGTGCCCACACATGCCCCTGGCCCTGCATGCTCCTCTCCCCTTGCCCTGCTCGCCCCAGGGAGCCAGGCTGGGCCCTTGGCCCTTTCTCTTGCTCCTGCCTCTTTCCCGGCAGCTCCTGGCTCAACTCCAGACAGATACAGTGATGGGTGCAGAGCCCCTTATAGCTGGGTGGCTTCTTAAATGCTTCTCAGCTGGCCCTAGGAGCCCTGGGAAGGGGATGCTGCATGGATCTCCTGCCCCTGAGCCATGCAGCATGGTGAGAACAACCATGCTGAGGCTGGAATTGGAGGGGGTTTGCCACAGCCGGGCTGCTCCCTTGCTGCCTGGCAGCTCAGTGCTGGGGCAGGGATACTCCTTACACATCCCTGAGTGGGTGAGGACCAGCTCCTGTCTCACTCTTCCCCCACCTTCCCTGCTGTGTGCTTGGGGCTGGAGACCTGGTCCTGCTCCCCTGCTGGGCCCATGACAATCCACCAGCCACCCGTCAAACTGCTGCGGTGGCTTCCTGCCCCAGTTGCATTCCAGGCGTGCCTGTGCCTCATGCCCCCCACCCTGCTGCTCCCCTGGGGCTGGCAGCACCCCCAGCCCAGCATGGCCCAGCTGTGGGCTGGCAGCGTGTGCTGATGGCCAGCCCAGCTAGACAGCTGCTCCTGCAAGGCTTGGGCACAGCTTCCTACCAAAGAGCTCTCTGCCACTGCCATCCCGGGGCCATCGATGCCTCCCCCTAACCCACACCCTCCGGTCGGGCTGCAATGATGTAGCCACGGTGCTTTTAGTGCCTTTAATAAACACGTCTCTGCAAGTGCCGGCTGTCTCCAGGGCAGTGGTTTTGCCGGGTGAGGTGCGGCCAGCTGGGAAGGTCATGCTCTGCCCTCATCCCGCTCCCTCTGGGGCCTGACTCAGCTCCTTCCAGCTTTCCAGGGAAAATCTTCGCCTCAGATTTCTCCTCCTCTGCCCGTGTCAGCCCAGGCTTGACCCCTTGTGTCGACTGGGTCATCCCTCTTGTAGCAGGCAGCACCACTAATGGAGGCAGTAATTAATCTGGGGGCAAAATGCAGCAAGGAGAGATGGGGAAGGGGGACCTTAGTGGGGATCCCTGCATGCCTGGCAGTGTCCTCTGCTCCCTGTGCCCTGGCCCTGAGTCCTGTAGAGGAGACGAGGAGTCCTGGGGCACACGTGGGCCATGTGCACCAGCTCTGGGCGTTCTCTGGTGTGGAGCAGCCAAGCGTTCGCTCACGCGATGCAGCTGCCGTCCCCAAGGACGGGTGTGAGGCCACGCCGGCTGGAACGGGCTCGAGGGCAGTGGGTGTGGGGAAGCTGGTGTTCTCCTCCCTCTCCACTCTGACAGCTGGAACGGTCATTAATAATTGCAGCTCTTACCATGATGAGCAATTGTAAGGAAAATTGTCTTGCTCATCTACTGGAAGGTTCTGCCGGGGGCAGGAGCTGGCTGTGGGAAGCCAAATGCCTCCTGGCATCGCCCAGATCTGGGCTGCGGTGCCACATCTTCTCACTGCCAGGTCCCGGAGTGCAAGAGCACATCAAAGATGGGGCGAGGAAAGTCAAGGGATAAAGACAGGCTGGGACTGGGCCAGGTGCTCGGGCTGGGGCACATGAGCAGTGGGATGGTCACACTGAGAAGCAGCAGGACACGGGTGCAACAAGGGACAGAAACAGCTGGTGCCTGCCTGGCAGGGCTGGCAGGAGCAGGGCTGAGTGCCTGCATGTGAGTCCCAGCTGTGCAGCCAAGGTCAGAGGAAGCACAGGGAAAAGTGAGGTGGCTGTGGCCTCACGTGGGCAGCCAACCTGGCTTGGCTGGACAGCAGCCGAGTGGAGGGCTGTGAGTGGAGGGCAGGAAAGGGGCAGGGGCAGGCAGTCGTGCGGGACTGCTGGGGTAGCATGGTCTGGGAACAGGTTCTGCCAGATCAGCCCCGGGGTGCCCAGCTGTGGAGCAGGGCCAGGGTGCTACAGCCAACCTGCCTCTCTCCGGGAGAGAGCCAAGCATCCCCTTGTGCCATTTCAAGGTCTGCGTTCATGGAGGGCTTAGTTCTGGTTGGTTCCCTGTTGCCTCTGGGTCCTCCTGGTGACGCTTCTACCACCCAGGGTGCCTCTGCGCTTTGCCAAGGGCATCTCTTGCCCACCAGCTCTGCGCACCATGTGAGGAGCTTGAGCGCAGGCAGCGGAAGGAGGGTCTCGGGTGGGCTGCGGAGGTGGAGCCTGGGGAGGGGCTGCAGCCTCGCTGCTCCGAGAACAAAGCCTGGCGGCGGCAGGCTCAGATCTCCCACCACATCCCTGAGCAGGGTCCCACCGCATCCACCCCCAAAGCCATCTGAGCTGCTTGTGGGGCGCCTGTCCCGGCCCCGGCCCCCGCGCTGGCCCCGGCAGCTGCTCTACAGCTGCTCCCAAACTCTTACAGCCTCTTAGGGCGGCTCCGGCTCTGGCCTCGGTCAGAAATGCTGGTGCAAGGAGGGCGTGGGGGGAGCGGGCGGCACAGCCAGGGCTCTCGGCACCCTGTCCCATGTACCTCTGGGTTCATCCACGGGCTGCTCTGAAGGGCTTGTCTTGGGAGAGGTCACTTCAGCAATATCCCCAACCTGCAGGAGTTAGGTCCTGTGCGCTCTTAATTGCTGGTCTGGCACAGAGACCCCTCCAGAGCGGTGCTGGTCCAGGCTGGGGACAGTGCCGGGGACAGGGAATCACTGCCTGTCCTGGCAGGAGCATTAGGACCTGGCTGGGAGCCCCTGCAGATCCCTGCACGGGTCAGTGCAAAACCAACTGTGGGTTCACACAGAGACAAAACCTCCTGGAAAAGGTGCTTGTGGACACAGCCTGGCAAGGTTCGGAAAGGACCCAGGGCTTGGGAGCGGTGGGCAAGGAGGGGCAGACGGGCAGCAGAGGCCCGCAAAAAGGCTGTGTCCACTGATTCCTCGTGCAAGCAGCGAGGGCATGGCTGGATGTGTAGTGTAAAGCCTACGGTGCAGTGTCCTTGGAGAGGAAACCTTGGACACGGGGGCTCGGCGTAGGGCAGCTCAGGAAGCCCTGTGTGCCACGTCCCCTGTGAATAGAGGACGTGAGCCAGGGGAGAGTCTGGGGATGGAGAGGACCACCCAGTACGAGAGGTCTCCAGAATGCAAGTTCCCAGGAGGGGCAGCACAGGATGCGGGGTCCTCAGGGCGGAGGAGAGCCCGGGATGCGAAATCACCCGGCGCGCAGGATCCCAGGAGGAGCTGAGCCGGGGTTCAGCGTCCCTGGGGCGAGGGATGGCCCAGGGCGCGGTGTTGCGGGGGCAGAGCAGAGCCCAAGCTGCGGGATCCCGAGGGCGAGCTGTGTGCGGGGGCGGCCCGAGGCGGGGGCGATGCTGCCCGCACCCCCGGGGTCCCGGCTCCGGGCCGGGCGGCGCGACCGGCGGGGTGCCCTGGGGGCGCCCCGGGGGCGCGGCGGGGGCGGGGGCCGGGCGGGGGGGCGGAGGGGAGGGGAGGGGGGCCGCCGTTCGCGGCGCTAGGACCGGGCGCGGCGGCGGGCGGAGCCTCCCCGCCGCTCGCCCCTCCGCCCGGCCGCTGCGGCAGTGTCTCGGAGGCGGGCAGGCGGCCGGTCCCTCCGGTCCCCCGGCAGCATCCCGGCCCCGCCATGGCTGGCGTCGGCTTCGCGGCGCACCGCCTGGAGCTGCTCGCCTCCTACCAGGACGTGATCGGCGAGGACAGCCCCACCGACTGGTGAGCGCGCCCGCCGCCGCCGCCGCCCCTTTGTCCCCGCCGCCGCCGCCGCCGCCGCCCTTTGTGCACGGAGCCGCCCGGTAACACCGGCCGCGCCCCGCGCTGCGCCCCCCGCCGTCCCCGGGAGCCCCGGCACACAAAGGCGGGCGGGGCGGCGGGGGGTGTGCCCGGCTCGCCGCCCCCGATGCCCGCACCTGCCCGCCGCACCGGGCCGGGGCGCGGTCCCCGCTTTGTCTGCGCCGGGCCGGCACGTGCGAGCGCCGGGACCCGCCGGCACCGGGAGTCCCCGGCACGGCCCGGTCCGACCCCCAGCCGGGCAGCGAGAGCGGGAAGCGGGGCAATTCGCGCACGGCGGGGAGGGCCCCGTGGGGCTTCCCGGTGCTGGGCCCGGCACCGGTTCCTCGCCATTGTCTGGAGCAGGAGCCGCGGGCAGGGGCGCTCGGGGGACGGGGGATGGGGAGGAGATCGGGGCGCCCCCAGACTGGCCCCGCTCCCGACCGGTCCTGCTCCCGACCGGCCCCACCGGTATCCCGGCAGCGGGCGGTCCCGCTGCCCGCCAGAGCGAGGCCTGAGGCCGCGGGGGCACCGAGCATCCCCCGCCGGTCCCGCTACCCTCAGATTCCCCCAAGCTCCTGGGTTGCCACATCCCTGGGCATCCCTGGGGGGTCGTGGTGAGTCGGCCCGGGATTGCCCCGCCGGGCTGGGATTGCTGCTGAGTCGGGGAGGGGAGTGGCTCTCTCCACTGGGACCCCCGGCTGCTCGCCCTGCCCGCACCCCGGTGCGGGGCAGCCGGTGTCGGGGCCGGCTGGATCCAGGCCCGCTGCAGGGAGCATCACCCACTGCCAGCCCACTCGCATCTCCCAGCTCAGCCGGGTGCCGGGAGGCTGCCTGGGGCCATCTGCCCCGCGATCCCCTCCCTGCCCTCCAGGGTGCCTCTGGCGTGCGGGGTGGGAATGCTGCCGGCGCGCTGGGGCGCATCTCGCTGGGCAGAGCCGGAGCGCTGGATGGTGTGGGGTGCTGCTGGGTGCATGCTGTGCATGATGCTTTTGGTGGGGGGCGGACGTGGGGGGGATAATGTGCGCCCACCATCCAGCCAGGAGCACCCACCACCCCTCCGGGATACACCCACCAGCCATCCGGGGACTCCCACCTCCCAGCTGGGCTGCACCCACAACCCAGGCGGTCAGACGTCTGTCTCTAACCAGGTCCCTGCTCTCAGGACAGGGCTGTGTAGGCCTGGGCAGGTCCGGGTCCCCGCCAGCCCCCGGGGGCTTCCGGAGGGCCCCACAGTCCTGCTGTCAGCCCAAGGGCGCTGTGGGCAAGCGCCGTGTATATTGCCGGCCAGGCGGCAGCTGTCAGCCCTGGGTACATCTCGCTTCCCGGCATCCGCTGCAAAGGAGCCGTCCCTGCCAAAGCTGCTGAGAGCAGCAGAATCGGTTCCCGGGAAGGCGAGTGCCGGTGGCGGCTCCCCACGCACCTCCAACGCTGATCCCGACCCGGCAGTGACCCCCTACCATGCCCATCCGTGGGGCTGAGTTTGCTCCATCGTCCCCAGCTGCTCCATCCTCCCCAGCCGCTCCATCCCATTGTCACCGGAGTCCCTGTCTGTGGGACCAGCATCCCCTCTGCAGGGCCCGCTGAGGGGGGGGTACGGGATGAGGGGTGATGCTGGTGGGGCTGCATCGGGCAAGGTGATGTGGACAGCCCCACGGGGAGGAGGACCCAGCCTGGTTGAGCCACGGAGCTGCCTGGGAGGACAATGTGCCAGAGCCTGGCCCTGGGCCGGTACCGGGGAATGCCACGCTCTTGCTAGGCCGGGATCCCTCTGTTTAGTCTGGGATTCCCCGTGCTTCAGCCCGGTCCTGGAGGGTCCGAGCATCCCCTCCCCCTGCCCGGCCCCGCGAAGGCTGCTGGGGCCCATTACTCGATCGGAAAGGAATTTGGTGCTGCTTTCTGAGCACGCCGACTCCCTGGAGCTCCCAGCCACATTGGAAACACATGTGCCGGGGCTGGGGTGGGAGGCTGGGGCGATGTGACCCTTCTCTGGCCATGGCATGGGGGGTGGGCTGCCGCGGGAGCCCCGTTCTGGCACCTGGGGATGCTGCTCTGCCGACTTCGGTGAGCAGCGGGGCCATGCGAGGGCAGCGGGGCTGAGATCTCTTCGGTTGGGGTGATGAGGGATCTTCAGTGAAGCCCCCCGGCTGCAGGGAGCCCCCCCGGGCTGCACAGGGCATCTCCACCCACGGGTGACCCACATACCTGGAACCCGGGGGTGGGAAAGGGCTGTATGGATTGGGTGGAGGGTTTAAAGCCCATGGAAGCGGGGTAAGCAACGCGTGATGCTGACAGCACCCGCTGTGACACAGCTGGTCCCCACTGCCGGGGGTTGTGGTGATGCTGTTGGGCTGTGGGTCCCTGGGGGCACCCTTGGGGATGCTACTGGCCCCAGCATGGCTTCCCTGTCTTCAGGAATGGAAACCTCCATCCTGGCGTGGATTGAGGCTGTGCTGCTGAGCTGTGTCCACATCAAGCCCCATCTGCCCTGGTAGCACCTCCGAGTGCAGGCAGCAGCCTTGTGCTCACATACCACTCAGCATGGCGGGGTTCTGGGGAAGAAAAGCAGGCAGTGGGTGCCCCCAGCACCCACAGGGCTCCCCAGGAAGTGATGCTGTGGCTCTGCCCTACTTCTTTTCTCCTGTCTGCTGCCAGCTGTATACCACCGTGCCAGCTTCCAACTCACTGCCCTGGGCTCCCCCAAACTGCTGCCATCCTCCCCCATTCCTGGGGGATCAGGGGCTGCATTTGCCACCCTTCCCTGTCACAGCCATCTCAGACGGCACTTTGCAGCTGTTCCAGGCCTGGAAGCTGGCGCCGGCTGGGGCGGCCGATTAGCGGGATCGGGATGTGCGGATTAAAGTCAATCTTGTTGGTGCAATTATCTGCGGCTCCCTGCCAGGGGCTTGGGGGGCGGCGGGTGCTGAAGGCAGAGGGAGGCCCTCTCCCTCTTAGGCACCTGCCTGCCTTCCCCCTGCTTTTTAGCTCCAGCCACGGCCCTGTTTTGGGGGTGGTTCTGCCCATAGGGACCCTCAATTCCTGTTCCCGAGGCTGTGGATTGAAGCTGCAGGCTTGAGTGAGGACGGCTTTGCTCGGCACAGCGGGGATTTTGGGGCTCTGAGAAGCGCCGTGCGGGCACCACCAGCCGAATGCTGATGGGCAGGGCCGCCCACCCGCGGCGGTGCAGGGATGTGGGGGATCCAGCACGGGCGGCCCTGGCTTTCCGGGTGCAGCGCGTGACGGTGGCAGGCAGGTTTGGGTGCCTGCCAGGCCCCGCAGGTCCCCACTGCCTGCCTGCCTCCCCCGCTCCCCTCCACTAATCACCTCGTCATCGGGGCGAGCTGCATCCCAGCTGGGATGGGGGGGGTTGCCATGGTGATGGAGGATGCTGGTTGCCTAGCGACATCCATCCCCTCGCCCACCCGCCCTGGACCAATTTGGCATGCGTGGTCCCCCCTCCATCGCTGGCTTTGTGCCTCTGGGGAGGTGCTGGCTGGTGGGGGTCCCCGTGGAGCCCCCAGAGGGGCTGGCCAGGGCATGGTGGGAGCGACAGGGGGTTTCCCATCAGCTGGGAATGGTTTCCAAGGAACAGTCTCCATGACGGCCCCATCACACTCTGGCGGCTCATTGATTTGCTGCTGCTGGTGCTCCGGCGTCCTCCCCCAGCCTGGTGCCTGCTGGGCTGGTGGCTCACGCAGCCGGGCACGTGAGTGGACCTGGGTCCTTACTGGGGCACAGGGTCATCCCCAAACTTGATCAGTAGCCAGGAGGGTCGTGAGGGGACAGGAATGGGCGAGAAAGTTGCTGTGAGACTGTGTTGGCTTGCAGCACAGCAGTCAGTGGGTCCCTGTGCCCAAGTGACTGTTCTGTCCCCAAACTTGGGACCCTTCCCCATAGCTGCCACCAAGGATTGGGGAATAGGCCCTGCCTATTCCTGTCTGCCTTGCCTGGCAGTCTGGCTCTTGGTGCTGTTGATGGACAAGGGATTGTGGCTCTGTGCTAGTTTCGGGACAAACAGCCAGACCCAAGGACATGCCCTGACCTCAGTGTAAGCAGGATGGGGAGGGTAGGGGCTGCCCCACACTCCTCCTGGCTTTGGCTCACTCATGGTGTCTCCCCAGGGCCCTCTACACATACGAGGATGGCTCTGATGACCTGAAGCTGGCAGCATCAGGAGGTAAGGTCCTCTGTCCCCTCTGCCGGCTCGCCTGTGCCGGTGTTTTCCCTGTCACCTGTTCCTGGTGCTGGATGCACGTGGGCTGACGGTGCTGTGCCAGGTGGAGGTTTGCTGGAGCTTTCCGGCCACTTTGAGATTCAGAAGGTGATGTATGGCTTCTGCAGCGTCAAGGACCCCCAGGCTGTGCTCCCCAAATATGTCCTCGTCAACTGGGTGAGTCTGGGGGCCATGCTGAGGGGGGCTGTGCTGTGTGCACAGGGATATGGCAGGGTGTGAGGGAGCTGGCAGTGGCCAGGGGCTGTGGGTGCCCCACAGTCCTGCTGCCCTGCTATGGTCAGCGGAGTGGGGGTCACCCTACTGCCCCTCTCAGCTCAGTCCCTCCCTGGATGCCACAGGTGGGCGAGGACGTGCCGGACGCCCGCAAATGCGCCTGTGCCAGCCACGTAGCCAAGATTGCTGAGTTCTTCCAGGTGAGTGACACTGGGGAGGGGGAAGATGTTGTCGTGACACTGATCCTGAACCCTGATGGCTGCTTGCACCCCCCAGGGTGTCGATGTCATCGTCAATGCCAGCAGCGTGGAGGACATTGACCCAGGGGCCATCGGGCAGCGGCTCTCCAACGGGCTGGCCCGTGTCTCCAGCCCGGTGCTGCACCGCCTGCGGCTGCGCGAGGACGAGAATGCCGAGCCCGTGGTAATGTCCCCATGGCAGCGCTGGCGATGGTGGCAGGACTGGGGTGTCCCTACAGCCCAGGGCTCCTGTCCACCGCAGCCTCTCATCCCATGTGCTGCTTACCCCCTCGCTGATCCCAGCCCCTCCACCCCCCCTGCCTCTCCTCTGTCCCAGGGCACCACTTACCAGAAAACCGATGCCACCGTGGAGATGAAGCGACTCAACCGGGAGCAGTTCTGGGAACAGGCCAAGGTGGGATATGGAGGGACAGCTGGTAGTCCCCAGGGAGAGGGGTCAGCTGATGGGCAGCCTCCTCATTCATCCCCCCCCACCAGAAAGAGGAGGAATTGCGTAAGGAGGAAGAGCGGAAAAAGGCTCTGGATGCCCGGCTGCGGTTCGAGCAGGAGCGGATGGAGCAGGAGCGGCTGGAGCAGGAGGAGCGGGAACGGCGCTACAGGGAGCGTGAGGAGCAGATCGAGGAGCACAGGCATGGTTGGGGTCGGGTGGGAAGTGGGTATGGGATGGCTGCATATGTGCTGTGAGTGGTTGGGTGGGCACATGGGTGTCCCTCACAGGGCGGGGTTGGGGCAGAGACTGGCAGGAGCTGATGCCCTGTGCCTCTCCTGTTTCCTCATTGCAGGAGGAAGCAGCAGAGCTTGGAGGCGGAGGAGGCCCGGCAGCGCCTGAAGGAGCAGTCCATTTTTGTAAGTGCCATGGCAGGACTGGGGCCAGAATCGGAGCTGGGGCTGCCACTGGCATTACCCCCAAGGAAAGGCTTTCCCCAGCTGGGTGCCTGGGGCTGGGAGGTGATGCTGTGTCTCTTCCCAGGGGGATCAGCAAGAGGAGGACGACAGGCAGCAGTTTAGGAAATCGGAGTCAGAGGTGGAGGTGAGTGTGGTGATGGCCGTGCCCAGTGCTGGTCCTCACTCTCCATCCAGCAGTGCCCACAGCTAGATGGCAATGAAGCTGTGGGATGCATAGAGGGTGGTCCCACAGCCCCATGCCACCAGGGTGGTGGGGCTCAGCCTCCCCCATCCCCACAGGAGGCTGCTGCCATCATCGCTCAGCGGCCTGACAACCCCCGGGACTTCTTCAAGCAGCAGGAGCGGGTGGCATCGGGCAGCAGTGATGCTGTCTCACCAGGCAGCCACAGGACAGGTGAGGGGCTGTGGGGGGTTGTGGGCACAGGGGTGGGCACCAGGAGACCAGGGCACAGGTGAGTGCAGTGTCACAGCTCAACGGGTTGTAGTGGGGTATGGAAAGACCAGGGATGCAATGTGGGGAGGAGGTGTACCCTCTGCCATCACTGGCACTGTGATTCTGGGTGCCAAGGGTATGAGGATGGCAGGGGACATCCTGCTCTGCTGTGCCACCATCACTGTCACCATCACTGCCACTGCCACTGCACCTCATGTGGCCCCTGCTGCTGGGGCAGCTTGTCAGGGGCTGGATGTCAGGTTGTCTTCAGCAGAATGGGGTTCATCTTGCTCTCTGCTGGGTGTTGTCCACTCACCTGTCATAGCACTGTGCTTGCAGCCAAGTCGGCAGCATGGTCAGTGCGTGGGGCAACTAGAGGTCCAGGGATGGCTTGGGAATACATCCCATGGTGGCAGCTAAAAAGGGACAGGAGAGAGTGAGGCAGATGTGGGGCACTCAGCGTGCTGCCAGCTAGCAAGGAGTGCCCCATGGGGAAGCTGGGCTGCCCCACGGTGTTGGAACTCTCTGTGAATCTAGAGAAGGACTGTCTGTCCTGGTGGGTGCCTCCAGCCATGGGGCTGCGTCATGGTGCTGTGCTGGGGGGCTGTGCTGTGGGGCTGTACTGGGAGGGAGACTGTGATGTGTATTCTTGTGTGGTGTGCCGTGGGTTGTGCCATGGGCTATGCCATGGGCTGTGCTGTGGGGTTGTGCCGTGGTGCTGTGCCTCGCGGCACTGCTGTGGGGTTGTGCCGTGGGTCGTGCTGTGTGCTCTGTGTTCTGGCCATGCCGTGGGTTGTGCCGTGGATTCACGCTGTGGGGCTGTGCTGTGGCTGAGCAGATAGTTGTTCCCACGGCCGTATCCTGGCCTCTCCTCACCTGGCCAGGCTGTGCTGCCTCACATCCTTCTGTCCTGCTGCCTTTCCATCCTCTTGTCCTGCCATTCTCCCACGGTGCTGCCTTCCACCCTGCTGTGCTCCCATCCCGGTGCCCTGGTGCTCCAGCCCCGCCATGACTGCGCTGAGCAGGGACTGACTGACCCATCTCTTTGATCTCTCTCTCTCTCCGTCCGTCCGTCTGTCTGTCTTTCTCTCACAGGTCGTCTGCACTGTCCTTTCATAAAGACAGCTGACAGTGGGCCACCTTCTTCTTCCTCCTCCTCCTCCTCCCCCCCACGGACCCCCTTCCCCTATATCTCCTGCCACCGCACTCCAAATCTCTCCTCTTTCTTCCCATGTAGGTAGCTGGGAGCTCCTGGGTGCGCAGCTCCGGGGGTCAAGCCATGGGCAGCTGCCCCACAGCCCACCCAGCCCCACGGCACACCGGACCAGCAGCGGAGGCAGCACGGGCACCCCGAGGGGGACAGGCACCCTGAGGGGGATGGGCACTCAGGCAGGGACCTGCTGGGGATGGCCCCATGCTGGTCCCTGTGCCCCTGGGGGGGACATAGGACAGACTGTGCCCATGGGTCAGATGGGGACGGGGTAGAGCTGTGCCTGGGGAGGTGATGATCCGCAGTGGGATGGAATAGACTGCCCGTGGGGCAGTGGATAGGACAACTGTGCCCTGGATTATGCAGGACTGTGCCTGTGGGGCATGGTTGGGCAGCGTGGAAAAGGCTGTGCCAGAATCATGTGCTGATGGGGCAGAAGGGAAAGGGACATCTGTGCCCTGGATCACACAGGTCTGTGCCCATGGGGCAGCATTAGGCAGTGTGGAAAAGGCTGTGCCCAGAATCATGTGAGGCTATACCAATGGGGCAGAAGGGAATGGGACAGCTGCATGGACAAGACTGCAAGACTGTCCACGAGACAGTGTGGAGTGGAAAATGCCATGCCCAGGAATGTGTGGGGCTGTGCCAATGGGGCAGAAGGGGCCATATGGTTCCAGGGGCCATGTAGGGCTATGCCCCCACAGACACAGTTGACAGGGCTCAGAGCTGTGCCCACAAAGGCTGTGCCAAGGCACAGCTGAGTGACATGCAGGCAGAGCCAGTGTGCACCAAGGCAGGTATGGGGCTGCCTGTCCCCTTGCCCACCAGATGTGGGGGCTGAAACTCATGGGGGTGGCGGGGACACCTGGAAGGGACGTGGTGATTGCTGCACCCATGGAAGCCTCCACCCCACCACCCCGGAGGGGACGACGTGGTGGCAGGTACACAGTGATGTGCACTTGGCAGCTCACAGCTGGGTTGGTGTGGGGCAGGAGCAATGCTGGGGTGCTGGTTCCCTCCCTCAATGTGGGCATCCCCCCCACGCCACCCCATCTCCCTTGTCTGCAGGCAGCCAGTCGGACGCCTTCCGCAAGGCCTCGGCAGCGGGCTGCAGCCCCTGCGAGTCCAGCCCGGCCGTCACGCCGCTGGGCGAACCGGGCACCCGCGCGCCCGCTGACCAGACGCCGGCAACGCCCAAAGGTGGGCGCAGGGCTGGCGCTGCTTCTCCCTGCCCAGGGCTGCCGGGTGCATCCCCACTGCAGCCCCTTCGGCTCTGCTGCAGCCCTACAAACCACGCTTGCATGGCTCAGTGCATCCATGCTGTCCCGTCCGCATCCCTCAGCATATCCCATCTGGATCTGCTGTGTCCCACAGTGCATTCCCACTGCAGCCCCCTCGGCTCTGCTGTAGCCCCCTGGCTGCCCTTGCATGGCTCAGTGCATCCATGCTGTCCCCTCTGCATCCCTCGGCATATCCCCATATCTCTGCTGTGTCCCCCAGCGCATCCCCGCCGTACCTGCTGCTCCGTTGCCGCTGCATCCCCGCCGTCTCTGCTGCATCCCCCAGTGCAGCCCCACCGTCATTGTGCATCCCCGCTGCCTCCAGTGCATTTTCTAATGCCAGTGCATCCCTGCTGTCTCTGCTGCACCCCACGCCATGCATCCCCCCCATCTCCAGTGCATTCCCCCTGCTCTGTACATGTCGACCCTCCCTGCTGCATCCCCCGGTGCAGCCCTGCTGTCTCTGTTGGGTCCCCCAGTGCGATGCTGCACAGTCTGCGCCGTCCTGCTGTACATCCTTTCCAGGGCTGCTGTATCCCTCTGTGCATCCCCTCTGCCCCACTGCATCCCCAGGACACCCCAGCCTGCTGTCACCAGGTGTCCCTGCTGCGTCCCCACTGACCTCTTGGCATCCTCTGGTGCATCCCAGATTTTCCTTCTGCATCTTCTCAGGGCACCTCTCCCGTTCCCTCCACAGCCCTTTCTGCCTTTCTGCCACTCCCCAAGGGATGACCTTGTCCCTGCCCATGTCCCCTCACTCCCTGATGCATGATACAATCCCCTCCCTGCCCAGTCACCTCCACCGATCGTTGCAGTAGTCCCCATACTGTGCCTAGTCCAAAGGACTCCAAATTCCCCTGAGCTGCATCCCTGTCCCCGGGTGACCCCTAGCCCTGGATGAGCTTGTCTGTCCCCACTGACTGCTGTCCCCTCCTTGCAGAGTCCCCCAGCCCCAGCGCGCAGGAGCCCGGGCCAGCCACGCCCGAGCAGCACTGGCCCTTCCCGGGGCCAGAGGACAAGGCCATCGAGCCCCCTGGGGACGAGCCCAGTCCCAGGCCAGTGTGGACAGCGGGGGGTGATGCCCTGGGGGACCTGGTGACCCTGGAGCCCACCGAGCCCTCCCTGCCACCCGTGGCTGACGAGCCCCAAACTGGGGAAGCCCCCAACCCCGAGAGCCTCATCGACCTGTGGCAGAGCGACGGGGTGGCTCCCCCAGCTGCCTGGCCCCTGCCTGCTGCCCCGGTCCCCGAGACACCCCCGGCCATGCTGCCCGAGGAGGGGGCCCTGCTGAGCCTGGATGAGCTGCCAGAGCCCCCTGCCACCTTCTGCGACGCGGAGCAGGAGGATGAGGATGAGGAGGAGGCAGCTGGCGAGGGGGAACCCCAGTCCCAGGATCTGGGCTGCCAGCACACGCCCCAGGAAGACACCCCGGGCCGAGAGACACCCCCCATCACCAATGGGGAGATGGCCCCCAAGGATGGGACACCGGGCCGTGGGGAGCAGGTGAGCATCACTGTGGGGAGAGGTCAGGGGGTGATGGGTGGCTGGGGGCGGTCCTGACAACCTGCCCCCACCCCCCAGGCCAGCGAGGGCTACTTCAGCCAGTCCCAGGAGGAGGAGGTGCTCCCCCCCGAGGAGCTGTCGGCCAAAGCCCCCCAGCCCGTCTTCTACAACAAGCCCCCAGGTGAGTGAGGACAGTGAGGAGAGGGAGTCTGTCCCTTTCTGGGCCATCCCAAGCCATCCTGACCCCTCTCCCTGTCCTCCAGAGATCGACATCACATGCTGGGATGCAGACCCTCTGCCCGAGGAAGAGGAGAGCTTTGGGGGGGCCCTGTAAGGCCAGGCCCCGCTGCCGGCACAGGCAGCCCGCCCCGGCCGGCGCGGGGCACGAGGGGGCTGCAGCCGGGGGCCGGGCCCCCCTCACCCCTCTGGGGCCCCGCAGGATGAGGCCTCCGTGTGGCGGCCGCCCCGCTGCAACCCTGCCCCGGGGCACCTTTTACAGCCCCCCCTTCTCCTCCTTTCTTTTTTAAGTTGTCGGTAGGAGCCGTGTCAGCCCCCCAGCCCTCCCTTAGCAGCCCCCCCACCCCCGATGCCCCAGCGCCCCTTTGGGGGGGACGACACACGCTCGCATCCCCTGCCCGGCTGTGGGACAGGGTCCTCGTTCTCTTCGTGCCCCCCCCGGGAGCCCCCCTCAGTACTTTGCACGAGTTCAAAGAAAAAAAAAAGAAATAATAATAATAATAATAAATGAATATGGCAATAAAGTGACCCGACCGAGGCAAGGCTGCGGCCAGCGGCGTCCCCCCCCAAACCCCGGCAGGGAGCTGGTGTGGGGGCTTTTACCCCTTCCCCACTCCTCTTTTGCTGGGAGCCCCGTCCTCCCCTGCTTGGCCCCTGCTTGGCCCCTCTCCCCCCATTCCCCCCGGAAACTTTTTGGAAAGCACAAGTTCTGTACCGGCGGTGTGCTCATGTCTGTTAATAAATAAAGCGTCTCCCACGGGGGCTGCAGCCTGCTGGGGCGGCAGGGAGGGCTGGGAGTGTGGGGGGGGCTACGGCTGCCTTGGGGAGGGGGCGGTCCCACCATGCCAGCCCGCCAGGAGGCAAACCCGAGCCACAAACTTTTATTCTCAAACTGTAACAAACAAAAAATTTAAGAAACAGAGCAAAGTCCGGGTCCCCAGCGCCCCCGGCCATGGGGAGGCCGGCGGGGGCCAGACGGGGAACCAGCCCCTTCCGCGCCGGCGGCGATGGCCCGCGCCGGGGCGGGTGTCCCTGGGGTGACACGAGCAACCGAAGTCCCCCACCCCCCCCAGGTGCATGGCAAGGTCCGGGCGTCCCCCGCAGCCGCTGTTAGACAGCGGTAGTCCTGCCGAAGAGGGGCATGGAGACCGGGAGGTGCCAGGGTCCCGTCTCGTAGGTGTCCCTGCTGCTGAGCTCCGAGTCCGTCCAGCTGGGAAACATGCGTGGGGAGCACTCTTGCTGCAGATAGAGGTCCGGGCAGGCAGGGCCGGGGCTGGCTGAGCGGGGCAGGTGCAGCGCTGAACCGTAGCCGGCGTCCAGGAAAAGGGGTTTGTAGCTGGGAGGCTGCTCCTGCTTCTCCAGCCGCTCATGGCTCAGGAAAGGGGCGTTGATTTTGCGGTAGAGCCCCCGCGTGTCCATCAGCACCTCGCTGTACGGCGGGGGGGGCTCCGCCATCAGCAGCGCCTCCTCATAGCACGGTGGCTTTGACAGGTCCGATTCTGCAAGGCAAAGCCCCCCCCGGACCCCTGCTGCCGTCAGCGCTGCGCCCCGGCTCTCACGTCGTATCCCCCCCAAAACAGAGGGAGGCACGTGCTGCGGGGATGCGAGAGCCCCTCCCTGCTCCTTACCGTGCCGGCAGCTCCAGGGTCGGGGGGGTGGGATGTGGTGGGGGTGATGATGGTGATGGTGGGGCTCGAGGCGGAGGCGGTGGGGAATGGCGATGCCGGGGGGGCTGCCCCCGTAACCCTCGTAGTGCAGTGGCTCCATCTCCAGTGCGCGCAGGCTCTGCTCCCGCAGCCGCTCCTCCTGCTGCCGCTTCACCCGCCGCCGCAGGTAGCTGCAGAAGCAGCACAGCAGCACGATGAGGCCCCAGATGAGCCAGAAGCCCGCGAAGCAGGTGAGGAAGGTGTAGGTGCCCTGGGACATCACCATCTTGGCAGCCGGCCCCGGGGGGGAGACCCCCGCCTCTCCCTGCCCTCGGGATGGGGGACGGGATGCTCAGGGCGGCGGCAGGGTCAGGGAGGACCCGATGCTGTCAGGGCCGCCGAGGGCATCTCCCCGGGCCGTGCCCGGCGCCGTCTCCTCTGGCCCGCGGGCGCGCCTGCCGTCAGGGGTCCGTCCTCGCCATGGAGCTGGGGGGGGCTGGAGCGGGTGGGTCAGGCCTGGGTGCGCCGGGCGGGCGGTGGGGCGGGGGGCCGGCGGGGCGGGCGGCGGGGGGACGGGGCTGCCGGGGTCCCGCTGCCCATCGCTGGGGGGGTACCGCCGGGGTGGGGGCCCTGCAACGAGACAGACGCGAGCGTGAGCGACACGGAAACGTGGACGCCCTGTTCCCATGGTGACTCGCTCCACATGCGCCGCAGCGCCCGCAGCCAGGGGGAACCGTGCCTGGCACCCTGTGCACCCCCCACCATCTCCCCCATGGATGCAGACCTGCGCAGCCCCCCTAGAATTGCCCATGGTACTGCTGAGCACCTTGGGGTGGACACAGATGCTGTGGTCCCATAGCATCATCTTCAAGATCATGGGGTGCCCAGTGGGATCTCCTTCTTTTGCCCATCCAGTGCACCCTAAATTGGCTGCTGAGCCCAGGCAGTTCATCCCTGTGCTACCACACAGGAGAGTGACCCGGAGAGAAGGAGGGACAAGCAGAGGTGCCGGTTGCCTGCGGCACGTGGCGCTCACAGGAGCACGTGCACCGAAGCCATCGCTGGCCTCACAGCCACTGGGGATGGTGGCACCCCAACACAGCAATGCAGGGCCGGGGGTGGCGGTGATGGGAACCATCACCTTTGCCCTTTAGGCAGGGTGACAACTCGGTCACATCCAGGCAAGCACCAAATGTCAACGGTGTGTGCCAGGGGCAGGTCTGCTCCTCAGTGAGCGGCGAGCAGCACCCATGGGTGCTCAAAGGCAGGCACGTAAGCACCCGTTAGGATTCTCATTATCGTGGTTTGAGAGAAAACGGGCTCGGCAGCAGGGAGGAGGGTAAGCCTGGAGCGATGGCAGCCGGTGATCACGGCGACACCATTACTCCCTCGGAGAAGGGCGAAGGGGCGCGGGGTGCTCCATCACCCTGCGGTGCAGGGCCACGCTACTGGCAAGGGACCACGGCAGGGCCACCGGGTGCTGAGGGTGCCGGCAGGGCCGGAGGGCCGAGCCCGGCGGAAGGAAGAAGCGATGGGGAAGGAGGGAGCCGGGAGCCCTGACCACGCTCCGGCGGGCAGCGGGGGCTGCTCCATCACGCAGACAAACGCGTGGGCTGAGGCAGCGCCGGGATGTGGGTCTTTGGGGAGGGGGTGCTCTGGCTGAGGCCAGCTCGGTTCGGGCAGCGCTCGCCACATCGGCGGCAACAGGCTCCGCGCCGGCAGCCTGGGCATCCCCGGGGAGGAGAGGTACCGTGCGGAAAGGGCCGCGGGTCGAGCCCCGGGATGACGGCCGGGGGAACACCGGGAAGCGGTGCAGGGCGGGCTGGCGGCGCCGCGGACCGGGGGCGTTCGCAGCTGGGGCGTGCGGGGGGAGCGGGGCTGCCGAGGACGTGCGGGCTGGGGGAGGAGCGGGGCCCGGCTGGAGACACTCACGCCGGGCGGAGAGCGGAGCGGTCGCCGAGCCGGGCCCCGCCGGTAGCCCCGGGCCGCCCCACTGGCCCCGGCTGCGGCCTGGGGCCCGTTGCCCGCGTCGCATCCCTGCCCGGTGCCTCCGCGGAGAGGGTGACACCCCGGCGAGGAACCTCCCCGCTCCCCGTGCCGGGCGCGGCACCCCTTCCTCATCCTCCTCATTCTCCTCCTCCTCCCCCGGGGAGCGCGCCCGCCGGGGCCGGACCGGAGATGCGCTCCCCGGTACGCGCCGCGCGCCCCTGCCGCGGCCCCCGGTGGCGGCGGCCCCGCGCGCCCCCGCCCCGGCCCCGCTGCCCCCGCACCGCGCAACAGGCGGAGGCGCCGCGCCCGCTCCCTCCGCGGCTCCCGTTACCGGCGGCGGCGGCGCACGTGGCTCAGGCGGCGGGCGGCGGCTCCATAGAGCGGCGGGGGAGGGGGCCCGGTGCGCGCCCGGTGCGCGGCACCGCCGCCGCCTCCCGGCGCTGCCTTTGTCTCCGGTGAGCGCTCCCGCGCCGCCGCCGCGCGCCGCCCCGCCCGCCCGGGCTCCCGCCCCGCCGCTCCGCCCCGCCCTCGGCTCGGGGAGGGATCCGCGGGCCCCCCGCACCCCCCGCCCCGGGACCCGCCGCCGCTCGGGGGCTACCGGCTGGCCACCGGTACTGCCACGGGAATCGCCCCTCCCGCCCCTGGGGAACGGCGACGGGATGCCGGCGGCGAGAGGGCCAGGGCATCCCCGGGGGTAGCCGCGGGAGCCCTACGGGGTGGGGGCCGGGGATTCCCGGGTAGCGGCTCCCGGTCCCGGTGGGGTGAGGGCGCTGCGGTGGTGTGGTACCACAGGCTCCCACAGTCGGTAGCCCTGCACTCGCCCTGGGGATACCCTGGGGGTGCTGCCACCGTTCCCTCAATGCCATCCCCAGCCTTCTCAAGGGGTGACAACTGCGTGCTCCCCGGCGTGACGGCCAGCACAGGGCCACAGGCCGGGAGGGCAGCCCGGGCAGTGGCAAGACCTTAACAGCCCCTGCCACAGCCCACCTGGCCACTGCAGTGAGACACGTGGCTCTGCAGGGCAGGGGTGCCAACCTGGCCCCCAGTACAGCGAGGGGCTGAAATGGCACTGGGTGTCCTGGGGTCACCCCGCTCCCTTGGGTGCCGTACCCCCAAGCAGACCCCTCGCCAGCCCGGCCTGGGCAACTGTCCCTGAGCTAGGGTTCCCCCAGCCATTTGCCATCGAGTGGTTGGCACCAAGCTCTTCTCTGCTGTACCTGAGGCCGGTGGTCGTGGCCCCCATGGGAGACCCTTCTGGCTCCTTCGACTGCGCCAGGGGTCCAGAGTCCCCGCTGTCCCTTCGCTGCGCCCTGAGGCTATGCCAGGAGCGGGGCAGCGTTGTTTCAGGGCGGAGCTGTGCCAGATGCTGGTGGGCGATGGGTGTGGGTGCCCCACGCAGGCCATGACCCCGCCGCCGTTTCCTCCCCGTGGGCAGGGTGGCAAGCGCCCGCTGCGGCTGCACACATGGCGCATTGTTCTGCCGGAGCCCGGCCGGAAGGACTTCCTCCATCCCGGCCAGGGGATGACCTGGGGACTCCGAGTGCTGGCAGCCCACTCCCGCCACAGCCGGGCATAGCGGCTCCGGTGTTCGGCCAAGCCCCACCAAGCCCCCTTGGCGCTGGCCCCGACTCACCTTGCTGGAATTCGCCTCCTGGAATCCGACCTCACAGCGTGGCCACGGCAGCCGGGCACTGCCGGCTCGGTGGTTGTGGGGGTGCCCCAGCAGCACCCAGGGCGGGCAGGGGGCTGCGGCCATGCGGGGGGGCCGGGATGCTCCCTTGAAGCATGGGCACCGCAGGGACGGGGGGCACGGTGAGGCCCACGGGCATCGTCAGGTCAGGGCAAGGGCGGGAGAAGGGAGCCAGGCCTCCGGCCCCGCCAGCGCCGGGGGCCGGGAGCTGCCTTCCCCTTCCCCTTCTCCCCACGGCGGCGGGGGGAGGCAGGCGGGGGAGCGCTCCCCGAGCCACATGGTGGGCTGGAGGAGGAGCCGTTGCCCAGGCAACAGCTGAGAGCATCCTTCACCCCTGAAAATGGTGTGCGGAGCTGCTGCCACAGCCCCACAGCACGGGGCACTGCTCAGGACCCCCAGAGCTCGCCTCTGTCCGTAGGGTCCAGATCCACAGACTCCAGCTCTGGACATACACCAGCATCCCTCACCTGCACGCTGCTACCCCTGCCAGCAAGGACACGGATGGGGATGAGACATCCCTCAAATGCTGGGACACCACTGGGCAGGTTGGAACAGGCAGAGCCGCTTCCTTGTCCTGCTCAGGGCTGGCCATGGCTTTGTTCACCCCCTGTCCCTACTCCAGAGTGACCCTGAATGTGTGACAGGCACACAAACATGCTGGTGACCCCAGGACCTTGGTGCCAGGGTGCCATGACCCAGGCAGTGCCAGGAGGGCGGCACAAGGATCCTGCCTGGTGCGTTTGGAACAGCAAGCCCTTGGCAGTCCCCATCCCCCTGCCTGTCTTCCTTCCTTCCACGGCTGCAGAAAATTCCTGGATTTTACCCCAAGATGCCCCCTCTGAGTGTGAGAACTCCTCCTCGGCCCGCTCCCATAGCAACTGTTCCCTAGCTACCCGGCTGCACTTGCTATTCTCATCCCAGTGCAGCTGCGTGCGGCCCCCCCGCGCTGCGCACGAGGCTGTGGTCGCTGCCACCAGCTCTAGACCCCAAACCTCAAATCCACCCTGCATCCCCAACCAGGCTACCCCCCTTTGACTGCTTCACCCTTGGTGACCATCGTGACCCTCACCCCATGTCACCCTGCAAGGTCCCCCCCTTGGAGGGGCTGTTCCTTGGGCTAAGGAGAAGCACTCTGTGCTGCCACAAAGTTCCCATTCATAGTGGCCCCCCGAAGCAGTAATTCACTGTGACCAGAGGGCAGCAGAGCTCTGTCCCAGGCCCACACCACACCTGGGACAGCCCAGGAGGGGCTGTGCTGGGGATGGACATGCCCCAGAGGGGAGCACAGCAGGCACAAGCATCCCAACAGCACAAGGCCTCATACCTGTTATGCCCCGACACTGACCCAAAACATGCAGCAGAAAACACTGAGGGTCATCTGTGATACTCAGGGCTCAGCCAGCATCAGCCTTTTTGCGCTGGAGAGCAACCCCAGTCCTTCCCTGCAGGACAGGAGCACCAGCAGAGCCCATCACAGCCCAGAAATGAGGTCCCTACTCCCCTTCTTAGAGCCACCAACCCCGTATGGCCTGGAGCAGGCCCCCCGTGACACGAGAGCAATACAAGGCACAGCAAATATCTACACTTAACAAAAGGTTAAAAATTTAAATATTCTCCAACTTTAGTGCAAGGCAAGCAAATGATACCACAGGTCCAAGTAGGTGCTCAGCCCCCCTGGGGGGCCTGGCTCAGAACGAGCAGAGGCAGCAGCACACGCACACACGTGTGCACACACACACACAGAGAAGGGACAAGTTATTGCTCAGGACACAGCTGGGACAAGTGTACACAAGAGGGGACAGGACAAGCTGAATGGAGAGGTGGGCTGATCCCCACACTGCTCCCCACAGAGGGCTCCTGCCCATGGGTGCAGGAGCTGTGCTGCCTCCCCAGAACCCCTGGGGACACACACTAAGCTGGTCTCAGCCCACTCACTCTTGGGTCACAGCTTCACATGACCCCGGGAACGGACATTACCACAGCTTTGCTCCCTAAGAGCAGTGTCCTTCATGTGTCTGCTCCTCCACCACTGAGCTGGGCCTCACCTCTGGAAGGCACAGGTCCAGATCTGGTGGAACTGTGCTGTCACCATCCTGCAGCATGCCAGGGATCAGACCAACCCTCTGGCCACAGCAGCAGCAGGTGCCTGGGAGCGGCTGTGTCCCTCTGTGCCAGTGGTGTGGAGAGGGGCTCAGATCAGCTCGCTGGAGCTGGCAGCACGTGTGAGATGAGGCAGCAGGCAGCAGGCTCCAGCAGACAGGGACACAAGGACAAGGCAGTGACACTCCGCTGCCAGGACGCAATGGGAGACACTTTGGCACAGTGCTTTCCTGTGCCTCGGGGCTGAGCAATGGACTCCGCTGGAGCCAGGACACCTCAGCACGGCCAGAAAGGTCCAGGAAAGATGATTTAGACACCTCAAGGCACAGAAGGCCTCTGTCCAGGACTCCCTGGAACCATTGCTCCTCCCATAGGAGGACATTTGTGTCTGTGACAGGGTGGGGGCAGTGCAGGCCCCCACCCATAGATTAAAAACCGACATGTGATATGTACAGACCGACATATATAAATATACATCAAACCTGCGGTGCAGCTTCGGCACCGTGGAATGTGTCAGCAAAGCTGCTCCAGCCTGGCCTTGGCCCACACCGGCACCATCCCTCCCTCCCACCCTGGGCCGGGAGCGGCAGCCGGCGGCAGCAGCATCATCCCAAGTGGCAGATTTGGAAGCATCCGGGTTTGTTTAGGGCTTGCCCATGGTCAGAGGCACCTCAACCCAAGCCGTGTGCTGCTGCCAGCCTTGGAATCATCCTCACAGTCTTCAAATACAGACGTATAAAACTGTAAACAAATCCACCTTGTGGGGCCACTGCGACTGTGTCCTTCAGGCTGAGCACTCGGGAGAGGGTCCCAGAGGCTGGAGAACAAGCTGTGCTCTACAGCCGGGTGGGCTCTTCCTCGCTGTCGCTGCAGTTTCCACAACAGTCCTGAAGTCAGAAGGGCAAGGAGAGGGAGGAGGGAGAGGGAGAGAGGAGCACAGCAAGCAGAGGATGAGCACGGTGACACAACCCAGCCTACAGCTGCCCTCTGGCAGGATGGGCCAGCCCCGCCCCGTCCAGCCTGTGTGCGGGAGAGCTACATGGAGGCAAGGGGCTGGAGGGGACCCCCAGACTGCAGAGCACACTCCAGCTGCATCTGGAGGTTCAGCCCCTGGCAGACAGACTGGTGAGCACGCAGCTGGCTAGCTCAGAAGCTGTGAGGAAGCTGAGCTCCAGGGACTGCAGCCACCCAGGGACACAAGCTCAGTGCCAGCACAGACGCTCGGCCCCGCTCAGGGCTCAGCTGGCCACAAAAGCAGCTGAAGCCCTTTCTGCTGAAATGGGAGTCTGAGCACGGGGCAATGCCAAACCCTTCACAGTTTCTCAACCTTTCTGTGTGTCCTGGACATACGGAGAGGAGTGAAAGAAACTTCCCATAGCCCCCCTGGGAGCAGAACTCCCAGCACCGGCAGTGCAGGGGCAACTTTGGCTCAAGCTGAGGGCAAGGCCTCCTCCATAAAGGCAGCAAGAGCAGGGATGCTGGATTAGTGGCTCAGGGGGCAGTTAGAACAACAAGCAGGTTGTGCTCTGCCAGGGGAAGGGAATAGGCACTGAAGGATAACACTCCTCTTTCCCAGATCTTGCCATGTCCGTGGGCCACCGGGTATTTCCCTGAGCAGAGCAGCCAGGAGTGACTGCTCACCTCTGGAAAGAGAAAACACGTGGGAAATCACAGCTCAACCCCTTCTACAAACAGCTGCCCATCCTCTGGCAGGTCCTGCCTGCCTCGGGTAGGGCTGGGTATCCCCAGAGCTGGCTCTGGCTAGGGCAGCCCACTGAACTGCGAAGCACAACTCGGAGCTTGCCAAGGAGCAGAAGTCAGCACCAGGTGGCTGAGTGGGTCTAGAGCCAACCATACTGGAGTCCTGCAGCTGCACACAGCTGCTGAGAGGCAACAGCCCAGGCTTTGCCAGGCCTTGAAAGAAGGCAAAGACTGTCCTGGGCAGAGGAAACAGGCTGGCAAGCAAGGCCACAGCAGCTGCAAGATGTTTTTGTTCTCCTCATCCCTCGAAAGAGTTGCTTCTGCCTGGCTCAAGATCTGGCAGAAGGGCTCTGGGGAGCCCAGACAGCCCATTCCAAGAGCAAGGACTCGTTCAGGGATGGTATTATTCATGTCAGAAGGGAGATGATTTAATATTTTAGAGTCTTCAGCATCCTTCTGCCTGGGTGACTCCAGCATGTTTAGCCGGGACACTCCTTCCAAGCCCCTTGACTCCCCCAGCATGAGAAGTGCCAACCAGGCAAGAGCTGGCTCCCTGCAGCCTTGCACAAGTGCCCCTGAAAGCCCTAGGGTGTGGCCACCCAACACTAGAGGAGACTGCTCACTACCCTGTCATGCCCACCTCCCTGCCAGACCTGCCTGGCACAGGCAGGAGCAGGATCACTGCTGCTGGGAGGCTGGCTGGGGAGGAAAAGCTGGGCAAACCCTTACCTGTCTGCTGAACAAGCGCTGGAGTAACCCTTTTTTGGGCTGTGGAGAAGGCTGCCCTTTCCAGTCCAAGTCTGGGGGCACTGTGCCATCTGTGCTGAAGACATTCAGCTCCTTAAAACACTCTGTCTCAATCATCTGGAAGAGGGAAAAGAAGGCTGCAGCAACTGCCACATCACCGAGGGCCCAGCAGAGCATGAGAGCAGCAGGGACAGCACAGAGACACTGCCCTCAGCCATGGCGGGCACAAGCAGGAGGAAAGACCTACCTCGTTCTGCCAAGGAATGGGCACACTCCCTGTAGCAAACTTCTGGTAAAAGTCGTTGTCTGTGGGCTCCAGCTCCACTCCTTTCACCGTGGAAAACTGCTCAATATCCAGAACATCCTTGCAGTAGATGGCCTGGGGCTATGCAGCACAAAGATTGCTCTAATGCCAGGCTCCACCTTGATGCCACCACCTCCAACTGTTGCTCATGGCCAAGCCAAAGCCACCTCTCCCTGCAGCCCAGAGCTTGCTGGACCCTTGTTCTGCCAGATCCAGGGAAGGACCCCACCTCCCCATACCGGGCTCCCTCTTCCCTTGACAGCACCAGTGACTGAAAAGGTCAGGAAAAGATGGGCACTTACATCTGGCTTGAAGGGAGGGTCCAGCATGCCTGCTTCCAGCCTCCTGAAGTTGAGGTGCTTGAAGAGAGGGTGCTCCTTCACTTCCTTAGCCCCAGCTCCTCGGCACCCCAGGCGCTCCAAAGGGTCTTTGCACAGGAGCTGTGATACAAAAGCAATCAATGTTCTGGGTGAAGGGTGCTGTGTGCAGGAGCAGCCCTGGGCTCCTGCAGTGTGTTCTAGGGAGAGCACAGGCCTGCTAGGCAGCTGGGCAAAGAATGAAGGCACTCTGAACCCTCCCGTGCTGCCTTATCAGAGACAAGGGAAGCTGGCTGTCACCTCTGCAGGGAGCAGCCCCGATGTTCTGCTGCTGCATGCACAGAAGTGGTGGGAGTGAAGGGACAGGGCTGCACAGCCGTACCATGGTGCAGAGGGAGCGGGCGCAGGGCGAGAACTTCTCCGAGTATTCCTCCTGCACTTCCTTCACCAACCGCTCCACCTCCTCCCGCTTGATCTTCTTCTTGCGCTGCTGGAAGGGGGACTGGCCCTCGATCATCTCGTACACCAGGCAGCCCAGAGCCCACCAGTCTGGGCTGAACGTGTAGCGCTCGTTCTTCACCACCTCCGGAGCTGCAGAGGAGCAGGGGTGAGGGATGTGTGAGGGCAGGGAGAGCACATCTTCTGAACCGCTTTTTGCTTAAACCGGGGTCACTTACCCATGTAGCCAACTGTCCCCACTCGGCCCTTGATTGTTTGGCCCTCTGGCACATGCACAGCTAGCCCCAGGTCTGAAATCCGGATGTGACCTGCACAGAGAAGGGGACAAGTGAACAGGAGAAAGTCAGGGCGCAGTGTTTGAAGCTGCCAAAAACACAGTGTAACCCCAGTTCAAACTGAATAAGAAAAATCTCAGGCTAACGGCTCCTGCACTCACCATGGTCATCCAGTAATATGTTCTCTGGCTTCAGGTCCCTAGGAGGGAAGGGACTTGATTAGCAAGAAGCCTGCTGTCAAAGCAAAGGACACAAGCAACAGCCACATCTCAGCAAGTCACAGATAAGCAACTTTAGGATGCAATGCTCCTCACCCCAGATAACCTCCCCCTCACCCTCTGCCCCAGAGATGACCCTGCAAGCTCTCCCCTCCTGCGCAGAGAGGAGAACACGACAAACTTCAACCCTCTGCAGTGAGCCTGAGGATGGTTCCCTTTTTGCCGGTGCAGAACTCACTATGGGACAGGCCATGTGAGTGAGAAAGAGCAGAGGCTTCTCTGCTTATCCTGCCCCAGGGCAAGGAAGGATCAGAAGGGACTTCCTGGCCAGTGTTTAGCCATGCACGGCATCACACCCCTGTGAGTACAGTCAATCGACTTGTTTTCCCTCCTCCCCAGTTCTGGAGCACGTTGGGGCAGCCTACCCTCCTTTGTTCTAGTGTCAATACTGCCCAGGGAGTTCAGTGCCTGCCCTGAGACATTCACAACATGATCACATCCTGTTCTTGGCGATCATTTACTAGCACAAGGAAGCCAAGCTAAGGTCTCCCTTTCTCCCACAAGATCAGCTTTCTGTTCCCGATTCCTCTCACTCAGCTCTGTGCTGCTTTCAAGCCTGAGCTTATTTTCTTGAGGTGACAGACCCAGCTGTGCTGGTAAGAGCAGCAGGAACCCTCTTGCTGCTGCAGGCCCTACAAGCTCTCCCAGCAGGGACCAGGCAGCACGCACCTGTACACTATCCTCTCCTGGTGCAAGTCCTCGAGGCCACAGCAGATCTCAGCAGCATAGAAAGCTGCCCGAGGCTCCTCAAAACCAGCCTCTCCCATGTGGTAGATATGGAACTTGAGGTCCCCTCCATTCATGAGGGTCAGCACTAGGCAGAGAGCATCTTTAGTTTCATATGCATAGGCTAAGCTCACCTGCAATTCAGGGCAGAAAGGCTGTTAGAAGACACAGCTGGAAGAGGGAGGTGCCCACACTCCCATGGACACTTTGCCACCCAAGCAGCCCCTCACAGGCTCAGGGCTGGGCCTTTGCCAGCAGAGGAGGAACTGTGTGAACCCAGGGAGGACATGGCACTACTCAGCAGTCCCAGCACACCCCCAGCCTTCCTTGGACAGGGAGGACACCTTCCCTGAGCCAAAGCTGCTTCCCCCCAAGGGCAGGCAGCACTCAACAGCAACACTGGGGCAGCATCTGATGAACCCTCTGCAAAGGGAGGTTCAGACTTTCCACACCTCAGTGAACCAAGGCAGAGCTTCCAATCACACAACTGAGGCCTGGGCTTCTCCCCACCCCACTGTCTGGAGAGACAATTCTCACTGTTTACTTGTGCCCCAAAAGTCACAAAAACACCAGATGGGTGTTCGGGGCTGACTCTGGGGGCGTTTACAGCATGTTGTGGAGGCAGTAAAGGTCCTGCCAGACCTTGTGAGAGATGTGCAGCCACCAGGACTCTGCACCATGGGCAGAGTCTGCTCCTGCCTCTCCGCACCAGGCGAGGAGTACAGAGATGCTAGGCTGGCTGGTTGGAGGAAGAATCCAGCATCACAGCAAAGTGAGAGCAATTCCTATGTACTTACTACAAACCTACTGTTCACTTTTTCCAGGATCTGTTTTTCGTTCAAGGCCATGGCTTCTCCCTTCCTCTTTTTGATCCGTTTCTTCTCCAGTTTCTTGCAGGCATACATCTTCCCTGTGGCACGCACTTGGCAGGCACACACCTGGAGGGAGGACAAGGCTCAGCACCCTCCCACTGCCATTTCCAGAGTGGGGGTCTAGGTTCTGCTCTCAGGAAGAGGCACAGGAAGGCAAAGAGGCCCATTGCCAAAGCAAAGACACAGGTAAGAGTGACAGCTCCAGATGTTACAGAGAAGCAGGAGCCAGCTGTAATGCCTCTAACACCTTTAGCAGCACCATGGCTGGTGCTGGGAAGACAGAAGGCCACTCCATAAACAGAAGAAAGCCCAGCAGGAAGTTTTCTTCCTGCAGGAAGTTTGCTCTGTCGAGACACAGACCTGACTCTGCCCAGCTAGCAGTAGGCACCATAGGGCTCGTGCCACCAACTCTGCACAGCACCTCCCACACCTCCAGCACCTGGAGAGAGGTGAGCTCCTGCCTCTCAGGGAGAGCTGACAGGTCACACAAGACCCAAATCACAGCCCAGCACAGAGCCCTTGCAGCCCACCCAGCCAGCAGCACCTGCCTCCAGATGCTGGAGCAGCTTGTATCACCCTGATGGCGAACCCAGGTCTGCCTCTGGCAGCAGGCAACAGTGGCTGCCTGGAACCCTAAATGCACAGGAAATGATGGTTACTCACCTCCCCAAAACCGCCCTTACCCAGCACACGGTACTGGCGGAAAGTGTTTTTGGTCACTGGCTGCCTGTGAGGGAAAGGAAACCAGAGTGAGATGTGAGCAATGACAGATCAGGGGCTGAAGCCCAAACCACCTCCATGCCCTCTGGCCTGACAGACTGTGGCTCACCCCAAACCCCTGCTCAACCAGACCTTGCTTCCTGGCAAGGCAAGCAGGGCTGGGGCTGCTGCTGCTGCTAGTAAAGAGCCCTGAGGGACAGCAAAAGCCAGGCTCTTGGCTCCTGCCAGGGCCCAGCACTGGAAGGAGCCCCAAAACCCCACAGGCAAGCTGTGTGAGGGGAGCATTACCGTTCCAGCCATTTCCACTGCAGGAAGCGATTGAAGTACAAGCTGTCGAGGTAGTCAGCAAAGGGAGCCACGCTCAGGTAGTCGTGGATAAGCCTAGGAGAGAGCAGACCCAGCAGGGTTCCTGAGAGCTGATCACAGCCCTGGAAAAAGCCAGTAGCCCCAGGAAAGAGGAGGTGAACAGCCCCAAAAGACTGTTCATTTTGCCATCCCTCACCCACATAGGCCTGGCCCAGAAAGCCTCGCTCCATGCTAAGCCTGATGCAAAATGAAGGCGCGTTGGAGGTGCCACTGTGACAAATGCAGCGCCCTGGGACCTGGCTGGCACTGCTAATTGTGGCCTCCTGGCACCAGCCAGGGCTGCAGGACAAAGAGGGACAACGGAACTCTGCAATTGCCCCTCTGCTCACAGGGCAAACGTGCACACAGGCTGTAATCAGCTGCTAGCAACATTCAGCACCAGGCGCTGAGCTGTTCACCATCAGATGAATATCCAACACAAAAGGCCACAGGGGATCCTGCTCCACAGAGCTAACTGCCTTGGAGAGCTGTGCCAGGGCTGCCCAGCAGAGTGAGGAGCCTTAGACACAGTGTCTAGACTGGAAACACGCATCAAGGAGAAGCGGATGGGCTCTCCCCTTTCAGAGCTTGCCAAGAGCAGGCAGGGCCCAGCCCGGAGGCTCTGCATTCAGACTCGACACTGGTTACCACACACGGAGCTAATGCTCCCCAGAAGACTGCAGCAAATGTGTTGCCACAGCCCTGCACTCAGTTAGGCAACAATCTCCAGCTACTGTGCAGGGAGGGGTGAGGCTGCAAGCCTGGTTTGCCCAAGAGCTTCCGCTTCACATGCGGAGCCAGGACCTTGGCCACTGCTTCTGTGATGGGAACAGAGGTGACCTTAGACCCCTGCAGCAACATCCAGAGTAACCCAACTACAACAGCCACTTCTGCAGCCAGTGGGACAGGACAGCTGGCACAGACCGCAGCTATTGGCTCAGCTAGGCAGGAGCCTACAAGATCCTGGCACAACACTGGGAACAGCATTGGTACAGGGTCTTCCCAAATGGCAACTCTGATTGGGAGAACTGACAGAGGTTTCTGCAGCAAGTCATCACTCCCAAAGCACAAGATATCCTTATGCTTGCTCTCCTGGAGCTGGGCTGCAAACTGCTGGCCCAAAACTCCCCAGGCCCCAGCCTTAGCACCAGCTCTCTCTCTCACTCACTCTCCCAGAGGAAGGGACCACGGGGGACAAGGTGAGTCAGCTGCAGCATCATCCCCATGCCATGTGTGACCTGCAGGCACAGCCCAGCCCTGCAACTTACTTAGTGCATTCCTTGAAGAGCTCCTTGGAAGGTTCCTGCTCCAGCCTCTCACAACAGGCATCCACCAGTTGTGAGGGAACTTCAGGCACATGGTCCTCACTCTGGGGACAAAGGGATGGAGTCAGACATAGGGAGCAGAGCCCAAGGTTCCTGCTTTAGGCTCAGTGGGCAAAGCACTGTGGCAGCTTGTGAAGTGGTGTGGTGGCTCAGCATGTTGGCTGTGGCAGGACACGGGCAATGCCAGATGTTGGCTTTCCAGCTGTTCTACCCTTGCAGGCAGCAAACACAACCCTCTTACTCACGTTTGGCTTCAAGTACTTTTCAATCAGGTGCTGCCCACATTCCTTCCTTTTCTCATCTGGAGCCACTTCGTACCCTGCCTGGAGAGAGCAAACAGTGGGAGGGGCAGATCCAGCCAGAAACCCAGCCTTGCTACTGGACAACAGCTGTGGAGCAGCAACACACTCTGCCCAAAGTTTCCCATGCTTTCCTTGAAAACCACATCTCCAGCAAACATCTCCCTAAGCAAAGGCCCAGCCCTACCTGGGCTCCGACTCCCAGGTTTTCCTACAGCAAAACCCTATGTGCCCAGAAGTACCTGCTGGAGCACCCAGCCAAACAGTTCGTGCCCAGGGTGTCAGGAACATCCCTGCCTCCCCTAATGAAGCCTGATGGGCTTTGCTCTTACCACAGCATCCAGGAACTTGACACAGCGGGAGAGCTCGGGGCGCGTCTCGCAGAACTGCCGGAAGAGCATGTGCCCAATGGGCTGCTTCTCGCACAGGCTGTGGTAATCTCGCTCTGGAAACGAAGAGAAGGTCACACTGCCAAATCCCAAAGGAGCAGTCCCAGCCCACTGCTCTGGCCAGGCAGCAATGGGAGTACTGTGACTCCTCAGCTAGGTTGCTGACAGGTCCCACCAGTCTGAGACTCCCAGGAGAGTGAAGCGCACCCAGTGAGACAAGGGACGTTGCTCAGGTTCTACATTCCCTTTTCCCTGAAAGAGGACTGACCTGCTGTTCTGTTCAGCCTGAACCTCTTGTTCCTAGAAAAGGACCTCCATAACAGCTGCTTGCCTAAAGGCTCTCTTCTCTCTCCACAGAGATGAACCAACTATTCCAGACACACAACTCTGCTTGGAACATGAGGAACACACTAAGCTTATCTCAAGGCAGATCTTCCAGGCCTAGAGTTGTTTTGATGACTCTTTCAAACCACTTGTGTTCCCAAAAGCCCTGCTGGAAGCAGCAGCATCAAAATGGGAGACACCATTCCCACAGATGCCTTGCTGATTTGCACACAGCAGTCAGAGCTCCCTACTCCATGGGACAGCCACTTGCTTGTACATCAACTCTTGCAGGTTCCTCCTACCCCTCTCTGAACGCTGACAGCGCAGGCACAAACCCCTTTGACCATCCAGAGCACTTTCAGTTCTCTGCTTTTTTTCCTCCCCTTCCACTCAAGAGACGTTGTCTGATCGCAGGCCAGGACACATTTCTGTGACAGCCACTGCCACCGTGGGCCACGTGCTGCCTGCAGTACAGATGTGCAGCCACCTAGGGGATCCCAGTGCTGGGCACTCCCAGCCTTCCCCTCCCTATGCAGCAGTTTCTCCCGAGGAAGCTGTAGCTTCCTGAGGGTGCAGGAGAGTGCAGAGCCAGGCAGGCTGTGGTGGGGGAGGAGGTGGCCCCACCAGCTCCGCCGCACCAGCCGGTTTCCTTGTGTCTGCAGGGGAAGGAGTTCCCTCCAGCTGGGGAGCACCAGAATTTGCTGTCGGCGAGATCAGAAGCTTTTGGATGCCCTGGTCGCTGCCCAGGCTCACACGAGGTTACTCCCTGTGGTCAGGGCACAAAAAGCTTAATTCTGCAGTGGGCAACCAGCCCACCGTGCCCAGGGTCCTGCCAAGACTCTGGAATAGGAAAGAAACCCCTTTCCAGCAGGCTATGAGGTGAAAAGAAAGACACCTCAGCCAAAGAGTGCCCAAGCACAAGGAACGGGGTCATCTCTCCCACGGGAAAACCAAGAGAAGCTGCTGCCACCTGGGTCAGCACTTCTCACATGCCTCTCTGAGGGGAAGTGAGACGCGGGTGGTGACAGCCAGTGGCTGGGAGGGACTTGCTTCCCAAATTTTCACAAGGTCACTGTCCTGGATAGCAGGACAACAGACACAGAGACCACCAGCACTCACTGCTGGCAAACGGGTGAAGTTCAGCGCTGGAAAACATCATGACAACCACAGGAAGGGTGGCTGCAGGCACAGGATGAACAAAAGCTGAGGGAAAGCTCTGCTGAGGGCATTTCAAGTCAAGGAGGCAGAAGGGGTTTGGATGGTCAAGATGGGAGCTGCAAGGAGAGCCCAAGCCAGAGCCGTGTTCAGCTCTCAGCCCTTGCTCCAGAGAAGCAGCCATGAGCAAATCCAAGGCTGGAGTCTCCATAGAGTCACATCTGGCTGTGAAGCCAGTCCTGAGAGACAGTGCATGGGTTGTGTGGCAGAGGGAGGTGGGGACAGCCTGCACTGGGCTGCTGTCAGCTTGAGCGTTACAGTGTGGATGAGTGAGGTTGAGTTTCTCCAAATACTACAGCTCCATGGGGCCCAAAGGACTGCCAGGACTGGAAAACCTGGGCAGGGCAGAACTGGGAATTCGAGCAGCAGAAACCTCCCAAACACATTTGTTTCAGTGACACCAGTTCTGAAATAAGGCCAGTGCTGTGCCACTCTCCAGCTGGCAGCTGAATCTGGATTGAAAACTTAAACAAGCTCTCCTCTTCCCAGGAAGCAAAGCACTTGTACCCTCTGTGCCCCAAAACAATTTCACATGATCTCAGGACCAAGCCTGCTGCACAAACAACATTAAAACCATGAAGAGTACAAAGTACAGCATGAAAATGACAGGCCAAGCCCTGCTCAACACCAGTTCTCATCCACTCCACACAGCAAGAACCCAATTTGCCTGAGAAGAGCTACTGCTTGAATGTTAGAAGCTGTGGAGCTGAGCTGAATCCAGCCAGGGAGAACAGAGAACATTAGCAGGACCTTTGTTATTTTTGCAAAGGCACCCCAGTGACACTCCAAAACTCTGCAGCATGGAGCAGTCATGCTTCCATGTTTGCACACAGAAGGTGATGTTCCCCTAGTGAAGCTCATCACAGTCTCACAGGTGTGTTGGTACATCACCAGCCACTTACTTACTCATAATTTCTTCCCTACACTCTGAACTCCAAGCAATCCTGGCTGGGATTTGCCCTGTTATATGTCCCTGACACTCAGCTTGGGGTGCACAACTCCTACCCACCAGCTCCCACCAAGCCCTGCACCTCACCCAGGGTTTGCCGAAGGTCCTCGCAGAGGCTGATGTGGGGGAACTGCAGCATCTGGCGCCATTTCTTGCTCTTGCCTTTCCGGTTTCCTCCACCACCTGCAGGGCACACAAAATCAGTACCATGAGTCAGGAAGCAAAGGTGTTTGACTGCAGCCTAGCCTTGCCTGAGGAAGGAGCCTCTCTCTAAGTCCAGGCAAGGTAAACAAGGCCAAAGTGGTGCCACCACCTCCCGGTAGGACAAAAGTGTTGGAACCTCAATTGGAAATGGACAGACCAACCTCTGGCTGCTGAACAAATCCCAAATCCTTTCATGATTGGAGAATCCCACCAAGGGCAGAAGTGTCCACGGCCACAGCAGTTCTTGGCTCCCAGGCCTGTCCCCAGCACCTCTGCATAACTAATCACCCCTCTAGGCCATGCCTTGCTTGGTGGGAAGCTCTTCCTGCTGCAGTAAAGACGTTCATGCACCTACTCATTCTAGACTGATTGCTTACTCCAGGGAGGGGCTCTCAGAGAGAGGACACGAAGCTGGGAGACAGGAATTCCTACTCTAATCCTGGCTTCACAGACAATTCACTGCATTGCCTGGGGCTCATCACTTCAGTTTCCCACCTGTGAAGTGAGGACACTCCCACCTTTCTCCAGAGATAAGCAAGCCTCAGAAAATCCAGATCCAAGAACCAGGTATTACTGCAGCTTCAGCTGCTGGAGTAAATGCCCTGTGCTGTAGGACAGGGTGGGAAAGCTTCTAGATAGACCAAAAAATTTACATCATAGCAAGCACTAAGTACTGATTGCTGGGATCAGCCAACCTCCAGGGATTGCTTTCCCAGTGCCAACACACACAATTTCCCACCTCTCTTTGGAAATTCATTAAATGACCCTGCCAAAGTGGTCAGGCCAAGAGTTGGGCCGAAGGCCCAGCCTTCTGAAATCACAGAGGGGTTGAACATAATTTATCAGCTCTTGAGAAACACTTTCATAACACTCTCCTCCACTGCAGATGCAGTTCAGCCCCAAACCCTAGACACAGTCCCCTGGCACCCAGCTCCCTGCACTGCAGGAGGCAGGCAAGGTGGGATAGGGCCATCCTGGTCAGCCTCATGCGATGCCAGCCACAAGTCCGAGCCCCTGGCACGCTGTGGGTCCCTGCACTGCATCTGCCCCGCAGCAGCAGCAGCTGGGCCGCACGATTGTACAAACTCAGGAAGGAAGTGACTCAAGGGTAAGCAGGGCTGGAAGAAACCAGCGGCGCAGACACCTTCTTGTCAGCGACAATGAAGCGGATGGGGGCAGCGAAATGAGGGCAGGGGAGGACAGGCCATCCTCACCCCAAGAGAGCTCAAGGAAAGGCACAGCAAAGCCCCACAGCACCCGGAGCTTGCATTTCCTTGAGTTGTTTGCTTTGAAAGGAGGCTCCAGCACCCTTCACTCGCGGTTCTCCCCCGCCCTCCCAGCACTGCAGCCCACAGTCCAGAGGGGAGCTGGGTTCCTGCACAGCAACTTCCCAGTACCCCTGGTTTGGGGATGGGGCAAGGGGTGGGCTTGCCTCCACCCAGAGCTCACCAGGAACAAGCTTCAGGGTTGGGTGATGGATGAAAGCTGGTCTGCTGTCCCTGTCAGGGCAAGGGGAACAAGGATCCGTCACCTTCCCTGGGCCAGACCAAACACAGGCATGGTCGTGCTGTGGCAGAAGCTGAAGGTGGTTGTCAACAGCCTCTCAGCACATCCCAGCTCAGCTCTGCACTCCCACACCAACCCAGGAAGCTCCAAAAAGGCCGGGAAGGAGCAATGAACCCAGCCCTGCCGGATTTAGCCTGCAAAGAAGCTCTGTCCTGTCACAGAAGCTGTCTGAGCTCACCCCAGTGGCCACCACGGCCACCCAGCCACAGGTGGGATAGCTATGGACAGGCAGTATAGACACCTACGGCTCTCACAGCCCAAGAACGACCTGACACAAGTGTGACACTGGGTTGTTTCTGCCTGCAAACTGCTGAGGGAGAGCCACCAGCGGAGCACCAGGAGCTGCAGCAGTCCAGCACCTCCTGTTGCATCAGTGCCAAAACTCCATTCCCCAAGGGCACAACAGCAGCCAGTCTCCGGGTCACTCCGTGTGAAGCTGGGTCTCGTGCCTGGAGGTCACAAACCTTGGTTTTGAACCAAACCTTGCCATTATGAACCCACACGTCATGGTCCACTACGGTCACTGTGCCAGGAGTACTTACACTTAGCCTGGTTTTCAAGCAGCTTGGAAATGTTTCTGCCCGTGCAAATTGAATTTCGCTGCTTTTTGCTCCCACAAATTTAATCTCCACAGCTCTCTAACTGGATTTCAGTGGGTCTCTCAGGCTCCAGGATGGCTCGGTTTGGCCAACTGCACACCATGGGACAGGGAGGACTGTACTTCCCCACCACATACATGATCTAATGAACACATCGATGCCTGGCTGAAGCGGATCTTGTGTGCAAAGGACCAGGTTCCTGTGTGAGACTTCCCATCCCCTCCTGAAGCTTCTGCACGCAGCTCGCCTGCATCTTCAGGACAGCCCCATTGCTGCCAGGCTGCATCCCACACAGAGGCCTGAAATTCAGCCCTGGAGCAGTGGGAGGGGTTGTAGGCCCGCAGCAGAACTCCAGGACCCCGCAGATGGGGGCCGGGGCGGGTGTGAAGGCGGCGGACGGGTGGGGCTCCCCGCCGCAGTTTCGGGATCGGCCCGTGTGTGGGAAGCAGCAGTTTACCGGACTGAAATCAACTTTTGCTTTCTCCTAGGGCACGCACAGCTGCCTCTCCCCTGTGCCAAAGGAGCTGGAGCAGCCTCTGGAGTGGGCAAGCCGGGACGCAGATGGGGCGATCTGCACCGGAGAGGCAGCGAGGCCGCCCGGAAGGGAGCTCAGCATGCCCAGAGGGAGCACAGCACCGGGGACACCGCGGGAGCTGAATGCCCGTGCCCAGCCCGCGCCGCCACCTCCCCGCTCCCCGCCAAGGCCGCGATGCCCCGGGCGGGACCGCCCCGGCCGAGCCCCGGGGCGGCACCAGCGGGGCCCGCAGACCGGGCCTGCCGCCCCACCAGCTCCGGTGCCCGGCGCCGCTCACCTTCGCGGGCCTTGAGCAGGACGGTGTTGGCGACGATGTTCTCCAGCTCCATGGGCCCGCGGGCGCCGCCGCCTCCCGCCGGCTCCGCTCCCCGCGCTCGGCCCGCGCCCGCCGCCCCCCGCCGCCGCCGCCGCCGCCGCGCCCCGCCCCCCGCGCCCCTTCCGGCCAATGCCTGCCCTCGCTCCTCCCGCGCCGCGCTCCCATTGGGCCGTCCCCTCAGGAAGCCCCCGCCCCCTCCGGAGCGCCACCGCCCTCCCGTTGGGCTCCCGAGGTGCGGCGGGTGGGGCGGGGCCACAGTAGTGACGTCATCCAATGGGCATCGGCAAAGCGCTGCCGGGACGAGGGGGCGGGCGCTGATTGGAGGGCGAGATGTCACTCAGGGGGCGCCATGAACGGATTGGGAGAGAGTCAAGGCCGCCCACCAGTGGTAGCCCCGCCTCCTATGTCATCTGATTGGGTGTGGATCTGCCACTCAACCCCAGAGAGAGTTCTGATAGGGTATTCTGTGGTGGGTGGGGCCAAGAGGTTGCATATAAATGAGACCCGGGGCTGCGAGGAAGCCGTGAGGGTGTCCCCGGTCTGTGGCTGTTGGGGTTCTGGTACTATTCCCTCCGGTGGGGGTCTCTCCATGGTGTCCTGCGCTCTCCTTTTAAAAGCAGTTACGTGTTTAGGGCAGCCTCCCCGCCTTGGCAGCCTCAACAAAGTCCAAGCAGCCACGTGTATTTCTCCAGTGTCTCGGTCAATCCCGGTCCCGGGGCGGGTGACCCAAGCTCCGGGGCTGTGCCCTGTTTCCGTGATCACCGCTGCCGTGGAGGTTTGGATTTTCTCATCTCCCAGTGCAGGTGACCCTGACAGCTCACATGCCATTCTAGTATTTTGAGTTCCCGCCAGTTTCTTTCCACCAATTACTCTAAAAGCCATTTTTTAAACTTATACCAAAATTAGCAGCGGGCTTACCCTGTCTGAAGAACAGCTGTGGCATGGGAACCTCTCTCCACCTGATCCCCAGCAAACCAGTGGCTGGTTTCCCTGCAGAGCTGGGCTGTACTCGAGCATCCCTTGATGACCTGCCAGCCCCTCAGATCACCTGCCCGTCTCCCTGCCTCTCCTGGGCACAAAACCACTTGTTAATCTCCTTAAACCGAGTGGTGTCTGTCCTGCTTTGTGCTGCTCCTGGCTTTGGAGTGAGGACATCACCTCTGCCTTCCCATGGCTTCTGTCTCGTGCCCCAGCCCACGGGAGATGTCTCTATCCTGACTGGTGGCAGCAGGGCCACCCAGGTGTGAGGTTGGTGCTGGCCAGGGCAGGGAGGAGATGATGGGCAGGTGCCTCGACTGGTGTTTGTCAATGGCAGCCTGGGCCCACGGCAGGAGAGAAGAGTTCATGTCCTCAAGCTGTAGTGAGGATGATAATAACACAAATTACTCCAGGCACTCACTGTCCATGCAGTCAGTACTGCCTTTGGCTGCTGTGCCCTTCAGCATGCACCGGAAATCAGATGTCACATCTTCAGGGTACAAATTGGTAGCGTTAGAAGGAGGAGGAGGATGCTCTGCCCTGCCACACCTTGGGGATAATCTCTCTGTCACTCTGCCTGGAGGGATGAGCTCATGGTGTGAGAGCTCCTGTTTTAGAGCTGCTTTCCTTCCAAAGCTGGCACATGTTTATTTTGAACTTAAAATGAGATGACTCTGTTTCCATCCATTTCCAGCATTAACCCTTGAGTTACTATTTTTACTTTCCTCCCACCTGGCATTTTGCAGCACCATTCTCATCACTGACAAGGGTCATGGACAATGGGAGGCTGCTGGAACAGCACCAGTGTCCAGAGGATCCTGATGTCCCCAACAGATCCAGCAGCAGCTCAGGTGGTGGAGCTGCCACTCTGCTTTTTAGCTTTGTGGAGGGGATGACATGGCTGGAGAGGGCTCAGGCTCTGAACCCAAGCTAGTTGGGGGAGTAATTCAAAACAATTTTAGGAAATTGAAGAAAAAGTCTGAAAATGAATGAAGGATGCAATTCCAGGCACAGGTGCTGCAGTTGGGCAGCAACAATCAGCAGCTCAAGGGGAGCCACTTTCCCAGTGGCTCACAAGCACAGCAGGAATAAGGGTCATGCTGTGGCAGATGAAACAGAGAAACAGACTTTGTACAAACTTGGAATAGAAATGGCTGCTGCATGGTTGTGGAGTGACCTGCTTAACATATCTGCTGTGAACAGGCTGATGTGCTGGATGGGGATGCAGTGGGAGGTGCTCAGTGAGGGAGCTCCTCCTAAGCACCCCAGTCGGATGAAGAGGGGGACTAGGCGCTTCCAACACCTCATCCAGCCCTCAGGATTTGATGTTTCAGACATCAGCTTGAGTCTCCCTTCACGTACTCGGATTTTTCCCTGATATGCTGGTGTTGCCTTGCCAAAGCAGGGGGACCCTACATGCCCCACTCCAGCTGGCCCCTGTCCCCTCCTGCCCTGCAGCATCCCAGAGCTGTGCACTCATGCCCAGGAGGACAGAAAGTTGGCACCCAGGGGTCTTGGCCAGGGCACTGTGGGGCCCTGGGGTGCTGCCACAGGGCTGTTACCCCCCAGGAGAGCTGGCCTGGCCGGGTCCCTACTAATTGCCCTCATCTGGGTATTTTTAGAAGCAAAATGTTGTTTAGCTGTGAGAAGGAGAATGGCAGCCACGGGAGGGGAAGCTGGGAGGCAGCGATAGGGCAGCTCCTTCCGCAGACAGTGCTCATGCAGCTCCAGCCACTGGGGCCAGACGCCTCTGGGAGTCAGCACTGGGACTCATCCCAACCCGATTCCACTGGGACCCTCTGCTGACTCCAAAGCTCACACCATGAGCCTCCCCACATGGGGCCAGCAGGCACAGTGATGACCTAGGGATCATCACTGCTGCGAGTACCCCCATCCCATCCAGCCCCCCCAGACCTCAGCTGAGCTGCACCCACCCCGACAGGGGCTGGGGGTGCTGGCAGAGGCCAGTGTTCCTTGGCCTCTAGCTCCCAGGCGCCAGCAGCTGTTTTTAGCCCAGAGAAAGTCCAATGTTTTGAGATTTTCTATTTTGAGCAGTGAAGCTGAAGAAGTGGAGCAGCCCCTGACCCCCGGGTGTCTGTGCAGAGCGAGGCAGGCAGCCAGGCAGGGTGGGTATGGGGCGGCTTCTGCCCCCCAAGGGGATGTGGTTGCCCCCGGGTCTTCGCCCCACAGCTGCCTCTGTGGCCTCTTGCACGTCAGGCTGTGCCGGAGCCTGTTCCCATGCGATCCCATCTCTGACACTCTCCCAAGGGACAATGGCCTTTCCGGCACTGGGATATCATTCCTCCTTTCCCTCCTGCAGCAAGATCCCAGTACAGCTCCCTAACAGGATGTGGAGTGTTCCACACCAGACCTGCAACCCTTGTACCCCGCTCTGGGTACGTGTGTGCCCTCACAGAGCC
Organism: Sturnus vulgaris; assembly: GCF_052056855.1. Taxonomy (NCBI): domain Eukaryota; kingdom Metazoa; phylum Chordata; class Aves; order Passeriformes; family Sturnidae; genus Sturnus; species Sturnus vulgaris. The sequence goes on along the minus strand of NC_142257.1, from coordinate 3,341,691 downwards.
CCCATAGCACAGCTGGCATGTTCCCAGAGGGGACAGCCCTGGCAGAGAGGCACAGGGCTTGGACTGGGCTGCTGTGGTGGCACAACCAGCTCAGCCCAGTTCTGGTGATGCTGCCACATGGAGGGTTTTGTCTCCTCACAGCAGCTGGGTCTGTGGATGGGATCCATCCCCTGCACAAGAGAGTGCTGGAGGACACAGACATTCATCTGAGAGTGGGGAGGGCTGGTACTCACTGGAGCTGCTACAGCGGTTGTCACCACCACTGCTGCAAGGCATACGTGTGGGGTGATGCCGGTCACAAAAGGTGCTGGCAGCTGGTGCCACTTTCTGGACTCCCTGAAGGCAGACCCCAGCCCCAGGCACAGGCTTTGGTCTCATTTTATTCAATCCTGCATTTCCAGAAGCACCTCGAGCTTCACACTGGCACTGCCATCCGGGGTCTGTGGTGGCATGAACGCTGAGCAGGCCTGGGAGCCACGTCCCTGGTGTCCCGATGGGTCCCTAAGTGCGGTGCCGGTGTGGGACGGCGAGCAGCCGGCGGAAGGCAGCGCGGAAGTCCCGGTTGAAGAGGGTGTAAATGAGGGGGTTGACGCTGCTGTTGCAGTAGCCGATCCAGAAGAAGAAGTTGAAGAGGGGCTTGGAGATGTGGCAACCCTGCCCACAGAGAGCCCCCAGGCTATAGGTGAAGAAGAAGGGGAACCAGCAGAGCACGAAAGCGCCCATCACCACAGCCAGCACAACAGTGAAGCGCCGCTCCCGTGCACGCACCAGCCGCCGGCGGCACAGCAACACGCTCTGGTGCTGGCTCCGGTGCCGCCATCCCGGCATCCCAACTCCTGACACCTTTGCATCACCGCTGGCAGGGTGTGGGGAGCGGGCAGCGAGCAGGGCAGCTGTCCGCCGGGCGGTCAGGCGGTAGATGCGGCAGTAGACAGCCACCATGACGAGGCAGGGGATGAAGAAGGAGGCGGCGCAGGAGGCCAGCACGTACCAGGTCTCCTGGCTCAGCTGGCACTCCCGCCCGCCTGGCCGTGGCCGCAGGAGCGGTGGCAGTGCCACCAGGGCAGCAGCTGCCCAGACTGCCCCGATCATGCCCTTGACCCGCCGCGGGCTGCGGCGCAGGTTGAGCCGTGCCGCCCGTGTGACGGCCCAGTAGCGGTCGAGGCTGATGGCACAGAGGTGCCCGATGGATGCAGTGCAGAGCAGCACGTCCAGCGCCAGGTACAGGCTGCACCACAGCCCACCAAAATACCAGTAGCCCATCACCTCGTTGGCCAGAGAGAAGGGCAGGACGAGGATGGCCACCAGGATGTCTGCTGAGGCCAGGGACACAAGGAAGAGGTTCTGTGGGGCTTGCAGTGCCCGGCTGGTGGAGATGGCCACCACCACCAGAGCGTTGCCCACCAGTGTGGCCAGCAGGACGGACAGGGCAGCCAGCAGGATGAGCCCCGTGGCTGCGGGTGAGTGTGGGGCGCTGCTGGTGCCGCTGCTGTTACCGGAGGTGTTGGGAAGGGCGCTGGCTGGCTCCATGCTGGCCCGGCCCCTCAAGCAGATGAAGCCCCATGGGGCTTTCCCCCACCCTGCTCACCGGTCCCGAAGCGGCTGCGGGTGCAGCCCCAGCATCGCTGAGTCCCTGGGGGGTTCTCCCGGCTGCCACCACTCCTGCACTGACCCGGTCTGGTGGCGAGGTCGTCCTGACCCAGTGGTTGCCCGGCTGGGCATGCGGGACAGCGGCGGTGCAGGGAACACAGAGAGGCTCCCACGGCAGCGCTGCTGGCTCTGCTGGTCCCAGTCCGGAGGAGGGCGGGCGGGAAGGAGGGAGGGAGGGAGGGAAGGGTGGGCCAATATCACTGGCAGGAACCCAAACATCTGTGGGCAGTGGGAGAAGCTGTTATTGCCACTTAAAGGGCTACTTTCAGGGTCACCATGGCAGGAGGGCTCCAGCCACGGGTGCCAGGGTGCTTGGTGGTGCAGGGGCATTGCCCAGCCATGCCGAGTCATCATCCTGCTGATCCCAGCCCAGCAGCAGCTCTGGACCTTGCTTGGCTGCCCCGTGCTGTGTCTCACTCACTGATATGCTGCTGTGGCACACGTGGGGCACCATGGACCCTGTCAGCTCAGCCCTTTGGGGACGAGGCAGGGGAAAGAAGATGCTGCCTGTGACAGTTCAGTAGGGGCGGCTACAGACCTCGGGGTTTAGCTGTGGCATCATCACCATGTGCCCCACAGCACGAGCCGAGTGTTTGGTGTGTCCCCAGCACCAGCTGGGCTGAGCAATGATGATGTGTGGGAAACGGGGAGCATGGTGGATATGAGGTACCTGTGGCAGCAGGGCTTGCAGAGGGAGGACCGAAAGAGACACACACAGGGGCATGGGCGCACCCTCTTTATTAGACACCAGCTGAGCAGGGATGGTGGACACCAGCGGCCACAGGAGCATCATTGGTGTGCATTGCCAGCTAGAGCCGTGTGGCACCGTGTGGGAGCGGGCGAGGGGAGCCCACCCGCATGGTGGGGCTGGGCATCTCCTCGGGGTAGGAGAGGGCAGGGTTGTCCAGCCCCAGCCTGGCCTTGTCGCGGGGAGCCCCCTCGTGCTCCTCCCAGCCCTCGGGGCTGCGGCAGCGGTCGGTGCAGCACAGGGTGACCTGGGTGATGACGCGGTCCAGGGGCTGCAGCGAGTGCATCCAGGCGGGGAGGAAATCCCAGGTCTGCAGCCACTTGGGCAGGCGCCCGGGGCTGTGTGCCTGCAGCGCATTCACCAGCCCCACGAAGAAGAGGAGGCCGAGGAAGGGCGCGCCCACCCCCACCAGCGCTCGCCAGCCCGCCATGGAGATGCCGAAGATGAGGGAGGGCAGCAGGAGGAAGCAGACGATGAGGTACAGCACGGCAAACCAGCGGTACTTGGCTGTGCGCTCGCCCAGCGCCTTGGCCATGCGGATGGGCAGGCGGGTGAAGGGCAGTGGGTACCACAGCAGGATGCCCGAGATGTTGAAGAAGAAGTGGCACAGAGCAATCTGCGAGGATGGCATCCTCATCAGGCTGGGCACGTGGGTTTCCCCCAGCTCCTGCTGTGCCTGGTGACCCCATCCAGCCCAGTCATGGCTCCGGGCTGACTGTACCTGGAAGGAGCTGGCCAACTTGTCCCCCGGGCTGGCCAGGGCAGCCAGGATGGCAGTGGTGGTGGTGCCAATGTTAGAGCCCAGGGTCAGTGGGTAGGCACGCTCAATGCTGATCACCCCTAGGCCTGTAGGAGAAGCACTCTGTCCATCCCATCGTTCCTGGCAGTACCATCCCCATGCCCTCCCAAGGAGGCACAGCTTCTTTTGTCCCTCTGCTTTAGCACCCACAGGCCAGGGGATGGCACATGTCAAGGGATGAGGAATGGCTGGGACTCACCAATCAGGGGTGTGATAGCCGAGGTGAAGACAGAGCTGCTCTGCACCACGAAGGTCATCCCAGCACCCACCACCATGGCGAAGTACCCGGTGAGCCAGCTGAGCGGGTGTGGGAGGTCTGCCACAGCATGGCCACGGACACAAACAGGGACATGGGCATGGACACGTCAGAGTTGGGTGTCAGAGGTAGCCAGGGACAGGTCTGAGGATGGCAGGTGGAGATGGGCATGGGTGGCCATGTGGCATGTGGTCCCCATCCTACTCACCAGTGTTGATGACCTTCTGGATGGCTTTGGCCACCTGCCCCTTGAGCAGGGAGTTGAGGAGTTTGACCAGGAGGATGAGGCAGGTGCAGAGCACGACAAGGGACCCGGCCAGCAGCACCAGCCCCACGGCCAGGTCAGGCAGTGGTGTGTCGGTGAAGAGGTGCTCACCTGCCCCACAGCACGGCTGGGCAAGGGGCTGGGGCTGGCCCGGCCCTGCTCACAAACCTGCCCCACAGACAACCCCACACCTGGACCCCAGTGCAACATCTCCCAGCCTTACCCCACATCAGGACTCCAGCACTTCTCCATCACATGTACAACCCCCAGCCCCACTTGCACCTCCCCCAGCCCCATGCCCCAGCCCTGCCCAAGCCCTCTACATCCACTCACACTTCTGCCTGGTGACGTTGTGGAGGATCTCGACGCCCTTAGTGCTGCAGTGCCCGGGGGATGTGCAGTTTGAGGGGGGCCCGAGCCCCACAGTGGCCATCTGCAGGGAGAAGGTGGGCTACAGCTGGCTCTACAGTGTCCTCAGCCGGCCCTTGCCCACCACTCATCCTCTGTGGGATTGTTTGGTGGCCCCAGCAGGGCCCTGGACCCCTCACCTGTGGGGATGCAGGGCCACACCAGACACGGATGAGGCTCCGGTTGCGCAGGCTCTCGTCCCCTGTTGCAATGCCCGTGATCACAGACTTGTCCAGCTGCAACAACACACATGTTGGAGAGGGCACCTGGGGGCTAGCAGTGCCCACAGGCTGGGGACATCTTCACTGGCATAGGGACACCACTGCCAGCCTTGGGACACTTGGATACAACCACCATCAAAGGGACACAATGCTGGAGACATCACCAACAGCCTGGGGCATACCACACTGGCAAACATAACAGCTGAGGAGACCTGGATGATGAGCTTGGTGAAGGGCTCTGTGATGATCTTCAGTAGGTCGGGGGCATCTTTCCCACTGCGGATGTTGAAGGTGGCCACAACCAGGCGGGTGACGTGGTGCAGGTACCCACTCACCACTTCCAGCGGCAGCAGCACCAGCACTGACAGCCAGTTGAAGCAGTCGTGCACCGTGGCACCGGCGAAGGCCCTGTGCAGAATGAAGGAGCCTGTTGGCATGAGGTGGTCCTGAGGAGCAGCCCCCAGCCCCAAAAGTGTCCTCTGAGCCATCCAGCTCTCACCGTTTGAACTCACTGCGGTCACCAGCCTGCATGAGGGCCACGATGGTGTTGGTGACCGAGGTGCCGATGTTGGAGCCCATGATGATGGGGATGGCAGAGCGCACCTCCAGCACTGGGGACAGAGAAACCTGCTAGCCTTGCATGGCCCAGCTCAAGGTGACCCCATCCAGCCATCCTCTCCCTCAGCCTCAGGTCCCCAGGAGCCTCATGGGCACACTCACACCCTGAGGAGACCATGCTGACGATGATGGAGGTGGAGGTGGAAGAGCTCTGCACCAGCACGGTCACCAGGATGCCCACCACCAACCCAGCCACTGGATTGGAGAGGATGGCGTTGTCCTTGAAGATGTCCCCCGCCACCTTGCCTGTAAGAGAATGTGAGTGCAGGCTGCTGGCACTGCCAGTGCCACCAGTTTCCCAGGCATCCCTGCAACCCTACTACCTCCAGCCAGCTGGAAGGCAGAGCTGAGCACGTCCAGAGAGCATACGAAGAGGTACAGGAACCCAAACATCAGGGGCACCTTTAGAAGGGAGACACAGAAGGACTGGACCCTGGCCCAGCACCCGAGCTCTGTGCAAGACAAGAGAGAGTGTTAAACTCCTGCTGTGGCATGGCCCTGGCTCCCCAGACTTCTACAGCCTTATGCCACTCTCATGGCTCCTGGCAGCACAGGGCTTTATGTCCCCAGCTATGCCACCAGTCCTAGGGTCCCTTCCTTCCATCTCTTCCCACCTTGGAGTGCCTTGTGTCATCCGCCCCATTGTCCCTCAGCTCTTCCCACGTCACCCCAGGATGCTGAGGGTCTCTCTACCGGCACTCCCCTCCCACCCTGGCACCCGACAGTCCTGGCACCCCAAGTGCCCCAGGTGCCAGTGTCAGGTCTCTGGGGTGTTCCCCAGCCCAAGTGCAGTGAGACCCCTACCACCCATGGGGTGTCACCTGGCCTCTGCAGCTCGTCCAAGCCAAGTCGGTGCCCCTGCCAGGACAGCGCGTCCAGCTCGTAGCGCTCCCGGCCCTCGGGCAGGCGGCCCGGGGAGCCAGGGCAGGGGAAGCCATGGTCAGGGCAAGGAACAGCACTGACAGTGAAAGGGCAGGTGTGGGCACCTGGCAGCCGGTGCAGAGCTGGGGAGAGAGGACACCTACGTTACAGCCCTGTCCTTGCAGGGACCTCCCTGCAGAGGAGAGCCTAGCGCTGCCAGGAGCAGAGCTGAGCCAGGCGAGGAAGAGGAGGAGGAGGAGGGATGGGGGCACCTACCTTGGGGGCTGGGGCAGTAGGCAAACTGTGGCCCGTGCACAACTCTTCCTCCCCGCACCGGGCAGCGACCAGGCAGGACCGGGCTCTCCGTCCGGTAAGGCAGCATCGCTCCTGCTGAGGCTGAGCAGAGGTGGCTGTGTGTCACCACAGCTGTGCTGCACCCACTGCTACGTCCCCCCGAATCTCTGCAGCGCTGGCACCACTGAGGAGCACCATCCCATCATCTGTTGGTCCCCTGGGCCACCAGCTGCTGCTGTGCCACCCCAGCGAGCTCCCAAAGGACAGGCAGGGCAGGCAGGGCAGGCAGGAAGGGGACTCCTCCTGCCCAGGGCCCAGCTCACCTGGGGCTGGCCGGGCACTCAGGGCAATGCCACTTCCTCATACCACATCCAGGCGTCCCTCCAGCGAAGTGGCCCGTGGGTGACCACGGCCCTTTATACACACGCCAAGAGCAAAGTCTAAGGAGCCCCGCGTTGCCCCTCGCCTCCGCTCGCTGCTCACCTCCTCCCCAGAAATTCCTGCAGTTAATGGGTAACCCCCACCACATCCCGCGTCAGCTGCGGCCCCGGGGTGGGATGGGGCACTTGCCCCCGGGGTACCGCGCCCTGGCACTCCCCACCTCGCCTGCCCGGGCTCTGGGTGAGCAGCAGCTGCTGCTGGGATGAGCAAAGCCAGGGCACAGCTGGAGCCACAGTGCCCGAGAGCTGATGCTGGAGGAGCCTCAGCTCTTCATCATTTGGTGCCAGGTGGTTCATCCAGTGCATGAGAGGAAGAGGAGGAGGAGAAGGGCTTGGTGCTGGTGCTGCTGGGGCATCACAAACCAGAGGTGAGGCCGTGCACACATCAAGCACTCAGTGCCATCGCAGCATCAGCCACGAGGGACCCAGCTCTGCCCGGGGCACAGTGTCCTCACTCCCAGGGTATTGGAGATGGGTGATGCCAATACCAGTGTGATCCCCATGTCCTGCCACTGGTGGTGATGGTGGCATGCAGCTAGGCTCTGCTTATGCCAGCAGCTCAGTGTGGGGCAGCCAGCAGTGCTGAGAGGGCTGCGTGGGGCAGAGTCTATTTTTCCCTGGCACCAGATCTCCCCAGCATGTGCGATGGGCGAGCAGGAGAGGAGTGAGGCCAATGCTGCTGTCATCACCTCCTCAGCCCTGTTTATCATTACCTGCTGCTTACACACCTCCAGCCAAGTTTCCATCCACCCACAGAACACCCAGCAAGCTTGTGTCCACAACTGTCCAGGGAACAGACAGTGGCCAAAGGCTCTTCCATCCCTGTGCCTGTGGGAGTGAGCACAAAGAGGTGTTCAGTTGCCACATCCCTATTTCCCCAGGATTAAGCACTGCCAAAACCCATCATCATGACGAGCCAGGTGCAAATGTACGGGCAGAACAAGGGAAGATCCCTTGGGTACTCCATGGGCAGCCTGGGGACACCTGTGCCACTGCTGGAGTATCACTGAGCCACCTCCACTGAGTCACAGACTGATGGAGCTGAATCCCCAAGAGGTGCCACAGCAGGAGACTTGTCCTGCCTCCCTGGGGATCCTTCTGTCCCAGGGGGTGCCTCCAGTGTGCATTGGCTGATGTCCGCACTTGCCCCGTGCCCAGGGGCTCTTGGCCAGCTGCCCCCACAATCATTAACCCAGTGAGGCCCTGGCAGCTCTGGCTGTCACTCATTGACAGGGCTGGGGCTGAAGTCCTTGGCCATGTCGGCCCTGCAGCTTCCCCGACTCCATCAGCAGTGCTGGGTAAACAAGCTCCTGGTATTGCCCCTTGCTGCCAGCCAGGGTGGCACTGGAGCCCAGGGCTGGCCCCAGCTCTACCATGGCCCTGGGAGGGCTCCATGTGGGAGAGGGGGATTGAGGGGACATTGCTGCTGAGGGGACATCCAGCCTTGATGACAGAGGAAGGAAAGAAAGACACATCCAGGCAATGCTCTTTATTTCTCCTGGTTCCACACCACAGAGAGAACTGAGCAGCATCACAGAGATACAGGGGGGCTCTGACTAAGGCCACAAGGCTGCAGCTGGCTGTGGCAGCATAGGGCTGGGTGGCCATGCCCCTATCTCTGGGCAAGCCTGGGTGCCCTGGGTCACCCCTCTGCCTCTGGCCAGGCAGTGATGATGGAGTGGTTACCCAAGGCACAGCCAGGAAGGGCTCTGGCACGTATGGAGTGTGGCAGGATCTCCTGGCTGCTGTTGGGGGAATATCTCCATTGCAGATTCTGTCTGGGACTTCTGGGGACACCAGGCTGCTGGGCATGGGGACCAGCAGCACACAGCCAGGACTGGCAGATTGAGGCTCAAGGCTATAGCCCAGCGCAGCCACTGGCAGGAATAACAGGTTGGGCACACGCTGGGGACCTGCACACCAGGCTGAGGTGCTCAGCACCCAAGGGTGCTGCAATTTTCAGGCACCAAGCAGAGCCGTCCCACAGCCCCAGTGGGGATGGGGCAGGGGGAATTTGGAGATTTGCTCCTGCGTGTCCCTCAGCAGCCACCCACGCAGGATCTCCGGCGGGGAGGAGGAAGGTTTTTTTGGCACCATCTGCTGGCTCTGCCTCTGTCTGCCCGGGGCAGGAACCATGTGCACTGCTCCAAGCACTGCTACTATGGCAGGATCAGGCCACGCTCACGCAATGTAGACGTAAAAACCTGCCCGGGGCACAGCCTGGCAGGGCCATGCTCACCCTCCCCAGGAAGGGTGGACTTGCAAATCAACAACAGGGCAGCCCTGTTCCCACGGGGCCAGGGACTGGATCTGGCTCTGAGCTCTGGGGACACGTTCTCCTGACCCTGCCTGCCCACAGCACGGGAGTTCAGGACTGGAGCCTGCCTTTCCTCCCCACCCACCCTGTCTATCCTGCACACCCTTCAGCTGGAAGGGAGCTTCCCCCACCCAAACAATAAGGGGGGCTGTGTCAGCCCAACACAGGCAGGATGTGCTGGGCAGGCAGCTCTGCTGCAGGCAGAGGCACTGGGCAGGACAGTGCCAGGCATGCACGGGACGTTGCAAAGTGCTTTGCAACGAGGGTTCAAACTATGTACAGGATTCCCTTGATGTGCACCGGGATGTGGCCCCACAGAGGGGCATGGCAGCTGCTCAGCCACTCACAGCGACACGACACAACAGTTTGGGACAGGACGTGGATGAATCTGCAGTCCAGGCAGTGTCAGCGGTGCAGGGCAGGGGCTGTTGGGCCCCTGTTGAATCCCAGCATGGCCTGGGGGTGCCACATGCCGGGTGTGGACGTGCAGCAGGACTCATCAGAGCTTGTGGTCCAACGAAGGCTGAGCCAGAGCAGGCTCTTCCTGAGGGCAGCTGCTTTCCTTGGAGCCAGCCTGAGGGGCATTGGGTTGATCTGACCCCTCACAGGCACTGTTGTCCCGCACAGGGAGCTGGAGGAAGTCAGGCAGGACCAGGTCCTCCTTAGAGAGCAGCCCACGCTGGTCGTTGGCCCGGCAGCTCTGGGCACGGTTCAGCAGCTCCACCAGCCCTGGGGAAATGCAGGTCATGCACCTGAGCCAGGCACTGGGGCTTTGTCCTAGCACCTCAGCTGCCCTCTCCACCTGATATGACCCTGAACGTGTCCCAGGCACAGCACCTGCACCTTCTCCCTGCTCCAACCCATATCCCAAGACTCCACAGCCCATTCCCAGCTTCATGGGACCCTGCACCCATCCCCAGCACACCAGGGGCTCTGCCTCCCTCAGCCTGTGTTTTGCCCCAACCCCTCAGGATTCAGACACGCCAGGTCTCACCTTCCAGGTCGTATGTGCGGCGGTTGAGGTTCATGGCAGCTGAACACCGTGGCCTGGAGAAGGAGGAGGGCCCCTCCCACCGCTCTGCTCCTGTTGGGCTTCCCTCCTGCAATGAGCAGCCCAGGCCTCAGCTGTGGGGCAAGGAGGCAGCACTCCCCTGGGCTGTGTCCCCATCACCCTCCCACAGCCTGGCTATGGCACCCTCTGCCCAGCCCTGTGGCAAGTGCTGGGGCCACAGAGGGCCCAGCTTCCATGTGGACAATGACAGCAGCTGTGAGGGCATCTCTGATCAGGGCTGGAGGGATTTTATGCTCACCTCACTCTGGAACGGAGAGGGGGCAGCTGCAGCCTCAGCACTCCCCATCACTCGCACGTCTGCAAGGGAAGTGAGGCTCAGTGCCCCATTCCAGCATCCTGGTCCTGGCCCAGCCAGTGACAGGATGGACCCTGTCCCAGGGAGCAGGAGCCATGGCCAGCAGAAAACAGCCTGACTCTGAGTGCTCTTCAGAGCTTGAGGGGACATTGTTTGGGAGGGAGGACACTTTACCTGCTGGTGTTTCCAAGACAAGTTTCTGAGCAGACACTGTGCTGACCAGCTTCTCTAAGTCGAGGGTGGTTGGCTCACCTTGCTGCAACAGGAACAGCAGCCAGTGTCACGGGAAAGGCAGCCAGGCTGAGGACCTGCTTGGCCAGGCCCCACTGGGCCAGCACAGGCAACACCCACTGGTCCCTCCCTTCACACAGTGGGCTGTCACAGCTCATCCCAAAAACAGTGATTCTAGCAGCCCACAGGCTGCCCCCAGCACACACTGCTGCTCCCCACCACCTGCTCAGAGCCAGCATCCCCTGGCCCGAGCCCCAAACCCAGGGGTATCCCAGACCACAGGGGCTGGCCGTGCCTCACCCTCCTCAGCCGTGCCTGCTCCACGCTCACGCCGTACTTGCCCAGCACGGGCTGCAGCGCTTCCCGGATGCGCTTGGTTGACTTGGCTGTGATGCGGATGGTCTTGCTGAGGGAGGAGATTTCCAGGCTGCAGAGGGGGAGAAGAGGTTGTTGCAGGCAGGAGCAGAGCCAGGGCACTTGGGACTGCCTGGGGGACTGGGATTGAGGCACTGTGGATGGCCAACAGCATCGGCTCTACTCACTCAAAGCTTATCCTGTTCTCCAGCTTCACCTCCTGGTCTGCCAACACGGAGCACTCCTGGTCCAGCACCAACGGTTTCTGCAAAAGTCAAACCATCAGGACAGAGCCAGCAGAGTGGCATGTGGTCCCAGCACAGGGATGGTTTGGCTAGCAGAACCCCTGCTCCCCCCTGCCTGCCCTACCTGCTCATTCCCCACCAGGAAGACCTTGATGTCGGGGAGGCTGAAGCCACGTTTCTCACATATCCCTGCCAGCATGTCCCGGATGGAGTGGCCGGGCCGGACAGAGGCCAGCGAGGCCGTGCCGTCGGGCAGGTACACGCAGCAGTACTTCATGGGCTTGGCTGGCAGCTCTGCCTCGCTGCCCCCCAGGCTCTTCTGTTGGCCCTGAAGGAGGGACGTGGTAGGATGAGCCCAGCCAGTGGCAGCGTGGTGCCGTGGGATTGGCATGGTGCCGACTCACCTCTGTGCAGGGGCTGGCAGCTGTGCTGGCCGAGGACAAGAAGCCCAGGTCCAGGCTGGCTGAGGAGTTGAGTGAGCCCTGGGACTCCCGCCATAGCATGGCACTCCTGCTGCCTTCTCCCCCCTCTAGGACAGACAGAGGGATGGTGGTGGGGACGTGAACACCCCTCAGGGTGGCGTGGCCCCTCTGTCCTGCTCAGCACAGCACCCACCTGCCCAGGACGGCTCCCGCCGCTCTGCCTTCCTGAAGGAGCGGTGAGGGCTGCGGTTGGCACCACTGCCCGCGGTCTCCACGCCCAGTGGCAGGGACTTGCCCAGCTTCAGTTTCGACTTCTGGGGTGAATTGAGCAGCATCTCAACATGGCAACACCTGAGGTCTCCCCTTCCCTTTCCCTGGTCCCCTAACTGCTTGTCTGTCCCCAGCCTGGGGCTGAGAAGCAGGGAGAGGACCCAGCACCATGGGGACATGTCCCCATTCCTCTTTGCCCCTCACTCACCTTGCTGAGGTCAGGAGGAGGGCTGCTGCTGCGGGAGTGGGGCCGCAGGTCAGGCAGGGGCTGCCCCTGGCTCTCTGCCCGCAGGCAGGCCTGGTAGAGTGGGGATTTCACAAAACGTGTGTAGCTGTCAAACTTCATCAGGTTGAAGATCTGGAAAGGGAGGATGTGTGTGCTTAAGACCCCTGCACACCTACAGGCTCTGGCCACTGCCCCTTGGCACAGTTCCATAGTGACAGCAGTGATGCTGGGTGACATGCAGGGTGGTTCCACAGCCCCCCATCCTGTGGATGGACGCCCATACCTGGAGCTGCTGGATGCGAAACATGTCTGGGGAGGGGGTGGCCAGCATGTCCTCCCCAATCCAGGCTTGTTTGTCAATGTTCACAGGACTGACCGAGTGGCTGGAGAGAAACTCATCGTAGATCCTCCGTGCCTCCTGGGCCAGCTGAGGGAACAGGAGGCCAGGCTGAGACCAGCAACCCTCTCCTCTATACCACACCAGGGGAGCCCCCTGCTCACCCCACAGGGACACCTGAGCTCTGAAGAACCAACCTGCCCCAGGACCTGGACTTCAGGACCAAGCTCTGGGCACAACACACCAGTGTCTCCATAGAGGTACAACCTGAGGGAGGAACCATCCCCTGCAGCCACCTGGCTCTGTCCCCATGATCCCCTGTCTATCTCTGCCCTTGGTTTTGTTTATCCCCCTAGAAACACTCTCCACCCTCTGGCAGCCCCGGGCTGGGGAAGCACATCCCACTCTGTGGGGCAGGCAGTCCCAGCTGTGGCTTTTCACCTGCACATCACATGCATCTCCTTATTCCTTCTGCAAGAGCCCCCAGACTGCTCAGCCCCCAGAAAAGGGGTCTGCCAGGACTCCTGGACATGCAGGCTGGAGAGCTCTGCCCACGCCCCTCCCAGCAGTTGTGTGACCAAAGCTTCACAGAGCTGGTACCTGCTGTGTGTCACTGGCTGGGATCTGCTGGAAGCGCTCACATGCTTGCCAAAAGTAGACGTTTTCAGCACTGAACTCCTTCTTGAGGAACTCCTGCAGGGCAGAGAGATTTGCTGGTCTGGTGGCACTGTGGCTGTGGGACAGTGGGTGTCCAGCAGTGGACGGGAGCAGGGACTGAGCTCTGTGACACTCACAGTGAAGTAGGTGACGGCCACACGGTCCTGCAGCAGTGTCTCGAAGGATTCAGCCCAGCTGACCACAGAGCCATGTGTGGATCCACACGTGGCTGGTGGGCCTGGCAGGCTGTTCACACTGTGGTTGCTGCCACGGGCCCGGGAAGCATTTAACTCTGAGAAAAAAAAAGGGTCAGTTCTGGCTGTCTCCCTGTCCCCAGGTGTCACCCCTCAGCACCAGGAGCCCTCCATCTGCCCCATCTGGACAGGACCTGGTGAGTGCTGGATAGGGAACATGAGGAGCATCACGGTGGCATCCTTGGAGGATTGAGCACCAGGATGCCACAGCTGGAACTTCCTGGCATGGCAGCTCTCCCTGCCAGTGCTGGCAGTTGTGCCCATCCCAGGTGGTAAAAAACCCGTGGGGAAGGCACCCAGCCAGCAGGGAAAGCAGAGTGGAAGGGGACACAGAGGGCACACAGAGTGTAGGGAAGCTTGGAAGATGGGCAGAGGTGCCTGAACCCATTTTCTCTATTCCTCTGGCCATGATGAGGGACAAACAAAGCACGTGGAGGGCACAGCAAGTGTCATTTCCAGCTCTCAACCCTGAAGAAACCCCACTTCGGGGAAACCCAGGGTGACCATGAATTCAGAAAGATGGAAGTTCCCAGGGGCAACCCCAGCTTTGGAACTGGTTTGTCTGGTGTGCAGCTAGTATCAGGGGATCATTTGCAAGAGAAGGTAAGGTTATGGAAGCAGTGCTCTCCTGGCAAAGCTGGCAGGAATAGAGGTGTGTCAGGCTGCTTCTTTGCCAGGCTCCCTGTACTTATCTTCCTGGTGGTCTAAACCACAAATAACTCGGGCCAAGAGAGTTAAATAAACCATCTGAGATATCCAGTGCACAGTCAGAGTGACAGACGGACTCCCTCAGAGAATCTGGGGCTGGCTAGTACCCATGTTCTCCTTGGCCAAAGAAGCCACTCAGCTGCCAGCACCCCAAAGTGCCAGCTGAGCAGCCAAAAGGAGGGACAGGCACCAAGGGCCAGGTGGGAGGGATGGGGGGACGTGCCCAGTCCTGGGCAGAGGGCTCAGCCCTGCACTGCGGTGGCCTTGCCACCCCCGCATGGCACAACCTGTGCTGACACAGGACCTCACTGTCTGCTGGCTTCCTGCCCCTGTGGGCTTCCCCGCTCCCCTGAAGATGATGCTGGCCTCCTGTCCCAGGGCATAGAGCAGCCTTACCTCCATCCGACACGGCCGGGCCCTGTGGGAGTGGAAAGAAGAGAGGTGAGAGGGGCTACTGCTGGCCTGGTGGAGTGGCAGCAGCAGCAGGGCAAGCCCAGTTTGAGCCCAGAGCAAGAGACACTGTCAGCAAACACTGCTCTGGTGTTACCTGCCCCGTGGCAGAGGCAGGACACAGGAGCAGTGAGTAGTTACAAAGAGGGTACAGCCCTTCTCCTACCTCTCCATGGCCTAGGGCCAGCCCAGCAATTGGGAAAGGGCAGATGATATCAGATGTAACCCTGCCACCCCAAGCTAGCAGGGAGGAGAGAAGCAGCCTCCACAACACAGGAAGAGGAGGGGAGGAGGGGAGGGGAGGGAAGGAAGGAGAACCACAGCCCCAGGCAGGCAAACTGCTTGTTCCCTCCTTCCTTGGAGCCTGGAGCTACCGGAGGGCAGATGCCCAAAAGCAGAGACCAGATGCTGCCAGCCCAAGGCACAGCAGGACAGCGTGTCCTGCAGCACCCACTGGGCCACCCCAGATGCCAGGCAGGGGATGCAGTACCCAAGGAGCCACAGCAAGCGGGGAGATGGGCAGAGCCTCTGTAGCCAAAGCCCAGCCACGCACTCACTGCACGGTTCTGTCTCTCGTCACCCGCTTGGGGCCACACTGAAGTGGTGCCCACATTAGAGTGATGTCCTTGACCCAGCTGGCCCATGCCCCCCAGCCTACCCCATACACCCCCGACTGTCTCCATCCCAGGTCCCCTATCCCACCCCTGCCTTTCCCTGCTACCCCACCCCACATTCCTCCGCCATGTCTCTTACCCCAGTCTCACGTCCCTCTGTCTTGCCAGCTCCTTGCTCCTCCCCGTCCATCCCTGCTGCCCACACCCACACAGCCCAGCCATGCCTGCGCCGCCCAGCCCCACATAACGCCGGCACCGCCGATTCCTGTGACCCCATCCCCATCCCTCACGGCTTGTCCATTCCCCAGTGCCACGCATCCCCACTTATAACGCTGTCCAAGCCTCACAAACCCGTGCTGCTCACTCGCCCAGCCCCACACGTGCCTGCCTGCCTGTTACCCAGCCCCAGAACTGCTGCCTGCCCGACAAACCCTCTACAACTCCGCCTGCTTTGGATACCCATCCTGCCCTTCCTGCCGAGAAGCCCCACACCCTCCTGCCTGCCTGTTTCCTGACTCCATACATCCCTCTGTCTGCCCGTTATCCACTCCACACCCCCGCCCGGTCCGGTCCGCAGTCCCGCACATCATCCGCCTGCCCGGTACCGAGCTCCACGCCGGGCGGGGCAGCCCCGGGGGATGGGGACCGGCATCCCGGAGGATATGGGACCGGCGCTCCGGGGGATGGAGACCGGCACCCCGCGTGATGGGGACCGGCGCCCCGGGGGATGGTGACCAGCATCCCGGAGGATATGGGATCAGCGCCTCGGGGATGGGGACCGGCGCCCCGGGGATGGGGACCGACGCCCCGGGCACTCACCATGCGCCCGTTGTGGACCACCAGCAGTTTTCCTTTGCCCTGCATCCCTGGCTCGGCCCGGCCCGGCGCGCTAGGGGCGCGGCCCGCGGCCCCGCAGCATCCCCGGCCGGCGGCGCGGCTCCCGGCCCGGCCCGGCCCGGCGCTCCCGGCACTACCACACTACCGCTTTCGGCTCCCACAGGAAGTGTCACCATGGGAACCGAGACCGCAGCGGGGGGAGCGGGGCCGCCCGCTCGCCCCGCGCCGCCGGCACCGCCCCGGCAGACACCGGCTGCAGCTCCGGGCCCGGAGCCGCCGCGGCGCCGCTGCATCTCCGTCCCCTACCCCCGTCCCTGTCTCCATCTGCATCCACATCCGTTATCCCATTCCCATCTGCATCCCTGTTTCCCATCTCCATCCCATTCATTCCCCATTCATTCCCCATCTCCATCTGCATCCACATTCGTGAACCCATCCCCATCTGCATCTCTGTTTCCATCCCCATCCCCATCCCCGTCTCCATCCACGTCTATATCCGTGATCACATCCCCATCTGCATTCCTGTTCCCAAACCCATCCCAGCCTCCATTGCCAGCATGCCCGTGCTGCCCTGGGCTCACCACCCCGTTGTCCTCCCTCCCTGCAGCCTGGGCAGCCTGAGGGGGCTTCCCCCAGCTATTGTATCATCCCAAGGAAGGGGGGTGCAGGGGCAGGGGGACACCAACAGGCCCAGCACACACTGCCACCAGCCTGGTGCCACTCGCCCTGGTCACAGAGGGTCTGGGGCTGGCCCCAGGGCCAGCGTTTGGGGAGGGCTGCCTGTGCTGTGCATGCCAGCAGAACCTGGCAGAGAGGAGCAGTGGACGTGCAGCTTGGAGTCACCAAACTGATGCCTAAGCAGTTTTGCCCATCTCCTAAGGCCGGGGTTCCGTGTTGATCAGCAACCACAAACCAGTGGAGGATATTTTAGGTTATTTGTTAGGAAATCTCAGTAACTAACGGTGCAGGATAAACCGCTGAGCACCATGGCAACCTGCTCAGAAAAATGCTAATAATGGGGACATAAGGTGGGTGATTAACCTATCAAAAGCAGAACCCTAATATTAAGTTGGGTGCAAATCTATGCAGAAAAAAATGAAGCTTTCCCACCATGAGCAGGCAAAAAAGCAGAACAGCACAAGCAGCCACAGCCCTGGCAGGGTTTCTGGGTGGAGAGAACAGAGGGTGGCACCTCTGGCTGCCCCTCTGCCCCCTGCCACAGCATGGAACAGCATGGAACAGCAGTGGGATGAGGGATGATCATGCTGCTCCCCTTTGCTTTGTCAGTGTGGCTGTGTTGTTTGGCTTGGCTTTGCCACGAGAGTTATAAATAAAAATGTCTTTCCAACAGTGCGTGACTCACGGTCCTCACCGCAAGGATAACCTCTCTGCTGGGAAACCTGATCTGAGGACAGAACTGCAGGATGCAGGAATCAAAGACATTGCTTAATTAATGCACTTAATCCAAATGGAGAACAGATGAGCCCCTCACCCCACCTGGGTTGGGCGTGGGCTGCTGGGGAATGTGTCTGAGCCCCTCTGGACTCCTGCCCTGTGTCATCCCCAAGCTCCAGCTGCTGACAACCCAGCCCTCAACCTGCTCCAGGGCCTGGTGGTTTCCCTTGGGCAGCAGCAGGGAGCTGTGGCAGTCAGTCGCTGACGTGGCCTCAAGCAGGCTCAGCAATTTCTCCTGCCACCCTGCAAGGGGACAGCTTGTGGGTACTGGTGTTGCCTCAACATGAGGTATCCCAGTGTGGGAGGCTGTGTCAGCCCTGTGCTTGGGCACGACATCCGCCCAGGCTGGGACCCCTGCCCCATGGGGAGAGGGATGCCCTGTGCCCCAGTGCCCCAGCCTAGGGGGACCTGCTTTATCCCGTGGGTAGGCAACGGCGGGGCGACAGCTGGCTGGAGGATTTGCCGAGGGCATTATTTAATGCTGTGGGTAAATGGAGGAACAGCAGCTAATTCTGGAGCCCGTAATCCTCTTCCTCCCCCGGGGACGGGGGAGCATGCCAGTCACGCACCCGCCGGCGGGCCCCGGGGACGAGCCCCCGGCAGCTCCCCAGGCGGTGCCGCGGGCTGCAGCGACTCCCAGACCATGGGTGATGTGCAGAAGGTAAGCGGGGTCCGGTGACATCCCACCGGCTCCAGGGGGGTGTGCGGCACCAGCTCTCAGTGGTGGTGCCAGGAGGGCTGGCAGAGCAGGGCTGTGCCTGGGGCATGTCCCCTCGGCCTGCCCAGGAGCTGGGAGTGGTCCAGGGCTGGGATAGCACACCCGGGAAAGGGGGAATTGAGGCTGGGCAGATCTGCTGTGGGGCCACCCCGAGCCTGAACATCTTGGGAGCTGGGTCTTGGTGCTCGCTTAGGCCAAAGACACAAGGTACCTAAAGCCAACGGTGTGCCCAGTTCCCCCCTCCCAAACAAGGGTGCTCTGCAGTGACCCAGCACCCCAGAGGGCTCCTCTAGCACCCCCTGCCCCCAGGGGCTGCTCTCTGTCATCCAGAAGCTGAAGGGTTCACAGGAGCAGGAGCTCCGCATCGTCCTGCTGGGGCTGGATAACGCAGGCAAGACGACGCTGCTGAAGCACCTGGCGTCCGAGGAGGTCAGCACCATCACCCCCACACAGGTAGGTGCTGCTGGGGGCCTCGGGAGGCAGCGGAGGGTGCAGGTCCCACCCATCCCTTGGGTGATGCCGGGGTTTGTGTCCACATGCAGGGATTCAACATCAAGAGCGTCCACTCCCACGGTTTGAAGCTGAATGTTTGGGATATCGGGGGGCAGCGCTCCATCCGCCCATACTGGAAGAAGTATCTGGGCAGCACAGACCTGCTGGTGAGTGGGGCAGCATCCCCAGCCCTTAGCATGCTGTGCGGGCCCCACAGAACGGCTGTGCAGCCAGGCAAGAAGGAGCCCCTGACTGTCCCTTTTGTCCCCACGGCAGATTTATGTCATTGACAGTGCCGACCAGAAGCGTTTCGAGGAGACAGGGCAGGTATGAGTGGCCTGGTGAAGGGTGGCTGTGGGGTCCTGGTGCTCAGATCTGTACGACACCAGCTCTTTGGGGATGAGGGGAAAGCAAAGTTGCTCTCAATTGTGGGGCAGCACTGCAGGGTGGTCCATGCAATCCCCAGAGCTGTGTGGGAAGGCTCAAGATCAGTGTTTCAGCCGGCAGAGATACCCCACTCCATGGCCCAGCAGCTCCCCCTGAGCTGGGATGCTCCAAGAATGCCCAGCTGTCACAGGGGTGACAGTACCTGGCGAAAATGACCCCTTAGTCCCTAGCCCTCATCACACTCTCCCAGCACCAAACGGCCAAACAAAGGTTTGTAAGTCACAAATTCATCTGCAAACCCTGGGAATGAAGCTCTGAGAGGGGAAGGTGAGACTCCAAGTGCCAGCCCCGGCTGTTCTGGCACCAGACGGCAGTGTGGGTGTGCCAGACAGCTCGGGACTGCCAGAAGCCTCCTGCAGCTACCCTTTGCCCAGGGCCCTCAATGCTGGGAGGGCTTCAGTCCTCAAGTAGCCCTGCATGTGGCTTCTGGGCTGATGGAGCTCCAGGAGGTGAAGCTCCTTTGGGAGCTTCTCTCCCTTGGAATGTCAAGACCTCACAATTTCCTTATCTGCAACGAGCACCAGAGAGAAGAGATGAGGCATTTGGAGGGCTGAGTTGTCCAGCCCATGCTGGGCAGCTCCGTGGAGTAGGGCAGCAGCCCTGGGAGAAGCTTCTCTCTTGGCAGGAGCTGGCAGAGCTCACAGAGGACGAGAACCTCACGGGGGTCCCGCTGCTGGTGTTTGCCAACAAGCAGGACCTGGTGACTGCAGCACCCGCAGCTGAAATCGCAGAAGGGCTGAGCCTCCACACCTACCGGGACCGGGAGTGGCAGATCCAGGCCTGCTCAGCCCTGTCTGGGGAAGGGGTGCAGGTAGAGATGGGGGCCTGTGGGCTCTGCACAGCTGGGAGAGGGGCCAAGGGCCTGCCTGCACTGACATCTTTCTTCTCTCCAGGATGGAATGAACTGGATTTCCAGCCAGATCATGAACAGGAAGAAGTGAGAGCTGCAAAGTGCCAGACAGGACTGAGCTGCAGGTCCCTACACCACAGCCAACCCCCTGTCCCTCGGCTCCCCCCAAGCCTCAGCTGGGCCCTGAGCCTCAGACTGCCATGTTGGGATTTTCCCACCCACCCTTCCACTAATCAGCTGGCTTCCCCTCTCCCTGCCACCTGGGCTTCCACAGGCTCCTCACACCCCCATCTACCTTGCAGCCTGGAGAGAAGCACGTGTCCCACCGTGTTGAGGGCTTGCAGACCTCCAGCATGAGATCCTGCCCAGGACTTGTCCATCCACACTGCTGTCACACCCCGCAGGGACTGCTGTGACCCACACACTGCCCAGGGCACACCGGGCACCCCAATACAGCACTGGCTACACTGCCAGGCACCCGAGTGCTGTCCCACCCTGTGCTCCCGCAGACTGGGACTGGTGCTGCCCCAGCTGTGGCAGCTGGCTTGAGAAAGCCTCATTCAGCACCTCTTGCTGGCCAGAGGAGTCCCTATGTGTGCACAGGACTTGGGACAAGCACAAAGACAGGACCAGTCACTAGCAGAGGGATCTCCTTGCCCCATGCCAGTAGGGCTGCTCTGTGCCACCGAGGGGTCCCTTTACCGCTGGGACACGCATTGTGTCCCAGCCGGGGCTGCTGTTGCCTGGCTGGAGGTGCCCATCCGGAGGGCTGGGAGATTCTGCTCTGTGGCGACAACGGCGTCCAGGGATGGGGGAGACCTGTAGGAGTGGGACGGGGGCGGCCCTGTGACCCTCAATAAAGCTGCTGTGACCTCCACACTGCCTTGGCCTGTCTTTACTGCTCCGTGGCGCTGCGGCGGTGCTGACCCGCTGCTCTGCGGCCTGGCGAGGCATGCGGGGCCATTCCCGGGGCCATTCTTCCCAAGGCCATTCTCCGGGCCCATCCCAAACCCTTTCTTCCCGACGCCGTTCCCCGGGCCCATCTCAGAGTTGTTTCCGAGCCCGTTCTTCCCGAGGCCGTTCCCGGGCCCATTCCGAGGCCGTTCCCGTTCCCGGGACCCGTCGTGGCGGGTCACGTGTGCCGCGGGCTGCACGAGCCGCGCACGTGAGGTGGCCCAGGAAAGGCGAGCGGACTACATCTCCCGGCACACCCCGCGCCGCAGCGCACGCGTAGAGCACGCCGGGAGGCCGTTCTGCCCACCTCTCCCGCCTCCCGCCGCGCAACGGGAGCTGCATGCCCCGCTGGCCCCGCCCTCCTCCCCTGCAATAGGCTGGCAGTGATGCCACTCACGTTTGAGGGCGGGACCACTCTGAGCACTGATTTCTAATTGGCTGTTGCTGTTGCGAGGCGGGGCTGAGGGCGGAGTGGCGGAAGGCGGAAGCGGAGCATGGCGGCGGGTGCGGGCGGGCTGGTGGCGGCGGCCGCGCTGCTGTTGGCCCTGGCCGGGCTGCGCCCGGTGCCCGCCGAACTCACGGATGGCAACAATGAGCATCTGAAACGGGAGCACTCGCTGATGAAGCCGTATCAGGGTGAGCGCGGAGCCGGAGAGACGCGCAGGGTGCCCCGCGAGAGGCCCGGGCTGATCCGCGCTCTGTTCGCCCCTTTGCAGGCGCGGGCTCCGCCGCGATGCCGTTGTGGGACTTCCAGGACAGCACTATCGTCACCAGCCAGTACGTCCGCCTGACGCCCGACGAGCGCAGTCGGAGGGGCTCCATCTGGAACCGCGTGGTGAGAGCCCGGGGGAGGACGGGCGGGGGCTCGGGCCGGCCCTGCCGCCTCATGCCCTGACGCCGCTGGGGTTTCTCCCGCAGCCCTGCTTCCTCAAGGACTGGGAGCTCCACGTCCACTTCAAGATCCACGGAGCCGGCAAGAAGAACCTGCATGGGGATGGGCTGGCGCTGTGGTACACGCAGGAGCGCCTGACCTCAGGTCAGTGCCGAGACTGGCTGTCCCTGTCCCGGAAAGCAGCTGGCCAGGGAGCGCTTCTGAGTTCCCGGTCTGGTTTCACTAGACTGGGGTGACGTGTCCCATGTGTTCTGCCCGAGCAGCAGGTGCCCTCAGCCACCTGCTTGATAGTGAACAGCTCGTACAGCTCAGAACTCTCTGAGGACAGATTCTGACCCCCTTCTGTCTCCTCCTCTCTCCACTCTTCTGCCCTGTTCCAGGTCCTGTCTTTGGCAGCAAGGACAACTTCCATGGACTGGCTATTTTCCTTGATACTTATCCCAATGATGAGGCGACGGAGGTGAGTGGTCCATGCAGCTTGTGCAGTGCCCAGCAGGCTGTTCCCTTCCTACTCCAAGTGCTTCTCACCTGATCCAAGGAAAAGTGTCTTGAGCATGGTCTGCTCTTCCTGTCCTGAGAGTTAGTAAAGAGAAGACTTAGTGTGCATTAATGGAGATAAGAAGCTCCTTGCTCTTTTCTGTGCTGCTCTTGGCCGCATAGATGTTTCCAAGGCATCTTCTCTGCACAGAAAGAGCAGGCACAGTGCTGCTGTAAACCCAGCACCACCTCCTAATATTCATCCTGAGTGTCATTCCCTGACCTCTGTGCTTTGGATACTCACTCCATGATGTTTCTGCCCTTATTTTCTCTTTGCAACCTGTGTGTGTCTGAAAGAAACTCCTGGGCTGCCTTTTTGCTCCACAATTCCCCATGGCCACAGGACAGATCAGTCCTGTGAGGGCTGGGCATCCTTTTATTCTGTCCTGCTCTGTGTTTGTGGATCTCATTATGGCACAGTCAGAAAACAAAATTGTGCTTTGGGGTCTCTACCATCAAAACTATGATACTTCAGTCATAAAGCACCTGGAAATGACCCATCTCCCTGTTGTATTGATGCTCATGGGAGGTGGATTCTTGCCTCCAGTTGCCCTCTCCTGATGTAGGTAATCTGCTGATCACAAAACCTTGCGTGTGATTTTGCTGCTTATGTGAGATTTCTGTCTGTTCTGGGTCTTGTGCTCTGTTCCTACACTTCTGGTGCTCAAGGAATGACTAGACGTGGCTGGCAGGGCTAGCTGACAAGGTGGGGATTGGTCACAGGTTGGACTGAATGCTCTCAGGGGTGTTTTCCAACCTAAACAATTCTGAGATTTTTACTCAGCCACTCTGCAAGTGTGAGACAGTCTGGTTGCCCTGGCCATGGAGTACAGGGTGAGTTTATTCACAGAATCACAGGATGGGGGTTTTGAAATGGGAGGTCAGAAAGGGTGGCTCTGCTTTAGGCAGCTCTGGCTTGGTTCAGAAGCAGCCGTGGTGTCGTGGTCCTGTGCTCCGTGCCTGACCATGGCCCTGCTGCTGTGCTGTGCTCCCTCCCTGGGCACAGCGGCTCTGCTGTGCCCCCGGGAGCTCTGGCAGCCACTCTCTGTCCCCACAGCGTGTGTTCCCCTACATCTCGGCCATGGTCAACAACGGCTCCCTGACCTATGACCACAGCAAGGACGGGCGCTGGACGGAGCTGGCCGGGTGCTCCGCTGACCTGCGCAACCAGAACCACGACACCTTCCTGGCCGTGCGCTACTCCCGGGGCCGGCTCACGGTGAGACCCCGGGGCAGTCCTGCATTTCAGGTGGGGCAGGGCTGCCTCTACCAGGAGCTGGTATTCCAGGCTCAGCCACTGCCTCTCTGGCACCTCCAGCTCCAAAAGAGGTGCAGCCAGGCAGGATAGTGGCATGCTAAAAGTGATTGCCTGGAGAGGGTGTGGAGTGTCCCTCGCTGGAGATATTAATGAATCATCTGGACACAATCTATGTGATCTGGGATGGTGCTGCTTGAGCAGGGAGATTGGATCCTGTCCCATGATTCTGAACATTCCTGGTGTGACCCTCTCCTGGTTTTGCAGGTGATGACTGATGTTGAAGACAAGAACGAATGGAAGAACTGCATTGACATTGCAGGGGTGCAGCTGCCAACTGGATACTTCTTTGGTGCTTCTGCTGGCACTGGAGATCTCTCTGGTGAGAGGGGGCTTTGCTCAGGGTAACACATGGTGGTTGGAGCCTGGATTAGGTGACCCTGTCTTGGCAGGGGAGTTGGATCTCCAGAGGTCCCTTCCAACCCTAAAAATTCTGTGATTGTGACACTGGATGCACTGGGTAGTTTCCATGGCTTACTTTCTCTGAATTGTTTACCGGGCTTTGAAGCCCTTTTGGGATCCGTGGCTGGGGAAAGGAGGCACCTGAGAGCTAAGGAACATCTTTGGATTGCAGTTTGGTACCTGGGGATGAGGGTGGTTTGAGAGGGAAGGAGACTGGACCTGGCAAAAGCTGGTCTGAGGAGTGCTCCAACTGTGTGGACATCTTGGAGCTTCTGATGGTGCTTGGTGCTCATGGTTGTTCTGCAGACAATCACGACATTATCTCGATGAAGCTGTTCCAGCTCATGGTGGAGCACCCTGTAGAAGATGAGAGCGTTGACTGGACCAAGATTGAACCAAGCGTCAGCCTCCTTAAATCTCCCAAAGGTGAGCCTGTGGGCTTTGGAAACTTTCTGTGGGGGATTGGGATATTGGGGCTGGACTCGGGAAGGCATTGACACCTGTTAAAACTCCACTGGAGCCGAGGTTATGTTGGTCTCTGTAGCTGTTGTTTCCCTTGCAGACAACGTGGATGACCCGACGGGGAATTTCCGGAGCGGGCCGCTGACGGGCTGGAAGGTGTTCCTGCTCCTGCTCTGTGCACTGCTGGGCATCATTGTCTGTGCCGTGGTGGGAGCCGTGGTCTTCCAGAAGCGCCAGGAGCGGAACAAGCGTTTCTACTAGTGGAGCACCTGTGCTCAAACCCATCATTTTTTATGGGGAGCTGTAAAAAAACTGTGGTTTCTAAATGCTGTTTCTGAGAAATACCAGAAGTATTTTCTTACCTGTCTGTTTGGCTGTAACCCCCGCCTGGCCCTTGGCCTCCCGCGGGTTGGACTGAGGGGGGTGATGCCCGCTGGCTCCCCAGAGCTGCGGTGGGGGAGTCTCGAGGTTGCTCCCCGGTTTTTCCAGCGCTCCCCCCGCCTTGCTGGGAATTGCTGTGCTGCCTGGGGCAGGTGTGAACATGAGGGGCTGACGGGAGGGGGCTGCGAGTGGGGCATTAAAGAAAGGACTGACACCACCCGTGGCTCTGGCTTTGTCTGATGGGGAGAGAAGGGGGGCTCTGCTGGGAGGGAGGATGGGAAGTGCTGGTGTGGGAGGCTGAAGGAACTGGGACTGGGGGGGTGGGTCTCAGCTTGGTGCGGGTGCAGGGAAGCAATCCTGGGAGGATCCCAAAGGAACTGCAGGTGGGGGATCTGCTCAGCGGCACCGGCAGGGGATGTGACGGGGTGTCCCCGCGTTTCCCGGTGGGGCAGGATGGAGGGGATGTCCCCGGCGGGCGGTCCCGCCCTTGTCCCGCCCCTTCGGCGGAAGGGATCGGGGCCGTGTTTCCGGGGGAGAAGGGGGAGCGGCGGGCGCAGCCAGCGTGTCCCGGGGCCGGCGGGGCCGGGCGGGTGCCATGGGCCCGGCCCGCCGCAGGGACGCGCTCCGGCTGCGCGGCGGAGGGTGAGCCCGGCGGGGTCCGGTACCGGGGGTAGGGGGGGAGATTTTTGGGATGCTGTCGCGGTGTGGAGGGCGGGGGTCCCACCGTGCGCTGACCCCGCGCCCATCCCGCAGGTCCCCGCCGCTCCTGCGGCTCTTCCCCGGCCGCCTCTCCGCATTCCCGCTGTTCCTCCTGGCGCTGCTGCTGGGCTTCGCTTCGCTGCTCTGGCTCCAGCTCAGCTGCTCGGGAGAGGGGCCAGCAGCGGGCGGGCAGCACCGGGGGGTTCCCCGGCAGCCCTGCCCGCCCCCCGCCCCGCTGCAGCCGCCCGAGGAGGATCCGGCGTGGGGGCCGCACCGGCTGGCGCTGCTGGTGCCCTTCCGAGAGCGCTTCGAGGAGCTGCTGGCATTCGTGCCCTACATGCACCGCTTCCTCAGCAAGAAGAGAATCCGCCACCGCATCTTCATCCTCAACCAAGTGGATCACTTCAGGTAGCGTCTGACTGTGCCAAGGGGGTCCTTCCCGGAACTCTGTGAGTGCTGCGAGGGTTTTGCAGAGAATCAGAAGAGCAGGGCAGCGGGATGTCAGCGACAGCGAGTGATGCTGTAGCCAAAGCTGCTCATTCTAGAGCTTAGAGATGGACAAAGTGGTGGTTTGCTTCCTTCTTCTTTAGCAAGAATATAATCTTAGCATAGAGTCCTTTATCTTTGGGTATTTCCAGCTTTCTCCCCAGTGTCACAAGTGTGCAGCAACAAACACATGGGGACTCTGGAAATCAAAGACCGGCCATGGGGTGTTTGGAAATGCTGTTGCCCACAGCTCACTGTGCAGGGAGGCGCAGGGGTGCAGTTGCAGGATGGAATGCTGTGTTCGCACGTGTCCCTCTTTGGGGACTGGTCAGACATTGAGCATTGATGATTGTGGCAGAGGGATGTGTGGGGACAGCGGCTGCTGTGCATGGCACTGAGAACCCCCCGTCCCGTGGCAGGTTTAACAGGGCATCCCTGATCAACGTGGGCTTCCTGGAGAGCGGCAACGACACCGACTACATCGCCATGCACGACGTGGATCTCCTGCCCCTCAACGAGCACCTGGACTACAGCTTCCCAGAGGCAGGGCCCTTCCACGTGGCATCCCCCGAGCTGCACCCACTCTATCACTACAAGACCTACGTGGGTGGCATCCTGCTGCTCACCAAGCAGCACTACGAGCTGGTGAGCTCCTGGGAGGGATGTCCTGGACAGTTTGGAGCAGGAGCTATGACACTGTCATGGTCAACTTGGGAAGTGTGGACAGGAGTTAAAATGGTTTAGGGTCAGAGCCTGTGGTCTGAGCTGCTGAGGGGCAGGGCAGGGGAGGCTGGGTTGATGTTTACTCCTCTGAGGCTGTGGAGTTGTGCTTGACCTTGGCTGGTATGGTGCTGCTCTTGTTCCAGTGCAATGGCATGTCCAACCGTTTCTGGGGCTGGGGACGGGAGGACGATGAGTTTTATCGACGTATCAAAGGAGCTGGTCTCCAGGTAAGGAGTCTCTGCACCTTCCTGGCTTGAAATTGCCCTTTTTAATGTCTCTTCGCCTGGCCCCCACTAAGGCCACCCAGTCTGGGGTCTGGGGAAGGCAGCCCTGCTCTCCACCAGCAGGTGCAGGAGTTTTCCAGTAGCTTTACAGAAGCTCTGCTCTTCTCCCAGGTTCGCCGTCCCTCTGGAATCACAACTGGATACGAGACTTTCCAGCACCTGCATGACCCAGCCTGGAGGAAGAGAGACCAGAAGCGCATTGCTGCACAGAAGCAGGTGAGACCTGTGGTCAAGGGGAACCACGGGAGATTTGGGCTGTGGTGACCGTGTGCTCTGAGCCCTCCTTGCTCGTGTCCTCCTCTGCCAGCTCTGGCTCCCTCCCCATGCGCTGGGTGCTTCCCCCTTCCAGCCCGGGCCGAGCAGTCTTTCTCTTCCTCAGGAGCAGTTTAAGGTGGATCGGGAGGGAGGCCTGAACAACGTGAGGTACCGAATCGAGTCACGGACAGATCTGAGCGTGGCAGGAGCCCCTTGCACCGTCCTTAATATCTTGCTGGACTGTGACACAAACGAGACCCCCTGGTGCACGTTTGGCTGAGCCCGTCCCCGTGTGCCCATCGTGTGCTCTGTGCTGGTGCCAAGACTCCGTGGCTGCCGTGGAGCTGCCTGGAGCAGGCAGGGTTTTTGCAGCGGATGAGCATGGCAGTGCTGGCGAGACACAGAGGAACAGAAGAGGCTGAGGACTGGACTTTGCTGGGAGCAACTGAAGAGGCTGAGAGTGGGACTCGCTGGTATCGCTGCAGGTGCTGCCTCCCAGGGCAGGTGCAGGAGGTGGCTTTTCTGTGCTGGACATGGCTGAGCTGCCACGCAGCTCAGAGGACAATAAAGAACTGTCAGAGCACCTGTGAGTTGTGAATGCCCTGGGCTGTGCTGGCAATACTCCCTTTTCCTGTTCTCTTCACCTTCCTTCAGCACACCTGTTCTGGCTTGGCCCCAGCTCCTCTCTGTGTGACAGATGAGCTCTGAGCTGCTCTGGTTCAGAGGCCAAGCCAGTCTGAAATGGGCTCTGAGAGAGATGGTGCCTCTTCCAGCTGCCAGGTACCCCCAGGGCTGGGCTGTTGTCATTTCACTGCAGGAAGTGGTTGTGGTTGAGCCGTGCCCAAGCCCCAGCATCCACAGTGCTGCTGGATGTCAGCACTTGTCCTCCAGGACCTCTCTGGGGTGAGGAGGAGAGCTGTGGCTGAGCTCTCCTTTCCTTGCCCGCCTTCCTTGGCATGTGCTGCCTCTGCTTTTCTGGGGAGTTGGAAAATCTGATGTCTCTCCTGGGGTCTTGGCACATTTTGGGTGCTGCTGTGTCCTCAGGCTGGGTAGACCCAGTTGAACAGCCAGTACCCCTCTGTTCAGCCCCGCCACTAGCACTGGCACCAGGCCCTCCGCATTTCCTGGCCCCTTCTGTCCTCATCTCCTGCCTGGCACTTCCTGGAGGGTTGCTTTGCATCCCCAGAGAGAAGCTGTTGCCATCCCAGGAAGACGAGTAGCTCCAGAGAGGAGGGAGAGAGGGTAAAAAGCATCGGAGCCAAGTGCAGGGGTCATGTACCCTGTAGGGGCTGTGGGATGGTGTATCTGGAGGGATGTGGTGCCTTCTGCTCTCTGTGGTGCTCTCAAGCTGGGAGAGGAATCTGGAGCCCTTGGATAAGGTGTGGGGGGCTGTCCCGGAGGCAGGGGTTAAAGTGCTGGTGCAGGATAGTGAGGATCTGCTTTGCATCATGGAAGCAGCAGGCCCAGCCTCTGGGCAATGTGGGGATGTGCTATCCAAGAGCTCCTGATGGCCTGTCCAGCCTGGTGGCTCCAAAGCAGTGCTGGTATCTGGCATGAAGGTGCTGGTGAACTTGGACGCCTGGTGCACTTCTCCACAGGTGTTCCCAGGATCAGTCATGGCCTTGCTGTGGGCAGCCAGAGGGAGATGCAGCCCCACTCCTGCCTCTCCATGGCACGGGTTTGGGATCAGCCATCTGTATGGCAGCCCCTTCCTGGTGCCTGAACCGCAGCCAGGGCTGGTGGAGGCAGATCAAAGTATTTCTCTGTGCCGTTCAAAATAGATGACACAATTTGGGGCAGGTTTCATAAAGACATAGCTGTGCAGAAACAGAGAGCATATGTGCACCTCGCACTTCGCTCAGCGCTCCAGGCTCCTCTCCTGCTGCCTGGCAGCTATTTCTCAGCTCTGCTCGCAGCCCCCTCATCCTCCGGTTGCTTTTGTGGAAGAGGCTCCCCGCTGGAGACCCTGCTTCCTTTTATAGCCCTGAATGTGACTCGGAGGTCGCTCGGCTCTGCTCCCCCCACGCGCTTCGATATCGGCAATGGCCCAGTGGGAGGGGATGAAGTTTTTCCCCGTCGCCTTTCCACAGATGGAAAACACCCTGCCTGCTGTCCCAGGAGCCCTGCAGAGCCGAGCTGAAAGCCTCCCAGCGTTCTCATGCTCTCAGCAAGCCTGAGGAGAACATCAGAATGCTCAGGGACAGAGAGAGCCCCTGGAGACCCAGCCCTGCCTCTCTCTGTCCCCTCTTTTGGGGTCCCAATTACTGTCAGCGAGGCCACAGGGGGTTGACGCAGGCACAGTAATCCATGGCTTTTATTGCCAGGTTGTTACAAAGTGGATGGTTCCGGAGCTTTTTGCTGGTGGACACGTGAAATTGCTGTAGTATCTTAAGAAGGGGACACTGGGGGGTGAGGATAGCGGAGAGAGGGGACTGGGGAAAAAGTGAGAGGAGGCTGAAGCATCTCTGCCCGGAGAAGGTGACATCCCTGGCTGCTGGAGTGACCTGGGCAGGGCCAAGCTCCGGGACCCTGTGGAAGTTGCTACCCCAGGCAGAAGTGCCCGGGGAGTGCAGCCTGCGGAGGAGCAGGAAGCGGGACAGGCAGGAAGGAGGGTGCGGCTGTGACCAGCACCCCTTGCAGTCACCCGGCATCACTGCAGCCTGCCCGGTCCGAGCCCCGCGGGATGATGCCAGTCCCTTTCACGACTGAGCTCCAGGCAGAGGGCCAGGGCATCGCAGACACATTCCTGAGGCCAGCAGGATGGGAAATGGCACCGTTGGGAAGGGCTCCCTTGTTCAGAGGCCACGCGTGCTGGGCACAGGAGCTGCGGGGAACGGGGGCTGAAGCCCGAGGGAGCGGAGCGTGCCTTGGCAGCGCACCGAGGACACTGCCAGCATGTGAGCCCCGCGAGCAGGGACCGGGGACAGTGTGTGTGTGTGGGAGAGCACTGGCAGCACAGCTTGAGGACTCGGATGTGCGGCGGGGGGAGCTGGCAGCGAGCGGGGTGCGAGCGCGGCGGATCCGCCGGGCTGGGGACGGCGCAGTCCCTGCCCGGGGACAGGCGGGACGGAACAGGGATGCTGCAGGTGTCCGGGTCACAGACGAAGCCAGGACCACGGTTACCAGGTGCATCCCGTGCCGAGATCCTCGCTCCCTGCGGCTGCCAAAACCGGCTGCAGGCCAGGATGTTGCAGCGCTGATTCAGAGGGATGAAGCGTGTCCCGTCTCACTGGCGCCAAGCCAGGCGAGAGCCCCACGGGGGTACACCGTGTCCCCACACCGTGTCCTCGGGGCTTTGTGAAGCTCCTGACCCCGCGGATGCTGTGAGGGGAGGGACAGGGGGTTGCCCTGCTAAAGGACGGCACAGAGAGCGCCCCATGGAGTCGAGACCCCTCTCCACGCCGCAGGTACGAAGTAAAATATTTCTCTCCACCCTTGGTGGGCGATACCCGGGAATACCAGCCCGCCGGTCAGGGGGTTACCGGGAGCCGAGTGGCGCCGGTCCCGGAGCTATAGCAGGGGAGATTTGCGGGGGTCTCCCCGCCATTGGGACTGGGATTTCGCGCAAGTCTCGGCGCCGCACGCAGCCAGCACGCCCTGCCCCGCCCCGCTGGTGGGCACGGCCGGGTCACCGCCCCCCTCCTCCTTCCTCCTCCTCCTCCTCCTCCTCCTCCTCCTTCTCCTTCTCCTGCTGCTTCCCGCCCCTCCCGTCCCACCGCCCCCGCGCCGCGATTTGCCGGTGCCGGCTCCGCCCGCCGCCCCGCGCGGCCGCGGCCGAGGGGCGCGTTCAAACGCGGCGAGGGAAGGAGCGCGGAGCGGAGCCGTGCGGGACCGCAGCGCCGCCGGCATGGTGAGTGCGGGGCCGGGCGGCCCATCCCCATCCCCCTCCCCGTTGCGGCCAGCGGGGCTTTGTCCCGGGCTCGGCCCCGTGCACCGACTGCCCCCTCCGCCTTCTCCGTGCCGGAAATTCCGGCGGGGCTGCGGGGAGGCGCGGAGGGGGCTGCGCGGGGACCCGCGCCCGCTTCCCTCCAACCCTGCTGTTCCCTCCCGGGTGGGATAGGAATGGGAAAAGGCTTGTGGCCGTATCCTGCCCAGGCACGGCTGGGACTGGGAGCAGATCGCAAAGGAGCCAGGCTGGCCGGACCGGTGTTTTGCCGCCTGGAGGGTGATCCCCTCCCTGCCGCAGGCAGGACACCTTCGGGCTCCCCTGGCGTTTCCCAAACCTCCCACAACCTGACCTACTTCCTCGGCCGCCTGTGCCGGGAGGAGCCGCTGCGGGGCTCGGCCGAGCTGCTCCCCAGTGCTGGGGGCTGGATGTGCATCCACGCCCCCCCCCCACACCACGGGAACATCCACGTCCCCTATCCCCGTGCACGCCCGGTGGCACCGCAGGCAGCCCGGATCCTTCCGGAGCGTCCGTCCCCGGTGCCCTTCGTGGGGTGCCGGTGCCCGGAGCAGGTGTTGGGCTCGCAGAGGGAGGTGACAGCCCAGTCCGGGAGCTGTCAGACAGGTTTGTGCGTGGCAGCAATTAAAAGCGGGGTGTTTGTTTACCCGGCGTGTGGTGCTGAGAACCAGGACAGCTTCCTGGGTGTAGCCCGGCCCCGGAGCCCTCGGCGAGGCTGGGAGCGGTGCTGGGGGTTCTGCCTCGCCCCTATCTCACTCTCTGTGTCCCCTGCATTGGTGTGAGGCCATCGTCCCCTCCCTAGCCCTGGGGAGCCAGAGCCGAGGCCGAAGGCATCCCCTCATCCTTCCTCCCCCGGCCACCTGCGCAGGAAGCTGCATTGTCCCGTCAGCATCCTGCCCCTTCCCACCGCCCTCACGCCATGTCCGGCCACGGGGTCCCCGGCACGCACGCAGCAGCTGGGCTGTGGCCGCCTGCTCCCTGCCCGGTGCTGGGGAGGGAATGCTGTGGATGGATGGGGCTCTCCCTGCGAGCTGCAGGAGCCAGTGCCGCCCATGCCGTGCGGGAAGTGTCCCCGAGGTGCCGCAGAGGTGCCCGTCCCATGCGCGCCCCGGGGAGGCCAAGCTGATGGGCATCCCATTTTGGGGAGGTCTCCAGAGAGTGTCCGGAGCCGGAGGTCCCGGCGGGGAGGTTGGGTGCCGCCGGGCCGGGGCTGGCGCCAGGCCCGGGCAGGTGCTGCCGGCTCCCGAACTCGCCCGCCTGGCTGGGCGGCAGGTGCCTGTTCTGGTGGCGGCCCCGGCCGCGGGCGGGAGGTGGGGCTGGGTGTGGGAGGAGGCGCTGCACCGTGGTGGGGGCAGCAGCGGGGAGCCCCCGCCCCGTGCGTGCTGTGCCCTGTCCCCCGGGAAGCTGCACGGGAGATGGCAGATCCATCCCAGTGCCAGGAGCCCATGTGGGCCCTTGGGGCTGGCTGGGAAGGGGGGGGGGGGGGAGTGCCGGGGGGGGGGAGTGCCGGGGGTGTGTCCCGGCTGCTCGGCATCGCTGACTTTGTTCTTCCCCGGCAGTGCTGGTTCTGGGCTTTTCTCTAATTCTCCATGGCAGCAGCACAGGGTCCTGTGACCTGTGAGCCCGACACCCGTGTCCTCGGCACCTACCTCTCCTCGGAGCCCGTCGGCGTCGTTGGCAGCATGGGCAGCGTGGGCAGCCTGGTGGAGAAGCAGGACCTGTCCCCCCTGGAGCTGCGGGCCCCCCTGGGCGGCTCGCGGGGGCTCCGGCAGCCCGATGGGTTGCTGAGGAAGGGGCCGAGCCAGCGGGAGCTCTTTGGGTACCTGCACGGGGCCAAGAAGGAGACGCGGGCGGAGCGGAAGCACCAGACATCGGGTGCCTGCTACAAGCGGGACTACGAGAGTGACCGCGAGAACCGATCCCCTGAGCGCTGCTCCCGCGAGCATCACCGTGGGGCCGACTTCTCCAAGAGCTCTCTGCCGGAGAGGGGCCGCTTCGACAAGGTGAGGTCCTGAAATACAGCCTGGTGTTCGAGGGGATGGGGATGGAGCAGGGTGATCTGCACCCCCCTGCATGGGATGTGGGGATCTGAGGATGTTCAGGGATATGAAGCTGGGGGTGTGGGGGTCTCTCTTTCTGTAGAGGGTCATGCTTGACCTCGCTCTTTTTTTTCAGTGCCGTATCAGGCCCTCAGCCTTCAAGGCAGTGGCTGGGAAGGGGCTGGTCTCCATGCAGGGCCTGTCCTCGTCCAAGGGGCAGAAGTTGTCCAAGAGCAATGGGAGCCTGCACACGCTGCTGTCGCAGACCAGCACAGCGGCCCCGCAGCACGGCCCGCTCCGCACCCACCTGCTCCACGCCATCAGCCTGGATGAGGCCTCTGACTCCAGCCACAACTCCATCCAGAGCTTCCCATCCTACGGCTCCCGCCTCAAGCCTGCCCAGAGCCAGTTCAGCGCCTCCATGGGCCACATCAACCACATTGGGGGCTCCTTGGACAGGGTTTCTCGGAGCCCCAGGGATACCCTGGCCCCCGAGAAGATGCCCCTGTCCTGCAAAAGCATGGCCACCCTGAGCAGGCTGCAGAGCCCTGGTGAGCCCCCGCCACCTTACGAGTTTTCCTACTCGCTGGAGGACGCGGTGAAGCAGCTGGAGGACCGGCTGCAGGAAACGGGAGGGGAGCTGCGACAGCTCAAAAGGAGCCTCAGTGAGACTGAAGACCCCTTCACACAGGTGAGCTGTGGGCTGGCGCGGTGTTTGGTGCCCCGGGCAGGGATGTGTGGGTGGAAGGAGCAGTGAAGGAGCTGCCATGGTGGGTGATCTGCTTGGAAGGCCTGAGTTCGGGAGGATCAGATATCACGGGACCTCCTGGGGCTACAGCCTCTCACCAGTGTCCACCTGTGCTGGCAGGCATTTGAGGACAAGCAGCGGCTGTGGCTGGATGAGCTAGAGGACCTGAAGCAGATGTACATGGCCCGGCTGCAGCAGGTGATGCAGCAGGCGCAGCGTGGGCAGCGGGCGCTGCAGCTGCAGCTCTACAAGGCACAGCAGGAGAAGAAGCGGCTGCAGGAGGAGCTGAGCCTGCAGCAGTGCCAGTGCGAGGAGACGAAGCTCCGGCAGTCCCAGGGCGAGCATGGCAGCCCCAAAGTGGAGGAGACCAAGTGGGAGGTGAGCTTCCTTCCTTTCCTTCTTTTCCTTCCTCAGTCAGGGTCACACTACAGGAAGGAAGTGCCACGTGTGGTGCTTATGGTCTCCCAGGAGGACAGCTTGGGGTGCTGCCACCTCTGGGGTCCTGCTCCCCCAGCCCTTCCTCACTGCTCGCCTGTGCTCTGCAGGTGTGCCAGAAAGCAGCAGAGATCTCCCTGCTGAAGCAGCAGCTCCGGGACACCCAGGAGGAGATGGCTCAGAAGCTGGGGGAGATCTTCAGCCTGAAGACGCAGCTGCGGGAGGCCAAGGCGGAGGTGCAGGCCAGGGACTCGCAGCTGGCACAGCTGGCAGACTCCTTCCAGAGCCCCCCAGAGCCCAGCACCTCGCTGCCCCTGGGCGATGATCCCATGCCGTCGTGCCAGGACTTCCCTGGCTGCGAAACTGATGACTCCAAGTGCCGGGGCCTCCAGAGCGACTCGGCGGAGCCCCTGGAGCGGCAGGTGGAGTGGCTGTGGGCAGAGCTGCTGCGGGAGCGGCGTCAGGGCCAGCTGCAGGCTGTGAACTTTGAGCTGGAGAGGAAAACGTGGCAGGAGGAGAAGGAGAAGGTGCTGCGGTACCAGCGGGAGCTCCAGGCCAGCTACATGGAGATGTATCACCGCAGCCAGGCGCTGGAGCGGGAGCTGCGGCAGCTGCGGGCGGAGCCCAGGGATGTCAGGATCGATTCGCCCTGGATCGAGCGGGTGGAGTCCTCCAAGATCTGAGGGGCGGGATGCCAGTGGGACTGAGAAGGGGGAAGGTCTCTTGCTGCTGCAACGGGACGATCTCAGGGTGTGCACAAGGACTGGCCCCGCTCGGCGCTGCCCTGGGCTGAAGGACTGGTTGCCACAGGGAGCTTTTCCTTCTTGCAGCACTTCAGGCCCTTCTGGTGGGAGTCTCTGGAGGGCTGGGGGTCATCTGTGCCAGGGTAGGGGTCTTGCATGTGCCCCGTGCTCTGACTCCAGGAGCATTTTTGCCCTGTGATTCCTTCTCCCATGGGGGCAGAAACCAAGCACCCTGTGAGACATTCCCTGTCCCTCCTGCTCTGCTGCCCCTGTTCCTACAACCCAGTAACTTAATGTCTTGTGAGGAGAAGCTTAAGCCCTGTTCCCCATCCCACTGCCTTGCTGTGAGGATTGCAGCTACTGTTTGCGGTAGCTGCCTTGTCAGCAGGGCCCTGCAGCTGGTAGTGCCACTGGGGAAGCAGAGGAGGAAACCCTGAGTTCTGGTGCTGCTGGGAGGGGGCAGCTGCCCCAGCACCTCTGTTGGGGCTTCTCGTGTCCCCATTGTGCAGCTGCTCTGCAATGGAGGTGTCTGGTGCAGCTTTCTTTGGGCTGAGATGGGGGAGTGCCTTGTGCAAGGAGGGATGGGAACTGGTGCTCTGCCACACTGGGAGGAACTGGGGTGGGAGAGAGGACTGGGGCATGTGCCTGAGCTGGGGAAGAGGCCGCGGTCCCCCCTCCCAGGGGAGGTGAGGGGGAGCTGGGGGAGCCCAGAGGTGCTGGAAGAACCCTGCTGTGTGTGTGTAACAGCAGAACCACGTGAAGGCCGGGCCCAGCTCCACACTCCGTTCCTGCAATAAACCCGCATTTCTCTCTCCTGGCCTCTGCTCTGCTTCCCTCGGGGTCGGGGGGCTGTGGCCCATGAGGGAGATGGTGCAGGGCCGGCCTGGACCTGCCCAGCGCCCGCCCCGGAGCTGCCGCGTCGGGCTGGGCGGTACAAGCGGGCGGGGCATGGCCGTGACTCACGGCTGGGCCGGGCCGAGCCGGGCCGGGCGGGATCCCGGGGCAGCCTCACCCCCGCCCCCGCTGTGGTTTAGCCCTGGCATGGACATCCCCAGCCCTCGCCCCGAGCAGCAGGACCACGTTGTACAAAAACACAGACACCTTTATTCACCCCACAGTGCTCAGCATCCCCCCATCAGTCCTCTTGGCAGAGTCCCCAGAAACAGCCGTGTGGTCCCCGGGCAAAGGGACAGGGACTCGCCACAGCCCCGCAGGGCACAGGCTCCGGCTCTTCACAGCGGCATGGGAAGGGCCGACACCTCCTCCAGGCACTCGTCGTAGGCCTCCTGGTAGTCCTCATGGGGCTTGATCATGATCACACAGGTCGGGCGTTTGGAGCCAGCTGCAGCTCCCAGGTCCTGAGGGAACAGACAGAGGCCATGGGGTGCCAGGTCCCTTCCCGAGCTGAGAGCTCAGGACCAGCTCACTGCACGCCCTGGTTCAATGCAGGGAACTCTGCCTGTCCAGCCCATCACACCCAAGGCCTCTGGACTCATACTGGGGTCATGAGCCTTTTTCCTAGCTTGTCTCCTACCAGTTGCAAGCTGGCTAGCAGAAGGGACTGGCAGAGTGGGTCTGCAGAGCTGCCTGCACTGGAGCTGAAGCTCCAAAGACACTGACTGCCCCTCCAGCTCCCTGTTTACAAAAGAGCTGGAAAGACTCCCTGTTTGCAGATGCCTGGAAAAGCTGTGCTGGCTCTGTCCCGGAGCTGCTGCAGGAACTCTATCATGCCCAACAGTTCTGTGAGTCCACAGTGAAACATTCCTATACCTTCCCCCCGTCCCTTCTGTGCCTGGATCAGGGACAAGCACCGAATTCTTTACTCGGGCACCGGATCTGCACCTCCCCCGGAAGGCTCCGGTCATAGCCTGGGCCCCTCACTGCGTTCCCCTTCACCAGGGCCGGTTCCTTCCTCCCTAACCCCAGCACTCACCGTTTTGGAAGGGACGTATGCGTATGGGAGGCTCCTGTCCTCGCACATGATGGGGATGTGGCAGTAGACATCGATGGGCAGCGTGTCTCCGGCCAGCACCGTGATCCTGCCGGGACAGCCGTGTGTTAGCGGCCAAGCCGGCGGGGCCGCGCAGGGCCGCGGGGCCAGGGCAGCACTCACCCCTTCTCGCCCTTGTTAATGAACTTCTGCACCTCCTTCACACCGCGGCGGACCTGCTTCTGCTTGGTCGCTGCAAGAGAACCACGGCGTGAGGGGCTGAGTGAGAACCGCAGCGTGGGGGACTACACAGCGCCGCCGCCACGTACCGGTCCCCCCCACCCCGGCCGCATGGCAGGCCCACCAGACCTTTCCTGATGCACTTGAGGAGCTTTCGCGTGAGCTTGCGGGACGCGAGTGGCTGCGCGATGGGGTTCAGGAAGTCGAGCTGCTCCCGGTACGAGAGCTCCGGTGCCGCCTCCGCCTCGGCCGCCGCCTCCGGCTTGTCCCGCGCCATGGCCGCACCAGGCCGCTTCCGCTTCCGGGGCACGCGCCGCGCCGCGGGTGGGACACGAGCCCGCGAGCTCCCCGCCAGCCAATCGGAAACAGCTCTGGCTTTGACAGACAGTCGAGGCAGCCAATGGCAAGCGGCGCTTGTACCGCTCACGGCCACGCGCTCCGTCCCGCGTTTCGCGGTCCCACCCCCAGTCCCAGTTCTGGGCCCCTTCCCAGTCCCGGTCCCAGTCCCAGTGTCAGGCAGGCCGGGACAAGCTTCAACATAGGCCTTTATTGGGCGTGGTCAGTGCTGGTAACGCTGGACCCACCCGACCCAACACAACAGCACAACAAACTCAACACGGGAACGCTGCCGTGTCCGGTGTGCAGCCAGCCACCCTCACGGGCTGCGCCTGCTTCATCCAGCTGGCCACACACAGGATTTTCTCCCTTGCTTTAGATCCGAGGGAACTCTTGCTTCTCCCAAAAAGAATGGAGGCTTCCAACATGGTACCCTCCCAAAAACTGCTTTGAATCAACCCATCAACCCAGCAGCCAGCACTGGGGATAATGAGGTCTACCCAAAGCCATGGCAGCACATCCCCTGAGCCCAGGAGATGCCCTGACCTACAGAAACAATGCTGCTCCAGCTGAGAGAGGCCTCAGGCAGGGCTGGTTACCTTCTGCCTCACTCCAGCCTGTCCCTGGACAACAGGATGGCTTCAGCCAAGACCTGCAGCTGCTCCAAGACCTCTCGCTGCATCTCCACAGCGACGTGGAACACGTGGTGGTCAGAATTGTTGTACATCACGGCGTTCTGGAACATGAGCATCAGGTCACACTGAAACTGCATCACAGACTGAATGTGTCCCTTTGACAGCCTCTTTTTTATGCTGCTTAAATCCATGGGTCTATAAAAGACAGAGAGACGAAGAATGAAATTGCAACCCAGGGCCAGGCACCCTTTGGGATCT
The DNA here is from genome assembly GCF_052056855.1 of Sturnus vulgaris. Taxonomy (NCBI): domain Eukaryota; kingdom Metazoa; phylum Chordata; class Aves; order Passeriformes; family Sturnidae; genus Sturnus; species Sturnus vulgaris. The sequence goes on along the minus strand of NC_142257.1, from coordinate 3,303,222 downwards.
ACATGAATGTTCTCATTTCAGGGTGGCCCTGAAAGCACAGCTATTTTCAATCAATTTTATTGCTCAGGACACACAGGGAGGAGTAAGAAAGGCTTTTCTTCCAAGCCAGACAAAAGCGAGTTCAGCCAATGTGACACTTGCTATCCAATCAACTTGGCAGGTCATTAGCAGTCACCTCTGGAAAAAATGGGATGCTGAGCTCCAGAGAAGGCAAGCAGTAATTAGTCTTCAGGAAGTCAGTCCAGGTCTTAGTGGAGAAAGAAAAGTTACTAAAATAGGTATCTATTAAATCCCCTGAAGATCGAATGGTGCCACCAGCAAAAATAGCAGTGCTGGTAAGGGGAACATGATAGGGAATAAATATTACTTCCCTTATTTTGACAGAATGGGAAAATGAATGGCTGCAGAGAGGACAACTGTGACCAGAATAGAACATGATTCAGCTCTGAAAAAATGCCATTAATCTCTCTGGGAAATATTCTTATGACCCACTTCTGTGCTGAGAGTGAAACATCTGGGGCGCTCGCAGCGGGTGAGGAGGGGGGCATCTCCTGAGGCACATTCCCAGCATGGGGAGAAGGGACTGCTGAGCTGCAGGGCCTGGATCCCCTGCCCAGAGACTGTGCCTGGGACAAGCCAGCCATGCAATGCCTGCACAGGGCAGGCACAATTCTCACCAGCTCCAGAGTCAGTGCAAACTTCCAGGTTCTAATTACCCAGAAGGGAGTTTTACTGAAAGGAATCAGTGGGAGATGCTGGTGACAGCCAAACCCTGAAAAAGGAGGAAGGAAACCATCCCACTGGCCCTTTGGAAACCAGAGAAGGCAGAAAACAACCAGAGAGAAATCAGCCAGTGAGCACTTCCTCGACAAACTCACCTCTTTACCACATCCTTGTATCCAGGGGCTTGTTTCTCTGACACTGGCTTCAGGAACGGGCTGCTGAACCTACAGGGACAAGGACAAAGAATGTTTCTCTGCCTGCCCCTACACCAAAATCATGAAGCAGGGCTTGCCTCTCCCTGCTGGCCCTGAGGGCCACAGCCAGTGTTGTACCAGCTGTGTAGGAAGCAGCATTTGGGCTCTGCCACATTAAGGAAATCAAGCAGAGGAAATGAATATGCAGTGTTCTCTCCAGCTCTGCAGCAGGCAGCTGTTCCCAAAGCAAAGTCCTGCAGAGACAGGCCAGCCCCTGGGAGGGGAGGACTAGGCCTGGTGACTCAGAAGCTGGAACTCAGGGCAGTGTGTTCAGGACATGTTGATGCAGCCCTCTGCTCCCACGTACCTGTGGCTGGCTATCATCCTCCAGACGGACATGAGCTTTTTTTTGAGGATCAGGTGCTGGAGGGGGTTATTCCAGCTTGGCTGCAGCCTGTGGAGTGAACATACTGCCAGATCATCACACTCAAGACAAAGTAGGAGGTGACAATTCTGCTGGCACCCACCACATCCAGGTGGATGAAGCTACAAAAAGCCTCTGAGTGTGATGGTGGGAGTGTTCTGCATCAGAATGCACAACTGAACATCCAGAGTGCAGGAAGATGAAGGACAAGAGGTAAAATAAAAGCTGAGATAAGGAGCAGGACCAAATTGGACAGAAAAGCTCAAGCTACTCTGCAGTTCAGAACTTAGTACTGAGATGGTTTTTATGAAGCTTCTCTCCCCAAAATCCCACATTTTTCCTTTGAAAGGCAGTCCAAGTTATCACACGTGGCAGAGCCTGCATGTCACTGACACGCCTTGCCTGACACAGCCTCATGTCCAGCTCACACCAGGCCTATTTGACTTGAGAAAACATGTATTTTCTATTTAATCTCTTTTTTAATCTCCTCTTCTTAGTTCATCTTAGGATCAATGCCCTATAATACCAGCAGATACAGAGATAGCACAAGTTACCTCCTTCCCTCCTGCTCTGCTTGGCTATCTCACCTCCCTGGATGTGACCTGTGCCATGCACTTGTTCTCGTATGTGACAAGGGAAATGACTTCTGCTGCATTTGCAAGAGTAACAGCTACTTACAGGTTCATGTTGGGAGAGCCTGTGGAGTCCAGCACTGCGGATGCAGAGGTGCCATCATTGTCACCTTGATCCAGGGCCTGAGCACTCATCTCTGGTGGATGCAGCTCATCTAAAGGTGGTTCTCCAGGTAGCTCTTGACTCTTGCCCTGACAAGCACAGAGGATACATCTAAAATGGCAGCACATTACCTGAATCCTTCATCTAGATGCCAGCCTGCTGCATGTCCCTTTCCTGCATCCAGGCTCAGCTGGGAGCTCGCTTGCTCTGTTACTCAGAGGATGCTGTTTGACCTCACTCAGACCTTCCCAGCAAGAGCTGTGTCTGATCTCTTGGATGACATCCACCCCTGGCTGACACAAACCCTCTGGAGCTGAGTGGTGCCCAGTGTTGTGTCTGTCTGCTCTCTGGGAAGAGTCATGGATGTAGAGAGGACAATCAGGAGCTGAGGTAAGACTGCCTCAGGCTTGCTAAAGTTCCAGATACAGATAACAGGAACCCCTGGAGTTCAACAGGGCTGTTTCCTCACAAACTCCCACGTTAAAATGACAGGGAATAGACTCAGCCAGGAAGGAGAGCAGTGCTGTTGTTGTGGTGGTTTGCCAGTAAAATGCTCAGTGGGATTTCATGCAGGAGCACCTCAGAATCCTCAGCAGATCTGAAGCACGAGCAGACTTCTCAGAAAGAAACTGGACACTGTGTTTGGCTATGACCACTGGGAGAACTGCAAGGGAATTGTTGGGAATAACAGCAGTTGAGAGCTGGGAATACACTGTCCTGGCTGAACAGGTGAAATCCTGGAGTCATTTGTCTCTGGTGTCCTCAGTTTGTGAGAGAACAAGTGTGGACAAATGTCACTGTTCCTCCACTGCTGTGTTACTTTCCCAGGAATACCCAGCAGGCTGGTGGGAGCCCACAGCCCCCAAACCCAGGACTGATGCAAACCCAGGCTAGACAGTGCTTGCTTCCAGGACATGACAGTCCCCAGGGGCAGATGGTTATTGCTGGCACAGCCACGTGGGCCTGAAACCAGCCAAGCTGTGCTGCAAAACACAGCAATTAGAACCAGGCAAGTATTCCAACCTTGCCTTAAACCTGAGAGTATCCTGCCAGCTCTCATGAGTCACCTTTACACTGCCAAGGAGCAATTCCTCCAACTCACATCTGAGGGTTTCATCTGTAACAAGCTTCCTGTTTATAAAGACATACAGCCATACATAAAAAACACCCTTCCCTCATACATTTCTTCTGTGTTCCCCTCCTGTGTGTTTTGTCCCCCATCTCAGAACCTGGAGCTCCCCCATCTCTTCCAGAGCTGGTTTCCTTCACTGTCTCATCTCATCCAGGGCCAGAGGCTCTTTCAGGACCACCACTCTCCTACCTCTCTTCCCAGGAAGTGTTCTTTCTCATCTTGTGCCAAGATGTGCAGTTGACTTTCCTCTGCTCCTGACACTCCTGTTCCTGTGGTCTTTTCCTGGCACCCCACTTCTTCCTCATCACTCTGCTTCTCTGAGCCACAATAATCCCACAGAGTCTGTGATGACTCTGTGCTGCTAATGCAGAAAGATTCCAACATCTGGGTTACCTGCAAGACAGTGATTTATTACTTCAAATTGTGAAGGCAAAAGGGAGAAGAAATAAACAGCAGAGATGCTATTTTTGCAATCACTCATGAACGCCTTTCCATTTTTAGGAATCCTTGCAATATCTGATGAAGCCCTGTGTTATTATTACAGTGTCAGTTCACTGACATTTCTGTGCTTAAGGGTGAGCTGTGTTTTGGCAAAGCAGCTGCCTGGGTGCAGTGGGAGCTCCAAATGGGAGGAAAGGCTGGACTTGGGCTGGGGAGAAAGTGAATCCAGAGCTTCTGCTGTGCCCCCAGACTGTTTCTGTTTGTATGGATGGTGCAGGCCCTCGAAAGCCCAGTGTTTCAGGAGGGCCTGAACTATGCTGCTCATCTTCCTGTAAATAGCCCTACCTCCAAGAGGAACTGGAAAAGATTGTCACTTTCACATGGCTTCTCTGCCTCGTGGTCATCTTCACTATCATCCTCCCAGAGAGGCTCACTCAGCTCCATCTCATGGTCTGTCGCTTGCTCTTGGCTGCTTCCCTCTAACTTCCCCATGGTCACCTCTTCAGTAGTTCTCCAGCTCCTCACATCCACATCTGAGCTTGAATCCCAGTCGGGAATAGACTGGAAATCACTGTCCTCTGACTTGATAGGAGACTCCAACTCAGACTTACAGGCACGGCCCATCTGTAAACAATGAAAAGACAGCAATTTCTTTGTACCCTGACCCAGAACTCCCAAGCCCAGATCATTTCCTGACACACCTGGAGGGCCACAGCATGGGAAAGACTCTGAGGTGAGCAGCCTACACCTGAGCTCACCACACAGCACATGGCAGGGTTGCAGCTCTGCAACACAAACTGCTGCTTCAGAGCAACTGAATTTCAGGTTTTCTGCTACTTTTGTTGGGCTCTCTCCCTGCCCTGGTCAGTGGGTCACTGCTCAGGGCATGCTGAGCTGTCTGGGAGCACATGGCTTTGCTGATGCTCCATATTTAAGGTGCTGAAGGCATCCACCAAGCTCAGACCGAGTCCTGCTGGGGCTCCTCAGCTGCTGAGTGTTGGGAACAACTGGTGAGTCCAAGGACAACTCACTGAAATTCCACTTGGTACTGGAGAGAACTTACTACAAACCTTACAGAGAGAGTGTGATTTATCTGGATAGTGTTATCTCATGTACCTGAACCAGAAGAGTTATACCCACACAGTCACACACCAACAGGCACAGTTCTATCCATTGCAGAAAATAAAAGTTAGCATTCTCTTAAGAAGGAAGAAACCATTCATTTCTTCTCTGTTCATTAGTCCATGCCTAAATGTCTTCTACTACATGAGTGCACTCTGAGTCCTCCAAGTCTAGGGAATTGATTGCAGAGTCACAGTACAACACATTTTTTTTCCCAAAATCTGCATCTTGCCACTGAATAGAGCTGCCTGGATGCTGCACCTATGGAGATTTCTATGCATTAATTAACACTGTCTTTGGAGTCTTCATTTAATTATATACAACCTAATTTTTTCAGAGTTTTGAACAAGCACGTTTCTCACTGATTGGCTTTTCCATTCTCAGTACTGCTAGCACAGCTCCAAATTCAGTTTATGGTGCATAACTGAGAGAAATACAGAATCCACTGGGTCTGGGATGAGGAAACTGCTTTGCTTATTTTGAGAACTTGCAGAGTTGGGTCTGAAAGCCTGTCCTTCAGAAACCTCTTTCAAAGTTCACTTCAGCGGCAGTAGATGAAATTTGATGAGGTGAGAGATAACATTACCTGCTCTCAGCTTCCAGGTGAGGGAGTTGAGCAAACTGAGATTCCATCTGAAGAGAAACCTGTGCCTGGAGCTCTCTCCTGCAGCCTCAGCAGAGCTTCCACAAGCAGAGGCACTGAAAAGCCTCAACCTGGGGTAATCTGATCACTTGTGATCATCCTTCTGTGTTCCAGAGGGATAAACGTTGAAAATCAGGAAGTCCTAGGAACTTGGGCATAAGATTAAAGAGATCTTCAGCCTTATGTTCAGTTTTACCAAATCTTGGAAGACTCAAGATGCCAGAGAGCAGAACAGCAGTGTTATTCCAAGACATGATCAGTGAAATAATCACAGACAGCTCAGCTCTACACCAATTCCGGACAAAATGACATAGACTTGAACTTTTAATTAAGAACTGCCTGATAGTTCTTAATTATGCTGGCCACATAAGTCACTAGCAAGGAACCTCTCTCAAATTGGAAAGTTTTAGTTCGCTTTGCAGAGATCAGACACTGCACAACCCTTGCTGTTCTGGGAAAAAGCTGTTAGAAATCAAAAAGACAGACTTTAAAAAGAGCTTACATGTCAAAACAAGAAAAATGATAAAAGCCTGAAGTCAAATAAATGAAATGTAGAATCCACATAAAGTAGGCAAAAAAAAAAAAAGAGAACAATTTGCTAAAGACATAAAAGCAAATAAAAACAAAAAACCTCATCAAAAACATCAGAAGCTGCCAGATGATCAGTGGGGATGACACATGATCAGTGCCAAACATTTCAGTGGAAAACAGGGCCAGTTGGAAAAACCAAATTAATCATCATTATCAGCAGTTGCCACAGAGGAGCTCACATGAGAGCATCTCTTGGGATGGGTCTGAGAGACGATTTCTCATTAAAATGTCAACAGGGGAGATTTTAGAACAATTTGAGGGAGTGAATAAACCTTAGAACCCATTGGGATTCATCTGTGAGCCCTAAAGAAGCTTAAATATAATGTGACTGAGCCTATGTGTATAACTTGTCATTTAAGAAGAAAACCAGAAACGGGTGACAGTTTTATCTGTCTGTAAAAGGGTGGGTGCTGGGAAATGCAGCACAGTAAAACATCAGCTCTGTACTAGACAGATTAGAACAAAGTATTAGGAAGAAGAGAATTAATAAGTAGTCAGAGCATGAGATGATGAATTGGGAAAGAGGGAATGAGGCTCTGCACAGAAAATCATATCTTGGAGTTTTAAAGCTCTTAAACATCACTAAAGACTATTAAAATGTCATGGGACAAGAGAAAAGGCTGAGAGAAAAATACCTGGATAAGAGAAGAAACCAAGGGTAGGAAGGAACAGCAATGCTTGCCATTATGAAAGCAAGTTACCAGAGGGTGTGATAAAGATATTCTGTGCTGCACCTTCAGTTTTCCAGCAGAGACAATGGCAGGGCAGAGGTGTTGCAGAGAGACGGAGCCAGGCTCTTCTCAGAGCCCAACAGTGAAAGGAGACAGGGATGACAAGTCGCACCACAGGAAATTCTGACTGGGTATAAAGTAAATATTTGAAGCTGGCTCTGCTCTGAGCAGCTGAATGAAGGAAAGGAACACACAGAGGTTCTTTCCAACTTAGAATCATGGAATGGGTTGGGCTGAGACAGATCTTTAAAGGCTGTCTGGGTCCAACTCCCCTGCCATGGGCAGGGACACTTTCCACTATCCCAAATTGCTCAGAGCCTTGTCCAACTCGGCCTTCAACACTTCCAGGAATGGGGCATCCACAGCATAACCTGTGCCAGGGCCTCACCACCCTCATTGTAAAAAAAAAAAAATCTTCATCTAGTCTAAAAAGGCCCTCTTTTAGTTTAGAACCATTACGTTCCCAGTGCTAAAATGTTTGTCCCTAACTGAAATCACTCCATAAAATGCACAAAAAGACAAAGACCCCTGTAACTTTTTGTGCTATGAACTGAGAACAATACAAATTCAAACCAGAAATTTGCTCTTGGGTTTAGCAGTGAAGGACAATTAACCAATCACCAATCCAAGGGAGTTCCAGCATTTCCACATCAGTGACTCTTGGTGAAAATTCACCTCAGCAATACACGGAACTTGACACAGCAGGCACGGCCAACTTCAACACTGAACTTGTGAAAATTGAGAGCTCTTACTGGATAAGGCAGCAATGCCTCTGGTCTTAATCCCAGTGACTCAGTTTCCTGAAACCTGTCTATCAGAAAGCTGCACCCTGGACATGCTGCACACAGTGCAGAGCACTCCCAGCTAGTGCAACAATCAGGGATGGTGTCATTTTGTTGTTTTTTTTTTTCCCTCATGAGATTGTGTGGGCAGAAAGCATGCAAGTTTCATCTCAGGTCATATGAGCAGAAAGTGACTTGGAAATTCTCGCAGAGCACTCAAGTCTTCATGCTGCTGAGGAAAAGGACTGTAATTCCCAGTAGAAACAGTAAAAACACAAGCTCAGATGTGAAAGCGGGTACTGGCAATCCTGCCTACGGGTGCTGGGATCACAGATTTTCACTCTGACTACTGCAGCCTCCACAGATCTCTGGGGAAAGAATGTCAAGTCCTTTTCAATGCATTTTCTCCTAAGGAAAGCTCCACCAAGACTGCAGTATTTAACTTCTCAAGGTTTGATCTCCAGTGTCACCACAGCGGTGCCATATCCTCACACACTCAAGGAGGGAATCTTCCTCTCCATCCAAGCACTGTGCAGCATTCCTGTGATTTATGGATTGTCTCTAACATCAGAGCTCTGCCATACATGTGCTTTAGGCATAAGTGGAAGAGAATTCTATTTGCAGATATTCCAGGTGGGGATCCAGGCTTGTAGCACAGGGCTCCTCCCTGCAGAGCTGTGATGCTCAGTACACTGCACACGGGTTTGTTCTCAGATTTTAATATACATCACATATACACATCACTAGTAAAAATCTGTACACTTCACATTACAGTACATACGAGCCACCAGTTGCTAGCTAACACCAGAACACTGATGAAGCCCAAGACAACTGCCCTAAAACAGGCAGGGGGGCTGCTCTTCCCCTCTGGGGAAGTTTCTTTGGGTTACACATTCTGACAAGACACTGCTTTCCAGAAGGGCGAGCGAAGGTGGTGAACCAGGTCCCAGAAATGGACCTGCAGCTTTTTTTCCTCCTCCAACAGCTGTTAAGAGCTGCCTGCTCACACTCCAGCTCTGGATGCCTGGGATTCTGCTGGGATTTTGTGTCTGCAGCATCATTTCTTCATCTTCATGTCTGCCTCGATGGCGCAGCGCCGCCCTCTGGTGCCTCCATCCTGCTCAGAAGGCAAACAAACACAGTTACACAACTCCACAGGAACGTCCCTCCAGCACAGCGGGAGGGAGGGAGTGAGGCAGGGAGGGAGGGAATTCTGCATCTGGCAACAACTTTTCGTGCCTTCCCAACAGGAGAAAGGGAAGCTGTCCCTGCCAAGGCCTGCCTGCAGACCTACCTGAAGTTGGATCTGGACACAGCAGGGTGCTGGGCTTGGCAGCATCCCTGCACTGCTGGAGCCAGGGCAGAGGGAGGCAACACCTCTGGCCCAGACAGATGCTTTTGGAGCCTGGACAGTGCAGGCTTTCTCCTAAGCATCAGATTCTAGCTTAAGGTGGGAAAACTGCTGACTAACGTACCTTATCAGCTGCTGATCCCTACGGGAAGTGCTCCTCCAGTTGAGTGACCCTGGCACTAGCTCCCTAGTTCCTCCACACAGCTCCTTTCCACGAGCACGTGAGCTGAGAGCTTCCTCTGATCTGCTCTCTCTCTCTGGCTGATCTGCCTCTCCTGGAGTACTCCTCTGTCTTTAGATACATGTGAGTTAAGGACAGCTCTCCATCTTCCTCCTCTCTCTCCTCACAGTAACTCAGACACTTGGCAATATTTTTCCAAACACTTCCAGATCACCACGGGCACAGAGAAGACATTTCTGCAGAGTCTTATTTGCTTTCTGAACCAGGAACGGATAAAGGACACACAGCTGACTCCTCACTCTCCCAAGACCTTTTGTACTGCCTTGGACATGTGGAAGGGGCAGCTGTATAAACATGAGAGATGCAGGAACTACAGGACTGCACCACTTGTTTTGTCTTCCCACTTACATGGAAAGAAAGCAGGAGAGAAGTCATGGAAAAAAGCAAAAGCAGATGACAAAACAAAAACACTTGGAACCAGAAGAAAAGACTGAAGCCCCACCCGCTCACCCATTTTGAGAATAAGGGACTGAGATGTCTCTTCTCAGATCACAGTGGTGCAGCCCCCAAGTCAAACACACCCTGCTGCAGTGCTAAGGATGCTGTGACAGTGCAGTGATCACCCAGACAAGGAGCAGAGCACCTGGCAGCAGTACTGCAGAACCTGCTGGAGCCTTTCAATACTTACAAAGAGAGAGAGAAGGAAGGCAGGAGAGCCCATTGGGACACTGTCCTGTTAAAAGGCCAAACAGAAGGACTTATCAGGCATCAGCTACGGAAATGCACACACCACACAGAAGCACTGAGCCCACACACGAGCATAGAGGAACATGTGCCCCACTCCCCTTCCTGCAGGGCGTCAGTCTTATGCAGCAGGAACATAAAAACAGACAAAAAGAGGGATACTGCGAGAGCCAGAATGCCAGGAAAGGGATATTCCCTCCACAGCCACAGCAAGTTTTCCTGGTCTACCAAACAATTCCTGCTTGGTACAGCTGTCACTAGAACTAAGCAGGCAGTCCCTGCTGTCATAGTGTTGTGTGCACCAGAAGGTACCTGAGATCACTTCACCAAGTTTGCATGTGTCTTTACAGAAGGAAAAAAACCACAAACGTTCATTGCTTAGATCAGTGTGGAATTCAAAGGTTCCCTGGTGTACTGTATGCAGCAAAGCAGAGGTGACCAATTCCCTAGCTCTAAAAACCTGACTAGAAAGTGAAGGATATGGCAATTCCCTTCATCTTTCTGCCATATCATAGAATCACAGTCTGTGGAGCTGGAGGGGAACCACAAGGATCACTGAGTCCAACCCCCTGCTTTGCAGGTCAATCCCCAAGAGTCACATCATGTGCTTGAGAGCATTCATACTTCTTCAAATACTCTGTTCATTTTCCTACAGTTTTTATCAGCTGCTCTTAAAAACAGGTAAAAGAAGTGTTTGGATTACAGAAAAAACTCGTAAGACCTGCCTCTGGAATGCTGTACAGTTCCAGAACTGAAATCTAATCAACAGACACATTTAAAGAAAATTTGGTCACATGAAGATGATAGTGTGGGAACTTTTGTCTCCTTGGTGTGGAAACTTCATGCAGTGTCTTGGGATTCTTCAGAAGATCCCAAGTGCCCTTGCACAGGGTGCAGCATTCTCACCTTCTCCGAAGCATCCTGCTTGCGAGTGGAGTCTCGCCCCCGCAGGCTCTTTGCACTGATCCCTGACTCTGATGTTTGCATCATCAGCTGTGTGGCCAGAAATTGCTGCAAGGAAACCACACTCTGTTAAGATTGTCAGGCAAAACAAGCTCAGTAAGTGCATGTCAGTTAACTATCACAGACCACAGGCTGGGAATGACTGGGTCAGAGGCAGTTTCAGTTCCTTGTGTGCTGCTCAGAATAAGTTCCCCAATTTACCTCAGAAGCCACAAGTCCTGAGGAACTACAAAACCCTAATTCAAACTCTGTCAGCCCTGCCAGCTGGGATATTCTTCTTCAAAGGATATTTTAGTTAGCATAAATTCACAGGGCAGTTTCATGTGCACTTTGTATCAACATAAACCAGCACAGCCACCCAAAGAAGCCGTCGCGTCCCCTGTCATTCACAGTTCTTGTTGCTTGTTTCTGTTCCTGAACCACACCCTGGTTCTTGCTGGCCTAAGCATTTCCCTGAAGGAAATTACATTTGAAATTGGTCTTGGATGAACATATAAAAATTTTGCTGCATTACTTTTAACTCGCCCACAATCTAGTTCAACACAAACACCTGAGCTCCCATGAGAGAGAAGCAGGGAAGGACAGGACCCACTGCATTCAAACACACTGGGAGTGAAACTGTGGCCTTACAGCCAGACCTATGGACCAAGGCAGATGCTCTGGCCTGCACTGCCCTCATCTCAGTACTCTACCTGGATCTGCTCCAGGACATCTCTCTGCATCTCCACAGCCATGTGGTATACATCATGGTCAGAGCTGTTGTACATCACTGCATTCTGAAACATCAGCATAATATCCCGCTGGAACTCGGCTGTGGTTCGGATCAGCCCGTTCTCAATGTTCTTTTTGATGGTAGATAAGTCCATTGGCCTGTGAGAGAAATGCAGGCAAAATTGCAACAGAAATGCTTAAAACTCTTTCCCATCTCCTCTGGAAACACCCCTGGGTCTGTGAGGTGTTTAGTCACAGTGTTTATTTAATTTAGCTGAACAAGTTCTCCCCCCATGGGCTGTGCTCCCCAGCACCAAGGCCTGGGTCAGAAGACACAAGGTGTCCAGCAGTTACTGGAATGGTAACAACAGCCTGAGAGAGCTCTCAGGAGAGGCATCTACCTTCTCCAGGCACCACTGAGAGAGAAACTAAGGAGCTAGAGCTGCAGCCACTGAGCTTGAGCTGTTTACAAGAGATTTCAGCAGCTAGCAGGGGATTCTGGTTAATTCTTCCAGAAAAGTCCACCATCTGGGACAGTAAAAAATGCTGATTAAAGAACAGCTTTTATGAATTCCAAAGGTTAAATCCTACTCTTGGACAGAAACTGGGAGAAACAGATTCGTTTCACCTTACTGATAAAATGTTCTGTGCAAGTCAGTGTACTTCACTCAAAGTCAGGACTGTGCACAGACCTGCTTGTTACTGATGATGACTCTGTTCTTGGGGAAACCTGCTTCTGACTGAATCATGCCAGAATAAGAACTTTTCCAAGTCTGTACAGCAGGCAAAAACTACACAGTTCCTGCCAGAAATCCCTAGAAATATGCAAACATCCAGAGTTCTAATGACAGACAACTGTTGAGACTCACCTCTGCACGATGCTGTGGTAGCCTGGTGCTATGTCATCAGTTACAGGCTGTAAGAAGACATTGGCATACCTGCAGAGAGAAAGAGTCCATTCAGTGCCTGTCCTTGCTGGTAGATATTTGTTTCATGCTCTCCCGTTTATTTGTCTGTGACAGTATGATTCATCATCTCTCAAGAGAGATAAGCCTCTGAAATGGGAGAGTGGAGACTTGTCTGGGATTAGTCACTTCTTTCTGCCAAGACATCAAACTCACCTGTGATTAGCTGCTGCTCTCCAAACCAGCATGATGGCTTTCTTCCAGATCTTCTGAGCCTGTATTGCTTCCTGGTCCTCACTGCACACTGAGCTGGGAAGAGAAGAACGTAATTCCTTCAGGAGTCTGATCACTGCCTTGGAGCAGAAAATTCATGGTTTGCTTTGTCCTTGACATGCCCACGCTAATCCATACCAAAGACAGAAGAAAAAGTGTGAGCTGGTACTGGAGTGCTGTCTGCACGCTTGCCCTTCTAAGCAAGAAGCAGACAAATCATCAACAAACTCTCCCTTAGGACCCACACAGCAGACCAGAAATGGAAATCCTCCAGCCCCTGTGTGCCCTGACACTCACAACTGCGAGGAGGCTGGGCTGCTGGGGATGGAGTCGGCGAGCGTGTGGGACTGCAAGGGAGCGTTGTGGACACTGAAGCCGTCATCGCTCTCGCTCACGGGGGGCTCGTTATCCATCTCTGAGAGATACCCCTCACCCTGGTCCTCTTCTTTGGGTTCCTCCAAACTGGCAGCCTCACTGGCACCGTCTTCATCATCCTCCTCACCCTGCCCATCCTGAAACACAGAGTCCATCAGCCACCACAGCCAGTTACAGCAGGCACTCAGCGCCTCCAAAGCAACAATGGTTCTGTCAGCAAAGTGATTTTCTTGTGAGGCTGCTGACAACTGTACAGGCACTTCCACAAAATCCCAGTCTCCCCAGCCTGCCCTGCTTCTCCCCACCGACCCAGAAGCACATACACAAACACCTTCACATTCTGAAGCAATCTCCCCTTCAGCTGCAGACTGCTCACTTCCCAGTGCAGAAAGCTGAACACAAGCTTTGTCTATCAGCAGACAGCAGCAGCAAGATGTTGCTAATAAACTCATGATGACTAAAGCCAACTGGGAATTACCTTCATCTGACTCCTAAAAAGGGCTTGGGCCTCCTCCTTCATTGACTCTGTGAAAGAAAGAAATGCAGAAAGATTGATTCTCCCAAGCAGTCTTTCTTACAAAAGCTCCTGCATCAATGCCTACTGTCCTGCAGTAATTAACACTGTTCCTACAGGTATCTTTTCTCCCTCCTCCCCAAAACACCTGAACCAGATAACTAACAACTATCCAGCTAATAATGTTGCATGTAAAAGATTTCCTAGCTGAATTAAGTTACCTGACAGCTCAAATTTGTGCTGAACATCAGCCTGTGAGGAGTCTTCACTCACATTTGGGACTTGTGGAGGGGATGAATCATCATCAGGTGGGGTCTGGAGGGAAGAGAAATGCACAAATCTAGATGTTTGTGTCAGCTTACTTCAGTGAAGGTGTGGGCACAACTCACTCACCCTAACCTAACTCCAGGCAATGAGGTTCACTGAGCACTTTCCCAGCAGCAATTCTGCACATGGGTGGGGGGAGATACACAAAGGTACTGCCTTAAGCAGAGCTGCTCTGCACATTAGCAGCCTGACTCCCAGAAAAACAGTCAGTCACATTCACTGAAGGGCCACTTCAACCCATCACTCATCCTTCCTCTAAACTTTGCTCCTACCTGCCACAACTGCTCCTCTCTTTCCCCACATCAGTTCCAGACAGCCTCTGTAACCACATACCTCCGTCTTCACTGGATTGAGCACTGCATCTTCTCCTTGGGAAGACTCTATCTTGATTTCAGAAGTCTCTCCTGATGTTACAGCTGCTCTCTGATCTTCTTCTATCTCTTGGTTTCTAAGCTCTGGTGCTTCTGTCACTCTTGCAGTTGCTGGTATGGTTTCTTCAGGGCCCAGCTGACTCTGGTCCTGCTCTGCAAGTTCAGTCTTTATTTCTGACCCCAGCTCACTGATGCCCATTAGGTCTCGAATTCCTTTTGCCTCTGGCTCCTCACACTCCAGTCTCTCCTGCTTCACAGTCACAGACACTTGTGGCATCTGGGCCTGTTTCTCATGCTCCTGACGAATGGAATGTTCCCATGGGCCAGGAAGGGTCTGAGGGTCATCAGTATCTTCACAAAAAGAAGACAGAGCAGCTTCAACAACTGCTGCATCCAGGACTTCAGGGTGGTCGTCTACCTTTATTGTCAAAACAAACACACAGCAGTGCATGTCAAGGTCAGAAAGAGGGATTAAAGAAAAGTTCATGTCATTTGGTACTGAGATAATTGACAAAACCCCAGTCTACTCCCTTTACAAAGTTGCCCTTTTCAGCCAGATTTGTATCACTCCCTGTGGGAGTTTCTCCTGAAGCTTCAGTATCAGAAGTATGGCACTCCTAGAAAGGATTCTGTGAGCAGTGCTCATCTGTCTGCCAGAGACACGACCCAAACCCTACCCTCCAAGGAAGGAACACATTTCTTTTTGTACCCTGAAAAGGAGCACTAGTGTCAGGCAGCAGTAGTGTCCTTTCCTACTGATCTGGAAAATGATGGTTAGAATGTGCATTCTGGAATAGTTATTTCTTGCTTGTTTAAAATAAATTGGTGAACAGCAATCATTTGAGATTAACCCAACTGAATGTGGAGCAAAAGGCAGTGGCACTCTGCTTTCCCCATTTACCTTGTCCTCAATGATGGCTATAATATTTCCAACCGTATCGAAGTCCAGCTCCTCCCCTGTATAGGACACTGCAATATCCATTTTTTCAGCCAAATCCAGATCTTCCTTCCCATCCATGCAGTGATCTTTGGAAGATCCTGCAGTGCTGCCAGCCCCAGAAGCCAGGCACTCTTTCTTGATGGAATCAATGATCATTGATATTTCACTGCTGTCCATGGACACTGTCACAGTATGGGAATCAGACACTGCCTCCATGGAAACACAGGCTTCTGGCTGGCTCACTGCACAGGGAGGAGAGGGACAGTCAGAGACTAAGCTGGAGAAATCCCCACATAATAAAACACTGTAGTGGGTAAGACCAAGCACCAACCACAAGTACCCCAGGCCCACCCACCCCACCAAAACTTAGATTAATAAAAGACAAATACAGGTTTGCATTCCCACAGGAAAGACATAGTGAGATTCCAACCCTTGAACCACAGTCCACCAAATCACCAGCACCCCCACCCAGCAAACCCTGCTTAAAACCATCTCTTTACTCCAGAACCCAACCATAATCATCCTCTATGGCCAGGATGGTGAGTCTGAGGTGACAAAGGCCAGCTGAGAGCTGGCAGGGTGCTGATCCCATGGAAGTTCTGCTTTCCAGCAGGATGTGACCCGAGTGCGTAGTTCAGGAACGCACCTGTGGCTACGCTTTCTGCAGCTGCAGCTGGTGGCACAACGGCTGGTGCTGACAGCGTGGGCATCATGACAATAGTGGCCTGGGACACAGGCTCTACTGGGGGTGGCAGGAGCTTAGCTGGAGGCTCGCTGGCAACAGCGGAGAAGGAAGCAAGAGGTGAGGTGAACTGTGCAGGGCCAGCTTCTAAAAGCCGGGAAAGCGTAGGAGCACCTAACAGAGAGTAGAAGGGAAAAGCACATGAGCAAGAAGCAGCCACCACTGAAGTCCACAAAGCCACCACTGGGCTCTTCACTGCCTGGTGGCTTCTTCTGGGAAAAGACATGGAGAGATACATATAAAGAGTCCCAAAAGCTGTACAGAGAACCTGCACCAAAAAACGCACGACTCCTGTTGTGTGTGCAGTTTGAGGTGGAATCATGCAGCTACAGAACACTGCACTCACTGTAAGGGCTGGACAGACTAAGCCACACATGCACAGAGATGCCCTTTCCAAAGGCTCATCCCAAAACAATTATGGGAAATCTGAAGAACAGTGCTGAGAGAGCCACACAAGGTAAGCCAAGACAAACAGTCGTCAACAGGAGCTGCCAGGGAGTGGAGGGGATCCCTTTGCAGGTTTTTCCTGGAGAATTCCTCTTATATCAAAGGTTGCCATTCATCTTAGCTGTAATTTCCAGTCTGAACTTACTGAAATGTCTGGACTATATTAACAGGTCTTAAAAAACCAGATGTGGATAAGGAAAGCAAGATTACTTGTATGGGATTCTATATGAATGAATTACATAAATTCTCATTTGCAGACAATGTGATGAAATTACTGGTCAGCAGGAGCTGAGAAAAAAAACTTCCTTAGGCAGGCTGCTCTGAAAAAGCCCAATTCAGAGTCTTGCACTGTCCCCCTTACACCCACTCTGTGGAACTTCCTCTGGAACTCAGTGGTCTAACTCTCAACAGATCTCTAAGATACAGCAGAGGGAAGGCACATGAGTTTTCCAGATCCACAGGGAGCTGCATTTGATATGTTGGGAATCAGATCTAGATCATTTTCTCCCCAACTCCCTGTGAACAAACCCTTTCTTTCTACACTCAAATGCCTGGTATTAGCCAGTGTCAAACCCAGAAAACCAGACTGCATGGGTCAGGACTGAATCAAGCTGAATTGTTTCAGTCACTCTTTTAAGGATTAGAGTCTTCTTAAAAAGTCGGGGTGAGATAAACAGAGGTATAGAAATAGGAAAACAACTGATAGAGAAGCCCTCAAATCAGCCAGGTAGTCATCATTTTTTTCCCAAGACAATTCCCAGAAGAGTCTGAAGATACATCTTAAGGGAGAACTGTGCAGGGAGAGGCCAAAGTTACCTGAAGCAGCTGGAGATGCAGGGACAGCACCAGGTGCTGACTGCATTTCCCCACTGTGCAGCACTGGAAGGACACTTCCTACCTCCAGCAGCACTCCAGAGCTGTTTATGTGACCAGAAGCCACT
Source organism: Sturnus vulgaris (assembly GCF_052056855.1). Taxonomy (NCBI): domain Eukaryota; kingdom Metazoa; phylum Chordata; class Aves; order Passeriformes; family Sturnidae; genus Sturnus; species Sturnus vulgaris. Next base: position 3,285,919 of record NC_142257.1, on the reverse strand, counting down.
GCCATTTCGTTTTCACCAACCTGTCAAAGGAGGATGAGACTGAAGTTCCTGGAGATACCACCACACCAGTGATTATCTGCCAGATATGCACTTCCATGAACAGGACCAGCATCTGGTGTCCCAGCATTTCTTCTGCACTGTTTATTCCGGTTAGTCCCTGCCTGAGGCCCCCTCATACAAGTGCAGAACATGACAGTCTGAAGCTGTTGCTGTTCTTTACCTGTAACACAGCTGCAGTGCCACCTTCCTTTGAGCTGAGGCCAAATGCATAATTTGCTCTGCCACAGTTCAAAGATCTCACAATCCTCTATACATATGACCTGAGATGGCACAGAAATATCCCTTGCTTTGAGCTGAGAAAAGCAGAAGTGCCAAGATGGAACATAACCTGAACAAGGTGACACAGTGAACCTATGATGGACCTTGAAACACATGCAAACCAGTCCTGTTCCTACAAAGAAAACTCAGCTTTCCACAGCCATTACCTTTCCCTGCTCCACCTTATGCTACATCCTGCAAACACAAAATCCATGGAGCATTTACCCAAGCTAACAAATAGAAAAAAACCTAAATCTAACTACTATGAAGAAAAAAGTCAACAGCAACACACCTACTCCATCACACAAGCACTAACCCAGGGAATCTGTGTCACAAGCAGGCTGATGGCTGCTGTTTCCAGACTGGGCTCTGAACAGTGTCAGCATCTCCTAAGACCTCCTGAGTCACTAACACCACAAGTGGGTTCTCACCACAGTGATTTTAGTAACTGTCTACAATTAGGAGAAAACTGAAGCACTTCTGTATAGGTCATAAACACCATTCAAGGATTCTCTACTCTTGTACTAAGACACATTAAAAATATTGAAACACAACTTCCTGACAAGGTGTAAAGAATTGTGAGCCCAGTGTAGGAATCACCAGGAACAGCTCCATGGAGGCTGATGGGGATTATGCTGACTAACAAGTTCCCTCCCCTGAGGAGAACAATTTCCTACAGCAAACCCTGCAACTCCAACTCCTTGTGACTGAGGGGACAGCCAGTCCTATGTGCTGCATGAGCCCTGCAGTCCTGCTGGGAAAGGGGCTCATCTCTGCAGCTCACAGGGGTATTTATACCTCTCAGATTATCACTTCTGCTGAGACTCTCACAAAACTGCACATTTTTAAAAGTTCTTTGCAGATCCCCCTTTTTCAGTGGGACAGTCTGGAGCAAATTGTTTGTGTGCTTGCATATACGAGCAGAGAGCTCCATACCAGCCTGGGGCTTGTGGGCAGGAGACTGCCCTTCTTCAGCAGCTCTGAGAGCAGAGGGGAAGGAGGCGGAGTTGCTTTTTGTCCTAGCATCTTTTTCTGGGGTGAATCATCAGTGACTGGGGTCATGGGGGCATCCAGGGGAGCAGAGCCTGGAGGGGTGTCAGGGATTCCAATGAAGGAGGCAACTGGGGTGCTGGGCAATGTCCCTGGCGTGACCTGAGAAAGAGAAAAACCACACTGTTCAGAGCCACACTCCACCACACGGACCAGCCCCACTTGCTGCTTCCCCCAAGAGCATTGATCCAGCACACCACAGACACCTACTCCATTCACTCACTGCCCCTACTCCAGGCATGTGCTTTCACCCTTTCCCTGCCCTGCAGAGCCATTTCCCAGGCACTCACAGACTGCCTGGCCAACCCACTGATGGCCCTACACGGCCTTTGATCCAGGCACTGGATCACCACAGGCAGGAAAGAGGACATGGATCTCGAGGAGCACTGTCACCAACCACACTACAGCACCTGAAGTCTGCAAAGCGAGGCAAGGGCTTCTCGCCAGGCCCCTTCTCTGTGATGGATGCAGAGCCCCATGTCCTAAGCTGGGCTTTCCCTCCCACCCAGAGAAGGATCCTTACCCCTGGACTGGCCTCATCCCCAGCAGGCTGGGACAGATCTCCGAGGGAATAATCCCCGCCCGGGGAGGTGGAGCCAGCAGGAGAACGAACCATCACCCCCGTGAGTCTTCGAGGGGGGTTCTTAATGGCCTGGCGAGCTGGAAGGGAACAGAAACTAAAGTGAGATTCTGTGACTCCATCGTGGACAGTCCCCAAGAGTTACCTTTGACTTTATCCTGAAGAACTTTAAGAGAACAATTTACGTTATAGAGATTTCTTGCACCCCACTAGGCTCAGTTCCCAAACAATACTACTTTGGCTAATGCACTTCAACTGCAGGTTTCTCTAGCAGTTGGGTATTCACCACCTCCCACCACCAAATTAAATGTCCCAAGAGTTATGAAGAACTAAACATTCAGAACAAAAGTCTCTTCCTTTTATCTTCAGTGACCAGGGGAAACTAAAGGTGTGAAGACCCTGACATTCTAACACAGAGCTCCTTACTAATCCTGCTTTCCCTTGCATACACCTTTCCTGAAGATTTTATTCCTTTTTCAGAAGCCTCTGCCTTTTACCCTGTTATAAATATAGTGCTGGAAAGGGAATACAACCTCTCTCTCCAACTTTAGGGTCAAGAAATTCCTCCTACAGGTCTTAACAATACTTCAGTATTTTCTAAATGTTCTTATGAATATATGCATTGGTCTGAGGAAAATAAAGGCAGCTCATTTCCAGCTTACCCTGATAAGCAGCATCTGTAGCCTTCCTCTTGACTTCTGCCTCCTCCTCTTCCATTTTTTTCTTTCTACATAAAGAACAAAAACCTGCTGTCACAGGGTGTCTCAGGTCCCCTTAATTTCCCCTTCAAAATGCTTTTTACTGATGCCCACCCTGTTATCTCCAGACAAGATCAAACCACTCCTGCGGACTCAGGCTCAAATCCCCCAAGGTGAGAAGAAGAGCCAGAGAATGACACATTGGGCAGAAAATTTAACTTCCAGATGATTGTCAAAATGGAGGCAGCAAACACGGTTCTGCAAGCCATGGCCAAGCTCTTTACTGAGCAACTCCAATGGATGTTCCACACCAGCTTGTATCCCCTAGTGCAAGCTAAATCCCCCCTGAGAGGCCAAAGCATCTGCCCAGCTGCCTCATTTCTCTTAACCCAAACTACGTGGAGCAAGAGATGCTGGACAAACAGAGTGTCAGGAAACTACAATCTCAGAAGAAATAATGAAATAACCCACATCATAATCTCATTGCACAGCTCCTCCAGTCTGTTATCCATGTGTCCGGCCTGGATCAGCTCTGCATCCTTCTTGAGTTGCCTGTAATCAGAAAATCCTTTTACTTTCTGATCACTGGACACCTTAAGCAGCATTTTCACCCCAGTCACCATTCCCACTTGGATTATTTTTCAGGACAGGACTCTCAGGTGTGCAATATTTTAACAGCTCTGTCATGTACCTGTATTTTTCCTGTGTTTCTTTAATAATTTTCTTCAACTCCTCAACCCGCTCTGCCGTCAGTTTTCGCACAATAACATCTTCCACGGTTTCCACAACTTCTCCCTTCTCACCACGTTTTCTTCTACAGAATAAAAGAAAACTCAGACACAAACCATAAGAAAACCCAGTTCCTCTTTCATAAACGGCTGCTCTCTGTCATTAGTGACATGCTTATGCAAAAAAAAAAAAAAATCAGCTTCCTCCAATTCCCTTAAATTACATTGGACAGCACAATGTTCAAACAACCTCTTCAGCAAATTTTTGTTAATTCACCCAGTGTTAAAGTCTTCAGGAACATATCAAAGATACAAGCCTCCTAAAAATAATAATCCTTCTACTTCAAGAGAAAATTCTTTTCTCCCCAAGAAGAAACATCTGTTTTTTTCTTCACTAACTCTATTAAGCCCTTTGATTTTGCAACTCTACTGCTGAAGATCATTCACAAACATTCACAAATAGATTGCACACAAACATTACTTTTAAACATCCCATCTTTAAATTAACATCATATGAAGCCCCCAAACAAAATATCTGGAATTAGGAGCAGTAAATAACTGGTATCACAGAGCTGTAATGGTAACACTGATAAGAAAACTAAGAAACCAGTGCAAAATAGTGACATATACAAAACATCTCCCTTCTCGCTCCTTCTCTTTCCTACCCCTACACTGAATGATAAATTTATGTGTAAAGCTTCTGATCAGTAAGACTAACATGCAGTGTTTTATTCCAGCCAAATAAATATTATCTTTCCCATCCGACAAACCCTGATCCCACTGTCCCACAACACCTATTCCACCTGAATTTTCTCACTCTGAAATGCTCCTTCTGGGAGGAGTTTCTTGGGGGAGAAAGTAATTTAACAATGACAAGGACTTTGCTGTAAGAACCCAGGAGTGCCCCCTCAGCTGCTGCAGGTTGTGGTGGGGTCAGACTTTGTACTCACTTAGGGGTCTCCGTGGTCTCCAAGAGCTCCGAGTACTGAGATGCACAGTGCTGAGAAGAAACAAAGGATGTCAGAGGACAGTTTGCTTGCCCAAACAGCAGAACGCACCAAAATACATGGACATCCACAAAGTCCCGAGGCAAGGAATTTCACATGCCTCGTGAAGAATCTCTTTAGTTAGTCTTACTTATAAGCATGGAACTTACTTATAAAGCACGGAATAATTAATCCTTAATTCATCCTCAATATGCTATTTCTGACTGCACAGAGATTTGGTGCCCAAGATTCAAATGCCAGTGTCTTACCTTTTGGGAAAACCAGTCAGGTGGGCGTCCTGGCTCTGCAAAAGGTTTGATGGCTCTGCTGACTGAGACCCTGTGGGAGGGAAATGGCAAGTCACCATCAACTTACATTCTCCCCAACCAACATGCAGAGAAAAGATGAAAACCTCTATTGATATCATTGAATAACCCTGCTAAACATAATAAACTCACCAAGGAGTTGTACAAGTCTCAAAAATACTTGTCTGCTTCTAAATGAACAGTTAATTCCCTTCTTTGCTTTGAAAAGAAAGTTTCTTGCATCTGGTTACATTAATACATTTCTACAAAAGCCTTACTTTAGTGAGGAGAAAAATACAGGAAAACAAAGCTATAAGTTCAGTGCACAGGAATCTGTTACCAAATATCTTTGTTATCCACAACAAACCTCATCTAATATTGAACGCAATTATAGCACGGGTTGGGAAGGACCTTAAAGATCGCCTTGTTCCAATCTCCTGCCATAGGCAGGGACGTCTTCCACTATCCCAGGTTCCTCCAAGACTTGTCCAACCTGGCCTTGGACACCTCCAGGGATGGGGAGCCACAATTTCTCTGGGCAACCCTTTCCAGTGCCTCACCCCCCTCACAGTGAAGAATTTTTTTCCTAATTTCCAACATAACCCTCCCTCTGTCAGTCTGAAGCCAATCCCGCTTGACCTGACACTCCATGTCCTCGTCCAAAGACCCTCTCCAGCTCTCATTACTCTTTATTTCAATTAACACACCTCTACTTTTACACAGTAGTTATGAAGGGAACACAATGCCTGTCCAGGTATACCTTTAACACCTCTTACACCCCATCTCTGTTCTGAACAGAGGCAGAGGCGTGACAGCCCCGTGCCCCGGTGCTCTGCACATGCCGCCCGCCTTCCCTGCTCCCGTACCAGTTCTGGTCGCCGCTGCGCATGACGGAGGAGGCCAGGCAGAGCTTCTCGCGGATGGACCAGGGCTCGGTGGGGCCGGCGCTCAGCAGCTTGTGCTCTGCGGGACAGGGCTGGAGTGCGCGGGGGCAGCGCCCGGGAGCACCGGGACTCGAACCCGCGGCTCCCACGCCTGGCCCCGCCCCTCCCGGACTTTTCGGCTCCGCCCTTCCCAAACCCATTGGCCCCGCCCCTCCCCGTGCTACCGCTGGTTCTTCCCTGGAGGGTCCTTCGCAACCGCTCCGTTCTCCTTGGGCCATTCCCCTGTCCCTTCTCCTCCCCAGCCCCACCGCCGCTCGCTCCCCGCCGCGCCTCCCGCCCGGTCTCGCACTCACTCCCCGGCCCCGCCGCCATCTTCCCCGCCCGGCCCTGAGGGCGGCAGAGGCGGCACCGCGCGCAAAGCCCGCCGGGAGGCGGCGGGGCGCAACCACGCCCCCCTCTCCGTGTGCGCGCGCGCGAGGCCGGCCGGTTGCCCTGGCCTCGCCCCCTCTGCCCCAACGGCGGGAGCTGATTGGCCCCAGGGCGCGCGTGCCGTGCTCCCATTGGTGGAGCGGGCGGGCGGCGAGGTTTGAAACCCCGAGCGTCGGCGAAGGGGTGGCGTGAGGGGCAGCGGGACTGGAGCTGCGAGAGGGGCGGCCGGCGCTGGTTGTGGTTTCTTGTGCGTGTGGGCAGACCCCGCGTGGTGCTGTGCTGTGGTGTGTGGGTTTAGGAGCGTCCTGTGTGGTGGTTGGTGTATGCGTTAGATCTGTTTGGTGTCGTGTGTTAAAGGGGTGTACAGGTGGTCGGTGTGCACGAAGGGGTCCTGTATGGTGTCTGTATGTCCAGGGGTTGGGTCTGGAGTAGTGTTTGTATGTGTACGGGCTGTGTCCGGGCTCCTGTGTGGTTTCCCGTGTGCACATTTGCAAGCAGCATCCTTGTATGTAGGGAGGGTTCCACGTAGGGATCCGTGTTTGTGGGGACTGATGAATGTGACAGGGGGCTGCATGCGTGGGTTGCTGTAACATCACCTTGTCCTATGCCCTTTTTTTCCCTAGGAGCCGTGTGAGGCACCATGGCACAAGCACTTGCCTCCCCAGGGCTGTTTTCCGACGATGAGGCTGCAGCCTCCCCTGTGCTCGAGTCCACAGCAACAGGGTTTGGGGCTGACGTGCGCAAGGACCTGCTGCAGGAGTTCTCTGCCATCTCCCCAAACCTGGAGGGCTCTCAGGTGAGGTTGGAGCTCTTCTATCACAAACAGGGCAGCGTTTTCACTCATAGCTGCTATTCTCTGCATAAAGGTGAGGAGATGCAGAAACAACAGAGACTTTTCAGGAAAGGCAGGAACAAAATACTGCATTGGGGAGAGCAGTGGGTAGCAGGTGCCTCTTGGGGTGATGCTTTGTTTTGGTGCCAGGCCTTCAGCTTGCTGGTCTAATCCACTACATCAAACAAAAAAAATGCTTGTGTGTTTGGAAATGCCTGAGATAACTTCTGGCATTGCTGGTGATTTTGGGGCCAGAGAAGTTCCTCAGCACTAGCAGCATAGCCAACATGTGTGTTCCATACTGTGGTTCCTGTTAAGTGTTCCCGTGGGGGGTTGTGTGCTGCCTCTCTGGCTGCCATATTTAACTTGTGCTGATTCTTGCAGGCTGTAGCTGAAGACAATAATGGAAAATTAAAGGTCTACCTCAGAGTTCGACCTCTGAAATCTACAGAAGTGGAAAAGGGGGAAGACCAGGTGAGACATTGAATGAAGCAGAGTCTGAGCTGGCGGTGTGCTCGTGGGAGATGCTGTTGTCTCTTGCTGTTTATCCTCCTGTAAGCCACTGCAATGATGGATTTTGTGTTCTTTAGGGCTGTGTCTGTATTGAGAACTCAGAAACCCTTGTTCTAAAAGCTCCAAAGAATTCCTTCACCATGCGGAGTACGGAGCGAGGAGTGGGACATGCAGTGCACAGATTCTCCTTCACCCGGGTAGGTGGCTGGGACAAGCAACACATCTGGAAGTGATTTGAGCTTAAACCAGCCTTGCAGCTTGAAAAGCAGTTTTATTCATATCCTGACCCCAAGGCACTGCCTGAACTCTGCACTCTTGTGCAGTCACTTCTACTTCAGGTTTTTGTTGCTGTTTTAATAGTTTTTTTTCTTTCTAATTGTGTGTTTCTGACAATTCTTTTTTGGCAGCAAATGGCAAACTCCTGTTCATGAGGCTCTAAACGGACTAGGGGTTACAGTGATATGAGATGTTATTACATTAAACAACTGAGCAGTTTATTTTTGTAGGGGGCTCAGCTGGAATTGCTGGTGGGTCTTGCTCATGGCCAGAGCAGGGACTAAAGGACCATGTAATATCACTTGAGCAACCACCAGCAAAGGATAGGAAAGATCTACATGAAGCCCTTTTTCCTGTGTCTTGCTTGCAGATTTTTGGACCAGAGGTGGGGCAGAAGTTGTTCTTTGATGAGACAATGAAGCAGGTGGTAAAGGATGTGCTGAGTGGGCAGAACTGTCTGGTTTATACCTATGGCATCACCAATTCAGGGAAGACTCACACCATTCAGGGTAAGGAAAGCACCAGCTGTTGTGGGGCCTGTTGAAGGAGTTGTTTTCTGTCTTCTGCCTCTGAATCCTCAGCTTTGCTGCTGTTCTTGCTGCAGGCACCACCCAAGATGGGGGGATCCTGCCTCGTTCCTTGGCAACCATCTTCAACAGTGTGGGGGACCGGCTGTACCAGGCCATGGACCTGAAGCCTGTCCTCTCCAACGAGGTGACCTGGCTGGACAGCAGGCAGGTGCGGCAGGAGGAGACCAAGAAGCAGATGATGCTGCAGGGGGGTCTCTGGGAGGTAAGCATGGGGCCTCTGGAGTTCAATAGGAAGAGGCAACGGGTGGTATCACACTACCTGCATGCTCCTGTTCGTTGTTTCCTTCAAGGAGGAGCTGCTAACGCCACTGAAGAGGAGTCACAGTGCTGAATCTCAGCTCCAGGCCACCACCAGTGGCAGTTTTGACAGTGGGGTTGCTGGTCTGTCTTCATCCAGCCAGCTCACCAGCCGTTCAGACCTCAGCCAGACAGAAGGTATTTCTGGAAGTCTGTTGTGTACTACCTGCTTCTTTTTGCTGGAGAATGGGGGAAGAAAAGGGTAATGGCTGTTTGGATGCTGTGTTGTGGGTAAGGGAGGAAAGCTGCTGTAGCCTCACAGATTTTCCCCTCTGAAAGATGTCATGTCAGAAGAACTTTGTGCTTATATTTTGCCAATATCAAAAGAATTCACCACTCCGTAATAACCAAGCCTTGTGAAATGAAAAATTACTTGACACTTACTCACTTCATTCAAGGAATGTGGTTATTGAGCAGCTGATTGCTGTGAGATGGGGATTGCTGAGAAGCAGGATGCCAAAGTGACAGGCTGCACTGAGCACGTGTGCTCTGACTATCAAACCCAGGAACTACCAGCTACTTAAATATCCAGAAGCATGGAGTGATTGAGATAACAATGACTAAAACTTCAGTTATGCTGGAAAGCGTTCATGCTTGAAATATCTTGTAATTCTAGAGTCAAAATTGAGTATGTGAAAGTCCTTACACAGATACTGTTAAAGGAAACTTTAGGCTGTCTCACTGGGGATGGGCATTAGAATAGATACAACTGGGAGGAGGTAAATATAAGGATTTGTTTCTAGGGTGGTTTTGCTTGCTGAAGAAAGTATCTCACTCTAGAGCTAAACCATTCTGGTTGTACCCATGAAAAGCTGCAGTCATGATTTGTTTTCCTTCTTTTTTTTTTTTCCTCTTTTTTTCCCCCAGAATTGGGCCCTTGCTGGGCTGACTTGGATCGCATTTCACTCACCAGTACAGGAGATGTGCAGTTCTCCATCTGGGTCTCCTTCTTTGAGATCTACAACGAGTTAATCTATGATTTGTTAGAACCAGCTCTACCTGGGCAGAACCGCAAGCGGCAAACACTGCGGCTCTGCGAGGACCAGACTGGCAACCCCTATGTGAAAGGTAGATTTACCTGCAAGAGAGGTTTAGGGGCCTGCTAGGGAGGCTTTAGGATTGAGTGGGTGTGTGGTTTAGCAGTGATGTGCTGGAGAGTCCTACAGAGAACTTTGATGTCAGGATTACAGGATTGTCAAATTTGTTGATGTCAAGGATATGCAATGGTGAAGTTGGGGCTGAGAAGTTTTCTGCCAGTCTCCCAACTGCTGTGCTCAATGCATGCTTGTTTTCCAGATCTGAACTGGATCAATGTCCGGGATGCTGATGAGGCCTGGAAGCTCCTGAAACTGGGTCGCAAAAACCAGAGTTTTGCAAGCACTCAGATGAACCAGAACTCCAGTCGCAGGTCTGAAGGGAAAGGGATTATTTAGGCAGAAATACAATCCTGAGGGGCTTTTAAAGTTTGCTTTTTAATTTTTTTTTTTTAATATCTGCGTGTTTCTTTACAGTCACAGTGTGTTCTCCATTCGGATTCTGCACTTGCAAAGAGGTGGCAGTGAAGTTGTTCCAAAAATCAGCGAGTAAGTTTCATGTTTTTTAGGATTTGGGTATAATCTCAACTTTCCTGTCTCTTTGGTTGAGGGCCTGGGATATGGGAAGTATCTTGATGGTGTTGAAAGTACTTGGAAGGAATAAATGCTCCCAATGTAAAGTCTTGGAACTGACAGGAGTTTGAGGGTGTACTGCAAGGTACAATTTGAGGTAGTTCTCAGGCTTTTTGGGGAAAAGTAAATGTGAGTATCCTTACCCATGCAGCAGGGCTGATTTGAGTGCAGCTGGTGCCTGTTCCTAGAAAGTGGCTTTTCTGAGGACTGGCAAAGGATTTTTGAAGTTGACACTTCAAAGTTCATTTTGCTGTTACACCTACACTTAGGGAAGGCCCTTCCATCCATCAACAGCCCAGGCACCCCAAAAGAATGGTCTGTTGGGGAACAGACCATTCTTCCCTTGTGGGGAAGCTGGGAAAATGACTGCAGGCTGTCTGAACTGTAAGCCTTATATGGCAGGACAGGACAAACCCTGTAAGTGATGTGACTATCACTGTGTTTCCCTCAGGTTATCCCTGTGTGACCTTGCGGGGTCTGAGCGCTGCAAGGACCAGAAAAGCGGGGACCGAATGAAAGAAGCCAACAACATCAACACCTCCCTGCACACCCTGGGCCGCTGCATCGCTGCCCTCCGCCAGAACCAGCAGGCCAGGTGAACAGCCACACCTCCAGAGGGAGGCTGTGGGGGACTTTTTATTTTTTTTTTGCTTTCCCAGCTCACTGCTGTCTCTCCCACAGGACAAAGCAGGCGGTGGTTCCGTTCCGGGACAGCAAACTGACCCGTGTGTTCCAGGGCTTCTTCACTGGGCGTGGGCGCTCCTGCATGATTGTCAACATCAACCAGTGTGCATCCACCTATGATGAGACTCTGCATGTAGCCAAGTTCTCAGCCATTGCCAGCCAGGTGAGTAATACACATCAGGATCATGGCATGCTCAGGGTAGCTTGGGTTTCTCCTGTTTTTATGGGACTTGGCCCTTTCCCACCAGAAAGAGGAGGGGCATGCTTGTACATCTTCCCTATGCTTCTCCAGTGGTTACTACCTCCAGAGTACTTCCAGATTCTGCTAAACTGAAAAGGCTGACAGAGAGGGACTGTGTTTAAAGACTACACAACTTCCAGGCTTTGCAGACTGATAATGGTGGTCTTTTCCCCTTCAGCTTGTTCAGGCACCTCCCACAAAGCTGGGACTTCCATCCTTACAATCCATCATCAAAGAACACAACAGGCGAACCAGCCAGGGTCCAGAGGCAGAGCCAGAGGAAGATGTGGAATCAGAAGAAGACAGTAATGATGAGGCAGATGTCTCCATGTATGAGAAGAAGGTGGGTTGTCATTTGGTTTACAGCCTTTATGTGGATGCAAGGTCAAGAACATGACTGTTAGCTTTGGCCTGGAGAGCTGGGATTGGAGCTCAGCAGTATGCCAAGAGAGGTGATATAGAACCTCAGAATAGGACCCAGGAAATTTGGTATCCCAGACAAAAACATTCCACAGTTGGGTCTAAATCTGACACACATGCTGAATTTGGAAGCACTTTGTCGTCTGTGGAATAGTGGCAGTAACAGTGCAGGTGCAGACCTTTAATTCTTCTCTGCAAGGGCAGTCCAGAAAACATGCAGAACAGGAGGCTAAATGGAAGAAAAATAATCCAACTTCCTAGATACTCAAAGCAGGCAGCTGGGATAGCTGAAGGATAGAGTCATATCCCTAGAGAGACTCAAGCTGTCATGTGTCAAGGTAGCAAACCCTGACAACTTTTCTTTCCAAGCGACTAAACCCTTAAATCTAGATCACTGCATCCTGCCGACATGGGATCCCTCAGTTAATTCTGTTGTGCAGCGTGGGCAGTGAAGCTGTGTCCCTCTTGCAGGACTTGCTGCGTGTGGTCGAAGCTGCACGAGAGCTGCTGGTGCAGGAGAGGCAGAAGAAGCTGCAGCTCGAGGTGCGCCTGCGCGAGGAGATCTGCAACGAGATGCTGGAGCACATGCAACAGAAGGAGCAGTGGTGGAGGTACAGCCTGCGCTGGTCTCCCTCCCTCTGCTCAGGATGAGCTGCAGCACCACGAACTGCCAGATCCTGACATGGAATTGGTTGTTCTCTTTGTAGCCAACACGTGGATGCTCAGAGAGAGCAGCTGGAGGAGCTGTATGAGGGTAAAATGACCATCCTGAAGGAGTTACTGACTGACCACTACCAGGAGAAGATGCAGGTTTGTTCAGGGCAATGCAACGACATCAGGAGAACAGGAGTGGGTTGGGAGGGGACTCTGAGTACTTGAGTCTAGAAAGATCTTTATGCAAGGTGAAAGGAAAGATTTTGCTTTCTGAGGCATTTTTGGTGATACTATTGAATCTCTTGATCCACAATTTTTGCTTCTTGTCTCCTACTTTCTAGCCCACTAGGCTTCCTAATTTTGAACACTCGTTCTGGAAGCTAATGTACAACCATCCTGATTCATCCATTTGTTCAACATGATTTTCTCTCCCCCTTACTCTTTCCACTAATGGCTTGATTTGGGCTCTTCAGATTCACACAAGCTGTGCGAATTTCTCTTCTTGCTCTTAGTTGTGATGATGGGGATGGACCTGTCTGTATTTTGATGCCTATGGCATTTGAGTGACCTCGGGGTCTTGTTGCAGAGTGCTCTGAAGATGCAAACTCTCAAAATAATCCCTCCTCTTTAGGACCTGTAAAAAGGTGGTTTAGGCTCCCAGGAAGTGGGTTTGCTTTACTCACTTAAAACGACCTTAAAGGCTGGGTTCAATGTGTGAAGTGTGGGATTGAGAAATTCTCCAGGAATAAAGACATAGTTTCAGACAAGTTGTGCTACGAAAATCTCGTTGAATATTTGAACAAACTTCCTTTCTCAGGAGCGTGATGAGGAGATTTTGGAGCTCAAAGCTGCTCTGCAGGAGACCAAACAAAAACTGGAGAGCCTGGATGCCAAGCAAAAGGACTCAGAGCAAAGTGTACGTCGATCCAAGCGAGTGGCCACCTCGTCTGCTCTGCAGCAGGAGCTGGCAGACACCAAAGCCAGGCTGGAGCAGTGTCAAAATGAGTTGAATTCCACGAGTGCAGGTACGGCAGCAACACTGCACTGTCCTGAACTGTGCTTGAGAGATCCTTGTGCAGGATTAGAGACACCTTCTTCAGGGTACATTGGATTCAAACACTCTCAAAACATTATTTGAATTGTAGGTGACAGGAATAATGTGCTGGATGGACAGCTTCACTCCATTTTCACAGGAAAATGGACTTTAGGGCAGGATAATCTTTCCATTGAAATTCTTAAGCCCTTTTGTCCAAGTGAATGGGAGAAACCTGGAATGTTTGTGCCTTTCTGCACAAACTGAAAAGGTCTTTCCAGCTTGCCTGTGACAGCTTGTCTCAAGGGAAGTCCTGAACTTCAGGAATACTGAAAGCTGGTCACTGTCCTGTTGCTCACTACTTTTTGTCTATTCCTAGAGTTGCGCAAGTACCAGAAATTAGTGGAGCCACCTCCCTCTGCCAAACCCATTACTATGGACGTGGACAGGAAGCTGGAGGATGGACAGAAGGTAACTCCAGTTCTGTGTTAAAGAAAATAATATTTGCAGGTCAAAGCGGTTGCCAGCTTAAACAGTATTTGGGGCTGCTGTTTTCCAGGTTTTTGAACAAATGAAATGGGTTTGTTGAACATACAGGAGTTGAAGGTTGTGGTACCTGTGATCACTCAGATGGGATCCTCCTCCCTCAGTGCTGCATGTCTGAATTTCCTTGGAGTGCCTTTGTTTGCAGAACAGTGCCAAAATCAGCTGTTGCATTAAACCTCTCTCTTCTAGAATGTCAGATTGCTGCGTTCAGAGCTACAAAAAATTGGGGAGTCTCTCCAGTCTGCAGAACGGGCATGCTGCCACAGCACAGGAGCAGGGAAGCTGCGAGAGGCCCTGGGCATGTGTGATGACATCCTGGCAAGACAGGTGAGGTGTCTGCTTTGGTGTGGGTTGCATGTGGGAGAGGGGTTTGGTCTGTGTGCTTTGCCATAATCAGAGCAACCAAAGTTCTTGCTGCTGCAAATAAAAATTATTTATTTGCTAGTACGTAAATGGAAGGGAGCTCTACTGCTGACTTTTTTCAATGGCTGAGTCAGTTGTGTATTTACCTCTCCAAACGAGACCCAAATTGTTACTGTTCAGTTAACTGGCAGCCTGCACTTAAAGTAGAATTCAGAGTTCTCATTTCCTTATCCACTCCATCACAGTTGCTATGGCAGCATATTTGCAGCAGGATAGAGTCAGCTTTGTCCCACCCTTACTGTTCCTATGTATTACTGAACTGCTACACTGTTGACAGCAGAAACTTTTATGCATGGTCTTATTTAGAAGACTTAGTGAATTCTGGCAAAAGGCAGTTTATCCTCCTCAGTTCACAGTAACCAGGGAGTTGAGACAACTTGTCAATGTACCTGATGAGAGCCTACAAGAAAGCTGGAGAGGCAATTTTTTTAAGAGCAGAGAATGACAAGGGGGAATAGCTTCACCCTGAGGTTTAGATTAGATATGAGGAAAAAATTCTCTACTGTGAAGGTGCTGAAGCACAGAAAACACATTTCCTAGACAAGTTGTGGCTGCTCCATCCCTGCAAGTGTTTAAGGGCAGATTGTATGGGGCTTGGAGCAATCTGGGATAGTAAAAGCTGTTGCTGTCCCCAGCAGAGAACAAGAGGGACCTTTAAGGTCAGTTCCAACTAGGAATGGGATTTTCTTTTTACGATTTGATGTTTTTATATCTTTTTATATAAGAATATCTTGCCTTCCTCAGGACCAGACTCTGGCAGAGCTGCAGAACAACATGATGCTGGTGAAGCTGGACCTGCGCAAGAAGGCAGCCTGCATTGCTGAGCAGTACCACACTGTGCAGAAGCTGCAGGCGCCACCAACGTCTGCCCTCAAGAAACGCTTCTGTGCCAACAGGGAAAACCTGCAGCCCAATCAGCCTCCTGGCAAAAAGCCCTTCCTGCACAACATCCTGACACGTTCAGCCACCCGTCCTGTGGCTGCCAGAGGGTGGCAACTTCGTTCAGTTGCTCTATGACTTTTCAGGAGGAGGTCCCTGCCCCGCTATTACTGGAACAGGTGGCAAATCCAATATAATAGCATCTGGTTTTCATTGTGCGCTTGTTTATTGTTATTGTAGCTGCTTGAGAGCTTATGTAAACATCTCTGGATATGTATGTTTAAACTTTCAATCAATACCAAAGTGGACAAAGTGACCTTATGTAATTTAAACACTACACCGAGGAAAGTCTTTAACTGTAAAACAATGCAGATCATCAAACTTGTTTAACAAAAGGACAAGAAAAAGGTGTGTTCTTGTCTATGCTGGCACACAATTCAAAAATAAGTTCATAAGTTTCTCCTTGAAAGATACTTTGCCTTCCTTGAATTATAATCCTTTATTGAAGTACACGCGTTCTAGGCCAGGGATGTTTGCTTTGATCCTGGCTTGCAAATCTGGCTCCAAGCGCGACACCAACATCGAACTGAGCAAAAGAAACAGTAAAGGGGTTACATCAAACAAGCACCAGAAGGGAAAATAAGATGGACAATGCATCTGCTTAAACTTCCTACAGTGTCAAAAGAGTTTTTTTAAACATCTTATCAAGACCAGGGCACATAAATTCCTGCTGCAAGGGCAGTGGAATAGTTTATGGAGCCAGGAAATGGCTGTTGCTACTACCATGAGGGTAAGGATCCACTTGACTGCTGAGGTTGTTGCTGGCACTAAAAACTTACCTTCCTAACAGGGTTTTTATTAAATATAACGTATTTGCCTGTTCAACTTACTACATTATTTCATTCAGTTGAATAAAAGGTTTGTTTTATGAGAGCTGGTTCACAGTAAAGTGAATTAAGCTGCCAGGTCATGTGAACAGCTGCAATTTCCTGAACACAGTTCAAGGTCTAATCTTCCTCTGAAGTAGAGAGCCCTGGATGAAATCAAGAACTGTAGCATGTGTGCTGGGTTGGTTTGTCAAGTCATCTCCAGGTAGCCTAGTGACACTTGTTTACCACAGTTCTCTGTCCTAGGCCAAGCAGGGAGACAGATGGTGTCAGGCAGTTGTTGTACTCAAACAACACTGGGAATTGGCTATTGTTTTCTGGAAATCAAAAGCTGCCTTAATTGTTCAGTATTTTAATGGACTCAGCTCAAACTTGGATTGTTTAAGGTAAAGCTGGCAGCTTGTTCAGTTTAGAAAACCACTATTAAAATGAGAGGGACCAGCTGAGTTTAAGGCCTTGTCTATACCATGTACCAAACTGAGCTTCTTTTAAGTAACTCATTCAGATTTCATAATAATTTCAGCTATAATGAATATTGTTTCTAAGACAGCTTTCAGTACTGAGCTATTTCTGTATTGATGAAAAAGTCTGGAAAAATATTAAATAACAAATGAGCACAGACAGTTCAGAGCTGTTCTGTATAACTAGAAGAGTTTCCAGCTGAAAATAAAATGGGCTCTGAACTGTATCTAGAGCATCTATAACCTTCCTGGACATGAATATATTGTATAGAATTCACCTTGAGCTGCTGGGGTTTGTAAACAATTATTATATATTACTGATGAATAGTTATTACTTTTCTGTATATTCTCTTGTTTATCACCTTTGTTATATGGGAAATAAAACTGTGCTTAAGCAGGCAATGACCCCGTGTTTGTGTCTGTGTGCAGCACCATGAATGGATCTGGAAAAACACTAAAGTGAGAATAATTCACAGCAGTACCCACCTTTTCTGAGGAAACAGTGCACAACACAGGGGAGTTGCAAACACGAGACTAGAGGAGACAAAACCAGGTTTACAATATTTAGTGTGCTAAAACAGATTTCAAAAATCTTATGCAAGATTTAGGTAAAAAGCTGTCTCGTTTGAGGTAAAGTTCCACAAAGTGCTATGTAACTTTTATTTCTCACTGCACTGTACCTTATGAAATCATTTACCTACAAATAGCACTAAATGTTTCAATACCACGCCCCCAAATTTGTCTAAAATTACCATTTGATATCCTTATGGTGTGTGCAGGACACACAGAAAATGCCAGAACACAGCAAATGAAACCCTATTAACCAAATGTTTCCAGAATTATCAACTCCAGGATGAGATTCAAATGACTGTTTAAAGGTAGCAACCAGAGTATCTTTTCTAATCAAACTGCCACATTCATTTTTTTGCCACTCCCTTTCTCCCTTCCTCTGCTTTTTCTTGGCAGCTTCTTCCCTGCTAATGGCTTTTTGTTTTTAACATGATATTTTATCAGTTACAGAGATGGAAATAACTGCTGTGCCCTCAGTAACTCGACCTTTTTTTCCTTAAAAAAAGAGCAAATATTGCTGCATTCTCAAAACCCCTACAAGTATCTCTTAAGATAGCAGACCCAACCCAAAGAAACCACTTACCAGATTCCAACTAATCCAACCTGAATGGGAGCGCTCATCCAAGGAAATTTCTGTTGAAAATAAAACAACACACAGTGAGTGTTCAAGCTTTTCTTTCTGCTTCCAACCTTCCCGGAATTCTTATAAGAGACAGATTGCACCTAAAAGCCTCTGAGATGTGAAGGCAAAACCCTCACCAGCGTGGCTTCATGCTGAGCTGGTTTGAGAGCCAAATCCCTTTGGAAAGCAGCAAGGAAATTCCCAGGGGAATCAATGTACACAGTGATGCCGAGTAAAAATCCCTTAGAAACTCCAAGGAGTGTGTGGCTGTTTGACTCAGGACCTGCTCCTGGGCCTCTGCTTTGATTCTCACAAGCCCACAGTAGCAGTAGAGATGAAATTTGGAGTGGTGCTGCCACACCTCTGCAGGACATAGGGAATTTTGCCCAGGCATTCCAAGGAAGAGCTCAGTCTGGTTACAGCTCCTTCCCTTTGATGGCATTAAATGGTTTTAATCTGCAACTAGAGCCACCAGCCATAAATAAGGGAGATGTAAATCTGCATCTCTTAGCCCTTTCTCCTGTCATATGATTTCCTCTGATGTGCAGAAACTTGTCCCTGTAGCAACACTAACACTCCAGTTCTGCAAGAGTTCACGTTTTATTGAAGGAAAGAAGGGTTGAAGGGTTGCTGAGAAAGCAACATATAACCCATGGATGCATTTTTAGCATATTCCTCATTAATTCTGTAACTTTTGCATAACTTGAATATATGCCAAGAATTTTTTACAGGCTTTTAAATTATTTAGGAATCCACTCTCTCTCATTGGTAGAATTTTAGATGAAATTCATGACTAATGAAGTAAACCCAGAGCTGTTCAGTGGACACTGCTGCCTCTTGCTCCACTAAGAGCAGACAGACACAGCTGCCATGAGCACACAAAGGGAATTTTAAAACAAAACAGCTCATGAGGTAGAAATCACTTGATACAGAGGATGACGTTTTCAATGAAGACGACGTTTGTTTCTGTAAGAAGGATTTCTCAAGATATAGCAGTTAGAGGAGAAAATGGAGAACAAAAGCTGGGCACTGTTTGAGAGAAGAAATGGACAAAGGAAATGTAGAAAGCTCGGGAGGACAAAGCTCAGGGCTGAGGGAGGTCACAGCAGTGTCTGAGGCAGGAAAATGAGCCTGTGTGGAGTAAAATTTCTCCAGAGCCTGAGGGAGAAGAAACAATGTAGAAGACTGCTTCTCTTTTCTTTAATTCTTTTTTTCATGGAGTCAATCTGTAATCTGGAAATGAGAGCAGGAAGAACTGTGCAATTCAGCAATAACCTGCAGAGAGATAACAAATGGGGAAGACAACAGCAAGAAGGGTGAAGAGTGAAGGCAGCAGAGCTTTGCTGTTCTGGCATTCTCTAAACACCTCCATCTGACCTTCAGCTGAGACAAATTCACCCCAAATTTTCATTTCATACCCTGGGAGAGTCCATGCCAAGAGGTGGTGAACACAAGCCAAAGCCTGCAGTGTCTCTGAGAAGGGAAGGAGGGGGATGCTGTGCATTGCAGGGGCCGTGCGACCCAAGGCATGTAACAGAAAAGCCCCAAATACAATTTTATAACTGAAAAGGCTGTTGGAAGGTGCCCTGAGAGGAATAAATGGTTTCATGCCTTTGTCAGAGTTAGTCATTGATCTGAGAGACAGAGAGGTGTCTAACACAGATTCCATAAGGAACAGGCAGTTTATGTGCTGGAACATTTTTTGCCAACTTGATCTGAATTACAGCCTTTATTTTTCAAAAATGTTACCAGGCTTCACTAATCCAGAAAGATGGTGAGGAAAAAGTAACACTGGGAGGTCAGAATTAAGAATTGGAATTGCCCAGGGAACAACATAAAACAGTAAAACAAAATTCAAATGCAGGCTGCACACCCCCACAAAGAGAGAAAATGGAGAAAGAGAAAGAGCAGAAGAATTCACTGTTAGAGAACTAACATTTAGCTCTGGAAGAAGGCAGTTCACAATGAATTAGAATTTAATTTCCAGATGTCTTTATGACATTTTAGTGGTTAGTGCAAACAGAGAAAATGGAGAAATGATAATTAAGCAAACAAAAGCCATAAGGAGAACTGGCTTTTCTCTAACTGCCTCTTTTCTTTGTTGGATCTAAAAATCTTTCAGTTTTCCCAGCTATGTCTGTTTTGAAAAAAATAAATAAATGAAATGACAGTGAAATTAGGAATGCATGGAGGACTTCAGGGCATAAGACATTCAAGAACAATGCTTGAAGAATCTTTGTTCTGGTTTTGTGACCGTTTTGAATACAGACTTCAGTTGCAAATTAAAAAACCTGAGAGAGCTCGTTTCAAGGATAGAGGAGGAAACTTCTAGAATCAACTTGGATGTTAATACAATATGCAGAATAGAAGAGAAACTCTAGGTAAAGCTGTGTAAGAGTAGTAACATAAACTAAAACTTTAGTGTTGATTGGAATTTTCATAAGTTTCTATGGAAAAAACCCAATTTATTTCTTTAGGAGAAAAATTACCTGTAAGTAAAACCTATAAACCCTGTGCCTCAAGGTCTTTATGGATCCTCCTGCTGCAGCAGGTAAAATAACTTGGTTCTGCACAGAGCTGGTGAGAATAATGAAGGGGCCACAGAGATAATGAAAATAGACATTATACAGCCTAATCAATTACTGCTACACTGCATAATTACATAAACAGGCCTCAAAGCTGCTGCCGAAACCAATGGCAAAAAAAAAACTTCTACAGATAAAAATACTTCTTCAAGGCAACTTCGTTTTGAGGCAGCAAATACGTGCTTGTATTCCAAGAACATTCTTGAGGCATCTTCTAGCAATAACTTCTGGGAATGTTGTTAATTCACACCAATGCCTTGGTGCAAAACACTGCAGGAACGTGGGGGACGAGTTGGGCTACATGACCTACATCTTATCCCAAACAGGAGAGATGACAGGCTGCTCTGAGACCAGCATTGCAAGAGCATTTCCTTCTCTCTGTCTTACTGCAGGCCAGCTTTCTAATTTCTTTTATTATTTCACAACCATTTGCCTATTTTTTGGCCTTGTGTGTTGCTTAACAGGCTTTGGCAAGCAGTCAGGAATTCTTTCCAAGAGTGCAGTGAAGCAGAGGCTGAGGGTATGGAGTTAGTAAAGCAGTGTGGGCATGGTAGTGGAGTGCTGGGATGGGATGGTGCTTCTCAAACTCCATGAGGACATGCAGAAGCTGCTTGTTAAAAATGCAGCTCATTCCTTAATGAGTTTAATACTAATCTCTACCAGGTGTTACCACTGGCTACCTGCAGAGCAGTGTTTCACCTGCATTCAGTTTCTGAGGCTGAGGGAGAGGACAGGTGAGCATAAACGGTCAGGATGGTACCAGAGACCACTGAGTAGTCACTGCAGAAATCGCTCATTTTGGCTGATCTGAAAAATTCACAACACCCTTATGTTGATTATGCCACACAAAAACACCAGGTATTTGTCTCCAGACCCTGAGGATTGCTGCAACTTCTTCACAAATGTCATGTACTTGTCAGCTGAGGCAATGGCTTTGTGACATTTCTCACATGTCAAACACATACAAAATAATTTTTTCCCTAAATTTCTTTAACAAGGGTTAATTTTCCAGGTAATACATTCTCAAGAACATCACAGTATCACAAGTTGTGGTGTGTTTGGATGCCCTGCAGGCTCACTTCTTCCAGGAGATAAAAGCAGCACACACTGATTTTTAGCCTGAAACTCAAATGCCACATTTCCTGTTTTTACACTGGGAGCAAAAGTGTTTTCTTTTAAGAAGTGGGAGGGAAGCAAAACACTTTAGGCAAAAAGAAGTTTTAAGATTGGAAGACAATCACAGAATGGTTTGGGTTGGAAGGGACTTTAAAGATCATCCAGTTCCACCCCCTTGACTATCCCAGGTTGTTCCAAGTCCTTTTCAACCTGGCCTTGGACATTTCCAGGGATGAGTCAGCCACAACTACCCCAGGCAATCTGTTCCTGTCTTATAAATACAGAAACACTTTCAAGTCTGACTTGGGGTGTCTGACTGGGTAATTTCACTCTGCACAAGAGACACAAAGGGAAGAAACAGAGATAAAATTTAAACCCTTTAGAAAGCTTTATCTTAGACAAACAAAACCATTCCAAACAAAATCCTCCCCTGCTTGTCCTCCTTGCCCCCAGACAAACTTTTCCAAGGCAGGGTCTGGTTTTTTTCCTAATTTTTTCTAAAAGGAAGGAGACAGATTTTCTTAGGATTCTCGGGTGGGTCTCACAGGTAGAGGCTTTGCCTGGAGCTACCAAGTAATTAAATCAGCGATATCAGCAGTGAGGATGAAACTCCCTTTACTGGTAAAGAATTAAAGGGTTCCTCACCTGAATATTATTTCCCTCGTGTTAGATAACCCTGTAACTAATTCCATTATTGTTCTTCACCCTCTCATGCACACATAGTGAAGAATGTTGATGTAGGTAATGGATTTACCAACACCAGGGGTTTGACTTCACACTACATTAGAATAAAAATAATATAGGAAATAAGTAATCTTTGATAAAGAATGTCTGTTCTATGCCTACCTTGCACTTCACATCCAGTAAATTTTAAAGAGAGATTTTTACCATAATTTTTCTTTCCACAGCAGGTAAACAAAGCCTCCTTATTGCTATCTTGAGAAAACCAAGATTATTAAAATGCTCTTTTTTTCCCCAATAAATTGTATTCCGAGGATCAATACAAGGAAGGTTAATTTCACAGGAAAAAAAAAAGTGCATTCTAAGAACAATTATAAAAGTAAGAAGAATGTTCCTATTTTCTCACTGTTACCTTGCACTGTGACAAAAAGAACAAAGTTCTCTCTAAGAAAGGCAGAAGGAAAACGACAGCTGTAAAGCAAGTTCTACAGGGATGTCCTCCCACAGTGTTTGGGAGGCAAATATGAAGATTCAGGAAGTATTTAAAATTCATTAAAATATTAACTTAGGATATGAAATACACAGAGATAGATTATCTAAGACTAACCTTTAAAAAGGCTTTCTTTTCCAGGGTATTCATTATGAAGGGAGGAATTGCTGCAAATAAGATAAAAAAAGGCATTAACCTTGGAGAGAAAGGCACTTTTATGTTTAACTGAACTAATACCATAATACAATTTTCACAGCATTTTGTCATTCACTCAGTCTTCATTTCACATTGCCAGTTGAATTGGCATTTATAAAGGTGAATTCTCCCAATAAGCAAACTTGCAATTTCATATGTAGCTAAATCTGAGCTCAGTAATTTGGTACTTACAGAGAACCTAAACCAACTCTAAGCAAGTGGAGTTTTCTCACATTCCTTTGCTATCTCTATCTTTTCTGCACAAGCATCCCAGGAGCCTTCCTGCTGCAGCTCAGTGTAACACACTGAGGATGTTTCCACACTTCCCTGGGGAAATTCTTAACAGAAAGGCAAACACTGCCTGGGGAGCTGTAAGGTAATTTGGATCCTGAGGAAAATCACTTGGATAGAACTGAATTTCCTTCTCACAGCAGGAAGTGCTAATCAGGACTGCACAGGACTTATCCTTACCCATGCCAGGAGAAGCCATCAGAATCCTGGATATCACCACCTGGGTGATTGCCTGCTGAGCTGCTCTGGGTGAATCACCCAGTCTTTTCCCATCCTCATCCGTGACAGGAATTCCAAACTTGAGCTCCCTGTTGAATAAGAGGTAAAAAATAAAGCAGTGATGGATGTGAACTTATTTTTTCACCATTTTTTGTCATCTTATCTTTGTCCCTTAAAATTGCCAACTGGAAGAATTATGTGCTTTATTTTATTTTCTAAGTGAGTCTGCTTGTAACAATCTCTGGCACAAAAAAAAAATAAAAATCAAAAGGCAGAGAAAGATCAAGGAAAAATACATTGAGAAGTCACCAACTGAATATTTGTAACAGCAGTCTGCTGCTGAAGTCTGGTCACAGCATTTCAAGGAGGAACAAAGAAGATGTGCTTTTGCTGTGTTCCACAGAAGGGAGAAGTCCCTCTACACATTAATTCAGAGAACTGGAAATTTCTGGACTGCTCTGGAAGTGGAGTCTGTCCTATATGACAGCTCATGGAACACAGGAAGATTATTTTCACTGAGTTGAAACAGAAGGCTCTGTGAAAATTCCCCCCTGGCATTCTAGTCTGAGCTGTCATTTCAACCACGAAGAATATACTTGAAAGTATAAAAGGAGGCACAAACCAAACTAAGTTTCTGTAACTGCATTATTCCCTATTAGATCTTTTGCTCAAGTGCAGAGTTAGCTGTTAAAACTCACACTGGGAGAAGCAGAGAGAACAGCACATAGCCTCAGGACTGCCTTTATTTTCTCTTCAGATTTTACAAAAGATAAAATACTATTACAGATCAACTTCCATTGTAAATACAAAGTCTAAATAGTCCCTCTTCTGCCCATAACCTTGTGTTTATAATAGAATGCTTTTAATTTGCTTTTCCCTACTACTATTTTTACTCCTAGTCAAGAAAAAAAGCTTCTTTCTGACAAACTGTACTTTTGTCACCTCGATGATTAAACAGAACTGCAGAGCCTGACTTCTATGACTAAGTTCTGCAGGTGGGATTTTAAGCACCATTTTTGAAATGACTGTGTTTTTCCAAAGTGTAGCTGGTACTCAAAAGTCCGTGTGATCAAAGTTGTGAAGGAACCAGTAATTGGTTTCTGAGATGCAAGACTGAAGAACTCTTTGGATATTTATCTGAAGACAAATGAGCATGTTCTATTTTACACCCGTTACAAAAAACCTCATGCGTGAGGTTTCTGCAAGGTTCTCAAACAAGCTGAAGATACAAAATGTGCTTTATTTAGTAAATTGCTGATCTACCAACTGAACAACATCTTTTCTTCCAGCATGAGTGATCTTTGTTCTTTTTCCTACCTTTGTCTCATTAGTGGAATATTGATGCAGTTGGCAGAAGCAACAGCAGCAAAAGGAACAAACCTCCCTACGAGAGGAGAGACGCGCTGGAAAACAGAGAGAAAAAAAGGGAAATAAAAATGTACATAATCATTGTCTTTATTGAAATGATTCATCTGCTAATGACAGACTAGACTTATTTCCTTTACATTAATATTCAGTGAAAACTTACTGGTGGGGCAGAGGTAGAACAAGATTCAAAGAAAAAAATAAGTCATAAATGCTTCTCTCCAGAGTGAGCAGTTGCAGGAGGGTGGCAAAACCATTCTGAATTTAGTAGCATCACAGGGAAGTGTAATTACAACTCCAATTAATTTTCAAGTGCTATTAGATGCCTTGAAAGGTGAAAAAGAAACTGGGAAAAAGGCACCTTATTAGACAGAGTCTGCATGAACCAAACACGGGATGTTTGACAGATATGCATAAACCCATCTCCATGGGGAAAAAATGAAGTTGGGATCTAAAGAAAGGAGCAGCCATAACAACTCCACAGTGGGAGCTGTGCATGACACAGATACACCAGAGGAGAAATGAGCTGTGAGCTTTTCACAGGACATCACAGTTTAGTAAGAATAGAAAAAAATACCAAAGCAATACCTTTGCTAGTAAATTAAGTCCTAAGGCTGTAGCGACAGCACCTGTGGTGGCAGAAACATAGGCTGTTCCCAGCTGCCTAAAACAGAAATGAAAATGTTTGCACATTAACAGCTACATTGGTGTCACTTTGAAAAACCATTACATTTTATACACATAGCTATGCCTCCCCAGAAGTTAAATAGTCTTTCTTGTGCTACTGCAATAAGGCGGGGATGGAAGATCTAAATGGGACACTGAATTAAACATTTTTATTTCACTAGCAGTAAAAATCATATTCAAGCCACATTGTAATACTGAATCAGGTTCTGCTGGTTGTGCATTGCTGCCTGTTCAGCATTTTCTCATGTATCTGAATGAACACCTTGAAGGATTTGTTCTTTATTTAATTTCCTAATTGCTTAACCTAGTAAAATCAGGTTGGATTTCCAAGGCCATGTCTATAGTACTAATTATAATCAACCATATCAAACCCCATACACACAGACCAGCTATGCTGCAAGCACTCAAATCCAACCCAACCTGCCCCAAACCACACTTTACATACTTCCCAGCTAGGAGGTGTCTCTATATGCTGGAATTCACAGCTTGCTCCCAGACATCTTTAAGCAAGTCAGCCCCAAAACCAGAAAGTCAAGTACTGCAATTCCAGTTTTCTATTCATAGAATCATAGAATGGTTGGAGTTGGGAGGAACTATCGAGTTCATCCCATTCCACCCCCTGCCATGGGCAGGGACACCTCCCATTATCCCCGATTGCTCCAAGCCCCATCCAGGCTGGCCTTGGACACTTTCAGGGATGGGGCAGCCACAGCTTTCCTGTGCCAGGGCCTCAGCACCCTCACAGGGAAGATTTTTTCTGTTTATCTAATCTAAATTTCTCCTCTTTCAGTTTGAGATTTCTTGCTTTCTGCATCTATTTAGTCTCTTTTTTAGACATCAAGTAGAAACAAGCACAGATCAGTTGAAAGAATCTCTTTTTGTAAATGAACCCTCAGTGTGGTGTGTGCTGGCACTGAGAAGGTGGCACAGTGACACAACTGAAGGCCCCCACAAAATATCAGCTTAGAAATATCCTGGCAGGACACCAAACTGATGAGGAAAACTTGCAAATGGTTGACTGAGCCCTGAAACATAGATTCCTGTTAAATCCTTCACTCTTAAGTGCTGTTGATCAAGGTGCTCAGGCTTGTCTTTAATGACAGAAATGGAGTTCTCAGCTCTGCCATTCTCACACTTCTCATCTGTGCATATCAAGTTAATAATTAGTACAGACGAAAAAATTTATCCCTGTCTCACTTCAAACTTTAATGTCTAACCATGCTCAAGTACATCAGAGAGCAACTTCTAAACTCATCAGAATTATGAGGTTCAGTGCCTGACCTGACAGTGATGGGGGCATCCCCGCTCCTGTTCGTGTAATTTACTATAGCATTGAAGGACTGGTTGACCCACTGCCAGAAAAACACTGCTGGAGTCGTTCTTGAAAAGACAAAAAAAAATGTGATTATTATTGTTAAACTCACAGTTGAATTAACAGCACGAAATAATGATAACAAATCAAGAAAAGCCACTGCAAGCAGTAACCATGCAGAAGTTCTTGCTTATTTGAATGAAACAGTACAGTCAGTGAGATACTGACTTGATAGGCAGAGTTATTCTAGGAGAAGAATTTTAAAAACACCTAGTTTTGAACCTGAATAATGCAAAGAAAAGGTAGAGAGCTTCTCTAAGTGTTATAGATAATAACAGAACAAGCAGTTAACAGGAGGCAGAGCTTGGGAACGGGCAGCTGTGCTGGTGGTTTGATTCATATTCTTGACTACAATTTAAAGCACACACGTTTTATAAACACCATCCAAAACTGGGGTGTGTGTCAGGAGTTTGTACAATCTCAGCATCCAAAAGGCTGCTGCTGTTTGCTCTGAGCTCCCATCAGTTCCTGCATCCTGTGTCAAAAAAGTGTTTCTAACATTGAGGCTGCTAAGAGAGCACTGGCTCTGCCTCAGTGGGCTTCATGTCCTGGAGATTGCAGAGGCACTGAGGAAATGCAGGGATCACAGGGGAGCTGCAGGAACTCCACAACCAATGGATCGAAGCATTCCAAGTACTCACGGGGCAGAAAGAACATCCTGCATGCCAGTAAGGTTGAAAATTCCCAGGGATCTCCTTCTCTTTGTCCTCCACACAGATGGGATTTTGGAACATTTCCCAGTTTGAGGGAAAGTGGGATGGTGAAGGAGAAGGGCTAAGGGCTTATCTCAGAAAGAACCGTTAATCAGCATGAAGGAATGAGGAGAGAGAAGAGGAAAAGGAAGCAAAATTTCACATTCAAAAATATTGACAACAAACCTTTTGACAGTAACATTGATTTTTCACTTCTCTAATTGGCAGGCAAATGTTTCATGTGTTTTATTGCCAACTCTCACCTGTAAAAGGTCATCATACAGCCTGTGATAGTCATGTTCATGGGGACCTGGGCAGACATTCGGCCAATCACGAACATCTTCTCCCCAGTGTCTGGGTGAAAAGCTGAATCATAGATGTATTTTGCTCTCCACAACTCATCTTCTGTCAAGCCAGGTGTCACAATGCCTTGTCTTGGGATAGGTTAAGAAACAAGACAACAGCAAAAAGCACAACTGTTAGAAAATGCTGCAAACTCCCGTGAGAAACGTGGCATCAGAGGATTTGAGGATGTTCACCCTGACTTATTTGAGACTCTCAGATTGCTTGTAGAGATTCTTCAGCTTTTAAATGGATTGGTGAAATAAAAAGAATTAAAACTCCCAGCAGTGGTTATGTTGGCTGAGTCTGTTTACTCAAACCTGCACTAGGTTTTAGAGCTAAAATGTAGAGTCAAAATCTCTGAGGTCATTAGTGTAAAACTGTAAAAATTCACTTTGAGAGTATTTAAGAAACCAATTGCTCCAAATGCTACACATAAGAGGAAGTTTTACACTTGTCCTATTAACTCTTTTTAGAATTAGACATTTGTGTATTTCAGAACCCTTAAGAGGGGCATAATTTCCCCATTCATTAACAAATTTGATTAAAAATAAAAGGATTTCAGGCTCTGAAGTGGAAATAAGAAGTGTTGCAATGAATATAGTGCTTTAAGTATTTCCTTTTAAATATATCACCACGTACTTATCATTGACTTGGACTTTTTGAGGCCAGTAGTAGAAGTAGTCAATGTCATACCTGTAATCATGCACAATTTTTCTTGCATTTTCCAGTGAGGCATTAGATAACAAAATATTCCTGGGGTCTGTTACAGTGAAGAAGTGTTTGGCTCGTCCAATAAAAGTGCTTTGATCCCATCGGGGCTCCCTGATATTAATATCCAATGGGATATCTTGTGCCATCTTCAAAAGCTCTGCAAAGAAAACATCAACATTTGCAATTCAAAATTCCACTCATTTCCTAATGCATCTAGAAGCTGCAAGATGAAAAGTGGCCACATTAGAGTAAAAAACCCAGAGAACAAACACCAAAGAATTTGCAGAATGGAGGTTGAAAGGGATAGGAAAAGGAAAGGGATAAGTACAGAAATACTTCTGTGTCCTGTGCCCCATAATGTTCATACATTATTTATTCCATTTGTACAAATACCTGAGGATAAGGCAGATGCAAAGAAAGTACAGAAGTTTATTAATAAACAGACATACCAAACAACACTATACTAATCAGGAAGTGCTTTACTTCGGTGATGAACTAGTTCTTGTTGAAAATAATGTATTGAAGGGAATGAGAAATCAACATTTCAAGAGATGTCTGAAGTGCTATAAAGTGCAGTGACAGATGAAATATTTAAAAAAATCCAGTTAACTTCGCTGGCATAGCAAAAGAAATCAAAAATTAGGAACACAAACCCACCAATTTGTTTTAATAAATGTTGTTTCTCTAAATCCATGTTTTAACAATACAGAGATTATATAATGCAACAATTTGCTACATTATGAACACATGACCAGATCTCCTAATGATACTTCAAAGATGGTTAAAGAACTACAATGGACTTTGAACTAACAGA
The DNA here is from genome assembly GCF_052056855.1 of Sturnus vulgaris. Lineage (NCBI taxonomy): Eukaryota > Metazoa > Chordata > Aves > Passeriformes > Sturnidae > Sturnus > Sturnus vulgaris. Next base: position 3,256,783 of record NC_142257.1, on the reverse strand, counting down.
GTTGTGCATTTATGGGGCATAAAGACCAGAAAAGTAAAAATTACTTCAGGATGACTAAGTTTACTTCAGCATCTAATGAAAAAAGAACAATCCTTCCATAGCACAAGTAAATGGATTTTAACTTTCTTAAAATAAATTTCTGCAACATTTTCAACTACCAGTAAAAAAAAAATCCTCCTGCAAATAATGCTTGCTCAAATGGCAGAAAGACATTGGATCTACATAAATCCATTTTAATATATTTATATATTTATAAATAAAGAACCAATTTTAGATGATCTTTAAGGTCCATCCCAACTCAAACCATTCTGTGATTCTATGACACCAGAATGCTACTAAATGTGGTACAGTAAGGGAAACTAATCTTTTCCCCTTTTCTCACTCACATTTCCCTCACTGTTAAGTTCATTATTGTACAGCAGTGTTTATTAGCAGGATTATCTTCATGTGTACATCTCTAAACCAGGCATGCTGCAGGATTAACACAGATCATGGAAATGAAAAAAAGCTCAGGACAAATTTGGAGAACAGATTTCTCATGCACAGCATTGCAACAGGAGATGCTCCTCAGGTTTCTTTTCCTTTTCTTAGTACTTTGCCATTAAAAACAACTTCCTGTAAACAGTGCTGTGTTGTGAATTAATAGTCCATCTTCTGGTCTAAACTGGGAACTGCTGGTTTTGCAAAGCCTTATGAAGGCAAGTGCACTTATTTATTCAAACCCTCTTTTCCACCAAAATAAAGATAAAAATCAGGACATTAGGGTTATTAACTTTTTCTGTGACTGCTTCCCTTATTTGCAGCAAAGTTCAAGTGTAAATGTTTTTAGAGTTAAATAATCAGCTTCATTAAGAAAGATTAAAGCTGCTTAGGATAGCTTATGATAATCTGGTTAAAACTGTCTAATGAATACTGAATAAAGCAGTGCATCCACAGAAGCTTTTTTCTTTCTTTTCATCCTGGATATTTTTTTCTTTTCACTTTGATTAGAATATACACTACTGGGTTCTCTGTGAATTCCCTTTATTTACTTCTGATACCTCTGTCCACAAACCCAATTCCCTCACTAATAAGAAATCTAAACATTAAGGATCTTCCTTCACTGCAGATGGTTCAATTCAGGATTGTTTCAGTCTGAAACAATCAGAAAAGGTGAATGTACAGAACACAGGACAGAGATTAAACACGTTCACATCCTGTCTTTATCTCCTCCACGTTTTATCTACTCCTTGTCCCAAGTATGCTGATGGAATTTATTACCTTGGCAGGAAACGAATGCAGCAGAAAGACTGTACTGGAGGGAAATAAAGGAGAGCAGCTCTGGAGTCCTGCTGCACAATGAGCTCTCCATGGCCAGCAGAGTGCCCTGGTGACCAATAATGCCAACAGGATCCTGGGGTGCATTGGGAAGAGCATTTTTAGCAGGTCAGGGAGTGATCCTGCCTCTCTGCTCAACCCTTTGAGGCACCTCTGGGGTGCTGTGCCCAGCTCTGGATCCTCAGGACATGGAGACCTGGAGCTCCTGGAGCTGAGGAAGGGCCTGGAGCATCTCAGGAAAGGCTGAGGGAGCTGGGGCTGCTCAGCCTGGAGAGGAGCCCCAGCTGAGAGGGCCTGGGTGTCCCTGAGTGTCCCCGGGTGTCCCTGGGTGCAGGGAGGGGCAGAGCAGGGTCCAGGCTCTGCCCCAGGGCCCAGCAATGGCACCAGAGGAACAGGCAGGGACTGATCCCAGGAATTGCCCCTGCACAGGAAGCACAACTTCTGCCCTGGGCAGGGACCAAGCCCTGGAACAGATTTCCCAGATGTTTCCATGCCTTCCCCCTGCTGTTATCCACCCTAGTCAGACTCAGCTACCAGAGACACGTCAGCACAGGCTTTGGGCTCTCTCTCCTTGTAAATCTACAAAGCAGGGTTAGTGCTGCTGCAGCAGCAAAAAGCAACCTAGCAGGAAAATGGAAAACATCCATTAATTCATGTGCTACAACAAAAAATCACGATTGAAATGTCAGTGCTTAGAAAGATAGGAACAGAGAACATGGATTTCACAATTACTAATCCTCATTAAGGACATTCGATGGGGGGTGGGACAGCTGCTCACCCTCCAAAAGGGTTAAATCTCCTGCCAAAAGGGGTTTAAATTTTAGGTGTCAGCTATTTAAGTACACAAACCCATTTTCTTCTCTTAATGATGTGGCTGACTTGCCCTCTTAGCAGGTAAGTAGGAACAATGCTGCTCTATAGAACTTTAAATAAACCAGACAGACCACCAATGCCCACAGAGAAAGAGCAGATGTCACACACATAAGGGAGTGTAAAAAAGTTGAGAATAATATGATTTGGAGGCACATAAAACCTGCAGTGAAGTCAAAAAGGTGGCTGAGTTTGCCAGTCACGGGACTCTGAATCACAGACCTGTTACAACAGTGCCTAAGAGAACCAGGGAATTTCTGTCTTGAAAACTTAGAAGATTTCCAGCAAAAAGTTTTTACAACAAAAGCCCCATTTCTTCTTTTGAAGAGACTGCATGATGGTACTCATGGCTTATCAGACCCCATTAGTAAACGCTGAAAAGCGAAATAAATCCCATAAAGCAAAAACATAAGCTAATAAAATGCTGATATACTTCAAAGGGATCTCCTTATAAAACAAAATGTCCAACTATAAAGTAGAAGTGGTGACTGCACAAAACTGGTTTCATCAATATATTATCTAACAGCCACAGAGTCATCACCATAAACTATCTGGCTTTTTTAAATTTAATTTTTTATTTAAACAGTGAGACTGTAAAACTGTAAGAAATAGGTGCAACACCCTCAATTTAAGTTGCTGCAACACTATTTTTACCTACCTGTCACTTTAATTTTCAGATACAATTTCAGAGGGGAGCTGCTGTTTGCATAATCCATTCAAATACTCAACAAAAAAAAGCACTGAAATAAAATTACTTAAGATTTAATTATTATTTTAACTACAATGCTTTGTCAAGGGTGGAACTCCACTACTTTCAGTGATCTAATTTTCCATCTGTACTAAGCGTGCCCAAGATTTAAGTTCTCATTATCCATAATTGAATTTGGTACAGAAAAAATAAGGGACATTAGGATTAAATCAAATTTAAATAAGCTCATCTGAACCTTGAGATAAGTAGAAAGTTTGTAAGGGAACTGGAAAGCAAAAGCACAATAAAGATAAAGACAAAGATAAAACTGTTTGCTTTGTTACAATCAACTAATGGAGGCCAACTACCTAACTATTAATTAAGTAATTAAGGTGCCAATATATGTAAACATCTGAATTTATTGTTCCCACCTGCTGCTATCCAGGAAATACCAACTAATCTCAAAATAGGATGAAATTTTCAATCAACAGCACCTTGAATTTTAAGGTGGAAGCAGCAAAATTGCCCAGGCAATTACTCTTCTCCACAAAAAAAGTAATTTACAGGGGATTTGGGAAACAAAATGAATTTTACAAACACATCAATTGTTGTAATAATCCATATAGAAATGTCACTTTGAGGTTATGCTCACACAAGAGGATCAGCAGTTCTGGAAAGGACAAAGAGTGACATCAAAACACAGCCAAACAAGTAACAACTCTCATGGAAAACATGCAGTAAGAGAGAAAATTATCCATATTTTCGCTGTTTAACACAACAGATCAATTAGGAAGGTATTTAATAGAATCACTTGTACCTGGAAACCCTGCAGCTGTCTTCCCCAGCAAATTAAATCAGCAAAAGAGAATGGACTATGCTCTCTGACACACTGATATCACTGAACCCTTTCAGTTTCCAAACCAGAGCAGCTGTATCCAAGAGAAGCTAAATCCTGCCTCGTGCTGTGGGATTGTCTGGCTGAGCATCAACTGAACAATACCAGGGGGTGGCATTCCTGTGACCAGGGACATTTTTTGGCACTGTTTGTGTCCCTAGCATTCAAACAGAGGTTTGATTATCCATGTGTAGCTCCTCCTATGTACTGGATTTTCAGAGTCATAACTGATAGTGAGTTAATAAAGTTTTTTTCTCAACACATGGCTGTGTTTTCCTCCAGTGAGGAAAAGCTGAGAGGATTGGGATTGTTCAGCCTCATTGTGGCCTTGCAGTGCCTGAAGGGAGCTCACAGGAAAGATGGAGTGAGACTTTTTACCAGAGCCTGGAGTGACAGGACAAGGGGGAATGGCTTCAAACCAAAAGAGAGGTTTTATCCAATCTAACAGGGTTAGATGGGATATCAGGAAAAAATCCTTCCCTGTGAGGGTGGTGAGGCCCTCAGGGTGCCCAGAGAAGCTGTGGCTGCCCCATCCTTGGAAGTGCCCAAGGCCAGGTTGGACAGGACCCTGGTTTAGAAGGTGTCCCCACTCATGGCAAATTTCTTCCCCTCTCTGATCAGATGGAAGCATCTCCAGTTCTGCTTTAAAGTTTAATACTAATATTAACTGGGGGGAATAAAGGGCTTCAGAATAACTGGGAGTGACTTCCCTTAACATAATAATAACATACAAAACCTGCACAAAGTCTGATCAACAGTTTTGGTACAAAGGCTACATTTTAGATTTTCCACAGAACCAGCATTTGCAGAAGACTTTAAACCTTGTTTAAAGGTTAACAGCAGCAGTTGCAGCAATTATACAAAATGCAGATTCAGGAGTTGTCAGGAGTTCAACTCTCTGCTGTTCCTTTACAAAGTTCATCTTTTAAACACAACATTTGAAGGTCATGCAACCACTTTTCAAACCAAAGCAACAGCTAGAAGAGTAGCAATGACTATTTATTTCACTCAATTTTGAACAACTCAGATATTTGATCACTTATTTTAAACTGTGTTGCATGACTGAATAATCCAGATGGGCAAATGATTTGGGAAATTGTGGGCAAGTTAAATTCATGCAGCAGTGCACAAATGATGAAATGCAGCTTTGCCACCTTCCTTGGAACCATTTATATTTTCTTATGTTACTGACACCTTGTATTTTAACCCTAGCCCCGAAAAGTTCCACTCCAAAATTAAGATTTTTTTATCACTTGCTTTACAGTATCAGCTAAAACCGGGACTACAGTGACAGGAAAGGAAATTTCATGATGATGTAACTGTGAACCCAGGGAGAAGTCTAAAGAGAATTCCACATCCCAAAGTAGAGCAGATATAATTGTGATAATGCTCACTGTGACATTTGACTTCTTGGTGCCCAACTCCCAGACTGCAACCTGAAACCTTCTGTTACAAAAGCATGGGATGAGCAGGGTAATCCAGCTTAAAACAGAATTCCAACCAGCCTGCACAAATGCTGAAATAAAGTTTAGTGGTGTCCTTTACCAGGTCTTAGACCTCTAAGTTCTGGTGAGGTAAAGATGCTCAGATCAGATAACGACTCACAAAATCTTCTAAAGGTAACTAAGAATTCTTTTTTTAAAGAACAAGAGTGAGGCTTTTCCCTGAAAATCCAGTAAAAATAGAAGATAACAGTAGAACCTCTTTCTTCACAGAATCCTTTAGAACAGGAATAGTTCAAAAGTTAGAACCAAGTGCTGCTGGATATTTCATGTGCACACTCACTGGGAGAGACAAAAATAAGATTTGACACACTTAGGCCCCTACATCTCCATTCTTTAAAGCAGTCCAGCTTTAACAACCTGATGTCCAGCTGTCAGTGCCTTTTTCTGGGAAATGAGATGCAGCCTGGAAAATCCTGAGGTTGAGAAAAGTACCTGCTGCTATAAAATGGGGAGAACAGCTTTTCTTCTTCCTTCTCTTTGTAAACCAAAGTGCCCACAGCTGATTGTTTTTGCAGAGCTGAGCTCTTCTGAAACATTTCCCATGCCACTTTGATAAAGAAATACTCCGGGGTCCTGCTAGGCCTCTTCATTCCTCAAGTAACACATTGTTCTTTTTTTGGGGCTCCTTTGTCTGAACAAACTCAAGATTTTTCTTTTCCAGTGCCTAATTTTCCACAATGCCCACCCAGAGGGCTGCTATGTTGGCTTAGGAGAAAAGACAGGAAACAAACTTCCCTCTGATTAGGAAAAAGTGACCTGTTCTACTTTAAAACTACAACAGATTGGCAAAGCAACAGTGGAAAGGCAAATCCATGTTTTAATTGCTCTGGCAAAGAAAGGAACACAAGGCCTTCTCCAGGGACGTTAGTCATGGCAGTTAATTAGTTCAAATGGGAAGAACTAGTAGACTTTTTGGGGAAAAAAGCACTTTTGTGTGGTGGCAAAAGAGCACACGTGAGACTTATCAGGGTCTGTAAGCAATGGTATTCCTCTATTTGCAGTACATTTGCTGCCACAGTTAGAAATAAGCAGCACAGCTGATGACTGGGAGTCTGATGCAATGTACTCACACCAAATGTTAAAGCCACTTGCCAAGTTTTTCTTTCCCAAAGCACCTTCTATCAGTAAAATGCCTATTTAAATCACAAGGGAGGAAAGAAAAATCTTTGTCTGCACTATGATTTATCCTACTGCAATCCTAAATGGAATGCTGGAGAAGGCAAAGCATGGCAACACTACAAGATGCTTGGTTTTTCTTTTTTTTTTTTTTTTGCTTATAAATGTACATCCCACTTGCAGCCTAGCAACAAAAGCAGCAGCCTGGGTGAGATGAGCCTGCTGCTGGGGCTCTCTCCTCAAAACAGGAGCCATCTTTGGTGTGTAACTTGACCAGAGATTTCATCATTCTGCATTAAAGCCAGCTCCAGATGTTAGAGGTCCCTGCAGCCAGCTCAGCTCTGTCAGCTTTGCTTTGCCACCTCCTCTTCTGCTGCACGAGGCATGTCCAGAGACACGTGTTCAACTCATCTCCACATTAAGGAAAATAAACCTCCTTTGCTAACCAAGGTTAGTGCAACCTCTTATTTCAGTCCTGATTGCTGCAAGCTTGTTTCTGCTCTTTGTGTTTTAACCCCCACCAATAAACTGCAGTAGTTTTGGCTCTACCCCAGGTGTGCTCATGGCCCTTTTCTGCACTTTTTCACTATTTCTATATCTTTTTCCATCCAGGTGATATTTTAATTGCGCATTGGTACAAAGCCTATCCTCACCCCGCCCATCAGTATAACAATCGTTTAAAATTCAATAAATTATAAAAAATTATGAATATGAATAATTAAAATTGTCTCCGACTATCAAGTGTCTGACCTTGGAGTTATTTGGCGTGTTCCTCCCCTGGAAATTATGATCCTGCAGCAGGGAGGCTTGTCTCTTGCAGGCCTGGGATCTGTGCCGCTGTCACGCAATCCCTGTGACACAGACAGCCCTGCTTAGGGGACAGCAAGTGGTCAGGAGCAGGTTTTGGGAGCAGCTGGGAGAGCAGGGAGCTGTTACGTGTGCAGGGAGGAGAGGGCTGTGACAGCCCCACACTGCCAGCGTCCAGCCCTGCTTCCACAGGGACAGGCTGGCACATGGGGCTGGGACCCTGGGGAGGTGATGGGGCGACACATGGGGCTGGACCCCTGCGGAGGGGACAGGGTGACAAACAGATCAGGGGCTCTGCAGGGTAACAGAGGCGACACAGGGGGTTCGTCCCCCGAGGAGGGGCCTGGGGTGACGGATGGGGCTGGGTCCCTGAGGAGGGGAATAGCGTGAGGGATGAGGCTGGGTCCCTGAGGAGGGGCCTGGGGTGACAAATGGGGCTGGGTCCCTGAGGAGGGGCCTGGGGTGACAAATGGGGCTGGGACCCTGAGGAGGGGCCTGGGGTGACAAATGGGGCTGGGACCCTGAGGAGGGGCCTGGGTGACAAATGGGGCTGGGCCCTTGAGGAGGGGCCTGGGGTGACAAATGGGGCTGGGTCTCTGAGGAGGGGCTGGAAGAGGCAGACAGGGCTGCACCCCTGAGAAGGGAAGAGCTCACAAACAGATCAGGGCCTCTGCAGGGCTAACAGAGGTGACAGATGAGGCCGGGCTTCAGCGGAGGGGCCGAGGCGACACGGGGGATGGGGGATAGATCAAGACGGGGAGCCGGGTCCCTGCGGAGGGGACTGATGTGGCAGACAGAGCTGGGTCCCTGCCTGGTCGCCAGTACAGCCCTGGGAGTGCCACCGGCGCTGGCTCCTCCGTCCGTCACCGGCCGCAGCCCATGCCCTCGGGGACTGCGGGGACTGCCCGGCCCCGAGCCCGGTACTCACCCGGCCGCCGGCCTCGCGCCGCGCTGCCCCGCTGCCCGGAAGAGCCTCGCTCGGCGCCGCGGGCGAGCGGCCGGGAGGCGGCGGGGCCGCCCCGCTCCGCCTCGCTCCGCCCCGGCAGGGCCGGGCCGGGCAGCGCCGTGAGGGCAGCGCCGGGGGCCGCCCGCGCCTCCCTCAGCCCGCTGCCCTGAAGGCTCGGCCCGGCTGGGGGTGGCTCGCGTTTCGCGCACAGTTACTGCCGTTGATTATTTAATGGAATATCCGGTGCTGGAGGGGACCCGTTGGGATCGTCAGGGTCCCACTCCTGGCCTCCCCCCACAGCCCCGGCAATCCCACCGTGTGCCGAGAGCGTTTGTCCAAACAAACGCTCCTTGTGAGTTCTGTTGGGCTTCCCTGGGAGCCCAACCACCCTCGGAGTGAAGAACCTTTTCCTAATTTTCTTCTCTGACACTGCTCCAGCGATCCTCCCAGTCCTGTCACTGGTCACAGAGGGCAGAGATCGGTGCTGCCCCTCCTGAGGAAGCTGCAGACTACAAAATCACAAAATCGCAGAATCACAGACTATTCTGAGTTGTAAGGGACTCCCAAGGATCATCGAGTCCAGCTCCTAAGTACAGCCCCGAATGGCCCGTACAGGGACCGTGGTGAGGTCTCCTGTCAGTCTCCTCCAGGCGGTGCTGGATTGGGATTATTGTTTCGGGGTTATTATCAGAAACCCAAGCCACACTAAAGCCCCCAAACCTGGCGATGAGGGACAATAAATTGCCATGTGTGAGTGCAGCACCGTCAGCTCAGGAGGCGGCTCTGAAGGTCGCTCAAGTACGAGTCTTGTCACAGCGCTGGCACCTAAGAGAGGAGATAAAAAGTGCATTAGCAGCCAGATAAGGAATATCCGCATGTCACTGTCACTCCCATGCCTTCCTCAGCCAGGCTCCCAGCCCGTAACCCTGGGGTGTGCTGTGGACACTGGGAAGGCAGCAGTTCTCAGGGCAGGATGTGTCTTAATCTCTATTTCAGCAATTCAAAGGTGCTGGCACCCAGTAATGATGTTCTGGATGCAGCTGTGGAGGAGGAAACCGGCACAGGGACAAATGGTGGCCTCCTCACTGTCCTTTTCCTTCTTTCTGTTATTCCCAGGGATGGCTGGGCTGCTGTGACAGTAGAAACACTTTAGAATTTCAAACCTTCTAGATTTTTTTGTGTTTTTTTTTTTTTTGCTTTCCCTGAGGTTCATGTCAGTCCTGTGCCACCTACTCGCTCGTGCCCGGGTCCGCTAATTCCAGGTGTCCCGGCAGGTGACACTGTCCCCGGGCGGGCACAGGGGGAGCACCGTGATGGAAATCCTTGGGATCAGTGGGACCACAACCGGGGTGGTACCGGCTGGGCTGAGCCGACGAACCCAATCCCATCCCATCCCATCCCATCCCATCCTATCCCATCCCCTCCCCTGGGAGCAGGAGGACACGCTGCAGACACCGCAGTGCTGCAGCCCCTTTACAGCCCACAAACTGAGCTCGTTCAGCTCTTTTGTGAACCAGAATAACACACAAACAGATTGCAAATGTCATCTACGGCCAGCCCAGCTCCTCTGTTGAAATTCCCGCTGTAAGATCACTGTTCTGTCCACAGGTCTCATCCCTGGAGGAGTGGCAGCTGTGCAAAGCAGATCAATCCTACTCTTCAGCTCTTTGGGTACAGGACTGACCTCCCTCTCCCTGCTCATTGCAGGATACTGAATGGGAATTTCATATTAAAAAGCTGTGACTCTACCCAGGTATCAATATTTGTGGAGTTGCATTTACTGATGAAAGCTTTGCTGTTAATACTCCTATGAAATTATATATATATATTTTTTTCATAGAATAGAATTGTGTAGGCTGGCGTTTGTCTTCAGTTTTTAACTGAAAGCCAACTCAGTTCATGATTTTCAATAAAAAATTAAGAGTCAACCTTCACTCCAACACAGCCACATCCAATCTTAGATGTTTCCATTTCTATTTCCCCTGAGACTCCACAACTTAAATCGTAGAGATATAAATATGACAATTGCAGATACAAATATACTAAGGGAGTGTCCATCATGAAAGAATAAAAATTGGCACTGACATCCTTGCACTGCACAACAAAATTTGTGCACAATTTACATATTTCCCTGGTAATATCTAATTCTTTTTAGTCCTGTCAGTCAGATCCCAGTCTCCATGACCACTGACAGATTCAACACTGATACATCTGTGGTGGTATAACGCTTGTTGCTAAAAAACATGGCAATGACTGAGCAGGAAAAACACCTTGTTCAGGAAATGGAAACAGCTGGATGTTGTGCAGAGAAATAAATTAGTTGTTGTAGGGTATAACTGGTGTTGTTTTGTATGGTTTGCATTCTGAGGACTGATGTGTTCTGCCTGTAATAATTTTCTTGTATGCCAACGATACCAATTTGCTAATCTGATTTCAAACCACACGTGGACTTTTCTTCACGTCACAGTTGAAATTCTGCTTGCAGAGTATTTAATGTGAATATACAAATACCTAAGTTCTTTCTCTGAGTCACTACATGCAAAGCTGCATGAGTTAATAATTTGCTCTGTGCTCAGTGCAGATGGTTTTGAATAGCTACATAACTTCTCTTTCACTGGACCAGTCATTTCTCCCATTGCTGAGTAACAAATCTGATATTTTGCCATGAATCCTGAGAAGGCTTGAGATGGCTCTGGGCAATCTCCACCAGTTAATCATGAGCTACAAACTGAAAGGCAAATGGATTAATATGTGTAGTCACAAACAATATCTGACCTCTGACTCTATGTCTTTCTTCATCTGCACTAATTTTCACACTAAAATGTTTTTGTCTCTATTAAAAATGTATGTCAGGTTTAATCAAATAAGCCCCACCCCAGCTCCTTCTGAATCTTTCCTTTCAGCTGCCTTATTTCTCAAGGGATATGTTATTAAATCCTGCAAACTCCCTTATGCATTTGTTGAACTAGGGATGAATTTATCTATTTGCATGTTTCCACCTGGAAGAATTCCCAGACTATTACTGGGCAAATTCTTCCCTACACTGACCAGAAAAGGAGGATTTCTGTTCCTCTAGGATTACTGCCTCATCTAAGAAATAAGCTTTACTGTATTTGCTTTCTTGTATTCGTAAGTGAACATTGGTGTATTTTATGTTTTTCTCAATTTCAAATTAGCCCTGGGAATCAACAGAGTAAATGAAGAGCTGCTGCACATGCTTTTATGAACAGAAATGTCCAGTAAGTGGCACTGCAGGACCAGGAATTTCAAACCCTGGCTTGAAAACCGCAGTCAGAGTGAAGGCAAACGTGGGAGACGTCAAGACTTTTCTGCTCCATGAAAAAAGTAGTTGTAGAGCTGTGGGGAATGATGTGATGATGTTCCCAAAGGCACATGCAAGGAGTATTTTCAGCGGCTGGCTCTGGAATATGATATCAGGAACTGGCCTTGGCACCAAGCTGGCTGTTATCAGGGGTTTGCCAGAAGAAACCAGGAACATTTCTGGGAATTATTCGTTAGCACTCGATGGGAGGTGCCTGTGAAGGCTCTGTGCTGGGTTTTGCTATCAGGAGCACAATGCTGGGTGAGGTGAACCATGTATATGCAGCATTTCCTGTGGTTTTCTGGTGTAATATACATTAATTTTATGTAGAAGATCCAAACTTCAGACTGGGACATCGGTACAGTCTGAGAGAGTTCAAGGATTGTTTTTGTAAATGAACCAGTGATTTCTGAGAGTCTGTGCCAGTACATTAAAATCCACCCTGTCTTCCCAGTCTCAGCTGATAAGGAATAAACTATTATCTTGGGAAATTTGATTAAGCTGGCATGTAACACAACATTTTTTGGCAATATAAATTGTAATGAAACTCTTATATAAGCTGATAGAGTGTTACTTACAAAATCACTTAAATGTTTTGGCTCCATCTGCAATATTTGAACTCAGTTCTAGGTTACTCATGCTGTACAGTGCCAAGCTAAATTAATGCATACTCAATTTTCCTCTTTCTCTAGATGCACAGTTATATTGGATAAGAATGGAAGGGAATGAAGATGAAAAGCCAATCTGCATTTAGAAGGGACATAAAGCTGTGTTTAAAGGGATAAACCAGCCTTTCAAGGGGATTAGGAAGCCATTTCCTCTATGATGTGGCTCTTTTATAAATGTCTCATGTGGGATCATTGCTTTCATTGCCATGAAAGATCCATGCCAGCTGCTATTGGCAGCAAGACCCTTGACCAGCAGAATGATTTGGGATGTCAAAATACACCTGTAGGGGCAAGAGGAGGTGTAGGAACACCCCACAGGACACAGGCTCTCACAACTCCTTCCAATAAACCTGACAATTTTTTTCCATCGTGTCTAGGGACCAGATATTGATTAATCCTTTTACTTTCACCTCCTGAGCCTTTCCTGTGGCATTATAAAATAGTTGAAAATATAACAACGAGGTGTATCAGCACAACAATGACAAAATCTGTCACAGATGACAAGCCAGGACACCAGAGGACAACTGGGAATAGAATTTGGCATGTCACAATATGCAGCAGCACAATCAGCATGGAACAACCCTTGACACCGTGCCACAGCCTAGTGGATACACCTGAAATCTGACAGAAGTGCTTAGAGAGCAGTGAGTGATTCATAGTGGCAGGAAATTCCTGGAAAGGTATGGAAAATGTCTAGAAAAACATGGGAAAGTCTTAGAAAACTACATGGAATTCATGGAAAAATGATGGGAAAACCTTAGAAAGGAAAATGGAATTCTTAGAAAGCTGTGGGAGAACCCCAGGAAAGCAAAATGCGAGTTCTGAAAAAATTGCTTACAAACTCCCAGGAAGCTGGAGAGAATTTTGCATGAAGTGAGGAGGAATTGCTATAAAGCAGTGGAGAAATCCTAGAAGGAAATGCACAGTTCTTAGAAAGCTATGGGAAATTTCTAAAGAGCAGAAGGGAAGTTTTGGAAAGCAGTATAAATAATGCACAGAAAGCACCAGGGAACTTTCTAGTGACATGGAACTTGTACCTGGAAGACATCCCAACTTTTAGCCTCTCCTAAATGAGAAGACTGGTTTGATGGACTGAGAAGAGGCTCTGGATGCCCGTGTTGGTGGAGCTGAGCCCTGACTAGGTTTGTGGGAAGGGAGCAGGAAGAACTGGCTGCCTTGGAAGGGCCCTGACCTTGGGACAGATGTTGACAAGTGGATAATGAAACTCAGGGAACATTTCCAGCCTGGGAAAGTACAGCCCGTGAGAGACTGTCTCAGCAACAGGGCAGGGAAAAGCCAAGGACGTCAAACCAGGATGCAAAGAGGGAGAAGTTACTCATGTTAGGGGGAAGAAACAGTTCTGCCTGATGTGATGGGCCAGGCACAGAGGCTGGGACAGGATAACAGATCCAGGTGAACAAGGGTGAGAGTGGATTTGGGATAACATCATAGTTTGGGGCAGTTGGATCACAGGATTTGTCAAAAGTGTGAATGGAAATTACGTCAGGAGGAGGGAAGCAGCCCAAGGCTTAGACCTTGGTACAGATTCTTGTCTGGAATATTGTCCCAGTGTTTTGAACTTGGTGGGATGTTTCTGACTGCTGTCAAACGCAGACAGTGTGATTTGACTTTGACAAGCAGCCTTGGAAAAGAGCTTAAGCCCAGAACCTGAAGGTGGAACTGCAACATCACAACAACAGCAGGATTATATAGGGAGCTGCAGATGGGAAAATGCTGCCTGAGGCAGCAGTGCTGCAGGACTGGCACATTTGGAATGGTCTGGCCATTGCTGGACTGACCCTGTGTGCTGTAGCTGAACCTGCTGTGCTCTGTGGGTACTGTGGGGCTGCTCCCCTTGCAGAGAGCCCTGCCTGGGCTCCTGTGGCTCCCTGGGGTGCAGCTCTGAAATGCTGCTGCCAGTCTTCACAACGAGCGAGAAATGATGCTTCTAATTTTTTGGTAAGTATTAGTTTTGTTATCTTTAAATCAAGGATTTGTAGCCTGCCAGTGGCAGGGCTGTGGAGCCTGACCATGCTGGGTGTGTAATAATGTGGATTTAATAACTAAAATGTCAGCAAACTATTGTCTACTTGCTATGGGTACCAAGCACACTCTTCATTATCACATGTCCTGCACCAGAAAACCAACAAATCTGCTGTTAAACAGTTCTTCTGTTAAACATTTCTTCTACATCCATCAATCAGAGGCTGGGCTGGAATATGGGTAAGGATCTATTTGATGCTGGCACACAGCTCAGGAGTAAATCTGTAAGAGCAGCTTAGGAGTGAGAGTGCCACCTACCAAGCCATCTGCTGAGAAAATTGTATTATCTGCAGTCTCATCCACTGCTGCTAGAAATCACTGTCACACTCATTGGTGAAGAGTTTTGCTGCTAATATATCTATTTGTATTCTTTTTCTCCATCCCCTCAGAATTAATTATTCCTCAGATTAATTTCATTCTAATGAATCATTCGGTATCACTGGCTTTATTTCATCTCTGAGATGCTAATTAATATGTCAAAGCCATCTTTAACATGAAAAGTGCTGTCATTTTCTCCGTGACTTTTCTTTTGATTCACATATTCAGTGTTTTTTTTTTCTGAGGGCCTAAAATGTCCATCCAGTGTGGAGTGAAAGAATTAAAGTTGTACAGTAGTAAAAAATATGCATATGCAAATAAAAGCTTAAATTGGGAGGCAATGGCCCACTCTGTATTTTTGTGCTGACTACTACTTTATGAGCCATTTCATATAGTAGGCCCTTAGCAATCAGCTAAAGTTTTTATATACATGGATGAGAATATAAAATTCAGGAGTACATCCAGTCTCTACACTTGTCAGTGAAAAGATCAGAAATTTGGAGGTATTCTCTATTTGTTGGTGTAGATTAAGTTTTAAAGAAAGAGTCTTGTTAGTTTGCTGTGGATTTCCTGGCACTGTTCTGTGCCGCAGGGATGAGGCAGTCAGAGGATGCATTTTCCTTTCCTTAGAGCTTTTTTCTCAGCTATAATTTATTCTCATCATCCTCTGCAGTTTGGCTCTCTACCCACTCTGGAGGGAAGTGTTGGCAGGGCAGTAATCCCTCTCCTGCCCCGTATCACTGGCAGATGGAAATCCCAGAAAGAAAGGGGGAGAAATTTTAGGTTTCTCTGCTTGGGCAATTCCCGGGGTGATTTAAGATCCAGTAAATGGCTTTTGGATTGACAGAGCAGGTCGAGCTGCAAGAGGAAGGCCACTACAAGTATTCCTTGTGGGAAAATTTTCTTTCTCTGATCCTGTGGGAGTGAGTGGGTAGAACTGGAAAAACCCCATAAAAAGTCAATGCATGAGCTCTGCAGATTAAATAACACAGTTATTGGCAGCATCACACTGAGTTTAAATTACCCACAGCTCCTGGGGATGGGGACTGTGCAGGTGACAGCTTCTGCTTGGATCCCTGGCAGCAGGTTTGCTACTTCTCTTTCTTTCCTGTCTTCCTCATCTCTCCAAAAAGAGCCATTTTGTTGTAAAATCTGGGGGGGGGTTTCCAGCTGAAACCTGTTCCGGGGAGATGCACAGAGGGATCAAAGGGGAGGGAGGGAAAAGGGAACAGAACCTGAACAGGCTCTGAGCAGGAGGGGGCTGGGAAGGGAAGATGGAACAATCAGAGGATGGTTTCCCAGCACTCCTAAAGCCTGTGTGTGACACGAGGCTGCCTTTGAGAAGCTGCTGCCTGAAATCCTTTCTGCAGGCTCCATCTGCTGTGGCCCAGGGATGGAGCTGGGCTCTCCTGGCTGCGAGTGAGGCTGTGCTGATGAACCAGAGCCTGAGAGGGGAGATGCCAGGGGAGCAGCAGTGCCTGGTTCTGCCTTCTGAGCACCCTGCAGCCAGTGCATGAGCTCCAGATCCTGGGAAGCAGTAGCACTGCACAGCAAATCCTTGCCATTTATACCCTCCTGCACAACCCTCTGTGTCCAGCCTGAATGAGCCCCCTCAAATGAATCACTTAAATTCAGACTTTCATGCATGGTGTTCCTCTCTGGGCTTTTTCAATTTTCCTTTTTCCCTGCCAGTGTTCAAATTTCCTCACACACTTCACCAGTGATCTGATACCCAGGGATGCTTCGTGGCTGCCACTGGAAGAATAGTTCACAAGTCAACATGCACAAGGGCACTGATGTGCTTTTTGAGATCAGCCCTGCTGAATCTGCCAGCCACTGAGGGCCAGCTGCCATGACTGTAATCTGCAGTCAAAAAAACAGTGCCCACACTCAAATACTGAATATTCAGGCTTCTTGTTGTCTGCCTTTGGGAACTACAAATCATTTCTCTCACTGATCCTTTCTCCCTGCTGATGGATTTTTATCATTCAAGAGTGAGCTTGAGATCCTTGGAGATGTTAGCAGTGTTTCTTTTCTGCTGCCACTCTTTGCTCTGTGATTTTGCAGTCACTATTGTGGTTTTCCTCATGGAATGCACAACATGATAGTATCAATTTAAACAATGTGCTTCACTGATCTCTAAAAGACTTCAGAGCTGTTTGATTTCCAGGAACCCTTGACTTTTCCAAGAAGGTTACATTGAGGCTAAATTTATCTTGGCTTATTAGCATAACCAGCTATTTACAAATCTGACAGCTCTTTTAGACTTTATTTCTGATAATGTGCCTCAGCTGATTTCATGTTTAGTAAATCTCATGCTTGCAGACACGAAAAATCCTCCTGAGGGTGATGAGTACCATTTGTATCCACATACTACAATATATTTTGTAAATTCAGCTAACCTTTCTCCATATCTAGTGTGTATACTATTTAGGTTAAAGAAGGTCTCTGAATGCAAGATCTGGACTTTGTTCAACTTGGACTTGGTCTTCCAGTAGCTGATTTCTGCTTGAATTAAGATCATTTGGATCAAAGTCCTACTCAGTATTTATATTTTTAAGTCTTCATAAAGACCAAGAAGGGCGTTCTACAACCAGTGTCTCCTGGGAGGAGCATGTGGGAATAGAGACACAGAAGTTTTCCTTTGCTAGTCATTGCTTTGATTCCAGCAGCAGTTGGTAGTGATTGAAAACATTAAATAAAGTTAAGCAGCTGTTTAATGTGGGTACCCAGGGAGAATTTAACAAGCTCTGTGCTTGTTTCTGAATCTCCAGGAAACACCTGCACCATCATCCTGTTGCTGAGAGTTTCAGGCAAGTCCAGAGCTGGACCAGAGCTGATTCTGTTCACATTGACTGGGGACAGCTTGGTTGGAGAGCAGCAAAAGGAAAAAATGACCCAACACTCGTGTAACTGGCTCCCAGAGTCATAGCAATCTGCTGCCTAATCCCAGCATTAAATTTACCTAAATAATAGTAGGGGTTTAGTGGATTTTGCTTTTGTTCCTCACCTGGGTATGACTGTTAAGTCATGAAAGTTTTAAAAGCTCATAAATTAGCAGAAGTGACAAATCCAGCAGGGTGGCCTGGATGAACTGCTGGTGTTTGAAACTGCTGAAGGGCTGAGCCAGACCTCACGTTCATCCCTGGACTGGTCACACAAACTTAGGAAAGAGACAGGAGAGAGGCTCTGGCTTCCAAAACTGATGCTTGAATTGCCAAAAAAAGTAAGGGCTGTGAGAGTCTTACAAGCTTGCTGTGAGTAGTGATCCAAAAGGCTTTTTTTTTAAATGTCAGATTCAAGTGAAACCCTCACTCATATCAGCAGCATTAGGTTCTTCCAATGCTGAATCCAGCCTCTCCCCCAGGAAAGGCCACTCCCTGGTAAAAATGAACTGAAAAGAGGAGTTCACTGGATGAGCTGATAAGAAGATGCTTGAGAGCAGACTTCTCTCTCTGCAATGTGTATCTCAGTATTTCTCTCCAATATGCCTCCAAAATTTTGCTTTTTGGCCGATTGCAAGTTGTGATTTCTCCTGGAATAATCCAGGATGGCTGTGGTTGAAAGTCATTTTAGGAGAGCCGCTGGAAGTTATTGCAAATAAAATCAAGTGTGCTCAGTGGCTTCTTCTGTGGGCAATGTTCCCCTCAGCCCAGGGTTTCTATGGAAAACCAGGAATGTGCTACCTTTGCAGCAAATATGTATTGTGCACTAAATCTCACCTGTGTGGAGCTTTAAGAACAGGAAGCAATAGAAGAAGGATCTTGAAAATAGAAAAAGAAAACTCACAGTGAGTTTCATTAGAGATCTCGATTACCAAACAGCACAGGATTCATTTTCTTGTCTATTTTCACCCTCCTCTAGGGATGAATGATGATTAAAGGACAGGATAATAAGCAGGGGGAGGGAGGGATGAGAACTTGGTGAGAAGCAGTTAAAATTTATAAAAAGGGAAAGAGAAGGGGAAAGGAAAACAAGTGTTTCAGTTAACTAGTCAAGGTTAGCTTAACACTGTCTCTGCTTTAAGTGGTATTATGAGAAATTATAAATGGCTCAAAAGCAACTTCACAAGTGCTAGACCCCACAGAATTTATGTTGACAACTCATTAAGAGTATTTATTCTTTTAGGAGGTTTTTAAACCACTTTGTGATGTCTTTTATATTTATTTTCTGATTTTTTGGGGGGTAAGATTCCTGTGCAAAGGTTGCAAATCAGCATGTTCATCCTTCCCTGCCTGTTGCAGATAAGGTAAGCAAGAAAAGACCCTTTTGTAGAAAGACTGATTTGAGGAACAACCTCTCCGGTTTTGGTGCTCGATACCGAACGGGGCGGGGGAGTTTGCCGAGAGGTTTTGGAGGGAGCCGCGGGTCTGCTCGGCTTTTCCCTGCCCTCGGGGATGCCCGCTGGGGGCTCCGCAGTGTTCATCCCGCTCGGTCGGGACGCGGAACCTGTCCGTGGCTTTTCGCCGCTCCCTGCCCGCGGGGTGACGATGCCGGCAGCGCTGTTAGCCTGGGAGAGGTGCGGGACGTGTGCGGCCGCTGTCCCCGTCCGTGCCCACCCCCGGCTCCCCAGGAGAGGGAGCCCGGCGGCCGCGGCTGCGCCGGGAGCCGGGGGCTGCGCCAGGCGGGGGGCGGCGCGCACGGAGCGCTGCCCCGGTCGAGCCCCCAGCCCCGGCCCCTGCCCCGCACTCCCGAGCGTGCTCCGGGCTCTCGCCGCTCCCCCGGGTGCGGTGCCCTCGCCCCGCGGCCCCTCCCGAGGCCGGTACTCACTGTCCGCATCAGCGCCCCGCGCGTCCCGCAGCTCGGGCAAAGTAATCCCGCCTGCGCTAAACTCCACGGGAGCCGCTGGCAGAGCCCCGCTCTGCCTCTCGTCCCGGCTGCCCGGGGCGTCGTTCCCCAGAAAGGCAGGAAAAGCTGCCCAGAAGAAGCGGCTCCCGACCGAAGATGTTAGAGGAGGAGAAGGGGGGTGGCTTTTTGCCCGCTGCGTGCCTCCATGCCTGTCATTCCCTTGTGTTAATCCTTTAGGAAGGAGTCGCCAGGCAGACAGAGCGTTCCTGGAGGGGCGATGCTGCCGAGCCCTGCCCCGGGCAGAAGGAAGACAGGAGATGCGCGGCCCGGGGCGGGCAGCGGGAGAGAGTGAGGAGCTGCCTCCGCCTGCGCCTTTCGGAGAGGGAAAAAGCATGGTAAGAGCTGGACCCGGTTCCTGGAGCGCAGCCCCGCTGAGCAGGAGGTGGGATTATTCCGGAGTAGTTATGGAGAGCTATAACCTGGCAGCGGAGTGTTAAAGCGACTTGTTCCTGCTGGAAGAGGAACCCACTGCGGGCATCGCCAGCGTGGTGGCCGAGGGAAGGTCACTCGGGTCCTTCTCCTCCTCTCGCCTCTTTCTTCATCCGGCAAACGACCGAGGGGAAAAACTGTTAATCGACTCTTGCCAGTGTTGGGAATACCGTGCCTTTTGCCTGGGATGATTTGCCCTGATGTGCCGCCTCGACGGGATGTACAAAGTGCGACTGGGACTGATGCGGCAAACAAAGTTTGCAGGGTGATCAGCAGGGGCCGTGGGATGGAGGGAGCTGGGCTCGCACCAGCAGGGTCCGTCACGCACGGTCCGACGGCGCAGACCTGCTGCTCCCTTGAAAACTAACTCCTGGTGGTCCAAGTCTTACTTCTCCCTTGCCAATTTACACTTTCAGGGAAAAAAAACCACATACAAGATGCAATGCAGTGTTCCTGTGTTGGTTTTGTATATAAGATTTGCTATGCAATTCCAAAACTAAAGCAGGAGGAGAGACGGCCCTGCGTCCCAGAGCAAACAGGGAATCAGAGGTGAAAGGTAGGAGCCAGCATTTCTTGTTTAAGTCAAACTAAATAACCTGAGCTACTTCTTGCTGAAAACCTTTAAAACACACCTACTGTATATTTATTTTGTCTTGGAAATGTAAAACAGTTTGAAACAGAGTGAAGATTTTCTTTCTGATACTGCCAAGAAACAGAGGACTGGTGCATTTTGCAACAGAAATGTACTGAGGAGGAAGGATGGAGTGTTTCATCAGTGAGACATTTAGGGAAGTAGAGAAAAGGCATCTTGTCTAATACGCTTCAGTAAATCTGAAGGGCTGGTGCAGTGGACACTGGAAACACTCGATCAATAGTCTATTTAAGTGGGAATAGATGCAAGCATGGAAAAGTGATTGCTTTGTTTTGTGTGGGGTGGTGTTTGCAGAGGACGGCAGCACAACATTTACAGGTGAGCTGTCTGAGTGAGGCTACTCCATGCCGGGGTGGTGCAGAGTGTTTCTGAAGGGATTGCTAAAAACTCCTGTTTGTAGAGTGGACTGTGTTTGTGCATTTTCAATTCCTGCTCACAGAGCTTCCAGGGTGTTGTTCAGGATGATTCAAAGAGGGTGAGGTCTGTCTGGGGGCGAGGGACTGTAGGAAAAGACCTTTGGTCGGTGTGGTGATGAGTAATTAATGGACGTCTGATCTCTCTGATCTCTGCAAGGAGAAGAGTTGATGTCATCATGAAAATCATGATATGATTTTCCCTCAGGAGAAACTATGACTTGGAACGACACCACTATGGACGGGGAAGGGTTGCTGGTGGAAAGGGACTCCTCTTCCTTTCGGATCCTCACGGGCTGCTTCCTCTCGCTCCTGATCCTCTCCACGCTGCTGGGAAACACGCTGGTCTGCGCAGCTGTCATTAGGTTTCGCCACCTCAGGTCCAAGGTGACCAACTTCTTTGTCATCTCCTTGGCTGTGTCAGATCTCTTAGTGGCAGTTTTGGTCATGCCTTGGAAAGCTGTGGCCGAGATCGCCGGTTTCTGGCCTTTTGGTTCATTTTGCAACATCTGGGTGGCCTTTGATATTATGTGCTCAACAGCCTCCATCTTAAACCTCTGTGTCATCAGTGTGGACAGATACTGGGCCATCTCCAGCCCATTTAGGTACGAGAGGAAAATGACCCCCAAGGCAGCCTTCATCATGATCAGCGTGGCGTGGACTTTGTCCGTGTTGATCTCCTTCATCCCAGTGCAGCTGAACTGGCACAAGGCTACCACCACAAGCTTTTTGGACTTCAATGCCAGCTTAGAAGGTGTAAGCATGGACAACTGTGATTCTAGCCTAAACAGGATGTATGCCATCTCCTCTTCTCTAATTAGCTTCTACATCCCCGTGGCCATCATGATAGTAACCTACACCAGGATATACCGGATTGCTCAGAAGCAAATCCGGCGCATCTCGGCTCTGGAGAGAGCAGCAGTGCATGCCAAGAACTGCCATAACCCGGGTGGCAACAGGAGCAGCATGGACTGCCAGCAGCCAGAGAGCAACTTCAAAATGTCCTTCAAGAGGGAAACAAAGGTGTTAAAGACTCTCTCGGTGATCATGGGGGTGTTTGTGTGCTGCTGGTTGCCATTTTTTGTGTTGAACTGCATGATTCCCTTCTGCGAGCCCACCCAGCCGTCCAAGGGAGCAGAGGCTTTCTGCATTAATTCCACCACCTTTGATGTTTTTGTATGGTTTGGCTGGGCGAATTCTTCCCTCAACCCCATCATTTATGCCTTCAACGCTGATTTCCGCAAGGCGTTCTCCAGCCTGCTGGGCTGCTACAGGCTGTGCCCCATGTCTGGCAATGCCATCGAGACTGTCAGCATTAACAACAACGGGGCAGTGGTGTTCTCCAGCCAACACGAGCCCAAAGGGTCCAGCCCCAAAGAGTCTAATCTGGTTTATCTGATTCCACACTCCATTATCTGCCCGGAAGAAGAACCTCTTAAAAAGGAAGACGAGGGTGAGCTGTCAAAGACCTTGGAGAAAATGTCTCCAGCACTGTCGGGTATCTTGGATTATGAAGCTGATGTTTCTTTGGAAAAGATCAATCCCATTACACAGAATGGGCAGCATAAAACCTGAACAGTAAGGTTTACTCAGCCAGACCTAATGGTGTGTTATTGTAATAATCTTTTTGGGGAAAAAAAAAAAGATACACAAGATTTTTTTGGTAAGAACTTAAGCTCTAAGGGAGAAAAATGCACATTTACATCAAGCCCAGAATTAATTTTCCTGGCATTCAGAGCAAATTTAACATTTCAAACAATGAAGAGAAAAAGATACTGGAAATTGGTTATGAAAAAGGATGTTAAACTGTACTGTTCATACTGAGGAAAATCTACAAATTTAGATACAGTGCAGTTACAAAGAAAATGTTGCTTTTTCTCTGTACAGAGAAACCAATTTCTAGCTAAAAGTGAGGCAAAAGATAAATGTTGAGTATTTAAAGATTAATGTTTACTAGAAGTTAAAAGATTGCTGTGTCTTGTGATAGTGGGTGTTAACAGGTCCTAATTAAAGACTGAGGGATTGTAAAGGTAGGTAGATGCCTTCTTAAAATTATTTCTGACAAATAATTGAGCCTTATAATGAGAATGGTTATTTTTAAAGCTTTGGGAGGTAATATGTTGATACTGGTTTTATTTATTTATTGTTTTAAATTGATATTTTTCATATGTTATAACAGATCTAGCTTTATTTATGTTATTTAAAATGTTTAAATAATGGGATATTTTTGGAGTGTCATAACTGCATTTTGACCAGTCAACCAGTCAGCACTTTATTACAAGCTCTGATAGTCTAGAGAGCTGGTGAGGGGAACAGAGGAATGTTAAGAAGCTCAGCAAGAAATGAAGGAATCAACAGAACTGATGCTGTGTGGAGTTCGTATGCTTGTGGGCTTTTTTTTTTTTGCTTTTAAGTGGGATTTCTTTCAAGAGATAGGACCAGAGTTGACTGAGTTGAGAATTCTCTTCCCTTATAGAAATAAAAGAAATTGCTGCTATTTATTTTTAAAAAGTTTCATGTTACAGAGACTTTGCTAGAATGTCAAGTTTGTGGATCTGTAAATACCTTAAATATGACTACAACCTTAAGAAGAATCTGATTTGGGAAGGAAAGCTTCTTAGATAACAATTCTCAGTATATAGTGTTTTGTATTTATGTAAGATAAACAGCTTTCTCAGACTTTTCTTATTTCAAGTCTTGGATATCTTTTCTGAACAAACACACTGGGTTATAATGGTAGGAAGGATGCCAAAACCTTGTTATCCTGCAGGACCACCTGGACCCTGCTGTCTGTCTGCTCCTGTGTCACAGAATTAAAACCTGAGGTCCCTGGTGCTTTACTCTGGGAGCTGGGAGGACATTCCAGTTTAGTGATTGCCATGTCAATACTCCAATCAATAAGGAATAGTGGCCTCATTACCATTTGGGATTAAAGCATTTCTAAATCCGGGTGGAACTGCAGCCTCCATCTCGAAATCCTCCTGTGAACTTCAAAAAAGTTGCCAATGTTTAATTAATAAATCCTGCTACTTTTCCACTGTCCTTCCCTGCTGCTTTCCCTCTGTAATGCCAAAAGCAATCAGTGAGCATTAGCAACAGGAACATTGGGTGTTAATATTCAGCAGCATTCAAAGAAATCCATTTCTTCTCTGAATGGGAGAAAATACCCTTTGGAGCAACTTTTTCGTAACATATATTAAAAAAAAAAAAAAAAAGTGTTGTCAGGAAAAGAGAACTGAGAGAAAAAAAAATTAAAGTCTAACAAACTATATACATCCTGCATCAGGTCTGTGTATTTATGTATTGTGAATGTTTTCATAATTTTATTGCCTGTATGCTGCTTTCATACATATAATAAAATTATTTTGTGAACAGAAGGTCAAATAAAGCAATCTACATTGCATTTATTAAATACATGCTGTTTTTTGGCAGTTGTATTGATCGTGTTAAAGGGAAGCATGTTTCCTTTATTTTCCCATTTGCCCTTATTTGGGATCACACCCGATGAGACAGATGGGAATTTCTGATAGAAGCTGAGGAAAACCTCCTTACTAGAGACCACTGAGCCCTTGCTCTAAACTAGGACTTGAAAGCAGTAAAAGCAGTTTGGAAGTAGCCAACTTTAAAGTTGCCACTGCTTTAAATGTGTAAAGCTCAACCTACTGGTGACTTTTATTTAAAATACTATTTTTTGCCTTGGTGTAACAGCATAGTGAATTTGGTTTATAATGTGTTTTTATTGTTGTTTTCCCTTTTCTGTTTTCTTTTTTTTCCTCTCCCAAGCTGTGGAGTAATTCTCAAAGCCTGATACAGCCCCACTGCTGGTGTCTGTTTTTTGGAGCAAAATTTCAGCAGTGAGGTGATGATGGGTGCAGCTGAGGATCTCTCTGTTCCTGGCAGCCCTTTGCTTTTGCCTCTGTCAGCAGATTCATTTTGAAATGAAGAAACAAATCTACATGGTCACTTCTGCCTCGAGCAACACCAGCATGACCAGTCCAGCACCTGGGACTGGAGCTGGAGCAGGAGCTGTGGGAATGCCCAGGTTCCCCTCCCTGGCTGCTCCTGGGGATCAGTGAAGCAGCAGGTCTGAGGCAAACAGGGCATTGTGGTTGCCTCCAACCTGTCTAGGCTCCTTTGGGAAAATCTCCTAATGTCTGATTTTTTCGAGGTACCTTTGAGGAATTACTTAAATTTTTTAAAAAGTACACAGACGAAGAGGAAGTTCTGTGGTTTCTTACTTACTCTTGAAACTCCTAGCAGTCTGATATAAAAGCAAAATAGAAAATACAATATAAGGAGATTGTGTAAAGCAAGCTGCTGGTTTTGCACAAGTTCATAGGGGATGATTTTTATTCTGTAATAAATGTTTGTGCTGCTTGACCAGGAGCTGTCACAGAACCTCCCTCCTTGCAGAAGGATCTGACTTTCAGGGGACTCTGTGAAGTTTGGTGAAATGCTGCTGCTGTTGCAGCTGGGAGTAACCCCTGTTTGAGAGGCTGGGGAGACACTTGGGTGGCTTTGCTTTATTGTTTTTACTCTCATTTGATTTAACTAATTTTTGCTTCTGGCTCCTTCTCCTTCCACACATTTTAAGATAACATGAATTGGCCTTGATCCTCATTTACCAACACATCCCATTTACCCTTTGTTTTCCAGCCTTCTCAGCAAGTGCCTCTACCTGTCCTCTCTGCCTTTCCTCCCATTACTATCACAGCCTTTCTCTTGCCTTTTTTGGCTTTATTTGCCCCAATTACCCTTTGCTTGGAAGAAAGCTCAAATTAAAATCCTTCCCCCCAGTACAACCAAGAGTCCCCTTCCCATGTCCTGCTCCCAGAAATGTCTCCCTTACCTGTTGAAGAGCCTGGACACCAGTGTCAGGGGTGGCTAGCAGGGTCAGCAGCAGGCACCTGCTAACTGCTTCTCTATTTATGTGCTGAATTAATTGCTCAGAAGCTGCATTCATTACCTGCTGTGCGCCTGCTCCCTGGCTGCCCAAAACCAGTGGTGTGCTGGAACTGCTGGTCACACCAATGTCAGGGTGCACCCCAGGGGCTGGAGGGGTGCCAGGCTCTAGCAGGGAGCTGGCTGATGAGGTTTGCCTGGAGTAGCCTGTGAGTAGCCTGGGAGGATTGCTGGCTGTTCCACCCTGGCAGGCAGCTGCTGCTCTGGAACTCATTTCTGAGTGTCTCCCCTTAGACGACTTTGGCCACTTTGGTGGAACATCTCCCCAGGAAGGTCTTTTCTCACCGTGTGCTGCAATGAGTGGCTGGGCAGAGGCAGAGCCACAGAGGACCAGTGAAGTGCCAGGACACTGGGATGACACTGCTCCCACCAGGATGGTCCCCACGTCTACTCAGAGGGAATCAGGCACTTTTCTCCCTGCCCTGCTCACGCTTTTCTTCCTGCCTTGCTCATGTTTTTCTCCCTGCCTTGCTCACACTTTTCTCCCTCCCTTGCTTACACTTTTCTCCCTGCCCTGCTCACACTCTTCTCCCTCCCTTGCTCACACTTTTCTCCCTGCCCTGCTCTCCTCCAGCAGCGTTTTCTTCTGCAGAGTGAACCTCGCTGTGTCCCTTTCCCATGACAGGACATGAATGCAAGGACAGGACATGAATCTGCTCACCCAGATAAACCAAGGAACCTTTTTGCTGGCTT
The DNA here is from genome assembly GCF_052056855.1 of Sturnus vulgaris. Classification (NCBI taxonomy): domain Eukaryota; kingdom Metazoa; phylum Chordata; class Aves; order Passeriformes; family Sturnidae; genus Sturnus; species Sturnus vulgaris. The sequence continues at coordinate 3,230,291 of NC_142257.1, read as the reverse complement.
TGCTTCCTCGTGACTGAAGGTATTTTTCTGTTTGTGGATGGAAGAGGTTAATAATTCACCTCATGGCCTTGATGAAGGAGCTATTGGCAACGAATGAGCTGCAATCACCAGATTAAATCTGAATGCATTTCTCCCCTTCCCTTGTGCTGATTTGAGTTTCTAACTTAACAAAGCGCGCAGGAGATAGAGGATGAATGAGGAAATGCTTTTGCTGAGGTACAGGTTTAATGACACAGTTATTGGGAGCCAGTCCTGGATTTTTTTCAAATCAATAGCTTTCCGAAGCTATTCAGAATTAAGAACCAAATCTGATTGAAATCTGAGAAACCTGCTATGATTAGTATCTTGAAAGGCAGATTATTCCAGCAATTATTTTCGTTTCTAGTGTAATGATAACAGAGTGTGTTGCTAGAGGTGAACACGTGGCCACACAATGAATGTGACTTAGACAAGGAACACTGTGGCATTTATTTCATAGCTTTTAAAAGGTGGAAACACAAATCCAAGGTATTCTTGCACTGGTCTGTGAACCAAGTGTTGGGCTCCAGTCTTGGTTCAGGTGATGATCCCATCTTTGAGAGAGAATCTGGTGCTCCAGCAGATCTCAGAGCTGGGGTTGCATTTTGGCACCAGCCTTTCCTGAGGGATCTGCCGAGCCCTGTGCTGGCCCTGCCCAGCCACCACTGCCAGCATCTTTCTACTGATGTAATTTTGGGGCTGAATGTATAAATCGAGTATATAATGGTTATGTAGCAGTTGTTTTCATGTTGGTTGTGGCTACAGTCATGGTCAGAATGAAACAGCAAGTTTCTGCCATGCTTTATTTGATTTCTAGGAAAAAGTTCTGGGCAATGATACAGGAGAAAGCTGCTGGCCCAGCTGTGCTGGTGGCCATTACTTTTCTATTCCAGTTACATTTCTCTTTTGGTCATGCCAGGATGTTCCTCTCTATTTCAAGGGGGATATTCGTGTGGGTTTTTTGGTGAAGGAGTTTCCTCAGTGCCTGGGTGAAGGATGGCAGGAGGTGCAAATCCTGGTACCCACCACCTAGAGCTGCAGCCACACACTTGGACCCACCAAAATAATATGATTTGTGCCAGTGCCTGGCTTTAGTTCCTCTCCTTCTGGGTGGGGTTGGCTTCACCCAGGATGGAACTGAGATCAAAGGAATACCCTGGGTCTGGTTCATTATCACCCTCGGGAGCTGCAGAAATGGATGATTTGGGGTGGAAGGGGCACAAAAGAGGAAGGAGCTGCAGGGTTGGCAGGAGCAGGGCTGGGCTGGTGGCACTGGGCAAACCCTGTGCCCACGTGTCCTGCCACAATCCTGGGCATCCAGAGAGGGATGAGGGCAGAGCCCAGGTCCAGGCCAGACCCAAGGACCAAACCAGCTTCCAGTCCCTGCATCACCACAGGAACAGCTCAGCAGGGAATGTGGTTTTCACTCAGGGCTGTGGTTTTCAGCCTCTAGTTGCATTTTTTCTTTTTGAATAGTTCCTACCCAACAGGAATAAAAGAGTTTGTGGGATATTTCAAATAACAACAAAAAAACCCAACCCAAACCAGACAATCAGAAAAAGTGTTGTTTGTATTTATAGTTTTTTACGTTTTCAAAATGATTTTATTTTTGATGTACTTAACTATAGAGTTTGCAGTGTGAGATTTTTAAAACTCAGATCTCCGGTTTGAATATACTGACAAGGAAGTTAAATGCTAAAATAAAATAAAACAAGTTAATGTGACTTGTATTAAACAATTGGATTGGTAAAAACCTTTCCCTGCTCCCATCCCTTGATTTTCAGATAATAAAATTCCTATTAATTTCACATTTTCCTAGGACAAGAGAATGTTTTTGAGATCTTGAAAGAAGAGAATGAGGGAAATATTTGCTTCTCAGATTGTCCTTCCACTGATTCAAGCAGAGGAATCAAACGTTTCCCTGCCCTTTGCTACCATTGCAAAGTTTCTCTTCATTTCAGAGGGAATTCTGGATTCAGACACCAGACATTTCCCCGTTTTCATTTTATTTCTCTGTTAATAAAGGAGTTCTCAATGGTGCCGAGTTCTCAATGGTGCCAAGTTCTTAATGATTTGCACGCCACTCTGTGTCAGTACCAATAATGTATTTTCATGTGCCTGTTCATACACAACATCCATCATCCTCAATTAAAGGATTCATGGAGCATGTGGAAGGGACAAATGGTGAAGTTAAATGAGAATTTCTTTGTTACAGAAGCAGGAGATGAACCAGGCCTGCATCACCTGCATTAAAAGGACAAACCTGTCAGGACTGGCAGATCTTTCCATGCCAGCACTTTGTGCCAGAGAGATGAAATGTTTTAAAAAATGGTGAAAACACACTTTGAAATTGCATCGTGAAAGTGTTTTAAATAATAATAATAATAATAATAATAATAATAATAATAATAATAATAATAATAATAATAATAATAATAATAATAATAATAGTTTTATGTACTTTTTCCACATTCTTGTTTACTAAGCTTTTGTGGCAATTTCTGTCATGATTTCAGAATTGTAAATGGGACCATCCAGGTTCATTCTATTTGCTCTTTTGTGCTGGTACCAGACTTTGATATGGATTTGTGTTCTCAGCTGAACAGACTCTGCTCCAGCAGCTCCTGCAGCCTCCTGGAACCCTGAATCCCACCAGGTCTTTTGGGATGTGGGACAACGGTGAGAGGAACCCCCTGGAAACAGCTGATTTTGAAATGATTTCTGAGCAAAAAAAAGGCATTTTCTATTGGTATCTTTTTTTGTAAGTCCAAAACCTGATCCATTTTCATATTTTTCTGGATTTGTTTGCAAACAGTTTGAGTTAATTTTCTCAAAAGCAAGATTTATGACTTAAAGAACAGCAGCATTTTTGAAGTGAGAAAGATCATAATACTTAAAATTTCAGAAAAAAAATAAACATCATTACAATCCTTATAAAGTAGAACATTTTCAATGCATTTTATTCATGTATGACAATCTTCAAAAAAGAGAACAATTTCTGATGAGAGCAGTTAAATGCAGAAACTTCCAGTCATATTTCTTACTTGCATGAGAGGATAAAAGACAGTGATAGGGAGCTTTGGGATAAGGTGTGGCACGAGTAAAAGCCTTTCCAGCAAACAGGCAGTCACATTTACACATTCAGTTGTGCTGTTTAGTTCCCCTTGTAAAATATTGATGATATTTTAAAAATTGATGAAATTAGTATGTAAAGGTAATTTTCATTATAATAAGTGTGATTGATTGGCCTTTTGCTGGGAGTCTCAGTGGACTTTTACCTCTATAAGTGGCATTTTTATACCCAGGCTACAGCACAGGAATTCCTGCCTTTTGTGACTGTCTTGCAGCTTTTCAGCAGGAGCAAATTCATTCTTTCCCCTTCCCTATCTTTAATGCATGTTCACTCCTTCAGCCTTTTTATCCTGTACTTCTTGAGATAAAGTAAATTGTAGGAATGTGATTTGAATGTGATTTTAACAGCATGTTTCTAACCCAGCCAGCCACGGTGTGACCTGTGGGACATCCCTGGCACTCACACCTGAGCATGGATGCAGCATCCTGGGGATCCTGCTTGTTGGGATCTCCCCACCCACATCCCGAGGTGGATGCTGCACATTTTGGGGTGGGACAGGGAGAGTTATCCCCTGAGTGAATTGACTGAGACATTCTCAAAAAAAGGCCAAAAAGTCAATGAGCTCTTACCCCTTGAGCAAACTTAACCCCTGGCATCTGCTCTCCAGTGCTTCCTGCCCTTCCCAGCTCAAAAACCACTTGCAGAAATTGATTTTATTTTGCAATATTTACCCAGTTCTGCTGTGCAAACACCCTCAATTCTGACATGTGGTTGAAGTAATGACCCAGCTGCACGATAAAAGCAAAGAGAATATAAAGTTATCAATCCTGACACTCAGGAAAAGAACCCATCAGTGAAGGGCTGGATTCCCACCCCAGTGATGGGATGTAAGGCAGGGAAAACACAAAAACTGCTGCCCCAGCAGCATCTCCCCCATAGCAGTGCCCATCCATTCCCACTCCATGAACAGCACCATGAAGGAAGAAACACTTTGCACACCATAGGCTGCAATCAGTAGAGCTTTCAATATTTCCTTCCCTTTTCAAAATTACTGAAATTCCTCTCCACATCCATTTTCTGCCTGTGCTCAAAGTTAAGTGTAGGAAAGAGTCACCAGTAAAAGCCTCTGGGGTTTACAGTTCAGCTGGAGAGGAAGGGGAGAAAATACACTTTTCCCTAAAATGAAAGGGCTTCACTGCTATTTTAGTTTATTATTTAAATTTTCTTATTCTATTGCATTTTATAATGTGATTTTATTTTACTGCTTTCCATTGCTCACAACTGACACAAAATCATTCCTGAATGCCAGTTTCCTCTGTGTCTTATGTAATACTTTAAAACTACAAATACCTGTAGATAATGATGGCCAGCTCACTTGTTAGGGTGAGCAAAAACAATGCTCCAGAAACACTGCCCAGGGAAACCTGGAGTCACTGAGATGAAGAGAAGGGTAATGTTAGAAAGGAGGACCTTCCTGTCTGAGAAGCTGTTTGTGCCCTCTGAAGTGAGGATTTCTCTTGCTTGGACTGAATATCTTGTTCTATTACAAAGGACTCCCTTAATTTGCATTGTCTTGTAACACTGCTGCTTTTTTTAGCAGCGAGTCCATGTATAGTTGTATCCATAACTCAAGGGCACTAAACAGACTGTAATTGTTTCAACAGTTGGATTAATCAAAATGCTCCTTGTATTTTAATTCTTTAAGGAAAATGAAAGGATGTACTGCTTCAGAGTAGTTTCTCAGTGTCTAAATTTCCTTTCAGGCACTTGTGGCTCAAATCCTGCACCGATGTGCGGGCCCAGCTCAGGTTGTTGCTGTTATAGACACTCCATGGAAAAGCTATATAGGAAAATATACAAATTATTAGGCCTCATGGTCACCCCAGACACATCAGGGCATATTCACAGGGCTAAGGCTGCAGTACTGTGATTTCTGTGATTGTTATTCAAGCCAGCACCCTGTGAGGAGCTCGGCTGTCAGGGAGGACGCGGCTCCTGCTCGTTCCCGCAGGCCCAGGCTCTGATGCCATTTCATACTTTAATTCCAGCTTGTTCCCATCTATCACATCTGTCTCAGTGGGAAGCTGAGATGGGAGGAACATCCACGGGGAGGTTTAAGTGTTGTTTTCAGAGAGTCATTATCATTTGTCAGTCTTGGAGGAGCTGCTGTTGTCACACAGGGCCTGGATTTGAGGGGTTGGGAGACCCTGAGTTTGGTTTGCTCTGAGGGTTATTGTAATACTCCAAATTTATCCTCTTTACAGCTGTCATGCTGCACCCCTTGCTTTTTACATGGACAAACAATGATGGGGGAATAGTTTTAAACTAAAAGAGAGGAGTTTTAGATTAGATTTTAGGAAAAAATCCTTCCCCGTGAGGGTGGGGAGACCCTGGGACAAGATGCCCAGAGAAGCTGTGGCTGCCCCTGGATCCCTGGAAATGTCCAAGGCCAGGTTGGATACTGGGGCTTGGAACAACCTGGGACAGTGGAAGGTGTCCCTGTCCATGGCAGGGGATGGAATGAGATGAACTTTGAGGTCCCTTAGAACCCAAACCAGTCTGTGATGTGCTGGCACCCCAAACAGCTTCTGCCTCCTCCGTTCCTTTCTGAAATCAGTCTCTCTCTTAAAAAAAAAGGAAAAAAAAAAAAAAAAGATTGCCTGCAGCAATCCTTCAACAGACAGATTCTTGGGACAGGGTCAGCTCGTCCTGAATGCCCCCTTTTGAGGAGATGGAGACATTCCCACCCAGGGAATGGTGTGTGAGGACTGAGGTGTGACAGAACAACCTCCCTGTGGTCCCTCCTGTCAGGAGCAGCTCCCATCCCTGGCAAAGAAACCACGGCTTGGAGCTGCTGAGGGATTAACGAGGCTGCCCGGGTGCCTCTCGGGTGGGCAGAGACATTGAAAGGAACGTGGTGATTTCAGGAGACAAACGTTGCTGGTCCAATCCCACGGACTCTCCAGCTGCTGCCCTTGGGATGCTCGGAGCGCTGCCTCCCCCAGCACAGAGCCCTGATGGAGACCCACAGCCCCAAACTCCCTCCCTCTTATCTCCCTGCCTGCAGCTCGGCAGCTACGTGCTGGGATTTCAGTGGAAGCCTTGATTTTATTCATTCTGCAGCCAAAATTAGGCCAGCAATGCTGCCAAGAGGCACGCTTTTTTGGTTTGATACGTGGAGAATGCATTTTTAATGCTCTAAGTGCTGTTCTCTGCCATTGGACTCCCATGTGATGCAGAGCTGCAGTCAGAGCCCTGCAGTAAAACAACATTTTCTTCCAAGCAGGATGGAGAAAAATACAGTGAATAATATTTTTTCATTAAAACTGAAAAATATTACTTTTAACCGGCTAGCTTCTGAGCTTTCTCAGATCTCAGCTGCCAAGTAATAGTTCTGTATTATGACGTTAAAACTGGAGTAAGAACAATTTTCTAATCAAAACCAATGTTTACCACTGCAGGAAAATTTGTGTGTCTAGACACGGGCACCAACCTTTCAGTTAATATTGAGAAACATTATTTTATTTTCTTTCATTGTGGTCATGCTGTGAACTACTTCCTAATTGGAGAAAAGACTTGTGATTAAATGTGCAGGCTTCAAAAATCTTAATTCAGAACTGGGCAGAGGAGTTCCAATACTGAAAAACACTCTCCAAAAAAATCCCAAACTTCCTCCCCACCAATCCAGGACTCTCTGTGAGGTGGAAACAAACATATTTGAATCTGTGACATCTGTGATTCCTTTCAGCAGTAGCTATGAAGGTGAGAGATTTTCTGATTGATTTCCTGGTCACACCTAGAAAGGTCAATCACAAGCCAAAGAAAGAATGAGTCACCTGAAATAGAGTCACAGCAAATGATGTTTGCTGGACAACACTGAGTTAAGCAAAATGTAAGCAGTAAAATGTTCACTTTATTGTGCTTTTTGCTCTCCTCAGCCACGAGCAGGAGGAGGGAGCCGTGTGTGCCATGACACAGCACACTGACATTCAAACGTACAATTCCAAACTCCTGTGTGGTGGAGGGCTGGGAACAGCTCAGTGTGGAGAGCATCTGGTTAACTTGTCTGTGTCATTTGGAGCTGGATTAGAAACGAGCTCGGGCAATCCCTGCTCTGCCCAGGAGCACTTTCTAATCAGAGACTTTAGGGAGAGAGACGGTGCCAGATGAGCAGCTACTTAATTTCTGGTGCATCCTAGAGCATGCAGAAGGCAGGGTGCATGATTATGAGGATCTGGACAACTGACCTCTCTCTGGATTAATGCAAAAGATGTTTCAGGAGAGAAATGCAGAGGAATGAAGCCTCTTGAGCTCTGAGGAATCTCACACTTTCACAGTCTGAGTTTATTACATTTTCCATGTGAGGGCATGGCTACATATCTGTGCTTGCTTGAGACAGGAGCCTCTGTCTTAGGGAAATTGTACATTTGAAATTCTCCCATCAAGCAAAATACAATTGGCTTCTTCCCTTGCTTCCTGCAGAGGAAACATTCCTCCTGTGGGGATGCATTAGCAGGGAAGGGACTGCACACCCAGAGAAGAAATGCTGGAATCACTCGGGGACAAATGTTGATCTATTACAGTTGAATAAATCCACAGTAATATAATTTACTCCCTGGGATTTGCATTAGATTTATCCTGGCACATATGAGACTGCAGAATGCCCCTGATAATTAGCACAACGTGATTGAGGTGAGATCCAGACCACCTTAAGACTGTCTGATCTTTCCCTCAGAAGACCCTTTTTTCAGTCACTTATCTCTTTTGCTGAGCCTCAGCCTTTGGAGACAGATTTTTCTATGCTGGATCTGTGCCTCAGGCAAACCTACAAACTTTTGTAGTGTCAGTCACAGCAGTGAAATCAGTGCAGGAGAAAAGGAAAGTTGTGTTTCCCACATGAAAATTCGGGGCTGCTGAGAGGGGAAGCTCGAGGGTTGCTGTGTTTTGGAGAGAGGGCAGAACAGTTCTGCAGGTGGCTGGGTCTAGAGGTGCAAAAAATACACCTGAACTTGATGAATTTAGGTATCCCTGAAACTACCTCACCTCCTGTGTGCTTGGGACTGTGTGGGCACCTCATAAAAAACCTCACCACTCCACCAAATGTGCTCCTTCTCCTTCCACCTGGATCCAGGCTTACTTCCACTGAAGTTTTGAGTTTCACCAAAGTCAAGGTCTCCAATTTTAAGGATTTATTATTAAATGAAAACAAAGAGGGAGAAGTTTCATTTGTGCTTTTTAGATCTTTAATAAAGGGATGCACCAGAATGTGAGAAAGGGCAGATATTGCTGATCACTTGTGTGTTTAATGAACAATTTTGTGCCCAAGGTGATTCCAGCACTGCCATCCAGGAAAGGAGATGAGCAGAAGTCTTTCATATTAAAGCTGGCACAGCTTGAGAGGACTTAAGCAACAGAAATAAAAAGGCAAATGAGCAGCTGGAGGTTCAACTCACATTGAGGCAAAAGATGGAAAAGAGACATGAGGGATTTGGTGAATTTGCCAAAAAAAAAAAAAAAAAAAAAGAAAAAAGAAAAAAAAAAGAAAAGGAGTCGTGTCCCACTCATAATGTGCTGCTGACAGCACAGACCATGCTGGGGAGTTGCTGCTCCCACTTGTGATGCCCAGACCTGACTCCAGAAGGTTTCCTTGGGCACAATCGTGGGGGAAAACAATCCCCACCAGGCTGTCAGCCTGCACTGCTGGAATTGACACCAGTTCTGCCTCACACTAACAACATACCCAGCTCGTGTTCCCAGCCCACCACGAGGAGAAATTTCTGCTGTCTGGCTTTGGACCTCACACAGGCAGGAATCGAAGCAGGAATTTGAAGCAGGAATTGCTGGCAGCAGCTTTGCAGGATTGCATGGTCGTGCAGAACGTTGTACATTTAAAATAATCTTTGATATTTAGACACAAAATCTGCCCTGTATGTTACGAATTTCCCTGAAGAGGAGTTCTGATGATGAGTACTGTACAAAGTGGTCTGAAATAGAAGCAAGCTGCATTCTGCCTCTGTGCTCCAATTAGATGTGGCCTTTTTGAGGTACTAAAGTGAGTGTGGAGAGGGGTAAAGAGTTATTTATTTTTTATGCCTATAGGCATCATAGTTACTTTTTTCCCCTTAACTGACTAAAAATAACCCAGTTACATGACCCTGTTTTCCTAATGGTCCCATCAACTTTCCAAACCCAAGCTTAAAGAAAGCAATTAAATTGCTGATATTTATCTGAGCCTAAAAAAGCAGAATCCCTTACAATTCTTGTGTCACAGGAATTGAGAGGCAGCAAAAACATGGCAGCTCCATAATTTGGTTTTGCTGACATGCTCAGGCAGTGAGCATGACATCTTGCAGGATCAAAGAAAGATTTTTTATTACCAAAACTGAATGACAAATCCAGAGCTCCTTTACATGATTCATTTCCATTTCAAGTATCCAGGGCTTTTGATGGAGCTGATGGAAGGGAGAAAGACATGACGTGCTTAGATTGAGGATCTGAGTTTATCTGAAAAAATCTAAAAACGGATTAATTTTCATTTCCTGGGGAATCTCAGGAGGAACAGGCATCAGAATCACAAATCACAGAATAAACCAAGTAGGAAGGGACCCACAAGGATCGAGTCCAAATCTTAGCCCTGCACAGGACAACCCAGTAAATTCCACCACGTGCCTGGGAATGCTGAGTTCTTTTGTCTCTAGATCCTAAAAGTATTTTGTTTGTTTTACTGATGTATTTTACTTTCTTCCTGACTAATTTCCCCAGTGTTTGAAGATTTCTAAAGAGAAGAAAGACTGGAAGATCTACTCCACTGCCACATGTGCAGGATGACCTCACATAAGAATTTGATCAACTCAGACATGATTTTCTCCTCTAGGCAAATGCTGGCTTGCTTATTTCATCCTAAAGCTCATGGAAAGCTTGGGAAAGGAGGAAATAAAACCCATCCAGGCTGATAGAAAAGCTGCTTCTCTCTCAAAGGGAGAGAAGTGAGAGGGCTCTGTGAGAGCATTTCCCCACAGCTGGGGTGAATTTCTGAGTCCCACCCTGTGCTGTGGTCAAGGCTGTCACAGCTGTGGAATATTCTCCTTTGGGAGATTTCGGTGAAGCACAAAAACCTTGGCCCTCGCCCTCGTCCCCCCTGCAGCAGGCACAGTTCTGGGGTTGTTTGTCCCTCACTGTCCTGCCTGTGCTGGGAGCTTTAAATACCTTGGGCAGGGCTGACAGGCTCCAGATGGTTGGGATGGTACCTTCTAGAAGAGTCAAAGCATAATTTAAAAAAGCCACATGAGTGATTTTGAAAGCAATAAGGTAATGTTGCCATAGCACAAGAGACCTGGGATCAGAAAAGCAATCACTTTTGGATAAGCCATTCAACCATTTAACCTTCTTAGCATCTGAGAAATCCCCTGTAATGGACTCGTGGTTATTTAGTACCTCCCCCATCTGTGAGGCAGACACCAATATTGTAATTGTTTTATTCCTCTTCATTTTGCTGTCAGTTAACCACTGTTTTCTCTGCTAGGTAATAATAAAGCTGATGTGAATTTTACTGTGCTCTGATACATTGCTCTCTAAATGAGAGGAGATAACTTCAGCTGAATGTCAGGCTCTAGTGAAGGAAGAAATGAACATGAAAAGCAAATAGCCCCTTGAAAGAATAGTTCCAAAATCAGAATTTATAAGTGCACAGTGCCTGCCCATTTTTCACCAGTGTTTTGTACTGTCACGGTGAGTTAGATATAAATTGTCACAGCTCTGCTGGCTTTAATATCACTGCACTTAAAACTGGCACCTGGTGTTGAAATGCTGTGGAATGAGTGGTATTTAAATCTGGCTGTGAATATCAAGAAATTGCAGAGGAGAACCTTTTTGCTTGAGCCTGCTGCCACATCTCCTGCCACTCTTCACCTCTTTTCCTAACAGAGGGAAGATCTGCTGAGAGCTTGCTCCATTGCCCAGCTGCCCGTGCAGACAGTGTTGCCTTCCCTTCCATATTTGTGTTTTTGAATTAATTTACTGTCTTTTAACGGCATTGCTACAGCTTGTGGTGGGAATGAGGAGAAGGTCCCAGCAAAGACTGGTTTTGCTTTGTCTGTGCAGGAGCTGCTGTGGTTCCACTTCTCTTTTGCTCCTCTCCTGCTCCTGCCCTGGCCCAGGGTTGCTCTCAGTTCATGCAAAAAGGCTGCATGGGCAGTGCTGTATTCAGAATTTCAACCTTTTCTTGTTCCAATTTTGTATACCCTTGCACCCTGAACTTGCCTAACGAGATGTGTCTGCACCTCTGAATTTAGCTCAAACTATCTTTCACCTTACTCTATTCTATCCATTATTCAGATAGCAATAGGTAACTCTTCAGGGGTTTTAAAAAAATGAGGGAAACCAAATTCTCTGATTGGAATCAATTGCTTGTTGTCTGTTTATCTCTCAAGAAATGGCTGTTTTCAGATTTGAAATATAAGTAAATCTTAACATACGTGGACTAAGGAAAACATCTAAAGAAAAAGGAGAGCAGCTTGTGGCTGGGCACAAGCAATAAAACAAATTTCAAATTTAGCATCCTATTTTCTGTAATGTGCTTCTGCCCTTCACTCACACTGTGATCTGTCCTGGGGACTGAGTGCACTGGCTGAGAGTTCAAATAACCACAGATGGGAGTATTTCATCACGGGACAGTCCAGGATCTCTGTTCTGACATGGATTTAAGGAGCTCAGGTGGGGCCACAGGCTTGATTTATCTCCTAAATACTCTTCTGAAGCCTTTTCTTCAGCTGGTGCACACCTAATGGATGGCTGTCTTCAGACAGGACCAAGAGCTTGGAAAGCTAACTGGGATATCTGCTGGAAAAAACACGCAACAAAAACAGCAGTTTATCTCTGGAACAATTTGGTGTTTGCAGTTTGCTCTGGAAATCAGAGTAAAAGACAGGAAAGGAAGCTGGAGAGGGACTCTTTATTAGGAACTGTAGTGATAGCACAAGTAGCGATGGGTTCAGACTGAAAAAGGGGAAATTTAGGTTAGATATAATTAAAAAAAATTCTTCCTGCGAGGGTGGGGAAGCCCTGGCCCTAGAGAAGCTGTGGCTGCTTCATCTCTGGCAGTGCCCAAGGCCAGGCTGGACAGGGCTTGGAGCACCCTGGGATAGTGGGAGGTGTCCCTGCCCATGGCAGGTGTTTGGAATGAGATGAGTTTTAAGGTCCTTTACAACCCAAACCATTCTGTGATTCTAATAATAGAGGAGAGGTTTCATTTTTGTGTGTGTAGACAAAAAGATGTGTTTACAAAAGGCTCAGACAGCTGAAAATGCAGGAAATAGCAACATGTAGTGAAGGAATTCAGCAGGAAGAGAGAAGTGGATCAAGACAATAAAAAAAGTTACTGAATTTTCCAGAAAGGGTCATGGGCAGTGAATCTTTACAGTCTTGTGGGGAGAAATTAGAAAATGGCCTGAACCCAAAGAAGTCCAAGGCGGTGATGTGTGAGTCACAGGCTCAACCACAAGCCCAAGAGGTACAAAGTGAGCTCAGAGTTCCAGCCATCCTCTCCAGGCAGGAATGAGTCAGGCAAGGAGACATTTGACGATGCTCATTCCAGAGAGGAACTGGGAAATTTGCAGCAGGGAGAAGAGCAGCAGCCGTGTGAGCTGTGCAGAGCATGGGAGCTCAGCCTGGGGCTGCTCACCAAGGGGAGCTGCAGACACAGGGCTCAGGGCAGAGTTCTGGCTTTTCCAGCCTCTGCTGTGCTCTCATGAGGAGGGCTGGGATAAAATCCTCATCCAGATGTAACTCATGTTCCTCTGGCCCTACAACAATAATTAGACTGTTGTGTAAGTAAAATAAAAAAGAGCATTCTTGTGTCTTATTACTTGGTCCATGCTCTGCTCTGGATCATTTGGGGTTGGTTTAGAGCTGATTTACTTTGTGGCTCTCTCAGATTTGGCACTGGAGATGCTCAGTGGGAGATCAGAGTGGGGCACAGGAGCAGCTGGCTCTGGAGATGCACCTGGGGCAGCACCTCAGCAATGGGCAGGAGCTGCTGCTCTGCCCCTGGGACGTGCCTGGTGCTGCACAGAGGAGCCCGGGGGGGCAGGAGCTGTTATGCCCATCCTTTAGGAAAGATTTTAGGAATAGAGGAGGCTACTTTAGTGAGAGGAATGTTGGATTTGTCTTTACAAACAACCTGTGATCTGCTGGTAGATCAAACCAGCACTGAGAGATAAAAGAAACAATGGGATGGATTCCACTGATTGATGAATGGAAAAAGAGATTTGCATTTAAAAACAAACTGCAGGTTTGCTGGTTAATGAAATTGGATATTGAAAGACGAAAGGAGCAGTGGGGGAAAACTATGAATTCTATAAGAATTAAAAATTAAAAGGGAGGGTTATACATTAGAGGGGAGTCTCAGGTATCAGGTGCTCCGGGAGCTCTGTACCTCTCAAGTACCTCAGCCCATGGGGAAAGAGAGAGGGAAATTGGGATAAAAAGGAGGCTGCATCCTCCAAAAATTGGAGACACCCCAGGGGAATGCCCCATGGCCTCTCCCTTTATTTGAATAAAGTGAAAGGACTCCTCTGTCTTCTCTTTGGACATAAACCTCTGGTGTTTGTGGATTAATTTTCCTCATATTTGTAAAACAAAGGTTTGGAGCTCAGCACAGTGAGCTCTCGCTGCCCTCTGCTCCCTGCAGGCTCAACACCTCTGGGTTGGGGTGAAAAGGAGAGTTCCAGGCTCAAGCAGTCAGATGTGGCTCCCCACGAGGGTTTAGAAGCGTCCCCTGCACTTTGAAGGGGACAAAGTCCCACCCAGATGGAGCACAGGGAATGTGCCTCTGTCCCTGGCAGTGCCAGGCCCCCCAGCTATGAGGCTGGATAGGGAGAGTTCTGCAAAGGTTTTAAATGAAACAAAAACCTCTGTCTCAGCCCCCCATGTGACCCCAGGGCTCTGTGCCTGCTGGTCACAGCATGGGGAGGTCCAGCCTCACCTCTGAAGGCAGCAACTTGCCCTTCCCCTTCTGCAGAGGGGTTAGGTGCAAGCAGAACTAGAGCTGTGTAACCCCTTGTTAACACACGCAGCAAACCCTTCAGCCCAAACCACTTGCAGAATTTTCCCTCACATCAAAGTAAAGTGAAGGTTTAAGGTTCCTTTTATAAGGAAAGGTTTTCTTTCCTTTTCCTTTTATACCCCCCTCATTTATATATTTTTAAGTGCCTCAAATATGCTACATTGCATAACTCTTGCTGGTTTTTTTTTTCAAATATTAAAAAATACCTGATATATTTTCAAAGTGATGCTGGTGAGTTGGGACTGGAGAGAGAATTAGGTTCTGAATTAGTTGATCCCAGGGCTGGGAGGTTGATGTCCCACCCCAGGCTACCTGCAGCTCTCTTTTGGGGTCTGAACCTGAACCCCCTGGTTCTGCAGGACCTGAGGCATTTTCTGCTCATTCCACATCTGCTCCTTCCTCCCCTTTGATAAGGACACGTCAAACACAGCTGGATGGGCTAAGGGTGGTCTCAGCAATCCGTGGCTTTCCCCTTACACAAGCAGAAAAACCATAAAAAACATCATTTCCCATGTAAGCTACCCTTACCCCTTTGGAATTTTTTATGAGATTCCAGGCTCTGAGTCTGGATGAGGATCTCCTCCCACAGAAAATTTAAAGATAAATGATTTGATTATAGAAGCACGAATTCTTATTTAGTGTGAATATTCTCCTGAAATAGAAGAGAGAATTACAAAACCTTTTGTCTTAGAAAATGAAGGTCTTTTCTCAAAAGAAGAAAGGATCAGGAGTGTTTTTTTTAAAGTGTGTCATGGAAAGCAAGTGGAATGCATACAGGAAAATGCAAAATACCTGAAATATGAGCCTTTTTGAATGTCCTGAAAATAGACAGCAGGGCTGTTTTTGTGAGATTTTCAGTTGGAAGGTGATATTTTCCAAGCAATGCTTTCACAGGACATTTTTTAACCTGTTTGTGTGTCAGCGTGGCTTTTTGCCCAGAGCACAGATTCAAAGCTATATCAAGCAAAAGTAAAACCTCCAGAAGTTGAATATATATTTAAAAATAAAGGGAAAAGAGCCAAAACTGAACAGTGAAAGAAGCAAAATCTTGCAGTTTCAGAGTAGCTAAGGTAGGTTTTATCATGTTGGATAACACCTAGGTTATTCATACATCAAATATAAAAAGTGAGCTATTTTAAAGGTAACCTGAAGGCTTGTTAGTGACAGGTTTTTTTTCAGTTCTTTTCTGAACAACAGCTTCTTCTTAGTTCAGCTCCTTTGCTTATGTTGCCCAGATCTATTAAGATTTATCAGCCAGAGCTTTGCCTTCCTACCCCAGAGCTCTGCTCTCTGCACACACAGCTTCTCCCCCATCCCTTCCCTGCCAGGGAGATTTAAACCATCTGTATTTCCCTTTTCCACGAGGGAGCTCTCCTGCTGTGCTAACAGGGCTGGTTTGTCAGGACATTTTCCCTGGAAACTCCCACTGTCAGATGGAGGCATCCCAGGGAATCATCTCCTCTCCAGGGCTCCAGGAGCTGCTGCTGAACTCCGGGAGCTCTTTGGCATGTCTGACCTCTGCTTCTCCCATTAAATTAATGCCCAGGATTTGCTTTAATCGTGTTAATAAACCCAGGGAGCTGCTTCTGACTGCTCTGCTCAGCGAGGACAGCATCCAGCATCCCCATCCCTGCTCGGCTGATTGGCTTCATCCCAAGGCTGATTGAAGTATTTGTTGAGGAGGACTCAGCTCAGACAAAGAACAGGGCTTTTAGTGACACAGATCATTAAAATCTGGACAAGGAACAGCCCTGTCAGGGTTGATTTATTTCTAAAAACCCCAATGATTCCTGAATATATTGAGTGTAATTTTGTCCTCTTTAACTGAACAAGCAGTATCACAATATTTTTTTTTTTTATCACAGAACGTCTTGAGGACAAATTGCATCGTAATATACTTTTTTTATTGTACTTTTCAGCGCAGTTTTCTAAGAAACTGTCTAAAAAATTAATCCTTTTATCTGCCAGCTCCCCGCAGCCCCTCCTGGGCTGAAATAACAGTCTTACAACGTGCATCATTCACTGCAAACCAGCTTGGGGCAAGAAGGGAGAAAATATGCTGTATCTATTACCTTTGAAGGAGAATTTTAGGCAGAGAGCAGTTAATTGCTCATACAAATATTCAACAGAACGGGAGAAATTCTTCATAGCAATTGTTGGATCTTTTTTAATTTCTTGAATTTAATTGCTGGATTTTTACTCAGCAACGAGAGCCAGATCTTTGCTTTTCTGTTTTGCTCACATAAAGAAGCCTAACACCGCCTGCCACTAAGATAAAGTACGTGACTGTCACTAATTTAAGCAATGAGCAACAGCACAGAGTTTACCCTTCCTAAACTGCAGCTCCATGAATTTTCTTTGGAGGTCTGGGATCTGTGACAGATCCAGCAGGATGCTGCTTGAGCTGTGGGATACAAAGGAATCAGAGCCTGTTGTAGGCAGCGTGTATGTGTGAGGTTGTAATCAAATATTCAGAGCTGCCAATAATGAGTGATGGCAGTGATGGCAGTGATGTTACTGAAGTGACAGTGTAGAAATGCCACCATTTTACACGCACAAATTAAAGCTAAGATGCATCCTAACAACTTCCATTAAGATGCTTTGATGCATATTTTATTTTTTTCCACTAAATAAATGACATGCACTCTGCTGCCTGCAGTTCCCCAGCTCTCCCCATGAAGTCTTGAAGGATGTCATTTCTCAGAGAGTTCTCCTAAGCAAGTCAACACACAAATGAAACCTGAATTTAATGTATCAACAGACTTGCTGGGATGGGTGGTTTGCAGTGGATAACAGTTCTGGAGGAGAGGAGTCACCAAGCAGAAGGATGCCATCCCTTGAGCAGTTCCTGCTGAGTGTTTGGATGCATTCCCCAGCAGCTCAGTCCCCAGGACTGAGCCATGAGATTTTCATTGCTGTCCATGGCTCTGGTGTCCCCAGTCCACTGGGCCATGCCCTCAAGACATCTTCACTGCAGAGAACTGCCCAGATATTTGGGAATTGCCACTGTCCTGTTATTAACCTGCCATGCCTGGCCATTCTCTGGATTTATATTGCAAGGCTGATTCACCTCTGATTTACCCCTCTGTGTCTCTGAAGTCTGCTAATGATTTCCTTGCCCAGAAAGAGCCTTGCTCCACATCTGTCACCCGACATGAGCTGACACAGGGGACCTCATATTCACCACCTGCAGCTCCCCAGAAGATCTATTTGCACAGACACTGAGTGCATCCATTTCTTTAAAGAAATAATGTGTGGCCAATATGAATTATGGATCAAACTTGCTGTTTTATCTCACCTGTAGTCAATGCTTCTAGAGAAAGTGGGATCATTGCTGTGAGTGGTTGTGTTAATAACCAGCCTGCCCTGTGCAGTGATGCTGTCAGATTTCAATATTGCTTCGCAGATTGATTTTGCACATTTTATTTTTAAGGCAAAGTGCAGCCAAAAATGTTTCAAGAATGAAATGTTTCTGCTGCAGAGGAACCAGCTGGCTGGGCCAAGGCAGCTCCTGGGAGCCAGCCTGGTGTGAGGGCTCGTGGTGAGGCTCACAAAGTGGGGTGCAGGATGGGGAAATCAGGAATTCCAGCCATGACCATGAGGATGCCAACAGGCTCTGACCTCACGGTGTGATTTGCAGCTCCCCATCACTTTTCTGGGCTCTGGACTGTGGCAGACCCTGCCAGTGGCCACTGGACTCTCTCAGCTCTTGCCAAAGCACTGGGAGGCTGCATCTCCTCTAGCTGGGGGTGCTGCCCTGTTGTCACCCTTGGTCCTGCTGCCCTGTCCCCTGCAGAACCACCTCCTGTCCCCTCCCTGGCTCTGCCATCCCCACTCTGTCTGCAGCCAGGGCAGCAATGAACCCTCAAATCCTGGGCTAACAAGGGAATAAAAACAGCAGCAGCAAGAACAATCCTTGTTTTCCAAATGCACGATTCCTCTAAGTGCAACTTTTTCCTCTGCACATATGGCTGGAAGGGATGGGCACAGAAATTTATGAGACAGCACAGGTTAGAAATGTGTTGGTCCTGAAAGATGTTAGTCAGTTCATAGCCAGGAAAAAGGAAATCTACAGCCCTTCTCTTGGTGACAGTGTTCGTGGCAAGGGAAAAAAAAAAAAGCATAATAAAATGCTGCTTTCAAAACCTGCCCCTGTGAAAAAGAGATGCAGAGCAAGTACACAGCTACAAAACTGGGAAAATGTGATTTTTTTTTTTTTTGGCTTTGGGAAACTTAACACCTTGTCCAAAGCATTTGGATGTCCCCATTTCATCCAGAGTGTGTTGCATGGCTGGGTGATCTGGCAGCACAGAAATGTGCTGTGAGGGATATGGAAGCACCACCTGAGGTGGCAGAAGGTGCTTACAGAGGGTCTGTGAGCAATAACTAGACACAAAACCAGGAAACAGCTCTGGCCAGGCTGCAGGGGATGGAGGCTCTTCCCCTGGAGCTGCTGAACTGTGGTTACAGAAGTTAACAAGGCAGGAGAAATGAGGCCTTGGTCTGTGATTTTCAATGCTTTACACCTTTGGGAGATGTAAAAATAACTTGTGCTTTGCCAGCGGGCAAGAGAGAGGGAAGATGCTTCAATATGAAATTAGAATATAAAGGGCAAGCGAGGAAACAGAGCTGTGAAAAGCAGGGGGAGCAAAGAGGGCATTGGTGTGATGAGTTTTGGTTGGAGATGGGGAAAAGAAGCCTCCTGGAAAATTGTTCCAGGTAAAAATGTTTTACTTCTTCTGCACCAGCAGCTCTGAGCGAGTCTCTGGCTGTTTTGAAGAAACCAAAATAGGTTTCTTCTTCTGGATCTTTTCCTTTAAAATTCCAGTCTAGGGCTTAGATTTCCATGGAAGCCTTTGCTCTGGGGGTGGCTGGAAGGCTGATGGCAGACCCTCCTCCTCCTCCTCCTCACTCCCCAGCCTTCCTCCCCCTGCCCCATCCCTGCTGCCAGCTCTTCTCCCTCCCCAGGGCTTGTCAGCTCCCTTCTCTTCCCTCCCCACGGGCAGAGTGTGAGATTGAGCAGAGCCTTCCAGGCAAGCAGCCCAGGAAATGTCACAGAAGAACACCAACATTTTTTCCAGCAGAACTGAACATTTCAGGCAATGTTGCAAGAAAGAAACCAAAGCCACCTCGAACACAACAAACCATGGGAATGGTTTGCTCAAAAGAGAGAATTCTCGAGCCAGTGAAGCCCAGGGGGTGAAATGGTGTGAGGGGATGGGAAGTCCTTTTTCATGCCATGTGCCTGTACCTGCTCATCTTTCCCTTTTTTTCATTATTGCCTTTCTGACTGTTCCCTCAAGAAATAGAAATTTTTATCTTGAGTGAAACTTGATAATGGAAAAAAAAAAAAAAGAAAAGAAAAAGAAAGCGAAAACAATGTTAGAAAAATGCTACACCATCACTGTCAGAAATATTTCACTTTTCTTCCCCAAGGCCACCACAAATCCACTTTTTACATTCACTTTTGAAACATCTGTATTCAGAAACTCCTTCAGCTCAGCTCTGTCATTTATTTCAGCTATTATGTGCAAATCATTGCCTAAAATGTTAACACAAACTAACTTTTTTTTTTTTTTAAATCATAGTTAGAACTTTTTCCTGGAATTTATATATGGATTCTTTATTTTAGGAAGAAGTGAGAATGATGGAAAGGCACAAAGCCTGAGCAGTGAGCAGGGGGTCAGAAAATTCTCCATGTGTTGTGCTACCTGATCAAAGGGATGTTGGAAGGTGGGAAGCTGCTGGTAGTAGGGCACAAAACATTCACTTAAGGCACAGTCACTGAGAATGTGAATTTTGATAAGAATTTCAAAGGAATATGGAGCTTATATGAATATCAAGAATATTCATTTTTCATTGTTTATTATAACTGCAAGTTTGGAAAAGCCTCTCAACTTTGTGCCTTTCATTGCTCATGACCCAGTGATTTTCAAACACTTCTGCACTTCTTGTCATAAACTGACATTAAATCCACATGGATTCTGTCTAGAAGTCCTTTCTGTTCAGTTTTCAGATAATTCGAAAATCTGTTTTTCAAGCAATAAATAAACACATTTAAGATATGATTTGACAACTTACACTCCGAGGTGATGAGTGTCACCCTGTCACTGCACCTCTTGGGTTCTAACTGACCCTGGTGAATAACTGAGCTTTGAAAATTGCAAGCTTCTGGAAAAACTTGAATTTTTGGATAGGGAAAGATCCTGAGCATCCCAGTCTGCTTTTGATTTCATCAGAGCTAAAGCAGAAGGTGCTGGAGGAGCAGAATTGACCCAGTCTTGTCTTGGAGGGTGGATCCTTCTGTAACCCTATCAACATGGATCTCGAGTATCTGAAACCTCACCTCTCATTAAAGTAGTAGAAACACATACTAAAAATTTGGATTGCATCAATACACTTATTTTTATAGCTCAAACTCGATTATCACTTGTTACAAACAAGCTCCCAACTTTATATACCTAGTGTAAGTGAAAATGAAACCATCTGCTGAATGGCTTCCCACTATGGAATAACAGATGCATAAAACGTGCTGGTGGTGCATAAAATGGTGCTGGTGGCTTTGAACCTCCTGTGGGAGGCCAGATTGTTTTCAATCTCCTCCCACAGTGATTGATTACCCTGTGGTTGTTGCTCTAGTGCCGTGTTCCTGTTCCACTTTTTGTCAGGCACGAGGCAAAATCGTAGAGCTGCTGGGAAAAACTTGAAATTTTGGACCGGGAAAAATTCGGAGCATTCCAGTCTGGTTTTGTGTCATCAGAAATAAAGGAGAAAGAGCTGGAGGAGCAGCATTGCAGGATTCCAGCTTGGTTTGGAGGATGGATCCTTGGAAGGAGGTGATTCTGCCCCTTTACTCTGCACTCCTAAGACCCCAGCTGGAATCCTGAGCACAGGTCTGGTGTGTGGACACACACATTCACAGAGCTGGGGAATTACAGCTTGGGAATTCTCTCCAGGCCTGGATTTCTCCTGGCTCTCAGCTCCATTCCCAGGCTGACAAGCTGACTGCAGCTTCAGTTAGGGAGGAGTCTCCCAGAGTGAGAACATGGTGACAAACAGAGTGGAATTCATCACCAACATTAACCCCTGGTGTCTTTCCCGTGGGACACATCCTGAGGTGCTGTCCCAAGGATGTTTGTCCCAATTGTCCCATGAACTCCTGTCCTGTCCTGGCTGCACTAACACACTTTAAATCCGGGCTGTCTGTACAATAAATTGGCCTTTTTTCCCCAAAGAGCTCCGTGTGTGTTGCTGTCCTTTCTCTCTCTTTGCAGTGCAGTGACCACACTGGTGTCCCCAGCACGAGAAGGAATTGCAGCTGGTCCAGAGGAGTCCATGGAGCTGATAAGAGGATTGGAGCCCCTCCTCTATGGGGACAGGCTGGGAAAGTTGGGGCTGTTCAGCCTGGAGAAGATAAAGTTCTGTGGAGACCTCACAGCAAGGAAGCAGGAGAGGCACAATTCTTCAGGAGTGACAGGACAAGGGCTTCCCCCTCTAGAAGGAGGAATTTAGGTTGAATGTACAGAAAGGAATTGTTCCCTGTGAGGCTGGTGAGGCACAGGGTGCCCAGAGCAGCTGTGGCTGCCCCATCCCTGGAGGTGTCCAAGGCCAGGTTGGGTGGGCATCAGGATAACCCAGGTTTTGTTTAGCCACAGTTCTAGAAGCCCCCCAAAAAATACAGACAGGATAATCTTTTGATGTTTTTTAAAACTGATAGTTATTTACTCACAGCTAAACCTGTAGCTGTGAGTAAATAAATTTTACTTTAGTTTCATCTGCTCCTCTGAGTTTGTCCTGGAATTTCTCCAGCTGACACCACCATATTTTGGAAGCATTTTTGTTTCCACTGCTTAAATTGAGATGCCATCAGATAAGTCACCTTTGGAGGTGTGAGTACAATATGCAGCATTTCAGGATTATTTCAGCTGCTCTGCTTGCCCTTTCCCTTCATTGACAACATATGGTGGAGAGGATAGAGAGCAAACAGCCTCTGGTTCATCTCAGAGGAGTTTTAACTCTCTCACTATCTTGCACAATCAACCCTTGAAGAAATTTAGTTTGATGACATTTTGTGTTGAGATAGACAAGTATTTCTCAAGAGCTCCATATCAGGAATTCTTGGAACTTGTATCACTTCTCCAGCCCTCTCATCCTTTCCTCTGCCCCTTTGTTCCTGAGTGAAAATGCAATTTGCTGCAGATAATTTCTTTTCACTATCTGCAGACATGCAGAAATACTGATAATACTTCTTTTAAAGAAAATCTTCGGGTTTTTAAAATATGTGAATACATGTAAGTGAGTTCTTTGAAGATCATTTTTGGTCTGCTGAGGCTCATAAAAACACTGAATATTTATAACAGCCACCACAACAAAAGGAAAGGAGAAAGATATAAGTATAGACTAGAGAAACCGTTTTAAAAAGATCTCCATCTCCTTGGTAAATGACTTTGAATGCAATTGTCAAAAAAGCCTTTGGGAGTTAGGTGCTCAAATTCCATTAGACTTCATAAGAACATAATAATCTATCCCTTTGGTCTTCTAAATAGATCCAAGATATATTCTGAATATTGTTACAGAAAGAAGTGTTTAGAAATTAATGATTTGTGCCTCTTTTAAAAATACAGGATAATTGGATTTCCTCCTCATGGGGAAGATGAGGTTTGCAATGAAAAGCTTCGTGCAATGCAGCACCATCTCTGTTCCCACCTACAAATCCTGTTTGGGAAGAATTTAAGGATTTTTACATAGGACCAGGGTTCTAAAGGGAGCTGAAGCCCAGCTGAGCAGAGCAGAGGGGCTGCAGTGTGGCCAGGGTCCATCAGAGGTCTCAGCTGCTTGGCTTGGGAAACAGGAGAGGGAAGAACCAGATGGAAAAAAAAGCAAATTCAGGTGATGCCAGGCAATGGATGTGGTGACAGCCAACCTTGGGTCTCACTGCCATAATTGTTTTGGGATAAGTCACAGCCTGAAGAGGCCAAGTCATCACACCAGTTCAGGAATCTGTCCTTGTCCAGGCATCACATTGGCAGGACCAGGCCTGCAGTTTGCTCCTGATGCTGAACTCACCCAAAGGAATGAAGTGACTTTCTGAATGGAGCTTGTCACTGTGCCAGCTCATCAGCCTGGCTAAATTCATTCATTAATTATGTTACAAATACGATTTGGATGGAATCAAAACCAGGGGAATTAGGTTTGGACCAAAAAACTGTGTCCCATTTGACCCTTTTACAGTGCATTCATGAGTTTGTTTCATTTAGGGATGATTCCTTCCTTTAAAATGTATTCAAGTTAATTTCTAAATGCAATGTTTTTCATATTAAAAAGCCCCTAGGCTTTTCATTAGAGAAATGTCAGGACCAATTTTTTATTGAGTTTTGAAATTTCTGTCTCTGTCTTTTTTAGTCAAACCAATGAATTTGCCTCTCAGACTTGTGAGTGCTATCAGCTGATGTAAATGAAGAGATTTTCTCTATGTCTTGCTTTAGTGTTGAGTGGCAGATCTTGTACAACACGGCCTTGACCTGATGGGTTGGGCAATTATCATTCCATAGTTTCACCTTTCATGTTCCCAAATGGAATTCAGCAAATTTAGGGAAAAAAAAAATAAATCAAGGAAATGGTTGGTAGCAAACAAAAGGCAATACCAAGCACCAGTCCCCTCATGGAACAGTGACCTCTGCAAGAGTCTGGGTGGATGATGCTCTGGAGATGCTCTTTGTCAGGGCTGACTGGCTGAGACAAAATGTTATGTGTCACAGTCATCTAAAATGAAACAAAATAAATCCTTCTCTGCTGTTTAGTTGACTTCTGTTTTCCTTGTTCTCATCATTTGGTGACAAACTGCATGATGCCAGACATTTCTGTCAAAGTTCAGTGCTTTCAGTCGTGCACATAGATCAGTTTTGGCTTCCTAATCATCCTCTGACCTTTGTGGCTGCACAGAATAAACAAAGAAAGTTCAGGATTACATATATTTATAATATATATGTATAGATGATAACAGAACAATTGTATTAATCTGCTCTTTTGGATTTGCACAAGGCTGGTGTTTGAAATCCTGAGAACTATGCCCCTGGTGCTTTCAAAGCAGGATTTAAATTCTCCCTGTGATCAGCTTGGTATCATATGTTAAAAGAATCTGAATCCTTTCCCATTAAACTTAAGGGAAACTTTGCAAACTGGTTTAATGGGAGTTTTAAAGTTTAGATTAAAATATTTCATATTCCAAAAGTGCAGTCTCTGAAAAATTGTTCCTCGAATTGGAAAGGGAACAGGAGCTGGCTCCTACTTAATTTTCTGTATGTCTGTCCCCGTGTAACAGACATTATCCTTCTCACAAATATAAATTACTTCTTTTTCATCCTTTCCTCTTCACCCCTGTCACTGAATTCATTATTCATTTAACTGATACATCCACTAACTGAGCTGAGCCTTATTATGATTAGCTTAAAATGTGCTAATCAAAAAGCCTACAGTATAAATATTTAAATATCAGATTTTAGTAAACCTACCTTATCAAAAATAAAAGAAAATGAAACAACAGAGCACATGTATTATGTATACCATTATTATAGGGATGTATGAGGAAGCCTCTACAGAAAAACCTCAAAATTTTTAATTTTTTTTTTTTTTTTTTTTTTAAATAAGGGTCCTGTTGAGAAATGTTCTTGCTGTGAGTAGGTAGGCAGGCTGTACCTACGCAGGGATGGTGATGAGATGGAGCCTTGTCATTCTGACAGGCAGCATCGCTGTCCATCGATCCATCTGATCAGCTGGAACCAGCCCAGCAATGCTTCCACACTGAACTGTCAATTTCTTTAAAAATATATTTCACTGAATCTGCTCTTGGGTGACTCTCACCATAAGTTTGCAGAATTGCAGAATCATTTAGGATGGAAAAAACTTTTGAGATCACTGAGTCCAAGAGCCTTGTCAATGACACCAGAGCACCGAGTGCCACCTCCAGGGATGGGCACCCCAAACCTCCCTGGGCAGTTCCAATCCCTGAGCACCCTCTCCATGGGGAAATTCCTGCTGATGTCCACCCTGAGCCTCCCCTGGCCCAGCCTGAGGCTGTTCCCTCTCCTCCTGTCCCTGTTCCCTGGGAGCAGAGCCCCTCCCCAGCTGTCCCCTCCTGTCAGGGAGTTGTGGAGAATAAGAAGGTCCCCCCAGGTTTCCTCTTTGCCAGGCTAAACAACCCCAATTCCCTCAGCCACTCCTCATACAATCTACAACTGAACTGGGTCTGGTCCATTCCAGAAGGACCAGAGACAGTTTAAGACCCATGAGCCACTTCAGAGAGTCTGTGGGTCAGGGTGGAAGGGCTAAAACCTGCCAGGGAGCCAGGGAGAAGCTTCCACAGAAGGGAAAGAGAAACAACAGCATCCTAAAAAACCCTCCTAAAGATGCTGGTCTTCACCTGCTGATTGTGCTGGAAGGAAATGCTGCTCCCTCAGAACACTTTAAAAAGTACTGGGTAGGGGAGAAAAGTTTCTGATGAAAAGATGCAGCCCTCAGTGTGTTTGGTTGGTTGGTTTTGCCTCCAGAACTTCCCACAGTTCAATATTGAAATGCCCATTGATTAACAGTCCATGACCTACAGCTTTTGTTCACAGGGTGTTTTGCCAGCTCAGTTGTTGCTCAATTCCTTATGTTTTTCACATTATCAATAAACGTAAATCCCCTTAGTCTGTGGCTGAGAAGAGACTAATTCTGAACCTCTGTTTAGTCTCATCTTTTGCAGTTCCAAAAGGTCTTCATGCATTGCTATTTTTGAAAAGACAGAAAGGAGGAGGAAGATGATGCCCAAATGATTGAATCTTTCTCTCAACTCTAAAAGAGAAAATTCCTATAGGAGGAGGAGTTCTGTGTCCCTTGCTGTTGGTGAACAGATGGAAAACGTATCTAGCAGAGGTTTCATTTCCATCAGATTATTTCCTTAGAATCTGCCATTACTGTGCAGATTAATATTCTTTGATGCTGTGCATTTTTTATATGCGACATCAAAGGTTTCTGCATATCTGTTTGAAATCGTTGAAAGAATTAAAAGGAAACCAAAATCCACTCTGATTTTATTTTTCAGAAGTATTTCTACAATCAAGAGCTGTATTTTAAAAGCCACTAAGCAGCTGGTTCAACCCAGAACCACGATATGCAGTGTGTTAATATGCTTTGTTCCTTCCAATAATATTCTTATTGGTACAAATCCTTCCAGAGCACACAAGAGAGCACAGAACCCCACATCTCTACCAACCTGAAATAAAAATATGCACAGTATGAAAATATCAGCAATCAATAATTCCC
The DNA here is from genome assembly GCF_052056855.1 of Sturnus vulgaris. Lineage (NCBI taxonomy): Eukaryota > Metazoa > Chordata > Aves > Passeriformes > Sturnidae > Sturnus > Sturnus vulgaris. The sequence goes on along the minus strand of NC_142257.1, from coordinate 3,203,835 downwards.
AAACTGGCTTCCATCAGTGGCTGTCCAAACTTACCAGACTGCCTGAGGACAATTTCCTGCAGAAAACCCAGTCTGAACCAAGCAATTACATGAACGAGTGATGATAATGTGCTTTGAAAGTTAAGCCAGGGGTGATTAAATGTCTGTGGGTAATAAACAGAATTAAAAGTATTTAGGAAACAAAGCACGGCTCTGAACACAACCAGAGCACAGTGTATCATTAGTGGTTGTAAGCAAAAAAACCCATTCATTTGTGGGACAAGATAATGGTTGGATGTGAGAATCTGTTCTGTTTTCTCCACTCTCTAAAATGCCTGCCCATGAGCTGAGTGCTGCTATCAGCATTTAACATGCTCAATGGTACACTTATATATTTCATAAATCCAAGTTGCTTCAATGCCCTCAAAAGACTCTTTGGAAAATGCTTTTTGGAAAGGGATAGCTCAACAAGAAGAAAATGTGGCTCTTTGCAAAATGTGCAACATGGATCATGGTGATACTTGGGAGAAGATCCTGGGAGCTGGAACTGGAACATATCAGCTCACATTTTGATCCATTCACTTGCATCCTATTTCCAGACAATAAAGGATAATAATTCAAGATTTAAACTTTGATGGCTCCAATTGCTTAGCAACAGATTCACCAAACTCAAATTGTTTCAACTCTGAAATTCAAAGAACTTTTGGCATCTGGAAGACAAATGACACATTCATCTGCCTAATTTAATGATTTCTTTTGCCTTAATTGCAAGATAACAAAGAGGTAAAATCCACTACAAGCAGTCATGGTAGGCTGTAAAAAAAGTGAAGGGATTTGACCTTTAGTAAGCTATTAGAAAAAACATTTCTATTTTAAAATAAAAAGGTTTCAGGAAACAATCTTCAGAACTTGGTGTGCAGAGTATAAGGTTTGAATCAACAGGTCCTTATTGTTGTCAAACAGATTTCCTGATTGGTGTAAAAAAAATAATGAAAAATTCTATTTTGTGCCACTAGATAGAGTCAGTTGGAGCCTGGGGATTTTTGCTATAAATATTGATACACCCCCGCAATCACTTTTCTGACTCACTCGTTTTCTCTTTCCTGTTCTCCTCTTTGGCTCCAGTTTTCACGCTAACGTTTCACTTCTTACTCACCAAGTGTTGCAGTCACTGCTGCCTTCAGCACAGCGTTAAAAGCCTTCCTTCCTTCCAAACCCGTGGAGGGAAAGCACAGTCTGACAGATCACCTTTTATTTATCCTGCCTGCTTGGGAAGCCACCTGCCTTGGTGGCTTGTACTGAGGCAGCACCTGAGCTGCAAGGCTGGGGAGAAGCTCCACTCCCTCCTCATGTGGGGTTATGGTTGGCACTGGGTTTGTTGGGAGATTTCCCTGTGGGACACATATTGAGAAAGTAAGAAAATTACAGCCTGAAAAATATTCCAGGCTGGAGCTTCTCAGCTCTGTTCCCAGCCCATGAGCTGGTCCAGCTCAAGGCTAGGGAGAATTTCTCCCAAGGTGATAATTTGGTCAAAATAAAAAGGAATTAATAACAAGATAGAACACCTGTTGTGGTGTGTGCCCAGGCCCTGGCCATGGGGTGTCTTCTCTCTGAACCAATCACCTTTTCTCTGCTCTTGGAGTTGCAGTCATGCTACAAAACCAAGTGTGTTTCTGAAGAAACTTGGCTCTTTCTTCCTGTCATAAAAAACGACCATGTAGCTGTGCATCTTATTTCTGCCACACTTAAAGGGTTAAAACCCCTTCCCATGGCTACATTTCCCCTTCCCTCTTCTCCTCCTTGTACAAGTGCTGATGGAATGGCTGGATAGAAAGATTTCCACATGGCAGAGTTTGCCTTTTCTTCCCTCTCTGAAAAAATATGCTCTAAAAAGGCCCAAATTAAATCCCAAAGGAGCCACCAGAGCTTTCCCACAGGTGTTGGAACAGGACAAAGCACTGGAAAATGCATTTTTAAACGTGGGTTTTGTACTTGTGACCAAAGGCTGAGCCAGCTGAGGCATGGAAGGGTGTGACCAATTCTTTGGATAAAGGCAGGCATGGATCTCACAGGGTTCTGTGGCTCATCCCTGGTGACATTTGGAAATCTGCAAAACCAGTGGCCACTCACTTCTCTTTTCCAACTTTAAATTTACCCTGCAGGTCTCCAAGGTGCTTCAGCTAACATCACCATTTTGTGGGAGATGAGAATTACCAGCCTTGGCTTTCTGCCTTCCTTCGAGTCTGAGTCCAGGTTTGCTGAGATAAAATCTTTTCAATTTTGTGCTGAAGAACTGGGTTCTTCACTAGTTTTCAACCAGGATGGTGTCACCTTGCATCTCAAAATACTTTGTTTTTTTAATAATATTTTTTGATGGACATTCCTCAAGGAAACCCCAGATTCCCCTATCACCGATTTTTTCCCTTTCATTCATTAGCCAGGTAACTTCACTGGATTAAATAAACAGAATTCTCCAACAAGTAGCTATTGTGTTTCATTTCTGACTAATTTTGTTTTTCTAGTAGTTTTATTATTTTATTCCTTTCTATATTTTCAATCAACTTTTTTGTAAACTAATCCAAACTCTATTATAAAAATTCCTGTAATCAAGGTGCTGCCCCCCTTCAAAGGAAAGTTGCAGCTCTTGTGTACAGTTTTCAGTTTCAGCATTTTTACTGGCATGGTAATTAACTCTTTTTCAAGATCTTTCAGATCTCTTGCATGAATAATCTCTGGTCTAATGACCCCTGTCTGGTCTTTAACCAATTTATGTCAGTCACTGCCCCAGGCCTTTTCAGTTTATTACCTTGCTTCAATTGCTTTAGTAAACCATTTATCTCTGCTAGTGAAGTGACTCTTTAATTCTGTGTTCTATATTAGGAAGAAATTTGTCTCTATAAGACACTGGCACAGATTTCCCTGAAAAGATGTGAATTCCCCATCTCTGGAAGTGTCCAAGGCCTGGTTGGACAGGGCTTGGAGCAAGCTGGGATAATAGAAGGTGTCCCTGCACGTGACAGGAGGTGGAACATGATGATCTTTAAATTCCCTTCCAACCCAAACCATTCTATGATTCAATTTGTAATTAGAAAGAAAAGATGGCTTTGTTTTAAATTGAGGTGTTATTGCCTGTTCTTGGAATTTAAAAAGAGTTTAAAAATAAAGCAAGAGCCTCTCCAAAATGAGATGTTAAGATATTCAAACACAGCTGACAATCGAATCAACAGCTCACAGACTTGAAAGCAGGCAAGGTTTCCTTCCCAAAAATGCGGCTGTAGAATCACTGGAGGCTGTGCTGGGTCAGGTTGAGAGATTTTTTTCTAGTTTTACCATTTCCCCTTGATCCCTGGCTTTAAGTGAACTTATGACAAACTTGTTGCTCTGTGCTGAACACCACTCCTGCCCCACACTAATTGCAGTATATAATTAATTATCCTTCCTCCTAATATCCAATCTAAACCTGCTCTCTGTCAGTGTGAAGCTATTCCCTCTTGTCCTGTCCCTTCAGGCCCTTGTAAAGTGTCTCTCCATCATTCTTGTAGTTCCTTCAGGCACTGGAAAGTCACATTTAGGTCACCCCAAAGCTGCTCCAGGCTGAACAATCCCAATTCTCCCAACTTTTCCTCATAGGACAGGTGCTCCATGATCCCCCTTGTGCTATGAGCATCCAAAACCACAAGTGACAGAGTCTGGCCCAGTCTGACCAGTGGCTGCTCCTCCCCTTTTCCATGGCCATCTCTGCAGGGAGAGCAGGACATCCAAAATGTCATCCTAAAAGGGATGAGGAGGAAAGGGAGGAAACCAGAGGACATCTGGGCATGTGCCTGCCCTCCTCCTGCCTTTGCTTTCCCTGCTCCTGGGCTAGAAATAGAGATGCCAATCTCCAGAGCTGTCAATCCAACATCCTCCACCCTCATGAAGGTAACGTTTCAAAAGTGACACAGATTGAACATGTAAAATGCTCTTTAATTTTCATGTAAATTCCATCTCTGCTCTCCTGAGTCTGGAGGTGTCCAAAATTTGAGAAGCAGAAAATAGAAGACTTTGAAAGAAACACTGAGCTATTTGCCAGCTTCCCTGTATAAAAAGCATTTAAATGTGCAGTGTTCTGAGTCTTTAAATAACAAGAACTGGGCTTTATGTTCTCCTTTTTTTCATGCTCTGCTCGTGATTCGAGTGTCAATAAGTTGAGCTGTTTGTTGTCTGAGCACTTTTGCTTTCTGTTTTGCAGAGTGAGTGTTAGCCTTGTGTACTGGTTTGAAGGGAAAACCAATGAGAGACCCCAAGTCAGAAATACAATTTAATAGGAAAAAAAAAAGGAAAATAAAATACATGCAATAGTACAAAAGAAAAGGACTGACAGAGTCAGAATACAACCTGACACCCTGCTAGTTAGGGTGGTGGTAGCAGTCCAGATGAAGTGGTCTTGTTGAAGTAGTGATCCTGTAGAAAGATCTGGAAGCTCTTGTCCTCTGGAAACCAGTGGGTAAGGGCTGCTCTGATGTTCCAAATCTCAGATTTTTATCTAGGTAGGAAAGGCTTGGTTCCTCCCCCTGGGTTGGAGCATCTCCCAATGAGATGATGTAATTTTATCAGTCATGCACTGGGATTCCATGGCCCATTAACAGGAGAGATCTCCTGGAGGGAGGATAGGCTGTGGAAAAGATAAAAAAGATAACATGGTTTTTAACACTTGGCCCATTAACAGAAGATATCTCCCCTGGAGATAAGGATGGAAAAGATAAAGAGCACTGCCCCAGCTGGTTTTACAGATGGTGACAGAATACATACTTTTGGGCACATCTTTACATTGTAACCTAGGACACCTCGTACCAAGCAGCTCCACCATTCCCTGTGTTTGCTCACCAGTTAATTACTGGTCCTGGCCCTCAGCTCACTGGGTTGTGCCAGACTGGTTCCTGTGAAGGTGCTGAGGCCCTGCCACAGGGTGCCCAGGGATATTGTGGATTCTCCATCCCTGGAAGTGTCCAAGGCCAGGTTGGATGGGGCTTGGAGCAACCTGGGATAGTGGAAGGTGTCCCTGCCCATGGTGACTGAAATGATCTTTAAGATCCCTTCCAACCCAAACCATTCTGTGATTCTCTGCCACCCAGCTGAGGTTTGAGCTGGAAGTTTTGCTGAAATACTGTTTTAAAGTGCTTATTTCACTATTTTACAAGAACAGCACTGGGTACTGTAGGACAGGAAGATGAAAATCAGCTGATCCCCCTTTTCCATCCATGTCCATGTCACACTCTGATCCTGTAAAGTCCTCTGCCTGTCTCACCTCAGCTGACATTGCTGCAGCAAAACTGCTGTTCCTGGGAGGATGGCTTAGAGGAGATGCAAGAGATCTCAGCAGGGGTTAGCACTTGATTCACATACTTCTGGTTGAAAAGAAAAAATAGTTGCACCCGAGAGTGAAAAGATCAAGGCAGAGCCAGGCTGCGAGTGCCTGCAGGCAGAGCAGCAGAGATGTGCCAGACTTGTTAGAGGTCCCTCTCAGGTTTCCAAAAATGAAGATGAAAACCCATCCTTTTATCATCCCTGAAATATTTTTTTTTTTATCCTTAAGGATCCCCTGCTGTGCACACACACACTTTGCCTGGGTCCACTGGCAAACTGGGTTATGAAAACAGTATCCCAAATTATGCTTAATTTCTGCTCCTGGCTTGGAGAAATATTGAAATAAGATTAAGGCTGCTTCCAGTCAACTGAGGATCTGCTTCATTCTTGAATAATGGGAGGTGAAACCATTTACACGTGCTCAGAAGAATGAAACAAAGGCGTGGAGTGGACTAAGCCCTGTGTTTGATTATGGGATGCACCAGGGAACACAGAGATAAAGCAGAGCTGTGCAGGCTGATGTGTTTCCCCCCCCTGTTCTTCAACATTTGAATACAGAAAGAATTTCCTCTTAGTTTTTTCCTGGTTTTCCAGTGAGACACAGAGGATGTGGGAATTTTGATGTGACAGGGCAGCTTTGGGGCTGGTGAATCCATTCAGAAATTATTCCAGCCTTTCTCCAATGACAGCTGATGTGCAGCTTCTTTTCCACACCATGCTCAATCCTGGGGGCAAATTCCCTGAGGGGGGCCTTGAAATGAAAAGGTCTTGCAGTGAATTTTGTCTTTTTTTCTGGCTGCAAACTACAAGGGAGAAGATTATCTCCAATCTCTGAGATTTTTTTGGTTTTGCTTACATTAATTGAATGATTTCTGGAAGCAGGTTGGGTTTGTGACACCCTATAATGATCCTTAACTGACGTATGATATCAGGTGGTAAAACACTGCTTTTCTTACTGCACATTATACTCACAGAGTGTATTTTTCTCATTGAAATGGATTTATAAATATGCAGAAAAGCTTTCCTGGGGAATATCATACCATCCTAATTTTACTTTTGTTGAATGATGTCCAATCTCTGCTTAAAATTCCCTGTGCTGATGAGTATTCCAGCTGGCAAACTAGAGCAGTCAGAGTAAATTCATTTCAAAGTGCAAATTAATATTTGCCAAGATGCACTCACTCTCTTTGCAGCATTCAATCAGCTCTCCCTGAAGCATAATGGGTGGAGAGAGTGAAATGGATGAGATACCTATTGCAATTCACATTAATGTTACTAATGGGAGTTGTAAATGAGAGTTGGATCAGGCACTAGATAAATTCATATGTCTCTCTAGTACTTAATTAATCAGTCAGTTTATCAGTAATTATGAATACAGCACTTCTGATCTTCAGGAAAAGCTCATCCCCCTCCCAGAAGCCATGCACAGATCTGATTTTCATGGCTGAGAAGTGAACATTTATGAGTTGCTCACTATAATTCTGTTTTGTTTGTGGGGTTTTTTTTGTAATGTTTGGCATTTTTCTTTTGTTTTGTGGTTTTGTTTTTGTTTACCCAATTGAAAAGTTTATTGCTTTTTTCTGGTTTTACTAAATGAGCATTTCCATAGGAAGCACATATTCCCACTGTAGAATTTTACGTGAAAGCAGCCTTTTAATCACCTTTTGTCAGAACTGTTTAAAATATAATCCAACAATTTGCTGAATTTGTACATGCTGAGAGTCATGAATCACTAGAAATGTTTGTGTCCAGATGTTTTGAGATTGCATTAATTTATTATATCTAAGACTGATTTTTACACTGGTATTTCATCACATAGTTTAGTGGGAGATTTCAGAATTAGAGACAGATCCATTACAAAGTTTGTTTTGTCATTTGGGGGTAACAATCAACTTCCTTTGTTTTACTGGATGAAGAAGAGACAAAATTCCACAGTGCAACGAGCTTGCATCTTCCCACCTCTTCCATTTCATGTGCTTACTTAAGTTGGGGCTCATCTGTAGAAGGAATAACCCAAAACACTGATATTTTGAATTATCCTTGAAATTAAGAGGCAGAGGCACTGCAGGAACCTGCAGTACTGAGGGAGTGGGACCTGTGAAAAAGGAAACACCAGGAACACATTTGGGGTTCTGCCCAAATGCTGCTGAGGTGCTTCAGTCCCACTCTGGGGACTGAGTGAACTTAAAGTTTGGAGGACTCAAAACAAGATTTGTCTTGGAGGGATCTTGGACTTGGAGCAAAGTTTGTGTCCTGGTGCTTTGGCTTCTTGGACTGTGGTGACTGCATTGAGAGCCCTGAGGGAAGGAGGAATGAAGAAGTTGAGCAGCTTGGAATTGCTTCTTTTCCTGGGACAGAGGGTGGGAATGGAGCAAATGAGCTTCAATGCAAGAAGGAAAAAATAATCTGATGGTCTTTTCAGCTTTTAAGTCTGTGTCTTCTTCACCAAGACATCAAACCACAAAACCCCTGAATGTAGCAAGGACAGGATAATTCATTTTTAGGGTTTTGCTTCTGTGGTATGAGATTGTGGGGAGACTTTTAACAGTGGCTTCATCTTGGTTGATTTATTCTGCAGATCTGTGCTGGTCTTTGTTGTGGTGGGGTATAAATCAAGAGCAAGAAAGCCAGGAAGGAGTGGATTACAGTGTATTGGATTAAACTCAGAGCTTGTCATCAGTAACTCTCTCTTTTGTGGGTGATTAGTGGAGAATTAAATTACCCATGTGGATAATTTGAATAAACATTCTGGGAGCTGGCAAACTGACATTTTTGGTTTGGCATTATTTTTTCCTTTCATTTTGTTCTCTTTTCTAACTTTAGTATGCATTATTCACTCACAAAGATGGCTGTATTTTCAGCATAAAATATATATTTCCTAAAAAAGGAGAACGAATTCAAATATTTGTTTCATTTGAAAACTGGCATGTTAGCTGTTTTTTTCATAAACCTTCTGTAGAGTCAGCCCAGTTTCAAACTTTTCAAATATATTAAAAAGATTGAACTTAAGGAAGCTAGGAGGATATATATATGTGCATGTATATATATATATGTATATGTATATATATAAATTCAATTCCTCCCTCGATTTCCATCTGTATTGAGTTTAAAGTACATTTGCTTTAGGTAGCAGATTTTCACACAGCAGTGACCTACCTCACAGGCCATTCTCTGTCTATAAATATTGAAGTTCATATTGAGTTTATACTGAATACTGAATTTATACTGGAGAGTGTGAAGATTTCCCAAGGTGATAACTCCAAGCACTGATTTTCTGGGAATGTGGGGGCATTAAAATATTCTGCTGAAGCCATCCTAGTCAAGCTGGACAGTTAAATATGACAGTCAGAGTTTTCTTTCCTCTTTCTTTACATCCTTGGTGGCCTTTTGTGGTTATAGTGGCACACAAAAAATAAATCATCCCCCTCAGCCTGATGTTCATTCCTGCTGTGGTTACACCCCCTGGTCAGGAGGGTGATTTTAGGGTTTTAACCATCTTCCTGTGTATTTCTGTTCTTCTTTGAGCTGCTGGGGCAGAGAGGGTGCATCCCTACAAGGAAAGTCATGAACAGCTGAGATTGAGGCACAGTCCTGCTCTGGCTCCCTGCTGGACTGGACTCAGGGATTTTGGTGGGACTGGTGTCCAGATGACTCCCAGCATGGAGGAAAGGGAATCTTACCCACTCTGCTTGGTGCAGGGAGCCTGAGCACAGCACAGCTTGGGGTAGCAAATTCCCTCTGTGGCTGTTGAAAAGATTGGGCCAGGAGACCTGGTCCTTTGTTAGGCCTTTATTAAAGGCTAGCCTTGGGTGGGGAACCCAAAGGGCTGCACACACCGCTGGTGCTCCTGCTTGAAAACGCTAAAGAGAAGGAATGCAGCTTTGTATTGGGGCACAGCTGGGCCTTCCATCCTCATGGGGTCGATAGAAAAGTAAGCCACCCTCAGAGTCAATGGACGCCATGGTGGTCGGGTGCTATCGGGTCATGGAGACAGGACATAGCAGCCCTGGATGATAAATTCTTTCTCTTCACTATTTTCCTGACCTGAAAACACTATTCTCAATTCCAGACGTTATTTGGGCTCTTTGTTTTAGGGGTTTTAAACTCTGCAGAGCGTCCCATGAGCACTTGCGGTTGCATCTCGTTTAAATGGAAACAGGAAGTGGGCGTGGATACCAAGTACGGGAGCCGGGAAGGGACAAACAACAGGAGCGTTATGGCTGGGCGTTATGGATACAAGGTAGGTACGGGAAAGGGAAAGGACAGACAGCCAGGGACATTTACAGTTCACAAAAACATAAAGCATGAACAAACAAACAGTTCACATAAACAACAAGAACCTGGTAGAGACAAGCTTTCATCTGGGCATTTACTCCCCACAGCTGTGTGTCAGCACTCTCAGCTGATATTGGAAATGTTCAGTCGATATTTTCCCAATGGCAGCTGGAATTTCAGTGAGTTGCTGATGTAAACTCTGAGGGATGCAGCAGCTTCCTGACCCCACAGGACCTTTCAGCTTGTGAGCAGTTACCAACCATTTAATGACTGAGTAGTTTTGATGTTCTGCTAATGCTCCTTCCCTTGCTCCCTTGTAGTGGGTTCTTTTCCAGTCCCTTAATCTTATTCACTGCCTGCCTGAGCCAAGAGCTTTGCCATTTTAATGAGAAAGGAATGGCTCACTGGACTTGGGCATAAAGATATTTATTTGTATTTTACGTGCTGGCTGGAAGGAAATCCTTTAATTAAAGGCCTGAGAGGTCAGAGGAGATATAAGGGATGAACAAACCCGAGTCATTTATCAGTATATGTATGAATATGGATGGATTCAATGAACTGGTGAAAGCACTGCGAGTGTAATTTGTGCAGTGAAAATTTAAATAATGGAAAGGAAAATCCAGAGAGCTTTTCTGCCTAAATAATTGAAGTGAGAACAAGGCAGAGATCAATTTAAATCTGGCCACATATGGCCAGATTCCTCTGTGTTAAAAACACCTCCAGAATCACTGTTCACCCATCAGAGAGAGTTCGATCTCTGAGAATAACTATTTAAATACTTTTAGAATATTTTTAATATATATATATTAAATGCAATAAATAAATAAACCTCCAGAATCACTATTCACCCATCAGAGAGAGCTGGATCTCTGAGAATAACTGTTTCAATAGTTTTAGAATATTTTTAACATATATATTAAATACAATAAATAAGAGGAAGAGGAGGAAGTCATAGTTGCAGAAATATATGGTGGGTAGTGCAAGGTCCCTTTTACAAACTAATGATTTTGGATTTGGCTATTTTGGAACCACCAAACCTGAATGGGATTTCAGTAATGAGGGATTCAACATGTCACAGGATCCAGGGGTCTCTCTGACACTATGAAATGAAAAATTTGCAGCTGAAAAAAAGCATTTCAATAGAAGAAAGATAAGAAAGAACTGACTATTTTAGTTAAGGTAAATAAAAGGCTGTCTAATTTATAATGAGATTTTTTTTTGTTATTTTTAATGAATTTTATTTTTGTAATGGAAAATTCAGGTTACTTCAGCTCACCAGTTTCTGACACCAGGTGCCACTCAGTGCATCAAGGTAAGACACGGCTGATCACAGTGGAGAAGTTGCAATGTAGATAAGAAATTCCAGAAGAAGAACAGAGCTGCCCTGAAGCCTCCCTGCAATGAGAATTTGAGCCTTGGGACAGGAGCATGTGTTTGGAAACATCCTTGTGCTCAACTCAGAGATAAAGCAGTGGGAAATCCTGGCTGCAGGGAACCCCAATCTCCCATCAAGGAATAACATTGTGATAAGGAGAGAGGAAAACTCCCTTCTGGAGCCTAACCTGGGTATTTAACAGTGATTTATTAACCATCTTTTAAACTATTTAATTATTATATATATATTATTATTATTATATATATTATAGATAAAATAATTTTAACTATTAAATTATTTTATTTAGCTATTTAATTTTTATTTAATTAACCATCTTTTTAACAGTGCTGGTTTTGGTCATCTCTGCTTAAGGAAGGCTGTGCTTGGTGGTAACACTCCCAGAATTGCCCCCATGATTCAGATAATCCATATTAACCCCTTGTTTCTGTGATTTCTCATTCCCACACATTTATTTCCCTGCCATTTTGGCCCCAGACCTATTCTCATGTGGATATTTTCTTTCAGTACAACCAGCATGGTACTGAATTCTGGATCAACAGAAATTTGGCTCATCCTTTACCACTGCCTGAAAACTCTTCAGCTTCTTTATAATCTCTCCAAAAATACTGAGCTGGTCTTTGTGTTCTGTTTCTTGCCTTCAGGGAATGTGCTTTGTTGGCTGGGGCAGTGTGGGCTGCTCAAAGGAAAATAGAGTTGATTCATGAGTTGTATTCTGCTTTAGATAGATTTCATTGATGTAATAAGGTATGGTAAGATATTTTGGTTAGCAGATTTTGATTTTATGGTAGTTTTTACTATTGTATTAGCTATAGTAGATTTTATTATTGTATTAGAAATAATATTTTGCAGCCTCTTGCAAGAAAGAGCAGCAAGGTGCAAATATTCAAGGTATCTTCAAGTCTTGAGTTGTGTTTGTCCTCCCTTGCACGGGGCCCTGCAGCAGACTACAAACACTTCTCCTTTTTCCTTTTTTCTAAATAGAAAGGGGTGACTTGTGGAAGCCCATGGGACAGTTTAGTGTGAACACAGAGCTTTCCCAGGAGCTGGCCTGGGAGCAGAGGTTTTTCCAAGAACAAACAAAGGCACCTGCTACTGTTTACAGAGTGTGTATTTTGAGAACACTGCTGTTTATAACGAAAACATCTGTGCAAGAGGTGCTGCCTGCTCTGACCAATGGGCTGGATTCTGTTCTTGGAGTAGTGCTTGAGTATATTTAAGGAGAATTTTAGAATAAACTTTGTCTCCTTCCTGTCTTGAAGGATGGCCATGTTGCTGTGTGTTTTATTACTGCCGTTCCAAGGGTTAATCCCTAACTAAGAGCAACAGGGCAGCCCTTCCCTGGGGGCTCTGGAAGGCTCCATGTGCTTGGAGCATCCCCCTCTGCAGAGGCTGAGCCTGTTGGTCTTGGTGCTGAACTTTGCTTAATTTATTTGCATGGAATTCAAAGTACTTTACATAAAAAAAAAAAAAAGACTAAGTAGGGCAGGGTGGTGAGTTAAGAATAAGCTGTGACATGCTTCAAGCATCCCTTCATGTCCACTCGGATCTGGTTGCTGAGCTGCTGCAGTGACCACTGTCACAAACATTTCCCTGCATCAGGAGAAGAGTGAATGCAGCATCTTCCTGACTGCTGGGCTCCAGGACTGGGGCTGCAGAGGAAAATGCAAAGCTGCACTCTCCCAGCCATGGCACGTGATGAGAAATTATCTCTATTGGAAATCCAGCTTTGAAACCCCGTACCAAAATCATTGCTCCATTATTTAAGGGTGTGGGTGGAGCAGGCTGGTCACCAGCCACTGCTATTACTCTATTACTGATGCTCTAAAAGTTTTGGGAGGAGACAAGCTGGAGTTGTTCAGTTATTAATAGAGATGTTATGTTTTATTCATTCTGAATGAAAAAAACATAGTGTGTGATATAAGATTCCCTGAAGTTCAAGGGCGTGGAATCATTGGAGAGAAGTCGAGTGAGTGACATCAAAACCTCGATTCTGAGGGAATCTTTTTATACAAATCTTTCAGTGGTCTCCTCACAGCATCCAGTCAACGACGGCAGCTTCTCTCCAGGTCCTCTCTTCTTCATGGGGACTCTGGCAAATATTCCTGTACCCCATTTACTGTACAAATGATTTGAGCACAGCCCTGCACCTCAGCACCACAGAAACAGCACTGTGGGGTTGTGATTTCTGTCCTGCCTCCTGCCTGGAAGTACCAAAGGAAGCCAAAAAATACAGGGCTGAGTTTCTGGGCACACATTTTGCCTTTGGCTCTGAACTCTGCATAGGGTGCAGGAGGAAAAGAGTAGCACAGACTTTTCTATCCGAGCTGCAGAGCTGGACAGGTTGGGTTGTGTGAGTGTGGGGACAGAGTCTGGTGTGTTCATGAATCCCCCCTTGTCCACAGGCATGGATAACTCAGCTGCTGAGTAACTGTGCTGGTTTTACTGGGTGAAGCCTGCTCAGGACTGACAGCTTGGATGGAGCAGATTCCCACAGCCCTGGAACAAACTCAGCTCCTATTAATGCTCAGAGGCTGTGACAAGCGTAGAGCACTTGGGGGTTGACACCTGTTCAGTGCTGGTTAATCCTGAATTTGTCCCGTTTAAATACAATCATGCTGTCATTTCAAATGCGGCTGCTTTCTGTACAGACATGCACAGAAGTGAAAATCCTACCTTTTTTTAATTCCACTCCAGCTGCCTGGAGGAGATAAGTCCTATCAATATCTCAGTTCCATGCTTTCTGCCTACCAGAGGCAGGAATCCAATGCACAGATATCACTGAGCCATCCCCTGTTAATGAGTGGGTGGATATAAATATGACACCATGGACAGATGCATATTTTGTAATTCCCCTTTACAGATTTCATTAAGGTGAATTTGCAGGTTTCCTCTCCTGCCATTTTTGTAACACTCAGTGGTTTTGCTGTTCATTTGCATTTTCAGCCTAGCCAAAATTGTTCCCATTTCTCATTTATTTGTTCCCGAGGGTTAATCCAGTACACATATTTTTCCTAAATGCTAAAGGCAAACTCTATCTTGCAGGGAAATTAAATTGTGTCATCAGGTAAAATGCTGATACCAAAAATAACTCAAAAATAAATGGAAAGCAAAGAGATAATGTCTGTTGAACTTCCAAACTGTGTCTTAATACAAAGTTTTGCTATGGGATTATTCAAAATGAATAAACACATGGAGAAGGAAATGCCAAAACTAAAAAGTTACATGCTTTTAAATTGTTGGGGACACCAGAAATTAATGATAAACCCCAACCTTTTCCAAAAACCTGCTTCAGGTCCCTGATGGTTGTTAATGGAAGTTTGCTGGTGGGGTTTGGCTCCTGTTCTCCCAGCCATATGCAGACTCACGCAAGGAGACATTCAAACTGGTACCATCTGTGGCTGATAGTTTACAAGCCTTAATTAGTCAAAGTTTATCCTTACGCTGAACACAACCAGTGTGTTTAGCAGACAGTGGGCCCACACATGTCAGCAAGAAGATTTCCTCTGTCTCTGCCATCATCCGTGTCACAGGAGGGGAGCTCAAACTGCAAAGAGAGACTTTCCTCCGTGGCATTGCAAGGACAAGGTTAACACGGTCATTTTCATGAATCCCATGGGATAACTGCTCTGAAACTTGTTAGCAGAGAGTGGAACACTTGTGCTTGAAATTTGTAAGGCTTCAGCTAAAATGGGTTCTTGGTGTGATGTCTCAGTGGCATCTGTCATCCCCAGCACTGCCACACAGAAAGGCTCTAATGTCGAGAAAATCAGTTTTAACAACTTCAGCCTTCTTTGAATTGTGATCAAGAAACATCTTGGGCTGGGACTCCTATAATCTGATTTTAGGCAGGTTTGACAGCTAGTTTAGCAGGATTGTCAATGATTTTCCCCACCCTAAGAAGAGCCAGATGTCTCTGTCCTCTGACTCGTTTTGATTCAACCTCTCCTTTCAATCGTAGGTGAGGGGAATCCTTTGATGTAGAGGTACTTTACAGTATTTTTTATTGCTTCCACCCTCACTCTGTCAGGATTTAGCTTCGGGTGTCTGGAATTAAACACCAGCAGGAAAATCCTTTATGTCACAGATCCAGTTAATGCATTTTTCTTGCACTGGTTCCACCCAGCTCTGCTCCAGGAGCAGCACCAGAGTCAGGCAGGGGTTTGCTCCAAGCAGCTCTGTTGGGAAATGGAGATAGCAGAGAATTTATCTCTCAGGTTAATCCTTCTGAAAGCTGGGGGATCATAGCACTGATCCTCAACTGAGAGAGCATGAACTACCTCCCTCTCATGTCACTGACTGATAACTGGAGCAGAGCTGGCTCCTGTTTTGGAGGCAGATGCAAAACAATTCTTCCAGATGGAAGCCAGAGTGAAGCAGGCAAGATGCCATCTGGAAAGAGAGGGCCCTTGCTGTGCAGATGCACATTGCAAAAATGATAGAAATGTAAAATTGGAAAAAATGCCCCCATGTCTGTGGTGAATGGGAGAGTTCACTGAGTATCTTGCTGCTGGCTCCTACCTTTCCAAAGAGCTCACAGCAGCCTGGTAATAAAGCCTGGAGTAAGAATCTGTTTCCATCTTTCTGGATTTAGCTTAGTCTATTTGGGTTTGGTTTGGGGTTTTAATTTTTTTTTCCAGTCATTCTTTATTTTGTGGTGTGGGTTTAACCAGGTTTTGCACCCATCTGAATGGATGCAAAAAACTGAGAGGTTTGGGCTCTGGCATTCTCCAGCTCCACACACTCCACAGTATTTTGGACCAGGAACTAAAAGGACAGACTGGAGGATCTGCACAGTGGATGGAGGAAATTGCACTTTGGAGCTGAAGAATGTTCTTACAAAATGCTTTTCAGTTCCTTCAGAAGGACCTTATGGTATCAGAAGCAAAGAATGGACAGGGAGGAGGAAGTGGGAAAGTGAGAAAGCCAGGATGGGCTGGCTGGTGAATGTGGGAATCCCAAAAAGCATCTCCCTCTTTGAGTGCCCAAATAATCTTCCAGGCTGTTTGTGTGCTGGGATTCAGACCTGATCTGTGGCTCAGCAGAGCTCAGCCAGTGGCTCTGGCAGTGGCCTGTCCCAAGCTGGGAGGCTGCTCGGAGGCCACTGAGGCTCAGAGGCTGCCTGAGCTTTCCTGAGCTTTCCTCTCCAGGGTGTGATGGGAGCTCGTCTGCAATCACAGCCCCTGGTTTGCCTTGCCAGGCAGATGGGCTGTGAGTTATCTCGAAACAGCCTCATTTAGAGAGAATTAATTCGCAACAATCTGAGGACTCTGGATGTGAATTCATTACAGACTGAGAAGGACAGTTTTCAGAGGCAGCTCTTCAGTGCAATCCTGTCTGCAGATTCCTGACTACATTTCTGCTCAAGAGCCATCATATCTCAGCCAGGCTACATCTGCCATATCATTTTTCAAAAAAAACTTTTTGTCATGGGAACAAATGTGACAGAAATGTGTGAAAAGCAGAAATGACAACGAGCCATTCCAGATACTCTTCAAATACCCTAATGAATTCCAGACCACACATGGATGGAGCTGGATCTGCTTGGTTGTGTGGCACAGCCCATTCTGTCCTCATCTGAAATCAGGACCTGCTTGAGGACATTTTTCTTTCAGAGAGAACTGTGACAATGCAGAGCTGGCAGCACTTCTCATTCACCCTCTGGGCTCTAAAGCACAAAGCTTCAGGAGATTCAGGCTTTTATCTCCTCTGGGATAGAAAATTTAATGGTTCTCCCATTCTTGTCTCTGAAAATTAGGGCTACAAACACTGGGCTTCAGGAAAATTTTCTGCAGAACTTACTTGGCTTAAATGATATGAATCCATTGTACCAGCTCATCACCAGTAGTAAATATTGACCTGTTGGAATCTCAATGTAAATTAATGGAGATACACATATCTGCAGGGAGGAATTCTGGCTGTTTAGAAAATCCATTTGAACAAAACCCCTGGGAAAATTCAGTTTTTAATGGTTAGAGAAAACCACGCTGAAGGGTAGATGCACTGAGAGCAGCTCTGAAGAAGTTGTGAGAGGGATTGTGATGCATCAAAAATCAGAATGAGACTGCAGGGGGAAGAGATCTTGATGGATCTCCATGTGAAGAAATGGGGTAAATGCTGTTGTTTATTCCTGCCCACCAAAGGAGCTGCCCATGGTTTGCAGGCACAGCCCCTGCTGCTGTTTGAGACCGAGTGTCTGCACTGCTGCTGGATGAGGCAGAAAACCAGGAATGAGGAAATATCCTTGTGAGATGGTACTTTAATGGAGCAGGTAATTGGTGGTGGGGCTCACTTTGTTGGCAAAACAATGAGTTTTTGTTCAGATTAACCAACAACAACAACAACAAAAAATTCCTGGGAAAGATTGGAGTGAAGAGTTTGGAAGCAAAGATTCTCTCTTAATCCTGTTTATGGGCTGAGAGAAGCTGAGAGCAGTAATTCAAATTTTCAGCTTCTCTCCCAAGCAGTATTAATGAGGGTGAAATGTCAATTGACTGCACAGTGCTTTGAATCAGATTGTTAGTGCTGGACTGACACCTGACAACCTGGAAAAAATGAGCAGCTTTGCAAACCCATTCTTTATATACTGGCAAGGATGAATAAATCAATCAGGAGTAAGATGGAAACAACAATATAGAACTGAAAGCTGTCACAATACTGGCCAGATGTACATGAGTGATGAAAGAATAAACAAATCATTAAGTGAAACAGTTTCCTTCTGGTACCATTACTTATCTGAAGAACTGAAAAGTGTAGACAGTCATTTAATGATTTCAAATTTTTGGTGTCTATATTGCTCTGAATGTCCCATTGCAAAATATGAGCAATAGTGTAAGAAAGTGTAGGAAATGTCCTTAAACACCCCAGTGCTCTCTATCCATCAGGACCTGCTATTTAGGAAGAACACAGAAAATGGTCACATCCTCTGGCCCATTCCCCCTCTATCCCTGGCTCTCCCAATTGCTGTATTTAGGATGTCTCTGCCTGGTCCTCCAGCTACCCAGACAAACACTTGCTCTGCAGGAATTTATCTTATCCCTTTGTCATCCTGTGAATGCCATTAGTGCCCACAAGTGCCTGGGGCAGCCAGTTCCATTTGTCCATTGCTGTGCAGTTACTTTGATTTAGCTCTGCAGCTCTGTATTTACTTTTTTAATGCTCCTTCTCTCCAAAATGAAGACTTTTTTTCAGTCTCTTGGAAACAACTTCATCCCCTCAGTCATTTTAGCTGCCCTTTTTCACCTCTCTGCCTCCACTACTTCTTTCCTGAGGTGTGGAGACTGTGAACCCACACTTCTCAAAGACATGAGCACTATCAGCTTTTAGAGAGCTGCAGGATGCTGCTGCTGCACAAGGTCCTGATGATTCCTGAGAAGTGCCACCCATGACCCCAAAATCTCTTCCCACGGGTGCCAGTGCCTGGAATGAGTTCAATGTAGACATGGTTTGTATTCCTTTTGTATCCCCAAAAATTTATCTGCCTGGAAGCCCATCTGCCACTTCTGTGCCAACCTGCAGGGTGTCCCAAACCTGCATCATTTTGGTGCATTTGACATTTAAATCCAGGCTCTGCTGGAGCTGAACCTGCACAGATTTCCAAGGACCTGGCCATAAAATAACATGGATCCAGTGGTAAATTCCAGGAAACACCCAACCCTCTCTGCCTTCTGGAAAAGTTGGCACATGCTGTAGCTCCAGCTCCTAAGGGGACATGCCTAATTTTACACCTCTCAGAAATCTCAAGGCTGCACACACCTAAAGTGGATTTCTCAATACTTTCCTAAATAAAAAGCATTATCTGACAACCTGCTTAGGTTACTCAAACCCTTGCTTGTCTCTCTCACACACGGGTTTTGCTGAGTTGGAGGAAGATTCCTCCAAGAGCTGCAAGGGATCTTCACCTCAGCAGCACTGGGTATAGCCAGCAGCTGATTTTTAGTGCTAAAATGAGATTATTTTATTCACTTCATAAGGCAGCAGCTGGTTTTTAACCCATTCTGTGTTTTGAGAGGCATCAGAAATCAGCTGATGGGGTTTGTACATGGCTTCAGCTGCCATGTTTGTGAATGTCTACTTAAAACGGCATCTTGGGAGCCCTGGCTGTGAATTTAAAAGGTTAATTTAAGACTTTAAAACGGTAAAAGTCTTTAAATGTATGAATTGAAAAGACATTTTTTTGCCTGATTTCAAAAGAATTTTAAAATAATAAATATAGTATATAACATAAAATTTTATAGATTATATGATAGAATATAATTAATATGGCATAATATACAAATAATAAATAGAATGTAATAATTGAAAGATTATATTTACTATTTTTTAATTAACAGACTGACATAATTTATGGTCTACTTTCTATCCACCCATACTGTCACAACTTGCTTTTGCACAGGAAAACAAACAATTCAGAATAGAAAAATCCATATTCCTCCAGCAGTCAGCTCCACTTCACAAATCCCTCTAGTGACCCTGTGCAAATTACTTTGTGAAAGTCATTGATGGGGCTGTTTGGTTTGTTTGCTCTTTCTTAGCAAAGCAGCTGCATAACTTTCTATTGAGAGATCTTAAAAACGTTTGTCATATCATGTCAACTGCTTCAAGACATGAGCTGGTGCAGAGCCTAAAAATAGCTCCTTGGAGATGACTGGCCTGGCCTAAAGCCAGGCTGGGATCAAGGAGGAATAAATGTGACTTAAACTCACTTTTGCTCACTCGTGTCCTAAACTCGGACTAAGTTCTGGATGAGACCGACTCAAACGATGGGACTGTGTGTAAAACGAGCAAGAATGAGAAGAAAGGGGAATTTTTACCCCGGTTCTCTCCCTGTAGCACACTGGCCACACTTGAGGCACCGCAGAGTCTGTGAAATAAAACATTTGGCAGGCACTGGAGAAATCAGTGGAGGGATGTTTCCCCAAATGGAGCACAAGGGAAGGAGGTGGGGAGGGAGCTGCTTCCCAAACTGCAGCTCCACACGGGGTCTGTTCTGCAGCTGAACCCCTCTTTAAAGGGGTTTAAAACCCTCTTAAGGTTTAAACCCCTCTTTAAAGCACTTTGTGTTCCTGGGCTGATTGGACACGTGAGCCAGGGGGATGACTGGAATCACCACAGGGATAACAAACAGCTCAGCTCAGAGAAACTCAGCTGCTCAGAGAGACTCCCAGCGCCCCTTAAATAGATGCTTACTTAGCATTTGGGACTTGGAAGTCTCCATGAATAGGAATTCCAATGAAGGAAATGCCAAACCATCTCCTTGTGTGGCTGGCTTTGACATTTCCAGGCATAGCCCCTCTCCTGGGCCATCATTTTGCACCCACACTTGTCTGACAACTTGTTGAAGAAGTGCATCCAAACAGACAATGAAATGCCTGCATGATTTGTGCAGGAGGGAAGTAAACAAAATATCACTGAGGATAAAATCTTTTCAAATGCAGCTAAAAAAAGCAGTATCAGACACTTCCAAGTGCTGGGAAATTGCTTCTCTCGCTGCTGCTTGGCTCATTTCAGTTTGCTCTTTTGGGATGAGATTTTTCTTGATGAGGTTTGACTGGACTTTGATTTAAACCTCTGAAAGTTCCACCATCATTGTTGTTAAATGTTTGGTGCACTTCATGTTTGGAGAGTCAGCTCATCTCCATGGCACAGGGAGAGTGATTTACTCAGGAATCTGCTGAGAATAAAGAGCATCAGTAAATTAAAGGCCAGGGCCTGTGAAAGGGTAAAGTTCTGTCCTGTTTCATTCCTCAGTTCTCATAATTGATGATCACATTTATGTCTACTACAGCTAGAAATTGTCTAGCCTGGAAAATTCTCCATACTTTTCCATTTCAACTCGGAGTCTGATCTCCCCTCAAATAAATAATCAGAGTAAAGCTTTGTAATGCCTCTCCTTTTGCCTTTTCCTTTCGTGCCCATGTTGCCTCTCTCTTAACAACAAAATGCAAAAACGAAATGCAAAGGTTGCTTTGACCCATTCCACCCAGAGAGGACGTCAAGAAGCTCTGCACAAAATCTGTTCTGTGCTGTTCAAACAAGTGACACATTCATTAGAGCATGGGAGGAATATTGAAGATGATGTACAAACTGTAAACAGGTCACCTTCTTCAAGATAAAGTGGGTTACTTCAATGCAAGACATAATTAAATGCAATTTCTTTTTCACTCTCCCTTTTGTGGTTTAATTGATGCCTGTTTGGGAATGCCAGATTATTTTTTAGCAGTTTGGCTTTCCTACTTGTGGATATATTTGGTCTAAATTCGCCTTCTTTTGGCTCCCAGGAAGCTTATGATTTACAGACAGGGATTTTTTCCATGTGACATGGAGTGACATTGAAGTTTGAACAGAAACTCCTGTTTCAAAAGAAAAGATTAAAGAATGGAGAGCTCCCATTTGTGAAATGCAGCTCCTGATGAAGGTGCTGATTTCTCCATTGTGTGACAAACTGATAATACACAATGTGAAATTGTTTGAAATACGTTTCAAAGCTTTTTTTTTTTTCCCCCAGAAAATTCCACCCCTATAGAATAGTCCCATCAACCTAACACTGGGCCAAGGCAAGTGAAATAATTTAAGAGGTGGGAATCTCCAAAACACTCTTCTGGTGAAAATGTAATTGCTTTGTTTTGAAAGTGCCTAATGATCCAAAAAATGGGTTGATAGCTTTCAAAGCTTTCAGATCTGGAGATGCTGACAGAGCAAATTTAAGAGTGGAAGAAACTTTGTTTTTAGTGTCTCCTTTTCCAGATTTTCTCCTGACAACCATTATTCATTAGCCAAGCCCAGAGAAAGGGGTAATGCTCTAGAGAGGTTTCAGCACAGACAGCACAGAAAAGCAGAGGACAGGGCTGAGAAATAGATGAATCTTGCAATTAATAAGCAGATAAAAGCAGATAAAAGCTTGCAGGAGTGCTGTGAACTGAGGAAAGCACCCGTCTGTCCTTCCTGCCCTCCATCCTCCTGCTTTGCCTGTGCAGGGGGAGCAGGACAGGAGCAATGCTGGTGCTCCTGGTCTTTTCCATGGAGAAATCAGCAATTTCCAGCCGTGGGATCGATACATCCTCTCGGTGTCTGCTGGCTCCAGGCTGGAAAGGATCCATCTGTTTGGTGTGCACACACTGAGCCTGGGATCTTGGCATCTTCTGGGCTGTGAAGGAGGCTCAGCTTTGCTCTGGGGGATGCATGGAATGAGGCACGAGGCTGATTCCCATCCTGGAAACTGCTCAAAACAGCTCCAGGGGAGATGTGCAAAACAAATTCGTATTAAAAACAGGCCTGGTACTGCACAGAAATTAAAGAGAGAAAGTTGAGGAGCTGCCTAGGGAGGAAAAAACCCCAATATTCTGTGATATTCCCAGTGCATGGAGGTTCTGAGGAGAAGCTTGTTGAGAGGATGCTGAGTGAGAGAGCACGTTCTGTGCTGGGGAGGAAGGGAGAGGCAGCTCCAGAACATGGTGGGTGGGAAAGCTGATCCCAGCAGAGCCAGGACAGGAAAATTCATCTCCAGAGACGGTCACAGCAGCACTGCCAAGCCTTAACTTCACACCAAGTGTCTTGTTTTTGCCTGTATATGTAAATAACAACAGCAATTTCAATCAAGAAAACAAGGTTCTCTCTTCAGAGGAAAGAAATTGCAGATCTGGGGGTGGAAGTGTCATCTGCACGGATTTGAGGCTTCAGATTCAGTGACAGGAGATTCCTGACTCCCTGCAAGCCATACAGGCACTCAGCCTGTGTGCATTAGGCTCTGGATTTGTTTTCCTGTAGGATTGCTCCAGTGAATCCTGGCATAAACACCAGAAGCTGCACACTGAGGTGCTGTGCACGAGGGAAACATGGGCTGGGGGTGGTTCAGTTCACTAAAACCGGTATTAAATTAATGCCAAAGTGAAAATGAACCTGCACTGATGAATTCTCATATAATAGAATTTCTCTTCAAGAAGGTTCTAATGCTAAAAGCTTTAAGGGTAAAATGATGGGGAGGAGAGGTCTCAAAACAAGATGTTAGCCTGAGCACAGAGCAAACCTCTCGGGTGGGCACAGGGGATTTCAGGTCTTTTGTTCTTGCTTGGAATAGTTCTCTGTGAAAGACTTTTCCTGGAGGTGTCACACACACTCCTTAACCCAGTGCTGTGCACAAGCAAATACATTCTGACTTAGAGAAGCTTAAAAAGCATTCCCAGGAGGTTGGAACTGCCTGTGCCCGAGTTCAGTTAGGAAAACAAACCTTTATATATCCCTATGTACTCACACCCTTACGTGTGTAAAATGTAACTAAAAGAAATCTGTGATGTATAGACATCAAATGCAAGTTTGTTACTTCCGTGTGCATTTTAAAAAAATAGGAGAACAAATTTTGAATATGGTTTCTGAAGTTTTTGAATATGTTTTCTAAAATTTCATTGCCATTTAGAAGTGGGCATTAAGAAATGACCTGAAATTCAAGGGTCTTCCAAGAAGAAATCCGGAGACCCTGGTGTGTGCAATGCAGGCAATGTGCACTTCCCCGTGCCACTTAAACTTCATAGCTTGATGTTTTTATGGTCCACTTTAGTTAAAAAGCTTTCATTTTTAATGCTGGCAGTCTTCAAGTAACAGCACTGAAATTGGTTTGCCTAATTAGGGTGATCATGCAGTTGTAATGATTTAATTTCAGAGTTTGAGGGGTATTATAGCTGAGCAAGGCAGGTCTGGAGAGCAGCTTTCTCTGCAGCCTGCTATTAAATACCTGCAGGTGTGCTGGATTCAGGGAACATCCCTGGCATTAACACAGACACATAAAAGGAAGATTGTGTTTCCAAAGATCTGAAGCAGCCTTGAAGGTCAGATGAAAAATTGAATAAACAGACACGCTTTTAAAAATTATCTTCTGATCTTCTTCAAATACTGGGCTTTTCTCTTCAGAATCTTTACTTAATCTTTTAAATTAACCTCACAGTAATAAAGATGATAGTGTAAAGAAATGCTAAAATACAAGGTGAAAGACACTGGCTGTTTAATTAACCAAGATGTATGCTTACTTTGCTAAAGGTTACAGTCGGTCTGGTGAGCACCAGTACACGAAGGACTCAAGAAATTGAATTTTTGTGCTGTGAATTAACAGAAATGTGAGTTCTGTATTGGGCCCGTTCAGGGATTTGATAAGCCATGAAAGCTGAGTGTGCCTGGATGCCAAATGCTGCTTGCATGTGCAAATTTGGATCAAGATTTATGAAAACAGGTGCCACAACTTATATTTCCAGCAGCTAAATAATCTACTCATTTTCTAAGGAATGTTTATGAATTTAGCAGTGACCCTCAGTTTTATCTCCAGAGGAAGCTGTAATGGGAGCAGTTAAGTTGTTCAAACAGGGCCAATATTCTTTATAAATTCACTGGATTGAACTGTGTCTGTATCACCTCATATTTTACTAAAGCTGAGGAACACAGAGATTGCACTGACTGTAATGGAGCTTCCCTTTTCAAATATATCCTTGAAAACAAGCACTGGCTGGAGGAAATTGTTTCTTGGAGGTCATAAGGTTGTGAGGCTTAAAAGCCAATAAAATGCACTGAAAAGCCCACTTTAAAGAAAAATTGTTTTTCACTCTGGATTCTTATCTTCCACTGCACTTAAGAAATTTTTAACGTGGTTCACACAGGTCAATCTCTAGTGAGCATTAAAGTTATTTTTTAAGTGAAAATAAAAACCCCACTAAGAATGAGTCAGCAGGACTGCACTCTGCACTTGCATTAGCAGCAATTTTTATTTTTGGGAAATGCTTGAATTTTTTTCCTCCTGTTTTGGACACCCAAACTTGCAGAGCTGGGCCATACTTTTTCTTATTGCCACGGGTAATAAAGTTTGGATAATTCTCCTGGTTTCTGAGGGAAACTTCCTTATTACTGGGCAGCTGTCACTGAAGGATGTTTTATGTTCAATTTGTAGGATTATGCAATTGTCCTGGTTCTGACACAACTGCAACATCATCCCAGTGACTGTAAACACAAAACTGCAGGAAACTCTGGGGAGGGAAATCACTTCTTCAGGCACAATCACTTCTACTCTCTGTCCTTCCTGAAAACACTGTTTCCTCCTGAAAACATATATCAGGAGTAAGATAAAATCCTTCAGTCAACACAACTAATATCCATTTGGAAAGGGAATAGTATTTGCCGTGTTTTATAATTCCCAGCTGAGATAAGAAAAAGATAGCAAGCTGCAGGAATATATCCTGTATTACATAAAAGAACCACGAGATTAAAGCTGACTGTGATCTTGTTTGCTCAAGATTTAAATTGATGTTTCTCATAGATATCAGAGGCCTTAGCTTGCATTTACAATGGCAGAGGGGAATATTTGGCCATAAAAGCTGAAGTCTGATGTGTTGAAGAGAAAAACTAAAAGCCCTTCAATATTTCTGCAACAGGATGTTGTTTCCATTTGATCTTGACAAGTTATTTATTCACTTGGTGCCTCAATTTCCCAGCAGTAAACTGGAAATAAAACTTCTGTGAGTGCCACAGTGCTACGACTTCTTGTGGAAGGATTTGAGGGTCTGAATGAACTGAAAAGAGGTTTTTTATTGACATTCTCTGCATGCAACATCAAGATATCAGCGTTTCTCTTCCCCTGTGCTAGTTTAGGGAGAAATATTTGTCCATCTTTTCCCACTTAAGCACATTTATAGCTCTCTGAAGGGCCCCACTGTCTCCAGTGACCAACTGAAATTACATGGAGCTGCACATTGGCATTTCCAGAACAACTAGTGAAAATCAATTGTTGAATTTAACTACAACACTGTCAGCAAACAGACCTTCTGATCCAATTTCAAGGTCAGTGCACACCAAGCTTAATTAAAATGGTGTGGTGTGTTACCCACTGTTATTGAATGATTTGGAATATTCAAGAGGGCTCTGGGGGCTCTGGGATTCACTGGAGCGATAGAAAAAAAAAAAATGGGAAGAAGACTAAGAGGACCTAGAGAGCTCTTATTTCTGCTTCCATTTCTCTGATTTATAAGTTGCTAGGAATAATTAACCCAGAGACTCTCTTGATTAGGTTGAACTGGCTAAAATCAGCACTGCCACTGGAAGAAGGATCCCCCTTTTCCCCTCCAAGGCATTTCCTCCTGCAAGTGTGAGACTCTGCTGGACTTTGGGAAGCCTGGCCTAAGTGAAACCCAAATGAGAAATATAAAACCCTGCAGTTTAACTTCCTGTTAAGTGTGTAATTGCTTGAATTTTCTTCAAAATACCCAGATTGATTTTCATCTCTGCCCAATTTTAAACCCTGTAGCATGTTAAATTTAGTAAAAGCTGCTTGTTTTCATGTGTAGAAGAGAGATCAATATCTGCAACCACTGTGTAATTTAATTATAGGAGAACACGGATTTTTTTTTTTCAGTTACTCTACAAAATGAAGCACATAAAACAGAAAGTACCAGGAAGGTATAAATTAAGGTGAAAGACACAGTGGGAGTCAGTTCTCTGCTCCCACCTCTTGTTACACCCACTGAATGCAAAACTAAAGGAGTCTCCCTCCTTTCCCTTTCCCTCCTCAGACCTGGCTTGGCCTTTTATCAGACTCACTTTTATTGGATGGGATATGACATCATTTAAGTAATTTTTTGGCCCAGTGGGACTCACTTTTCCCATCCACTGGCTCTGTTTGTGAGGGCAGAATTCCACCCACGGCCTTGACTTTCCCCCCTTCCAGCACGTCAAAAACATTCAGAGGGCAGCATTATTCCTTTTCCTAATTAATAAGAATATGAGCAACGCTTCTGCTGTGAAATATTCATTGAGAATTTGCTAATAAATATTCATCAGTGTTAACAAATAATTTTTTCCTTTGCGTACACCAGTGACACTTAAGAAAATGAGAATACACACACACAGAGCTGTGCTGTATTACAAACCACTGCTATTATGACATGCTGCAAATCTAATTTATTTCAGGAGCCTTGAACACAGATCATGGCAGTAAAATGTCTCCTTTATACACATCAGTGGTTGTTTGTGGCACAACAGCACTTCCATGTTTTAATAATGTAACTACTCGCTTGAACTGTGCTTATTTCCTCAGTGATGGATCACACATTTAGAGCAGCAGATGAAATGCTTGCAGTGACATTTTAGTGCTGGAAATCAGAGCATTTATACCTGGTGTAAACTCAAAATTGTCTCTATTTTCTACAGCATCTTAATGCTTGAGAAGACTTTCACTGGGGAAAAATATTATTTTTCGCTGGGGAAAAAAAAGAAGGTTTATTTAAAATGGCAACTGCAAGAGATGCTCACTGAAACTATGAATAGTTCAGATTATTTCCCTTGCTCTCTTACCTAAAATAGAGCCAACTGGATGATGACAGTTCATTCTGAGGCTCTCACACAGCTGATTTCTGGGCTGTTCACCAAGCCCAGCCCCAGTTTGCTGCCCTGAATTCAGAGGATTCACTCGACTGCTCAGTTTGGCAGCCTCTCCTGGGGTCACACTGGGACATTCTCCTCTTTCTATCTTTGCACCTCTTCAAACAGTTCCTAACATTTCCTTTCCTATGGGAAGGGCTGAGACAACTGGAATTGTTCAGCCTGGAGAGGAGAAGGTTTTGGGGTCACTTGATTTTGGTCTTCCAGTGCTTGAAGGATGGGAAAGACTTTTTACAAGGGCTTGAAGTGGCAGGACAAGGGGGAATGACTTCAACTGACAGAGATGGGTTCAGATTGGATATTAGGGAGAAATTCTTCCCTGTGAGGCTCTGGCACAGGGTGCCCAGGGAAGCTAAAGTGCTTATTTTGCTGCAGAAGTCAAAATGACTGCATTTAAAATAGAGCAGAGAAATTTGGCCTGATGAGAGGTTGTGTGTGCTGCTCCTCATCTCCTGGGGCCAAATCTAGGATTTTATTTATTTTATTTATAACAAAATGAGATGACAACTGCTGTAGAGAAGGTCCAGGACAAAGAACCTGCAGCCCCCAGTCATGGGGAGGTTTTTCACCATCTTGGAGATGCTCAGGAGGTTTGGTAGGGATGAGAGAGCTCCTTTGGGGGAGTGGGGCTGGAGCTGTTCAGGGAAGCATTAAACCAAAGTGACAAATGAGGCAGAGAGGGGAAGGTGTGCTCAAGTGAAGACAGAATCACTCACCAGCACATTTGAAAGGGAATATCTTCACAGGAGAGTAATGAATCTTATTTAGGATTTTCACAGAGAGCTCGTAGGAGGGCTGTGAGCAGAGCAAAAGGGAAGGAGCAGTTCAGGAAAAAAAAAAAAAAAGCAGTTCAGAGTGACTTTGTGCAATGGCTGGTTTTATGTTGGCCATCCAGCTCTCTCAGGGAAGGAATATCTGGATTTTAACCCCATCTTCCCATAGCTCCTGTTAAGGGATCACAGGAGCAGTCCTGATGACATCCATGTGTAAGTAAGCAATCCCAAACATGAAAGCTTTGCTCTGGGGTTTATTACCTCAGCAGATTAATTTGATGTGTCTGACAAATGAACCAAATTTCCCACACCTTTGGCTTGCTGACATTCACTGGAGGATCATTCCTGAGCTCCAGGGAGATGCCACCTGTGTTGTCACCATGGCTGTGGGCACTGCCCACCAGACCCATGGCTGAAAATCAGCACAGCAAAGGATTTGCCACTTGGAGAGTCTGAAATTGTCACCTGCAGGGTATTTCTCAGAAAACCAGCCACAAAAGGCTGGTGGAATCACCACCAAGTGAATTGCTGCAGAGGGGAGCCACATCCACATTTATAGCTGAGACCTTTGGACTGATTGATCTGCTGGCTAAGCATGGCCAAAATAGATCAATAACCCAAATTCAGAGTAGCATCATGAAGACTGGAATTCACCACAGTGTTCTGTGGGATGGGCCATGCTCTGTGCAACATGTATGTGAGTTCTAGGGGAGGAAAGAGCCAAAGTTTATCTTGTGTTGATGGGAGGGAATAATCACATTACAGGGGGAAGAGGAAAAGAAGAGAAGGGGAAGCAGTTAAAAATTTCAGCCTGATTTGTATCCTGTTCAGTGTTCTTGTCTTTGCTGGGCTTTGAGCTTCAGGATGGACAGTATTTCTCAGCTAACACCCCACACCAAACTGCACCTGGCAGAGAGCATAAATAAATCAGAAAGATCTTTGAGGTCATCACCACAGCCCTTGAATAAACAGCTCAGAAAACTTCAGGCTCTGGCACTGTGTTTTCTTCACATCAGTGGCTGGAGGTTGCAGAGGATTTTGTGTGTCTGGGTGGAGCCTTCCCTGCCCAGATCTGGAGGCAGAAGATGCTGAAGGCAAGAGGGTGGCTCTGGAGTTAATCCCAGAGTTCTGGACATGCCATCCCTTCTCCTGCAGCCCCAGGACAGCAGGGGTTTGTTCTTCTGGTGGAAAACACAGGCACAGCCTGGTGGTTACCAGGGCAGGAGCAGGAGGCAGCTACAGACCTGTTGCTCAAAGCTGAGGAGGGCTCTGTACAAGAATTTGGGCAAAAATGCCACAGAGCTGATGATGATGGGGAGAGGTGACTTTTCCCAGATTTCTGTGCAGATGTTGTGGTGAGCCCCACACTGTGATTCCTGCTCTGCAGGCTGGCAGCCCTGTGCAAGTGTTCAGGGACTAAAGAAAACAAGGCAGATACCATCAAAGAGAGGAACCTCAGTTTACAGAGAGCTGTTGAGTCAATAAACCCTTCCCCTCACCCCCCTGCTTCCCATGCACTCAGCCAGCACCAGCTGTGGCCCAATTAAACTCCACTGCTTACAGAAATGGATCTGTTGCAGACAGGCACACAATGGATTATGATTGTAATCACTTAAGAGGTCACAGCAGCTCAGTGCTTGTGTTTTCTGATTTCTGGGTGAGACACAGGACCGAAGTTCTGACCCACTTTGGGTGGCTCCAGACCCTCCAGCCCCTTGCTGTTTGTTAGGATGGTGAAATACCATTTGTGTCAGCAGGCACAAGCTGAACCCTTCTCAAAGGGAGCTGCTGCCATCAGGCCAAAGTGTGAACTCCAGTGAGATGGAAATACCTCGGGGCAGACGGGAGAGGAACCTGCAAACCCCAAAATCCTGCAGGGTGAAACACTCCCAGTGGCTTTCCTTGTGCAGCTTCCATCAGTGTCCCCTGGTGAGCTGGGATGTGGCTCCTGCTGCTCTGTTGGACCAGCACAAAGTGACACATTTGTGTCCTCCTGCTGCTCCCCAAAATGCCTCAAGGACCTCAGCTCTACACCTGGAGGAATAAATTATTTTTACAGTGGTATTTAACATGTTTGTCCTTGAGACATGGAATTGTTTTCTGTCACAACTCGCCCAGTCCTATCAGCTAAGGAAGTTCTTGCAGACACTGAGTGCAGCAATTTTTCTTCTTTTGAGTTCTTTTCTGAGGATCTTTCTTCACTGGGCTTCCCTGGAGGCATTAGGCTGTAATCTATAATGCCATCTGCTCTGCTGGGCTGTGGCCAGGTCACTTTATTAAATCAGCAGGGAATAATTGATGGCATTGTTTTCACTGAGGGACAGAGGCAAAGGTGCAGAACAGCACAAGCATTTCAGCTCTCAGGTATCTCAGCAACAAAAGGGGGGAAAATTGGGGTTCCTCTTCTCCTGGGGTACTTTTGGTTTCAGATATTATTGTGATCTACAAAACCCCTGCTGCACGAGCAGCACCGTGGCAGGGACAGTTTTTGGAAGTGAGAAGACCAGCAGCACTTTCAGGGTGTGGGGCTGAGGTGAGGAGCACAGTGTGAAAATCAGGAGATATTTATGCAGTGTAAGGACCAGACAAAGCCTCTGTTTGAGTAAAAACTTATTCCCATCTGCTCCGTGCCTGGCCCTTTCAGATAAACTCAACTTGTGGCTGCTGCTGCTTTGTTTGGAAATAAAATCTGAGGTGATTGATAGAGAAGGACAGTTTTTGTTAGACTGATGTGCTGGGAGCTGCTTAGCTCAGCTGTCTGAAAAGCTGCAAGAAAATCTCTGCACCGTGGGACAATCCCAGCTCTTGCTTTACATACACATAAAGGGGAAAAAATAGAAATATTTTCTTGTACTTGGAGCAGCAGCCAACACCTTCACTTTAAAAAAAAAACCCTGAAAGAGTTGAAAATTGCTTCCAAAGTCTTGTCAAGGTTTAATTAAATTTTTTGTTGTTTTCCATTCTCTGCTCTGTATTTTGCTCATTTTCACATTAGACAAGGGGTTATTTTTATTCTTTTGATTAAATTAATCTCAATCAATTTTTGCTAGAGCTCTGGGCATGACGAGGCTGGAATATGTAATTGTGCTTGTTACTGGTGTGAATATTGAGCATTACACAGAAAATGAGCAGTGTTAGAAGAAATAATACATGATAAAAGATAATCCAGCAAATTAAAACACCACAACCACAATAATATAATTATTATTAACAGTAATAATAGCACTAACAACAACAACAGCAAATGAAATGCCTGCAGGCTGTCACATTTATTGTGTCTCAGAACAAAGCTGGAAAAGCACAAAAGTTAATTTTGCCAAATAAAAGTTAATATTTATCTGCATCATTGAGCAAAACACACTGAACTACCTGGAGTCTGTTTAAGGAAAGTCCAAGTGAATCTCTCTGAATGTCCAGACTAAAATGAGCAATCAGATGGAAAAATCCAACCATGAAAACACCCAGGCTGGTGTTTACAGCCAATTAACCCTTTCTAAGCACTCTGGTGACTGCAAAATAAATTTTACAAGACGTTGTAAGAATCCCCAGGGTTACAAGCAGCTTTACAACATCCAGACAGCAATAAAACACCTTCCAACCTTTTATGAGAGACCCAGGTCATGAATGCACATTACCCAGGTCATGAATGCACTGAAAGTAGTCACCCACGAAAATATACAGGTTATTCCAGGCAATTTCAATCCTGCAGGAGCAGATTTTGTCCTTTGAGATTAAAAAAGCTCCAAATAATACCAACAAAAAGTGAAATGTTGTGCTGGAGAATCTCCCTTGATATGAGCTGACATGATTTTACTGGAATGACAGTCTCATGGAACCTGGTTTTGCAATTTTTCCTGATTTCCTTTGGAGCATTTCAGCTTGGGAAACTCAGGAAAACTGTCATCTTTTGGGAAACTCCAGACTTACATCTTCAAGTGGATCAGAAATGACCTAAAAGGATCATTTGTCATCTTTTTTTTTCTTTTTTCGTAGTTGCTTCTGGGTAGGAAGTCGCAAGGACTCTGAATGATAAAAATTTTCTATTTCTTTCGTTTTTTTAAATTTTTAAATGAGCTGGTTGGAATATTTTTGGTTTATGATGGTGTAGTCTTGTGTTATAACACATCCAGAGCCTCAGGACATGAGGACCTTGAGAATTAAAGGTGAGGAGAGGTGCATCCAACAGCTGGTTTTGTTCTGCATGCACTGGAGACCTTGTGTAAACAACATATCTTACTATAAATTTACCCCAAATAATGTCAGAATTGTTTGATTAGTTACCATTTTTTCAAATATGCACCGTAATTTTGTTAAAAGCTGACAAAATCAGCTTGGATAAATGTGTTGATAACATTATGCTGCAATCTGATCACTTACTGTCATTAAATTGGGAAATTCTTCAGATTGAACAGATTCTACAGTCAGCCTGAAAACTGAAACTTCCAACCCAACCCATCCTGGGATCCTATGATTCTATAAAAAGGAGAAAGGGGGGAAAGAACTCTTCTTCTGGTGAAATGGAACACAATATAATGTAGCCATTACCGATAAGAATATAATTATTTTTCTAAGTATATGTTTATGATGGAATCCGAGGTACCAGGGCTGCAGCAAGAGTTGCATTTCAATCTCTTTTAAAGCCAATTAAAGTCACAGAGATGCATCCATCAGTTATTATACGGAGGGAATGTGGTGACAGGAGACATCCTAAGGAAAGGAGGAGCCCAGGGATGGGAGGATTAGCACAGATAATGACACTCATTTGTCTGCACGAGGGACATTCGCTGAGTTGTAAGATTTTTAAAATTGAATTGAACTTTGGATGATCTCCATGTCTCAGGTCTCTGAATAATCCTTATCTCCAGGTGCTGTTCTCAGAGGTGGAGGAGCAGCTCCCCAGGGTCACTTATCCTGTGGAAGATGCCCTGCACAGCAATCCTCTGTCACTAATTTGGCAGCATTTTCCCAAAGCTATCTGATTGCCAGTTCTTGATAATACCAAATTATTTCCCACTCTTTTCCTCTATAAATTTTAACTCTCATCACTTAGGATTAGAACAGTGATAGATCAGTCTTGTCACACAAAGAGATTTCTGCCCAGTTCCTTGAACTGGAAATTCACATTTCTAAAGCCATCATCGAGTTAGCAAAGGTTTTGAGATTGAAAGAGTCAAGAGTAACAAAGCCTGAAAATGAGAAATGTTATCAGTGAGAATGAAAACTGCTGTGATAGGGTGGAGCAATTATCTGGGTAAAATGCAGAGTAAAATCATTACCCTCACAAAGAATGGTTGCTGCAGATTAAAGCCACTGACTCATTACACTGAGAGGCTTCTCGTGGCCTTCTCCTGAAAGGTTGCAGCCTTGCAAAAGCCTCTGGAGAGAACGTGTGAAGAAATTCAAAGGTCAAATCCTTCCAGGAACAGTCGTAGGGAAGGTGTTTAACCAAGCACAGTCAGGGATGCTTTTGTCTGTTTGTTGGACAGAAGAGTTCAGCTCGTAAAAGACATTTCCTGTGTATTTTATGAGCAACATTAAAAAAACAAAGCACTTGTAGTTCTCATGTACTTTTACTGTAAGCTGGAATTTCAGTAAGAATGTCTCTGGCTCAGAAGCTGCTTTTTAATTTGCATAGCACTAAGAACACTGGCAAAATGTGTGCTGGTGCAGAAGATGAGACAGAACAGGTTTGTGGAGCTGTGTGGGGCTTTGCAGTCTGGGTTTGGGGCTGAAAACAGGGAAATGTCCAGAAGGGGGCTTGGAAGGAATATGCAGAGCTGTGGGAAATATAGAGACAGAAAAGTGTGAGGGCATAATTTCCTCAGTTATCCAGGGGGAGACACAAAAGGGAGCAGAGGAGTGTACTGCCTGTTTGGAAAGAGTAATTGTCACAGGAAATAGCACTTTGATCTAGCAGAAGAATCAACATTTGTGTGTTTTCAGGAATATTTTAAACTAATAAAGCATTGGGATAATGTAGCCAGGGATACAGAGAGTTCCTATTCCTGTGAGACTCTTTTTTTAAAACTGTGCCTTAGATGAATCAGAAGCCCTTGTACAAAGCTGAAATTACCAGGAAAGATGATTTATGGGTGTTGTGCAAAAACTCTGAGTATAAGGTCACAATAGTGACGTCTACACTTAAAATCTGCATTTCTTTTTTATTTTTAATGAAAGAGTGTGTGGCAAGGAGGACCTGGAAATTACAGCAGTGCCTTTAGTCATCAAAAAATGATTGGAAGACCAAGTTCTTATTTACTCAGTCTGGGTTCAAACATCAAACACTGGAGGCCTGAGTGGTTTTTGGAAGAAAAGAGAAAGAAAACCCACCTTTTGTAAAACACACAGGAAGAAAAAAGAGCAACCTATGACTAACAGTGCTGCTGTGATTGCAGTTTTGTGGTGAACTGTGATCAGCAGTGACATTTCAAGGAGTGGAGCAGCAGCTCCATGGTGCTTACATGATATCCTGCATTTTTACCCCAGTAGTGTTGTGCAGCCAAGAGAGGGAATTCTGTAATGGCAGGAGACTGAGATGAATTCCTGCTGGAAATGAGGTGGTTCATGGATGCCCTGGGGTAGTTCAGGAATTCTGTGAAAGCTCCATAGCTCTCAGTGCCAGCAGCTCCTCCATCCTGAGCATCTCCTGGGTTGGAGGTTTCACATTTTTGTGAGCTGTGAGCTTCCCTGCTACCATTCATGTGGAAATGCTACGACACACTGAGCAGTCTGGGCTGGTCAAACATGCCCAGTGCCCTGTCCCAGACAGAGGCAGAGGGGAAGGGAAGAGGGAGATTTTTGCAGCTCTTTGACAGCCAGTCCCTGGAAGATGCCTGGCTCTAAATATAGAACCTGCTCAGTTTTCAGCTGCTCACACCTTGCAGCAGCAAAGAGGAGGAGAAGCTCTGCATTCGGTTCAGCTGCAGCTCTTTGAGAAGCAAAAATAGGGAAGGGGGTTTATTTCTGGAGAACAAACTTCCTCCAAGCACCACTGACTGGGGTCATTGTCTGGACACTCTCAGGGCTCCCTGAGACCTTGGTGTTTTCTTTATGAAGGAGGAAATTCTGGGGGACTGGACCAGCTCATTCAAACTGGTTGTTTTTAGAAGAACACTGGAAAGATGCCAAAATGTCATTGCTGTGGTCCAGGACCTGTGCAAGTCACGAAGGAAAATGGTTTGTCTAAAACTTTCCCATAACACAATCACAGAATGGTTTGGGCTTGGAAGGGACCTTAAACCACCCCTGCCATGGGCAGGGACAAATTCCACTGTCCCAGGCTGTTCCAAGCCCCAGTGTCCAACCTGGCCTTGGACAATTCCAGGGATTCAGGGGCAGCCACAGCTTCTCTGGGCACCCTGTGTCAGGGCTGCCCACCCTCAATGGGAACCATTTCTGTTCCTAACACCCCATCTAACCCTGTCCTGTGTCAGTGGGAAGCCATTTCCCCTTGCTTTGTCACTCCAGGCCTTGTAAAACATCTCTCTCCATCTTGTGGGGTCCCTTCAGGCATTAAAAGGCCAAAATTAGGGCACCCCAAAGCTTTTCCAGGCTGAGCAATCCCAATCCTCCCAGCCTTTCCTCACAGGAGAAATGCTTCATCCCCTGACCCAACCTGGTGGCCTCCTCTGGACTCTGTCCAGTTTGTAAAGCACACTGTGACAGAAGTTTTTTCTCTGAAAACTTTTGTCCTAATCTATTTTCTTCCCCACCCATGGACACGTCTGCAGAGCCCCAGCTTTGTGCAGGCAGCTCACCCAGGGTGTTGGAACCCTGAAACCTGGGAGTTTTGAGTTTTCTGTGCTTTCTGACACTGCCCCCCAGCAGAACACTGCTTTTGAATGGAGGCCTTGGAGAAAGCTCCAAATTTGAGTGATGGAGTTAAAATCACCGGTGTGTAGTTAGAATACAAGTGTGTGGTATCACATGGTGAAGGGTTTGGAATTTTGGGTTTTTATGATATAGCAATAGGTCTGGGACAAGATGGAAGTTTTTGGGTGTTGTTTCTGTCTTCTTCCTTCTTCATGATTTCAGGTAATTTTTGGTTGGGTGGTTAGTGCTGCACTGCAGATCACAGGAGTTTGGTTATTGGGTCAAAAGTATAAATAATAGAGGTGTGAGCTCTTTATTGGACTGTTTAGCTCTAAAAGACCTTGTAACAACTAAATTCAACTTCATTTTGCTCACTTTTAGCAGGTAGCTGGAAGTGTTGCAGAACTCTGTGTACTTTAGATAAGATTTATTATAAACAACCAAGTCCAAACACGAGAAATTAATCTCCTTCGTGTTTTTAATCCTGACTCTGAGTGAAAACAGAAGAAAATGAAGACAAATCACTAACTAGGTGGTGCAGTTACCCCATTTACACCAGGGATTTGTTTGCCAGGCCCCATCAGAAACCAAACTTCCTTTGCCTCCCAAACTCTTCCTTTAGCAAGGCTCCTGTAGGAAAGGGAAAACAAAATCCCTTCTGCAAGAGCTTCATCTGATCTGTGTTGGAGACCCTCAAAGACACAAAGAGCTTTGGATCTTTTACTGTCTGCACTTTGAAAATATGAGCACCTTCAGAGGTTGCTCCATAAATAGCCCCTTGTCAGTTAGTCAGCTGTGAATATTTCTGCTGTTATTACACAGATCTTGCAAGCTCAAGTCAGTGGCTAAAAAAATACTGAGCACAATGACTTTTATTTCATTATTATTCAATACACATCTCAGGAGAGGTGACTAAGAGGTGAATGAGAGATTTCAAAGTCTCTTAACTCTCTAATTTTGCCCACAAAAAATAACTTTGGTGCAGAACATCGTTTAAGATCTGTCTTAAACCCTTGTAGGGAACAATTCTCTATTAAATCTGACCTTTTCTCCTCCTAGGGTGAATTAACCAAAAAATAACAGCAAACCAATAAAAATGTTTGCTAACTGCAACTACTTTAACCCTATGCAAACACATTGGAGCTTATGGTGCATTCTTGAAATATTTATTTGGAAGAATAACACAGCTCAGGCATCAGGAGCTGTAGAGCTGTGGGAAGTTGATGAATTTTTGTTGCCCCTCACTGAGTGACTAGTTCTGATTGTTGAAACAAATTGAAAAATTCATATACAAGTAAACACATCAGTACAGCTAAGTGTTTCTTCTGAATATTTACAAGTTAAGATTAATTCATTAAAATTATCTCTAGGACAAATTGACACAAAATATTTCTGTTCCAGGTAAAGCTACATAAGGTATTTAAATCTAAAGAATTTCAAGGGTTGTTTTGCCATATATTTGGGGTTGTTTTCATAACACCTGTCTTTCTCTGTGTCAAAGCCAGTGCACTCTGCTCAGACTTTTAGCTGCTATAGAGTGCAGTCATGCACACTGATTCTCCATGTATTTGTCAATGTTTAAGTAGTTGTACTACAGTAAGTGTTGTAAGGAAATGGCAATTCAGTTCAGCCTGCACTGCTGTCAGAGATTTCATCCCTCTGTGACAAAAAAAGGCCATAAATCACTGTGCCAGTGTCCAGAGAAGAATAATACACCACCAAATGCACAAATACGAATTTCTTTAGCACCTCCTGCAGGCTCCCTTCTGGCAGATTATCTCTTCTGTGTAAGAACAGGTTTCGTTTTGCAATCTTTCAGCTCAAATCAGCACAGCATTGTCTCAAGAATATCTGCTCTTGGATATCTTAGGGAATAACCACCTTCGATGGGAAGGCTCAATTTTGATGCATTAGGTTTAAAGAACACAAAGTGCTGCACTTACTGCAGGAATAAACCCCTTTTATTTTCCTCAGATCTATGAGCTATCAACATTTTGTACTCAGAGCAGAACTTCATGTGCCTCCTCTCCTCTCCTCTCCTCTCCTCTCCTCTCCTCTCCTCTCCTCTCCTCTCCTCTCCTCTCCTCTCCTCTCCTCTCCTCTCCTCTCCTCTCCTCTCCTCTCCTCTCCTCTCCTCTCCTCTCCTCTCCTCTCCTCTCCTCTCCTCTCCTCTCCTCTCCTCTCCTCTCCTCTCCTCTCCTCTCCTCTCCTCTCCTCTCCTCTCCTCTCCTCTCCTCTCCTCTCCTCTCCTCTCCTCTCCTCTCCTCTCCTCTCCTCTCCTCTCCTCTCCTCTCCTCTCCTCTCCTCTCCTCTCCTCTCCTCTCCTCTCCTCTCCTCTCCTCTCCTCTCCTCTCCTCTCCTCTCCCCTGTCATTAATATTTTATTGAGTGAATCTGTTTCTGGGTCAATGACACTTTAGCAATTGAACAGTGCAAAATTAGGAGCTCATCCAAGAGACTTCAGGGTCTCCACAAGCACTCCCACATGTCAATGTGAGCTAAAAAAATATATTTATTTCCTAGCAAAAGGCGTGGCAGAAGCTCAACTATCCCAGCATGGGGTGCAGCAGGATATCACAATTTTAACAGGCACGAAAATGAAGTTGCCAGTGTGGGCTGTTGGCAGCTCCTCTTTGGTGCCTGCTGGCCTGGCCCTGTCAGTATCACTGAGAATTTTTCATAGCTACTGGTTAGATAGCAAAAGATAAATTGTCAACAAGCTCACTCCAGAATATGGTTGGCATTTTATTTCCAAGCAATACATATGGACACACAGTTTATTGCTCCTTTCTTTTTATAATCTCCCCCTTTTTTCAGCCCTAAAGTTTTTAATGAGGAGTTTCCTTTTCAGAACTCAATTTTTCC
Source organism: Sturnus vulgaris (assembly GCF_052056855.1). NCBI lineage: Eukaryota > Metazoa > Chordata > Aves > Passeriformes > Sturnidae > Sturnus > Sturnus vulgaris. Next base: position 3,164,983 of record NC_142257.1, on the reverse strand, counting down.
TGAAGGCTTAATATTGTGCTGCTCTCAGGATTAGGAAGAAGGTGATTTTAATTTGTGACTCCCATTTATTTCCTCCAATGCTACTGTATTTATTAGTGCTGGGGAATAGACTGAAGCAGGTTGAACATTATTTATAATCTCAAAGATTGTTTTGTTCAACCTGGGGTGTGATAAAAGTTAATGGCATTGAATTGTTTCCTCCCCAGCTTCTAGTTTTTCACATGATTTAGGGAATTAGTTTTTCTTCTGGACCTTATTTTTCTCCTGACACAGGAAGATATAAGAAAAAATATTCTGGATAATGGATATCCCTGGGGGCCCATCACAGGAAAATGCTTCAGGAACTGAAAAGCCAACTATGATGATGGCCTTCATTTCTATGGTCTTTGGTGGCAACATTTCTGCTTCTGTTACAATTTTATATATATATTTCATTTCAATACAGATATCACTTTCCTGGCACTGTTGTTATGTCTTTTACTTTGATCAAGGGAGCTCATCCTTATAACACAGTGCTTAGATTCACTCAATTCACTGAACCCCTGGGATCTCAAATCTTTTTTAGGATGGCAGAAAGTAGCCAGGCTGGGAGAAGTGTCTTCCAGATATGAAGTTACAAGAGAGAGAATGAAGAAGCAATATATGATTTCCTTTTCAAAATCTCCCACTAAAAAAAAAAAAAAAAAAAAAAGAAAAAAGCTTAAAGGTATATTTTTACTTTCCATTGATTTCGTTGCTTTTGCAAAGTGAAGCTAACAAAGAGAGGCATTGCTGGAAACAAAAGGCAGTGATTTGTCACTGACAGTTCATCGTTAATTGGAATCCCATTTGGTCTGAAAGATTGAGGGGAGAGTAATGAAAGGAGACTGAAATGAAAAAAAAAAGTGAGTGCAGGGAAATACATCACAACTCCCACACACAGCCACGACTGCAGGAGGCAAAAAGCATCCTCAGGATCTGTGGGCGAGGAGCAGCCACTGACCACGCACACAGATGCAGACAGACAAGGTTATTTTAGTCCTGAGCTCTGGAAATTCGGGGTGTCAGGTCTGCCTTGGCCTCCTGCCTTGTGCAACTGGAACTGGGACAGCCCCGAGCCAGGATAAAGCCCCTTGTCACACATTTCCATGAGGAGAAAAGGTGGAAAGAGAAAAAAAAAAGGCAACACCCACAACCGAACCCAAGTATGTGACTTGTCAGCTCAAAGTGGTTCGTTTTGTGAGGTTTATTTTGTGAGAAAGGTTTGCCCGGGGTCATGAGGGTTATCAGTCAGTGGCTGTTTTATAATGGGAATAATGTGATTTAACACAGGGCTTGCCATGGAGTGGGTGCAGCTCTAAATGGGGTTTTGCAGGACAGAGATCAGGTGTGTGCTGTGCCAGTGCTGCTCCTGGGAGGGCACAGCAGGGTAACCTCCTGCTCAGAAAATCTGATTGTGCCCAGGAAACCGGGGAGCAAAAATTATCTAGCTCAGAGGTGGCACAGCTCCATCCTCAACAACTTCCAGCAACAGGAAGTCCAGGGATGAGGCAAGAGAATCACCCCTATTCCACAAACATAACTGGCAGCAAAATTAAACATCTTGCCAGAGGAGGGTCCAGAAGTTCACCAGGAATCCCCCTTGCCTTCATCTGTCTGCAGCCCCAGGAAGGTATTTTTGGGTGCTGTCTTTCCAGCTGAAGATGATGCAGTGCTAAGGAGCAGACACACTGTTCTGTCTCCCAGGGAGATTTGTTGTTCTCAAGCTACTTTTTCTGCTGAGAGAAAAGTCCATTGTTAATGAAATCTTGTGGTTCTTATTTGGGGAACATAAAACTGTCCAAGGTAAATGCTATGAGCCAAAGTAGAAGCCTACAGGTGATCTAATTATTCAAGGTTTGGCCAAGTATTAAATTAGTGAAGATGGAGTTTAGCAGGTTCTGAGTTATCACTTGAACAGCAGCTAGAAAAATAGTACAGCATCATCTCTGGCTGTATTTGATGAGCTCTCACATTGGAGTATCTGGAAAAAACAGGTAAAGAGAGAAGGGCAAGGTCTGGAAAGGGGCACCAGCACCAACAATCCACTCAATCTGAAGGATGTTATAGGAGTTCTATAATCAGGCAGTATCCAGGTTCTCCCAGCCACAGCAAGCTAAAACTTCCTGAGCTTTTCTGAGTATCCAGCAAAGAGTCCTCAAATCAGTCTCCAACCCAAAGGCCCACACAGTGACTGCAGAAAATCCAGGAGCCAAAGCACCAAGCAGGCATCTGAACCACATAAACATTCTTTCTTCTGGTGTGTGAAGAAACATTTCCCCTTTCACAGAGGTTTAAGAATCACCAGGGTGACTCTATGGTACTCACAAAGTTGCTATGGTAATTTCATAATTAAACATCCCTGTAATTCCCTGCCATGATCCTCACACAAATTAATACTTTTTGGAAGTGCGTTTTCATCTAGTCAGGTTTTAATTTATCCTCTCACCTCATTGCTCTGGCTGTAAGAAGGATTTTTGTGCCCCACAGTGAGAAATATTGCTGCAGGTGTTGTCACCCACGATGAAGGGATGCCACCAGGACCCCTGGGTCTGTCCCAGAGGGAATGTGTGGGGTACATGACCTGGGTGTGGGGTGTGGCTGGGCAAGGGAAGGCTCTGTTCTTGTTCAGAGGTGGAGTTGATCTCTTTCCAATGCAATAAAGAACTAGAAAATCACAGTGTCCACAGGCTGGGAGGCTCAAGCTGTTGCAGCTACTCCTCATGGGCCTGGATGACTCAGCTTCAACAATTGGTGTCATCCTAAAATCTGACAGACAGGGCTCTGATTGCTGCCCTAAGCCATGAAACTGCCTTGAACTCACAGAATCCCAGCATGGGTCAGGCTGGAAGGGACCACAATGTGTCACTGGTTCCACCTCCCTGCTCCAGCAGGGCCATCCCAGAACACCTGGCACAGGATTGCATCCAAACAGTTCTGGAATATCCCAAATAAGAGAGACTCCACAGTTCTGGAATATCCCCAGTAAGGGAGACTCCACACCTTCTCTGGGCAATCTTCCAGTGCTTGGTCACTGCACAGGGAAGAAGTTCTTCCCCATGTTCAGTGAAGCTTTCTGGGCATCTGTTCCTGCCCATTCCTCCAATTCCTTTCAGTGTTTTGGATCACTGCTGCTTTGCTTCTCTTCTGCCCCACCACCCTTAACAGGTATCATTCCTGAGTAAGTTGCCTTCATTTTCACATTTCTTATCCCTTTTTTGTCTTTTATTTGTCATTTCCACTGGAAATCAGTCCCTGCTGTCCCTCAGGCTGCAGTGTCCATCTGACTTGATCCCATCAGATTTTCAGCCAAGTGCTTCCCTGCTCCCTCCCACGTGGCTCCTTGTGCTTCTGAAGAGTTCACCAATCTCCACATCATTATTTTAAAGTCTTTCAGTTGCTGGGATGCTCTAAAAAAAATTTACCAGATTAGGTATCGAGATTATTATTTATCCCACAGATGTGATTGTGTCAAGCTCAACTGTGCCTGTCAACTTTTTTATTACTTTTATCAACTTTTATTAGGACAAAAGGCCACAATTTTTCCTGCTTGCACTAAATAAGAGCTGACTTTCTGAGCAAGAAACTTGAGGAATGTGCACAAAGGAAAGAAAGGTTCTCCTGCAGAGAAGTTACAAAAGATATGAGAAGAAAGCAATTTGTGTGGACTGGCTTCTACACAAATGTATTGCTTAAATTATGGATAAAGGAGCTTTTGAATGGATGAGCTTATGGAAATCTGAAACTGCCATCCTTTTGCCTTTCCAATAATAGCAGGAAGAAACTACTTAAAATACAAGCAGTTTTTCAAACTGGCAAAAGGAGGGAAAACATTATTTTGGTTTAATAAACTATTTTCTATTACCATTGTTTTTTGTTACTCTTGTTTATTGTCCTGTGTGTGTTGCAGCCCTTAAAACTCTACCGAAAAATTTCATTCACATTTTATAAGAGATTAGCTGGAGACACAAGACCTGCACTAACCTCTCTGCTTGGTGGTTGTGTTTCAGCACAGGCTTTTTGTCCTTTCCACAAGGGAAATGCAGTCAGAAAAGCTGATCTTGATTTGAGTTTCAGACTGAAGTTTCTTCTTCCATCAGCCTCCAGTCAGGAGGATTTAAAGCTGCTCTGAGTGTGAGCAGAAGTGGCTCCAAGTTTGAGCAGCCTGAGTGGGTTTGAGCAGCCACCAATATTCAATATTGTCCAGTGCAGCCAATTACACACAATTCTGCCTAAAAAAGCAGTGTTAAAGAGCAAATTCAGAGTAGTGAATCTGTGTGTTGATCACTCCTACACTGACATTCCAAGCCATCCAAGAAATGTGAGATTCAGCAGCTTTGTCTTTGAATCCCTGAAACCAAACCAAGAAAACTTTCTCAGGGTAAGAAAAAAGCATCATCAAAGTTTCAGAAGTGACAAACAAGCACAGCTTTTTCATTAGGATCTGCAGCTACCTGATGTAAACGTGCACTATGTGCAAAGATTTTGCTGTATTTGGATGTTCTAGTGCCACATCTTATCCTCTTTATTAGTAATAATAGATAAATAAACCAGAACTCCTCAGGGGAGACTGGAAATCAACTCACCTTTCCTGGAGAAGAATGGATGACTTATTTCTGCCTTTTCTGCCTTTAATATTCCACACAGAACATAGAGATATGTCTAGAATCACACAGTCACAGTCCTTTAATACTTGCAGGGTAATATACACTAAATTTTACTTCTGCCTTGGCTTGTACCTGTCAGCTCCAGGGCACCCACTGAGATGGCACCTGCAGGATCATGTTTTCATTGAATTGAATCTAATATAACTGTAAAAATATTATGTCAAAACCCTGCTCTGGTGCAGGGCAGCCTTATTCCCCTCAGGACTATCCAATCTATTTCTACATGATCTGAGGAAAGGAGGAAAAACATCTTGTTTCTCCCCTCAGCTACATGACATAATTGTGCTGGTAGATGCTGACTTAAGGCAAAAATCTGTGATTTTTTTTTCCCAAAGTACCACTTAATTACCTGGGATTGATTCACTGTCCTCTTGGATAAAAGGTTGGCAGGGAGAGATGGAGTTGATTAAGGTCTTCAGGCAGAAGAGCCTAAATGTCTGTAAACAGGGATATAAATAGAGATTATAAATATTCCTGATGTGTAAATGTAGGGATATACATATCCCTAAACATGGTTATTTGTCACTGCATTGCTCACTGCACACAACCCAGCTCCTACAACTGTGCTGGGGCTCCTTTTCCCATCCTCTGGATTTCTCTCCTTTTCCCCATCCTCTGGATTTCTCTCCTTTTCCCCATCCTCCGGATTTCTCTCCTTCAGGATCCCTAATTTGAGGACTACATTGTCCTGAGGGCAGGCACAAAGGCTGCAGAACACCTCGGGTGGTTGCTTTTGAGCAGCAGCCTGAGCTGCAGGAGATTTTAAAAACACAACCCCCAAACAGACACATCTATAACATTCCCAGCATTTCTAATTAAGTCAGTGATGGAAGTAAATTTTGCCTCAAAGCTTGTTTTATAATAAATCTCCAACTGACAGCGCTGCACCTTCCAAAATGTTTTACCACCTGAGAAAAGAAATGGTTGTTAGAGGAATAGTTGTGACCTTCAAATGTTTTCAGAGCTTTTGCAATCATGAGCAGGAGTGTGCAAGGGTTCAGCAAATCTGCTCCTGCCTGTTTCCTGCTGTGCTGCAGTTTTGCTAATCAAGTATAATTAAAATGAAAAAAAAAAGAAGCAGCAATACAATACCGTGCACGTAGAAATAGTAATCAGGGTGGCAGCAAAGTCACTTTTATGCAGGGATTTGTATCACATGCAGCACTGAGTGCTCACATGAGTAATGTTCATGGGAACAACCCCCTGGTTTTTCTGGGATTACCTGGCTGAGGAAGGATCTGCAGAATCCTCTGTGAATGCCAACAGACACCTGGTTCTGCCACAAACGCAATTTTCATGTTGTGATTCTTGTGTTAGACCAAGTGACATTAAGATTTTAATTTATTTGCTTGTTTTTAATTAGGTGACATTTGGCAGATGAGCTGCAGGAAAATTGGTGATTGTTGGTGATAGCTGGTTCTTGTTTCTGATGAATTCCCATACAAGCAAAAAAATCCCAAAACATGAGCTTTGACGAACACAAATGCAACTGAGTATTTTTTGGTATCATTTATTTTTCTTTTTGCTAATAATACCCAATTACAATAATAAATATTTTAATTTAGTCGTGGCATTAATCATCACCTTCATCCTCATCTCACGTCAGTGGTGACATTCAAATAATGCTCATGATTTAGTGGAATAATTCTGGATCTAGACTGACACTCCCCAGTAAAAGAGCTCTGCTTCAATAAAATACATTTCTCTTTCCCACTTAAACCCCACTGGATGGGACCCTCCAGAAGGGAAAATGTAATTGGTTTTAGGACATGTCATTTCTGAAACTTTCCTTTATTATGTGTGCAACCCAAAAAATCTCAGTGCTCAGTGAAGTTGCTTTATTAATAATGATTTCTGTTTCTTTCTGTTTGGATTTTTTATTTCTTTCTGACCACAGAAAATCACACAGAAAGCAAAAGTTTTAAAATAAAGGCTGATAAAGTAAAACATGAAGGTTTCTAGAACTGTATTTAAAATGAAGAGTTCTAGAACTATATTTCTGTTTAATAGAATAGGAAAAAAGCCTGCTAGATATTTAAATTTTTCAATCAGGGTAGCTGTTTTGCTCTTAAAAAAAAAAAAAGAGATAAATTAAGCAGTTTTAATTAAGCTCATCTCATTTTCATAATCTTCCTTCTCACCCACACTCTGATGGAAGGTCAGAGAAGTAACTGTGGAGGAACACGGCACTGCAAGAACAAATTCTAATTATTGCAAAGGAAAGTTAAAATATTTTCTTTTCAGATATACTTCCACCCCTCCCCCCTCTTCTGCTTAATTTTGAGAGTAATTTCTCACTGCTGTCCCTCTGTTTTCCCCCGAGGCAGTTTGTGCTGATGGATGGCACAAAGTTAGGGGATAACAGCAAAATGAAAACAAGCAGCAGGGTGCTGACAAATGCAACATTATCAATATTGAGGGATTGCTCCCAGGATTAACATTCCCGTTCCTCAGAGATTGAAAGGCACCTCTCAGAGCTGGGATCACTGAGCTGAGCCACATCTGTCTTTTCCAGGGATGTGCAGCCTCAAAATGCCATTTTTACCCCAAATCCACGACCCTGCACTGATCTGTGGACTCAGATCTCAGCAGGGCATTTCACAGGCATTTAGCTCCAGGCATAAATAAATATAAATTAACCCGACTTCCCTGCATTTTGTGCTTTATTTATGAGGTAGTTTTTAATAAGGTTGTATTATTACAAAATGTTATTACAGATAATCTTTATTATCACTCCAGCCTGGAATATGAGGCTGTCTGGGCTCATATTTAATTTCACAGCTCCCCCAGCAATAACTGAAATCCTGATGTGTGCTCAGCACTGACTGATCACCTTGGATTTTAGTGCCAGAGGAGCAGGGCTCTATCCATCAGTCTGCCCTTAAAGGAAACCACCAGAGGAACTCAAATCCCTGCCTTTTCTGGGCTCCAACACACTGACAGAATTAAACACGGACTTTTGTAGGTCGTGGTGCTGAAGAAATCATTCCTTTGTTTTGCCTGATTTACCTCTTGGCTAATATTTTGTTTTTTTAACCCCACATTAAATTGTGCTTTTAAGGAGAACTCCTCAGGTGTTTAATTGAGCAGGTTTTTTGCAGAAGGATCAGGAAAAACCTGCCAGGATGAGATCTGCAGGTCTCTCCCTTCCCTGAACTCACTTAAACTCAGCTTTTCCCCCTTCCTTGGTGTTATTTCCTGCTTGGATATGTCAGATATGGCAGTTCATTCACACCACTGAAGTAAAAAGTCCACAGGAATGGTTTTATCTTCTCTTTGAAGACACTCCAAAGCTTGCAAAGTTCATTGCACTTATGTCCCCTTCTTTTTTTTATCAAAAAGAAAGGAATATATATATATTTTTAATGTCTTAGAAAACTTTTCAGGGTGTAGTACACAGTACAGAATAGGAAAAATCCCCCTGCCTTGCTGAAATTTGCTTGAGGCAGAGGATTTGAGGAAAAATAACTGTTCTGCTTGCTCCTCCAGCAGGCAGCACATCCTGCAGGTCTGGAGGCTCCATGGGAATTGATCCTTTCTCAGCACTCCAAGAACACCTGGAACAGGGAAGAGCAGCAGCCCCACACAGAGCTGAACTCTCCAGAACATAAATGAATAATTACAGACTTCAAAACCATTCAGAAGTCGGGAAAATTAAGACAGACATTCCTGCTGTCCCTCACACAGTCAGGTGTTTCCAAATCTGTAATCTGAGACATGGAACATCCTGCTGGTGGCTCTTCCCTCTGTGCTTGCAATAGGCTGGGAGGGGAGCACAGATGTCCTGCAAAGAACTCCCATCCAAATTAAAGATGCAAAATTGTTAGGGTGGCTCTAATTAATTTTCTGCCTCGGTTTGAATGATGTTTTTATATTGTAGCACTGTACAGGAGGTTCTGAAGTGACCGGACCAAAATTGCTCACTGAATTTTGCTGCATGAAATGAATTTGGCCTGTTCTCATAAGCACATGTAGAGAGGATCTCATTTAATTGAATCCCCAGATAAAAAAATATTTTCCAGAAGGCCTGACTGTGAAGTCTGGTGCGTTTCTGTTGTTGAATGCTGTTGTAATTTGTCCTAATTTATTCTCATTGTGCTGGTGGAAGATGGAGTGGTTTCACAGGCCCCATCACATCTGTAGTGTTTACAGGAGTGGATCAGCCAAATCAAATCTGTTTGGCCACAACAGAACAGACCAGAAGTGTTTTAATCTCACTTTATCTCAGTGCTTGGTTTGGCCACTGGTGAGTGGCTCTTGAGGCAGAACCTCTTAGAGTGCAGGGCTTGGATATTCCATGTCCAAAAGTTGGACTTGATGACCCTGAGGATCTTCTCCAATGTAAATGATTCTGTGGTTCTGTAGAAGAAATAATTATTTTTATTATTATTTCTATTTTTATTATTTTTATTCGTAAATATTTGTATAATTACCAAAAACAATGTTATATTGATCTACACTTGGGTTGTTTTTTTTTCCTCTTAACAGCCTGTCTGGCTATAGAAGAAGAAATGATCCTTGGTGTGTTGGAATATTTGGGTTTTATTGAAAGAACATCTTGATGGGCAAGTTTGAGGCTGAGATTGTAATAATTTATACTGACCTGGAACTTGTTGGGAGAAAACTTAAATGTGAAATGTACTTGACTTATTACAAGGTTTTTGAGAAGCAGCTTGCAGTCCCATGGGAATGCAGAGACTGCTTTGAGAACATCAGCAGAGATTAAGGAGGGAAAAGAAGCAGCACACTAAAATTTGTTAGGCCAGATTCCACATCTTTAGAGGCTCAGGATGCTGTGGTTTACCAGAATTAAGATTTCACACTGTAAGGTCTCACTTTCTCCAGAAGTGTTCAGGAAAAGAGACCCATAAAGTTGGTAATTACAGACTATTTACATATTTTCAGTTGCACTTCAGGCATTTATGAATTGAAATGTGTCAATTATTCCAACTCAGTATTCAACATTCAAAGGGTGCCTTATCCATCCCGAAAATAACCCTTTTTTTTTGTAGTAATCCCCCACCACGTAATTGAAACATGACTAAGCAACATCTTCTTGCTACGAATCTGAGGGAGGATGTGGGAGTGGGATGAGGGCACCCTCACCCTCTTGGCAATCTAGTTTTTAATCCCAACAGAACTCCAGGGGTTAATTGAGGAGGTTTATATAAATAACACAGATAAATGCTCTTGTTCTTAAAATGCCACAAAGTTTCACTCGAGGTGATCCTTGAAAACGGAGAGAAAAATAGCAGCGGCTGTTTTGCCTGGAGCTGGAAAGTCAGTGTTCCGAAAAAAGTGTCAGGGAAAACGAGGGGAGAAGAGAGGGAGGTGGAGAGAGGGAAATCTGCAGTGAAACTCCTTTGGAGCCTGCAGTGCAAGCACTGTGCTACCATAAAAAAGCTTTTTTTTTTTGTTGCTACCAAAAAAATCTTTGCAGGGAGTTGTTGGGAGGAGATATTTCCATGTGTGGGGGGCCATGCAAGGAGGAAATCAGCTCTGCCAGGAAAGCCTGGGATGCTCTGGAGCATCCACACCTCGCTGCCCTGAGAGTCCATCAGGGAAAAAAGGATCCTGCAGGAGCAGCCAGGACACAGACCCTGCAGCTGAGGATGCTGAATTTAGGATCTGCAATGCAGGAGGAAGCCAGGAGTCAGATTTGCTGGGGATGGGTCACTGCCTGTGGATGCAGAACTTCTGGCTGGACTTTTTTTGTTGAGCTGTTGGGTCCAAGCAGGAGAATTCTCAGGGAGCAGCAGGGCTGGGGTTAAACCCTGCTGCAGCCCTGCCTTGCCTTGTGACACTTGGCAAGAGAGAGACAGAAAAAACACCGGGGAAATGCTGCAAAAAAAAAGGTTTTAGGCATTGCTCTGTGTAAGGGTTGATGAGGAAGGTGCAAGGTTTTTTTTCAAAGCTATTAAACTTTGATTATCATGTGTGGAGGGAGATATTTGTCACCTTGTCTTTATTTCTCTTTGCTTCATCAAGGTACGGTGAAATTTTTGGTGTTTTTCTTTCAAAGATTAGGGTGACCAAGCTCATTCTGAGGATGAAAACTCTTCTGCTCAGCAGTTAGCAGTTACACAGGCAAAAGGGGTGCGAGGCTGAAAGTTTTGGCAGCAGAAAACTTCACAGCAGCTTTTTGTTTTCAAGTTAATTTATTCTAAAGGCCTCGAAGACGAGAATTCTCTACAGTGCTTACTTTTCCAATGCAGAAAGGAAAGTTTCTTTAATTAAAATAATCTCAGAGGCTTTCTTGGAGGTCCCAGAAAAATCCCAGTGTCATCAGGGCTGTGAAGAGCCTTCAGTGGCAATTTGTGAGGTCCCAGCCAAACCTCTTGAATCTGCAGCATCACATTTCAGGAGATCACTGCTATTTGCAGAGCTGTAACTGCAAATATTCCAGCAGCTGGATTCTTCCTAATCCCAAAGCTTTTCTTCCAATTTATCCTACTCCACAGCATCCTTAAAATCCACTGGCATTCCTTGGGAATTTGGAAACCCTTAATTAATGACCTGTGCTGTCAGTAGTCTACAGCACACTGGAGAAATTCTTGGACTCTCAGAATTTCAGAGTGTTTTCCATCAGATCTAGAGTTGTAAACAAATTTTTTGGCCTCTCAGGACCTGCTGGGGCTATGTTCCACCATTCTGAGATTTGCCTTTACACCCTCAGTGGCACAAACAGCTCCACAGCCCAGTGGGCACAAAGGTTCAGGAGGAATCTCGTGGCTGACAGGCACAATGTGGGAAGAGCCCAGAATGACTAAAGAGCCATTTGCCAATGAATTGCTGGTTTTCATGAATGCCCCAAACCAGAAGAATCCCAAATGACGTCTGTGAGTACAATCATTTGACCCAGCCCACAGACACAGATGGGGACTCGGGAACACAAGCCAAATCTGTTCAGGAGGCAGATGGAGATGGAATTAAATGATATCAGCTAACTCGCTCTGAACACAGAGCTGGAAGTTAGCTTTGCATATCCCGAAATTCAAACCAATGAAAACTCTGCTTTTGGAGGCATTTGTCAAAGAAAATGCTGAGAGATTGAGACAATCCCTCATTTTCACAGGTACCTGCACCAGAGGGGTTGGGCACTCCTGGTTTTGGCTGGTTTTGTTTCTTGCCTTTGCTGCTCAGTGAAATATCACCCCAGGGGCTGTTCTGCTGCTTAATGCTGTAGTGGCAACAATAAATATCACTAAAAGCAAGTGGTTTAGTTAAGAAAAAGAAATGGATGGGGGAAAAAAACAGTCTAAAATGTAAAGTGTGGCTATTTTGCACCTGAGGCACAATTTAGGCCAGTGTTAAGTGTACTACAGGACCATAAGTTGCACCCTCTGCATCATCAAAGTCTCAGCCCCTCTTTTTCTTGCGTTCAAGACACTTTTAGTGGAAAGGAATGTCACATTTTTATCACCAACTCGAGTTATTTTAATTGAGGGCTTTGTACAACATTTGCTGGGCTGCCTGGAAAGGTGGGATGGGAGATCATTTGTCCTCTAATTAATTGTCCTAATGCTACTGCCATCCATCTGTCCCTTGGGGGAGGTGGCAGGTTGAGGAAAATGCTGTTTTTTCCAAGAAACCCTAGCAGAGAAAGGGTTCTTGGACGTCAGGACACACTTTTGCCATCTCCATAGTTCTACACAGAGGTCCCAGCTGAAAAGGAAACAGATTGAGAACTTAAAGGAATATCAGGGAGAAGCTGTTGAGTGAATAAAGTCCCTCTGAGATGGACAAAAGAGGACAGAATTGGCGATTATTTTTCCCTAGAAATGTCCCTTTCCAAAGCACACTCCTTACTGCCACAGGTTTTAACTTCTGAGATCACCATGACTCACTGCATGGTGTAAACATCGAACATCAAATGTTCCTCTGGAATTTCTTGAAAGAGTTATTTTTGTCCCCGCTTAAAAGATTTCTTCTCCTCCTCATCTGCTCCTGTATCCCTTTTCTAAAATTGCTTATGACTCAAAGAAAACTTGCATCCACTTGGAATCACTGGAGAAAATTGATGAAATTAAGAAGGTACATCGTTGGTTGTATTAAATCCAAATAAATTAATAAATTAATTCAAATTAATCTTAATTAATAAATTTATTATGGGAACAACATATTTAATAGGTTAATATTAATAAAATAGATATAAGTATAATATGTTACTATTAATAAATATGTATAATATGTTAAGTATAATATATTAATATTAATAAAATAAATTCAATATGGGAACAACAATTGGTAATTTTCTTTTGATCTGTGGGTGCAACTTCACCTGCTCACACATTTCTGCCCATGAAGCCAAACTTTCTCATAATAAATCAATGGGATATCAGGGAGACATCCTCTGACTTGCCCAGGTACAAAGATTTCCTTCTGGAAACAGTGAGTGTCCACAACAAACAAAAGAAGAAAAGAAAAGAAGCTGGAAGGGGATTTGAGAAGGTTTTTTCTCTGCAGTGCTCCATATAATCAGTGGCAATTTTTACTTCATTTGCTCCTGAGAGAACAGAACCTCAAAGTGTGTCCTCTGTGTTTTTCCTTGGTTTTAAGGAGCCAAATGAATCTCAGTCAGCTGCTGCATTTACAGAAAGGACACATTTGGCCCATTCCATGTATTTACAATGAGAAAAAAAACCCATGACCTGCAGATTCATGGAGCACAGACAGGAGGGAGAAAGGAGCAGAATAAATCTGTGTTCTGCACCTTCCCACTGGGCCACGTGAGCATTCCCAGTTTATGATGGATGTGCCCATCAGTGCAGGCTGGGAAATCCCTCACTGCTGGCTGCTTTTATTTTTCCTGCTCCCCTGGGATTCTCCTCGTCTCCCCGGGGTGCTGCAGGGCTGTGGGATGTTTCCTGCAGAGCAGGGATCCCTTCTGATGGTCTGGCCAAAGCTGTGGGAGCAGGGTCTGGCTTCTGTGAGAGATCCCATATTCCAGGAGGGGATGAGTTTATTTGTTCAGGTTGCTCTGTGCCTTTTCCAGCTCAGCATCCCAGCTCTGGAGCAGCTTCCATTACCAGCACGAAGGAGCTGGTGCTCTCAGCAGCGCCATAAATCAGAGATTTAATCTGGAATTAACACAACGCCCCCCCAAAAATAAATCAGTCCCGGTTAGCAGATTTACCTGATATTGTGTGATATTTATCTCAGAGCAAATACTTCTGCTCTGACATCAGTATATTGCTCTGAGTTTATGTTAGTTTAAAAGCCCTGCAGTAATTAATGGGTCTAATGGGAATTTTACCTTGATTTTTTTTTCTGGAGGTTTATTAATTCCCTTCCTTTATTCTTACTGCTCAGGATCTGCACAGGCTTCTGAATAATTTGTCTTTGTTATGTTGCAATGATATAAGATCAGTAAGGAACATCAAGAAGAAACACTGATGTGATTTTCATCGGAATAAATAAATGTAGAAAGCATTTCCTAGTCTTTTTTTATTAAACAAAACTATTTGTCAGAGCTTGCCTGTTTGTGAAGTGAGGTGAGTGGAAAATGAAGAAAATGAGATTTTCTCCTCTGTGTATTTCATTCTAGCAGCTATTCAAGTAAAACAGTTCATTTTCTTCTTTTCTGCTTGGGACCCTGGTATGCACTTGGTACTTTTCAGTGGAACATTGCTCCTAATCTCTAAACATAAAGGAATAAGGATTAATTCAAATAAATTCCCGGAGAAAGAATTACAGGGTTTGAAATATTCAAAAATCTACATCCAATTATACACCTGTTGTAGTTGCCTTTTTGAAACACACCAAGGGTCAGGAACTATATTGCCACAAAATATGAATAATTCTTATTCACTTTTGTTTGCTTCCTTACCAGAACAGGTTATCAGTGATAGTTTTATTCTTCTTGGACTGCATAAATAACCTTTATTTTAGAATGACTGCTTATTTTAACACATGGAAGGCAGTTTCATGGTGGTTGGACACTAAAAGAGTCAGTGCAAGCCCCATTTTGACATTTTTAAAAGTGAGAGCTGGAACTGCAGATCCTAAAGGCTTCTGTTTGCATTTTCCTGATGCTTATTTCACTGTCGTTTTCACAGGAACCCTATAGCTCATGCCATTCTTCAGTGGCACAAATCCCAAATGAGATTCCTGAAGGAATTGTGAATTTTGCAGGGTTTGACCCACTCAGCTGCACAAGGCTTAATCTGCAGCACGAGTGAACTGGATATTAATACAGTGAACTGGAAATTAATTACATTTTCTCTCTATAATTTTCAATATTTCAATATTTTCAACATACCAAACTTTTTATTTTCTCATCTCACGTCCCTTAAAATAGCCACCACGAAATAAATTCACCACAAAACAAATGTTTTAGTAACCAGATCATCTAAAACCACTCAACCAAATCAGTGTAAAAATGCAGAAAACCAGGGTGCAACTCATTTTTGTTGGCTGTGATTTATGTGCTGTATTTAAGCTCAGTTTATAAATACAGGAGGTGATCATCAAAAGGCTCCACTCAGAGCACAGCATTCATGGCAGCTGGATTAAGCCAAAAGCAGCACTTTTGTCAATCTAATAGAAATATTAGAACATGTTAATCTAAATCTCTACATTTCTCAATTTCACCCACAAATTCAAAGCCTCTGCTGTGGCACTGTCTGAGAAAAAGGGAAAATGAAAAGTGCTGGAGACACTCAGTGCACAGAACTCTGCATTTGTGTGGTGTGTCAAAAGGAATTTTCAATATTTATTTTAGCAGAAGTGTGAGAATTACGGCTTATATATATTTAAAAAAAAATCAAAAGTTTAATAAAAAATAAAAGGGATAATATCTAGTGCTGGGATGCTTGGCAAACTGTCAAAAGCACACTGTTAGCTTAAAACAAATTGTTATATACTTTTTCATTGCATTGTTTGTATGTATTTTTATGGGGGTTATACATATTTAAACATTCTTGTGAGTTTGTATGTTTTGGGAATTTTTTTGCTTGGTTTTACGTTTTTGATTTGTCTGTATGTTACCTTGTAGATTAAATGAATATATATATATATATTTAAGGTTCTGTTCTGTTGTTTTGACACTTCTTGATACCTGGAGAGTCAGTAGTAAATTTTTCTCTTGGTATTCTGGTTCTTATTATCTTATAATTCAGATAAGATAGTCTATAAATATATTGAATTAATATAGTTATTTTATGCTATTATCTGAGTTAGTTACACAAATAAAAGTATTTAACATAACATAGTCTTTATTTGAATATTATGTGAAGGTTTAAGCTATAATATATTTATCACACTATTATTTATAAGATATAGAGTGTGTATAAAAGTGACAAATTATACTATATCAAAAAGCAGTTAAAAGTGATTACAAATTGCATTGTATCAAAATATTTGTGATCAATAATAACTTGTACAAGTTAATAGATAAATGTGAAAGCCAATAACTCTATTACTATTGTAACAGAAATGTTTTAATGGACTCTGACAAGATTAAAGAGCTCCAAATTGATTCAAAGACAATCAAGCCATGCTTAATTGATTTAATTGCTATTTCCCTAAGCAGCTACAAGTGCACATTCTCAGATTCACCTCATCATTCAATCCCACCCTCAAATCTCATGGAGATGCCTCAAATTTCAAGGAACATCCAGCAGGAAATTTAAGGTTTCAGCTGTTTCAGCTTCCCCCATGGAGCGACTGAACACTGATGTGTGGTTTTAGGTGCTGAATATTTCAGATTATTTAGGTATATTTTTCATGGGATGTGTGGATTAACAATATGAGAGGGTGAAACCTGTGCTGGCCTTAATATTTGTCTGGCTGGCTGATGCCTTAAGGAACCTGGAAATAAAACAACAGAATTTCAAGATAATATTAGTATAGGAGGTAATATAATGGCTAAATAAAATTAATATATATAAAATGGGTGTATATAAAATGAATATATATAAAATGAATATATAATATAATATAATATAACATAATGTATAATATTATATAGTATAACATAATATAATGTAATGTAATATAATGTAATATAATGTAATGTAATATAATATAATGTAATGTAATATAATGTAATGTAATATAATGTAATATAATATAATATAATATAATATAATATAATATAATATAATATAATATAATATAATATAATATAATATAATATTGGAGACCTCCAGGGGCAGATACAGAAAATTTCCACAAAAATACAGTTTTATAAGTTTAGCAAATTAGCATAATTGGGGGGAAAAAAGTCACCACTTAGAGACATAAGAGGTGAGGTAGTTTTATCCTGGTTTAAGCCCCTTCTAAATCCTCCCTCCTCAGATAGGAAATATATTTTTTGTTTATAAAAATATGTCTCAAAGAGCTGGTCTGAACCTTGGTTCCTAGGGAGAACCAAGACAGAAGAGGAGCCTTGGGATGTGTTTTGAATTTCTGCTGATCAAGGGAGGGAAAAATATGGGGAAAACTAAATAGGCTCCAAATATATGTGTGAAGAATAGAGAATATTCTTTATACATATTGACCATAATAAAAGGAAAAAGACAGAAATCATTTGGCATCATGACAAAAAAAATGAAATATAAGAAATGGCAGAAACCATCCCAGCACAAGGCAGCTCCTGCTTGTCCATGAATTATCCAGGGCAAAAACTGCAGGGCTGGAAGAGCTCAGTGATCCCTCTAAAAATAGGGGGGGTCATAAAATAAATACAAATGTTCACCATGTCAATGCAATTATCGGTGTTTTCGCTGTGGTTTCACCCTGCCCTGGCAGTTTTTTGTTGGGCTCTGAGCTGCCAGTGCCATTATCAGCCTTCCCTCCCTTCCATTGATGTGTGGAATTTGCTAATGGGCATTTTACCCGTCGATAATTAACGCCCTTGCCACCAGCACGTAGGATGTAGATGATGCTGGGAAATACTTGTTCCCCTCAAGTGTCCTGGGAGAAAATACTATTGGATTTTTGTACAGAAACGACTCCAAAAAAGTAAAAAAACCAAACCAAACCAAACCCCAACCCCCCCCCAAAAACAAACAAACAAACCCCCCCCAACCAAATAAACCAAAAACCCAAAAACCAAAAAAAAACCCCAAAAAACTAAACCAAACCCAAAAAACCCCAAAAAACAAATAAAAAAACAAAAAACCAAAAAACCCCCAACGAAACAAACAAAAACTCCAGAAAGCAAAACAAGAAACAAAACAGAAAACCAAACCAAACAAACCCTCCCCCTCAAAAAACCCAAACTAAAACAAAACAAAACAAACCCCCCAAACCAAAAAAATACCAAAACCCAAAAAACAACCAAAAAACCACAAAAAAGCAAAAAAACCAAACCAAACCAAAAGAAACCCAACCCCCCCAAAAACCAACAAAAAACCCCAAAACCAAAAAACCCCAAAACAACAAACAGAAAACCAAAAATAACCCAAAAAACCAAACCAAACCAAACTCTCCTCCCCAAAAACCCCAAACTAAAACAAAACAAAAAAAACCCCACAAAACAACAAAAAACCCACAACAAAGCAAAAACAACCCCAAAACAAACAAACCCCAAAAAAACCTAAAAAAAAAAAATCCAAAAACCACAATCTCCCCCAAAACCCCGAAAAAATCCACCCCCCAAGAAAACCAAACCAAGCAAAAAAAACCCCAAAAAACCAAAAAAATCCCCCCAAACCCCAAAAAACAAACAAAAAACCCTCCCAAAACCAACCAACCAACCAACCAAAAAAAAAAAACCAAACCAAACCGAAACCCTAAAATTTCAATAACCATCATTGAGAGCTCTAGCCAAAGAAATGAACAGGATTTTAATAATGTTGTGATTCAGGTTGAGGCAGGAGAGGATTGTCCAAGGACTCACTGGGTGCTCTTTAAGGTCCCTTCCAACCCAAACCATCCCATAATTTTGTGATTCCTATTCCTCAACTTCTTCATAACTTCCATAGAAGAAGTACTGGGTTTATATTTCAGGAAAGAATTCCTTATTTTGTAAGCCTTCAAAGGGAAGGATGGGGAAGATTTCCTGGGAGACAGGTGTTTTGAAAATAGGTGGAAATTTCCATATTTCACACTATAAATATTGATACTGACTTGGATATTTGCATTTCACCTCGGAAAATACAAATGTTATATATTTACAAAGTAAACGAACTCGATACATTTATATTTAAAATATAAAATATAAAATATAAAATATAAAATATAAAATATAAATATATCTACTGTAAACATGGTACTTGCCAGGCTGGTACAGGAAAATGAACTCTTTGCATCCTTTCAGACCTTTTTTATCTGATTTTTTATTATTTTATGGTCTGTCCTGGAGGTATCTCACAATGATGTTGTGTTAGGGTTCCCTGATACCTTCCTCAGTTTCTCTGATTTGCATCCAGCTCCCAATCTCTCACATCTGATATAAAACTTTGTTTGCTCAGAGGAATTCAGGCAACCTGCTTAAGGAAAGGTGTTTAAATGTGCCTCAAGGAGTTGGCAGAGTTTATGCAGAGTCCATAAATTAGTTTTATATGATCCCACACTGGCTGTAGAATTATCCTTACTTTGCCCTTATGGCTTAGCCCAGTTCTTTCATAGTCTGTTAAATGTAGCAAGTCTTGACATCAGCCATGAATATTTCTAAAACTCATAATGTGAAATCTTCTTAGCAAATAAAACTCAAATCTGTAAGATGATTTTTATCGTTAAGGTTGCTGTCTACATCTGAATATTGCACTGCACTTAGATCAACTGAATGATATAAAAATCTATTTATTTTATTCCAAAAAAATATGGGAGAAGTTGAGTTGACTGAATGTAATTTTCTTCTTTGGTTTATCCTGATCTCAAAATCAGCTGAGTTCCAGTACTACTATAAATCAGGAATAGCACTGCTGACTTCCAGGCAGCCAAACCCATGTGAAATATCCAAGAAATAGGTCAACTGAATTTAGAACTTTTTCACAAGTGCTCTGTTCCAAAACAGAGCAGGTGTAATGGAATTAGGAGTGCTTCAATAACTGCTCTGCTCTACCTCCTGCCTGGTTATATTTATGTGCCTTATAAATATTTTTTTTTGTCATAGAAAGAATTAGTGTGACCATAATAAAGGTGAGACCAAAACTGGCTTTGATTAATGGAGTCAGTGTCTCAGTGACTTGAAAAATGAGATGTAGCCTGAAACCCACATATTATACGTGCTGGAAAGCACATTTCCAATGCAAATTCTGTGTTGCAGACACTGCAGAATTAACATATGTAGCCTATAGTAATGCTTTGTTATGAATACTAAACCTAAATGCAGATTAGAGTCCCTGTGTGTTTAGTTTGTACATAGAAAACATAATTTTGTGCAGTACAGAGAAATGGCTTACAGGATCTGGCTGAGGTGTCATTTGTCAGTAATTCAGGAAGGGTGTGCATAAACTGGGTGTTATGAATATGAAGTTATAAGGTGCTTTAAGATCTCGGGGTGAAACTGAAAGGAAAATGCAAACCATTGCTATTTGCATCATTTCTCATGATATGCACACCCAGTCACCACAGCTCAGCCAGCCTTGTACCTTACTCTAAACATGCAAAGCAGAATTCCTGCCAACCTCAATTCATTTATCAGCTGCTAAATGTAAAATAACACCAACAGAACCAAACCCATTTTCTATTCCTGGGTACAATAAATGCATTCATGACTGGTCCTGCAGAGAGCTGGGTGAATACAAACCAGGCTCACATCCCACTCACCCTCTGCATCCCAGGGATAATGAAAACTGATGATTTGTTCTTAAAAGCACACCCAGTGCCCATTTATCTTTGTACATTCCTGACCTCTTGTTGCCACCTAAAATCTCCAATATCCAGTGGGGCTGTTTTATCAGAGCTCTCTTGTGCTGATGCACATTTTTGTCTGGACAGAATTCCAAGGCACTGGGGCAGAGTCAGGAGATGATTTTGGGGATGGATGAGGTGTGGGAGGGGTTTGGCAGAGCTGGGAGTATTTGAAGGGTGCAATTAGTATTTGAAATTGGTATTTGAAGGGTGCAATTGGTACCCTGGATTTATCTTTGTCTCATTCTGTTTGATCTTGGAGCATCTGTTCCCTCTAATTTCTTCTCAAGCTGAAAATTTCCTCAAAATTTCACGCAGGAATGGTCACTGTCCATTACTGAGAAGACAAAAAAGTTTCACATGCATTACTTTGACCATTGGTTTTTGTGCAGTTTATATTTAGACATGATTTAAAGGCAGTTCTGAGCTTCATTACAAGCCAGTTTATAGGAAATTTTGTCTTTAGTTTCCACTGATATTAGAACTAACAGTGTAGTAAATCAGAGTTAGATTCTTGTTGCCCCAAACCATGCCAAGGCTGAACAAAACTGCTCCCATGCAGGGAGGTGTAGGGGAAAATCACCTGGGAAAAGCACATTTGAAAACAGAGATTCACTTCTGTGCCCTTATGCTGAATATCTGATACATGAAGTATCTGAGAGGGAACAACTGGCACATTAATTTATTAATTTTTTCTTTTTAGAGTCTTGTTTAGTGGGTTTTAATCTATGCTCCTGTCAGCACTGAAAAAAACAGCACTGAGATTTCTGACTCTACAAACTCCTCGGTGCTTCAGAGCTCCAAAAATGTCCTGAAGGAATTTCATTGGGAATTAACCAACTGGAACACCAAAAGAACGAGCAGCTCCTGTAGCAGTCTGCCCATTACATGCTCACATTGGAATATCTGGTTATTAAAACCACCCAAGATTACTTGGAGCTTTTCCCACGTTTGTCGCCTTTGTCAGCTGTGCAAAGCTGATCTTGCCTCCTTAACAGCTCCAGCCTTGGCAAAAATCCTTCAGAATATTAACATGTGAAGTGGTAAAATATAGAAAAGTGCCCACTTCAGCCACAGGGGCATGAGAGGCAGGAGGGAAGTGGGGGAAAATGCAATTTAGGTGTTGTGCTGGAAAACCTGAGCGGTTTTTCTGGCCATGATCTGTTGGGGTCTGTTGGTCACTGCTGCCTCAGACACAATTTATTGATTCCCTGGAGATGTGAGATTTAAGAACTTCCTGCTTGGTTGATCACACACCCTGCAGACAAGATTAAATGTGTAAAAGAGCAAAAGGCTCTGCCTGGGAGCATTTCTCAAGTATCAGCCCTGGAGCTCCATCCCTGCAGGAATCCATTCCCAAATCTTTCCCATTCCCTGCCCCAGGTGAAGGCTGGGGTGGGTGTTCACTCCTGACATAAAAGAACATTTCACTTTCACTTTAAAAGGATGGAAATGGGGTTGGTGAGTCACACCAGCAGGATGCTGCAGTTGTTGGGGGCAGGTTTGCTCACAACCTTGGTCTCCCTGAAGAGATTTGGAGCCTCCAGAAGTTTGCTGCTTTAATCTGCTTTAATCCTCCCAATTTGTCTGGATTTAGTTCTGGATTTGGTAAAGAAATGGAGATCATTAGTGGAACAAGTGCAACAAAGCCCTTGGAGTTTTGTTTGTGGAACACACAGGATAAGTTTTTCACAATTGATGTTGGCAGTGATATTTTCAGGCTTTATGGATATTTCCAGGCTTTATGAATATTCTGTTTATAAGGTGACACAGACAGGCATCCCTTTGGTTTTCATGACATTCCCCTCCCTCAAACAGGAGGTTTAAAGAGATTTAGTTTGCTAAATCAAGATTTTCATAATGTCCCAAATGTGGAGTGTATTCCTGAGCAAGAATAATCATGTCTGTACTTCTAAATTATTTTAGGTTTGCTTAACCTTGGAGGGAAGGTGAAAGGGGGAGGCAAAGTTATTCATGCTGAGCTACACTGTCAGTCAGGTAAATAAAATTTATTTTCCTTCTCCCCATTTAAGATTTCCCCAGCTGCCTCCATCATCTCTCCCTCATTCTGTTTTTCATATTTCATCTGTAGTTTTAAATCTCACTCTGAGTGACAACATTAGCTTTCTAAACTACTCAGCAATATCAGTTTCCCCCCAAAGACTTCCCTGAGGCTGATTTGTAGAGGCTGCAGTTGTCTCTCTATTTTTTTTCCCCTCTGCCTTACATTGAACAATACTCTCACTAATGACATTTCCCCTGCAATGATGCACCAGGGAAAAGCACGGAACCAGAAGCAGGAATGATGAATACATTCTAAATGCATGGAGGAGGAAGTGCTACAATTTGCTCCTCTATCACTCCATAAAAAAACTACAACTCTTGTCTTTTTCCATCAACCATAAAGATGGAGCACTGGCCTGGGATATTCTTAGATAAATCAGGCATGACATTGTACAGTGCATTTTTGCACTCTTGCAAAGAAAAGCCAAGCCTAAGCTTGCAAGGTGTGTCTGTGTCTGTCTAGATAGCCTGATTTAAAAGCCTCAGCTACAAGGAAAGACTGACATAAACTCAGGATGAAAATGCAATAAATGATTTCCTGTGGGGAGAGCAGGTGATGTGCAGAGCAAAGGTCATTCCAGTTGGGCAAAACCAACCCTTAGGAAACTCCTCCCAACTGCTTCTCCTCTCCTCTGAGCTTCCTGGCTGTGTCCTCAGGGATGATTTCCTTCTCTCCTCTGTCTGTTTGCTCAGGGATACACCCAGGATTCCCAAATATTTTTAAAGGTAACTAAAAAGACTACACTTCATACTGCAGCCTCATCTAGACTTGCCTGTGCTCTTTGCTTGCTGTTGATTTTTGTTTACAGCCCAACCCCTAAAAACCAGGCTCCCCTCCTTCCCCAGCCCCCTTACCAGGATCTGCCAAGAGCCACTTGCCCATGATCAGTGGATAAAGCCACAGCTGATATTTCAACAGAAAAAAAACTTTAATCCCAGCAGGGGGATCCCTGCAGTGCACATGACCAGCTTTGCTGGAATAACTTGTGGTTTTCAACTTTTCCCTAAGAAGGAAAACGTGAGGAAACTGCCCCAAGTTCTCTGCAGCTGATACACAAAGTTATCTCCTCCCTGGCCTGCAGCAGAGCTCCTTGGGTAGGAGATATTGCAGATGTTCACAGCTGGGCACTAAACAAGAGGTGCAAACTGTCTATTTTCTCTTTGCTTGGAATACGTGCTTGTCCTAGCTGGAATTTCATGCATTGGAATTTTTTGACAGCAGGAATTATGCTGAACTCTCACATTCTCTCTGGAGAATTTCTGGGTAGCTTAGCAATGTCACACGAGATAATAGAAAATGTCATTTTTACTCAGCCATCACAAGGTGCCTCATAGAGTGTGCTGTTGTTGCATCTTTATCTTCATTTCTCACACAACATGGATATCTCAAAACTATGGAATCCCCTTTAGGATCCACCTGACCCAGGAAAGCATCAGAGACAAACAACTTTTGTGAACAAGGTGTTTTCAGGTGTATAAACACAGATAGACCAGAGGATCAACCTAATAAAAAATTGCAGCTTGAGCTTTGACCATCAGTATCTGAATCAGATGAAGAAGTGGCTTTGCTTTTGCATTTCACAGACTTCCTTTCCTAATAAGATGCCAAGACCATGAATTTCACAGAAAGATGCAGTTAGTGAAATATTTCACTTCAGGGTGAAAGTTACTTCCCTGAAGGGTTTTAAGGTTTTGGAAACAATCCTGTGAATTCTCTGAAATTTTTTTCAGGATTTCCCTGTAAAACTACAATGCAATGACTTGATTTTCACATTTAGAAATCTAACAACCTGCACCTTGTCCCTTTAATTTGTTTCTGACAGATTTAAAGAAATTATTTTGCTTTCAATTTGAAAATTATGAGAGCGTGGGGTACTAAGTTCACATGAAACTCTCAAGAAAAAAAACAACAACTTTCCTTTCTACAACAGGCTGCTCTGTAGAGCCATAAATAATAATTGGCTTCTTCTTACCACTTATTTGCTTAATTTCAAAGTATGTTTTCCTTTCCAGGCCTCAGAACTGATGCCAGTACGTGTTAGTGAGCACTGAGCTGAAAGCCCCGTGCTGCTGGCAGGCCAATATTGCTCGATTCCACTGAGGAGCTCCTGTTTCAGGGGCTCATTAAGCTGGTTTGGGGATTAGGACACTCGCACAGCTCGAATTTGCAGCAGCACACAGCAGCCAGGAAACATCTCTAAATATTTATGCATATCCAGTGGGACAAGCCAACACACACATCATGGAGCCAGCAGGTTCCAGTTCTTGGAAAAATAAAAATCAGAGTAGAGATGGCCAAAGGATGTCCTCCTTCAGCCAGGTTTGTTGAGCTGTGTGTTGCTTTGGATTTTGGCAGAGTTGCTGTGAGTTTTGCCCACGCCAGGCACTGAAGGAACCTCCCCTGCTGCCCTGTTCATGAATGGTGAAAAAATGCCACTCCTCAGGAGCTGTCCTGAAGGGTTTTGGTTTGACTGAAACTTTAACTGCTTTTGTGAACTCGTTTGCAGCAATGAGGAAGGGAAGGTAATTTCTGATTCTGTTGTGACCATGCAGAACTTTTTGTTCTGCTCCCTCAGGGACGAGCTCTGTTGGAGGGGGAAGCTGCTCTCCCTGCCTCAGCAGAAGCTTTTTGAGCAGTGGATGAGCAGGGAGAAACTTTGCTTCACCTCAATTCTCTCTTCCAGTACTAAACTCCCAGTTATTCCAGCATGGGTATTTTCTTTTTCCTTATTAGCCCTCCTTATCTCTGTGCAGAGGGACTGGGTCCCCCTGCCCATACAAATGCAAACAAGAAAAAACAAAATTGAAAGTTTAGGCTTGGCACTACATCATCTCATTTTCTTGCTGCCTGTTTCTTCCCTTGGTTCCTAAAATAATTTCTTCTCAGCCCAGGATTTTAGCAGGAAAATGACTCCTTAATTTACACTAAACAGCTTCACTTCTGTCTCATGAAGACTTTTTAAAGAAGGCTGGGTTTGCTGGAGGCACTATTGATGTGGTACATGTTGGGCAGTTAAAGCCTTCATTTAAAAGCTTCCCAGAATTTGTCTGGAAATAATGTGGATAGCAAGAAATGTAGAGAAGACAATAAAACACAAAATAGCTCATTTAAACAGGCATGTTGAAAAGCTGAGGGATTTTTTTCCTGAGGTTGGTGTTTAATGGAGAAAAGGGGGGGGTAAGTTAAAATAAACAAACCATGTGAAGATGGGGTTTTTTTGTGTTTTAATTTCTGTTATTTGTCTATTGCCTTTTCATTTATTATCACTATTTATTGTGATAATGAAAGATATTTTCCAACTTTGAGGGTAAAACGCCATAGTTGAGGTAAAAGGGGCTAAAAGTGGCCTTTGAGTGGATGTGGGGGCAGGGAGGGAACATCCCTGAACCCCAAGAGCATCCTCAGGGATCAGTCACAGAGTCCCTGGGGGAGAGCAGCCAGGGCCCCTTTCTAATCACCAGGGTGCAAGAACAGTGAGATAATCTGTAAATGCAAAATTCTGCAATCAACCAAATTAACATAAACTCCACACCAAGCTATAATTTCTGATAATAATGGAAAAGAAAGGATTTACTTGGAAATGTGAGTTCTTGATGCCTCCAGAAGAGGTTAATGGGAGAGAGATACTCAGTTTTAAGGATTTCTGGCCACAGCAATCTGAATTTGAAAATATGAGTGTGAAAGTTTTATAAAGCAGATGCTGTGTATCAGCTCACAGAGCTCTGGAAAAATCTGCTTTTGTTTAATCTCTGTCCCCTTCCAGTGGCTGAAACTTCCATTGCTAAACTGGTGGAGTCACTCCTCACTTCTGGTTTAACTGGAACCAGAAAAGCCTGAATTGCTGATTACTGGGTGTTAAATATATCTGAACTTTCTTCTTCCTACAAGCTTGTGTGGATCCAGCTTCCTCTTTTTTTATCCCCCTTCCCAAATCCCAGCCTGAGTCTCTGAGGACTCTCTGGTGGGAGGTTGTTTTGAAGCAAGGCTGTACAGCAGCTCCACGTTCTGCAATCCCTCCTTCTCATCACAAAATATCTCAATGCTTTTTCACAGAGTGGCTGAAAATAAAGTAAAAAAAAAAAAAAAAAAAGGAGCTGGCAATGAGAATTGGCATAAAGATATACTTTGAACTCTTATTGCATAAACACTGAGAGTAGTTATGGCTAATGGAAGCCAGAAACTACAGCTTGGTGCAGTAGCCAAAATTTGGAGTGTGCAATTATGGTAAAAAAAACCCTAAACATCCAAATAAAGCCCCCCCAAACAGCTCTAAGCCCCCCAAACAGCTCTTTACCCATGCAGGGAGCAGCCAATGACCTGGACTGTGAGGACTAAGAGTCTGATTTTTAATCTTTGCTGTAATGATTGATTAAAGTATTCTTGGTGATAGAAATGTGCCTCCCTATTTTAAGCTCTAATCGTTTGTGTGCCTCCATAGCAGCCTGGAGCTGTGAGCTTCAAAGAGCTGAACGATGCCTCAACGTTATTATTTCATAATATTGAAACAGCAGATGCTGCAAACAGAACAGATCCACTGGCCAGGCATTTTGGTACCTCCCTTTTCATCATTTAGTGGATTTAATAAATATCAAGTCTACGCTGAGGATGCCAGTCTCCAGCTTCTCAATTAATGGAAAAGAAGCAGAATTTTAAAGGAAGAATTTAAAGAAAATCCTGAAGTATGGAGGATTAGAGCTCCAAGACAGCATTTGTTGCAATTTGGGGTGTTCTGGTGTATAAACAATTCTTGGTCAGCTCCCTGCAATAAATAATTTAAAACTCTACCAGCAGGACAGATACTTAGAGAATAATAAGGGACAAAGCTGTCTGCACCCAAATAAAGTTGTTAGATTGATTACTTGTCAATTACTTGTCAAATACGTCTCTAAGTATTTGATTTTTTGGATGTCTCTAACTTGATAAAGAGTGGAATTTCGTGGCTCTAGGGGCTGTGTGTGTGCAGGAGCCACTGCATGGCCCCGTGTGTGAAAATAAGAATCCCACCTTGGAAAATCAAAATTGCTCCCTGCCAGCTTTCAAACCCTTATTCCAAGCAGCTGGAATTAGCAGCTCCAGGGTTGTTTGACACTCTCCAGCAATGTTCCTTTTGTCAGGCTGCTCCTGACTCTTTCAGAGCCAGGATGGCAAAGGAAGTGAAGGATGCCTCCCCTGCATGCTGAGGAAAGCAGCAAATTCTTTGGGTGAGAATTATTTTCAGCATAGAACTCTTCTGTGTTTTACAAAACAATCCCATGTGCCTGGGCTGAATTTATAGAGGCAATGATGTACCCAGCACTGCTGATAAATACCTGTGATGGAAATCAGTGGGAGCAATTGGGAAACCTCTTGTCTGCATGTTTAGGCACTTTCTGGTTTTAAATGCATAAATTCATCTCTAATGGCTGCAATATAAAGACAGTTTTCTTGAAGACTCCAAGGTTATATTCATTTTCCACAGAGATCCAAACTCTTCAGCTTCAACTGAGAGACCTATAAACATGAGAAATGCCTCATAACAAACCAAGGATCATTTATAAATAGAAAAATAACTTCAGCTGGGACTGCAATTGAAGGAAATAACCACCTTTACTATTACTAACTTAGAGCTTCACTTTTGTACTTTTACCTTCTGCTGCTTTGGGAGCACATAATTGTCATTGCTTTTCAAATGTTCCTGCTGCAGCTGGATTATTTTCCACGAGTTTTCTTTTTCTGTTAAATTGGGGGCTCAGAACGTTCCAGATCTCAGTTTAGCATCTGCTTTCTTTCACTGTCTGCTTCTACCCACCCTTCTGCAATAAATGATATTTAAATATCCTTTGGGAAGGGTGACAGACTGCACTTCACTGCCCAAAACCAGACAGAAGTGGACATTTCCCTGATCCCTCTCAAATACCATGTTTAAAATGTGTTTCCTCTCCCTCTGTCAATTGGTTGCCTTTTGTGGTGAATTTTTTACCCCCTGATTCTGCTTTGTTTATCCTAATAGGATAAAAGCTTTTAAAGGTAACTTTGAATTCAGTGATGGATAATGGCAAACTGGTTATTACAAAAATGACTTAACAGATATTGCCAATTTCTTTTTCTTTTTCTTTATGTTTATCTACACAGGAAAGCTCTTGCACAGCAAGGTAGAACATGAATTTAAAGCAAAGTAAATGCTTCACATTAGCTTCCCACAAGGATCCTGTCATCCTGCACACAGGTTTCACTTAATCCACTCCCAACTTCAGGTGAGTAAATTGTGTAAATGTACATTGTGTAAATGTACATTGTGTAAATGTACCCTTGCTGTGAAATATTGTACATTGAGAAATAAACGTGGAAGAGCTTCCCAAGCTCCTTTCCAAGAATTTATGCACTTTCCTGGTCCCCTCTGCAGTGGTACCAGAGTGACTCTGAGTTTATGTATTTATTCTTCTAACAGCCCTGTGCAGGAAGGTTGGAGTAGAGGAGAGAGGTGAATTTATTTTCCCAAGTCCAAAGCTGGCTTTGTCACTGCCATCCTTGGTCTCCACAAGCTCCTAATCCTGTCTGCTCAATCAGAATTCCATTTCTCCTCCACTCAGGTGTGACTCAGCTGCACAACACTGCTGGTGGCTCTTGCAAGCTGGAGTTGTTATTTCCTGGCCGTGTGATGTTTGTGTTAATTCATGTTCTCATTTGCATTCAGTGAAAGTGAAGGAAAAGCTCAGTGACGTCTTTTGATTCAGATTCTCAGGGTTTTGTTGTTCTTGGGTAAGTCCCATGGCCTTTAAATAACTTGAGAAACTTCTTTTTTTTTTTTTTTTTTTTTTTTTTTTTGGAAAATATTGAATAGCCTGTTTTAAATAACTTGTGTTCTCTCTGCCTGCTCCTCTCTCAGAGGAATTGCATTTGCATAGAAAGAGGATTCCTTAAATAAAGGCACAAAATGTGTTTTTGAACAGAAAGGAACTCAGCAGCCAGAGCTAATATTAGGATTAAGCACTGCCCTTCCAGCTGAAGAACAGACTAAGTCAAAACTCCACAGCATTTTGCTGACTACTAGAATTAAATGGAGTTTTAATTATACATAGATCCATTTATTCATTTGCCATACTCTAAGCACACAGAGGATTCCAGACCCCTTCCATCTTCCTGCCCAAGATCTGATATCTGGAGCAAGGGAGGCCTTTTCTGCTGCATTGTTCAGAGGCCTGACAACCAAAAAATACTAAAAGTTGGACATCACCAAGCAAATTCCAAAATGCAGATGCATTTCGTTAACTCTGAAGACTCCTAATTCTTTTGGCTTAATGCAATGAAAAAGTGAATCTGAAATAATCTCTTTTATTTCAAAATGAGGTTGCTTTGCCCTCTTTCTGTTCAGAATTGCTTCCCTGGCTTGGCTGGGATTTCCCATTTCCTGCCTTGGGGTCCATGAAGGATAAGGAGCACGAGGGGAGAAGCTGCTCATTGGAGGCTGATTGTCAAGGAAAGGCAAAAAATTGAATCCATCAAGAGGAATTTTCCACAGCTGTTGGCTGGATTTTAATTTGTGCTGGGTTTTGTTTGGATTTTTAGTGGTTTTTTTTTATTTTGTTTGTTTGGGTTTTTTTGCTTGTTTGTTTTTTTTTTTTTTAGTTTTCCACCTAAACTGTGAGTGTTTATGTTAGCAGGCACATCCTTGTGTGTGGAGACCATCCTGCTTGCAGAAAAGACACTTTAAATCCCTAGAAACTTTTCCAGCCTGCTATGTTACTAAGAATAGGAAAACCATTCCCTTGAAGTATTGCCATTAATGTGTGCCACACATGGATGCATTTCTAGGGGGTTTTATTTCATAATTGGCTCACAGTCACAGCTCTCTGCAGCTCTCACCACCTACTGCCAGATTTGTTGGGGTTTTGTTTGTTTGGCTTTATTTTTTTTTTTAAATACCTGAAGTCTCTAACTCTGGGTAATTAAAAATCCTGGTTTATTTTTATTTTAACACAGAAAGAAGGGTTCAATCTGTTTGTGATACTATGACTGACATTGTTTCAAAGCAGATTCAGAGATAAGTTTGGTCCTGACATTTAGTCAGCAGGTGGGTGTTGTTTATTGCCTAGCAATTAGAACTTACATTAACATAATATCTCCTCAACTTCAAAAATTTCTGAGAGCTCTCCATGAACAGATTCCCAAGAGCTCTCCCCTGCTCTCTTCCCTTTGTCTTTTCACTTTCCCACCTCCACAGCCTTCCACCCACCTGCCTTTAAATGTGCTGTTTCAAATTTAGAGTTCAAGAAACTTTGTTTAAGTCTAAATCATGTAAGATATTTTCTTCTAGGGCAGAAGCAGCCCACAGCCCCTTTATTTTAAACCGAGTTAAACCAGTGCTTTTCAGTCTTCAGAAACTTTTTTTTCCCCCACTTTTAATATTTCTTCACTCCTGAAAATGGGAGGAGGGCAAAGCCTGTTCCTCATCTTGAAATGATCCAGGTGCAACAGGTATTTTCCTTTCCTGCATCCTCAGGGCTCCCTTTTCTCTCAGCATTTTCTCTGATGTTTTTATCAGTTTATTATGGAGATGCATTCATTAGATTTCTATTATATCTGCTTTTTTATGAGATTGTCATATTCATCTTTACCTCTGAGCTAATGGGTTTTCTGCAGGAGAAAGCGAAAATGAGATGTTTTGAGCTAAAGATGCAACGAAGGCAAACAAATGTGAAAAAAGAAATCTAATCCAAATGTATTACTGTGAAAATAATTTTTAATTGATTTCAAACCCAAGTAGAAAGACCCTGCTGTCCACAGCCAAACATTCACTGCTGCTCTGTCACAGGTTTTGCTCACAAAGCTGGGTTAGGAAAATGGTGAGGATTTCTGGTGAAATCAGACAAAACTGAACCTTGTTCCCATCCATCTCCCCCTATGCAAATCCACCTGTGCACACACATTCTCAGAGCAAATTTTCATCCTTGTTTTCAACCTTTATTTTTTAAGCTTAAGCTCCATAATTTCGGTTAAGGAACAGCACTTGGTGACCTTGCCCTGGTTTTTTTTCCCCCAAACCCTTAGAGGGGATGTTTTCCATCAAAGGAGACACCTCCCTCCCTTGCCTGGGAGGATGTAATTATTCAAGCAACCACAATTAACACCGAAAAAATCATCTTTGGGGAGTCATCAGTGCCTGGCTCTGATCCTGGGGCCAGCCCTGAAGCATCAAGTGATGCTTCCTATAGTAGGACCCACAGCTGGTCTGTGGGTTAGAGAGGGTTAATAAATGAGGTTTGTTTTGAGAAGTATTCTCTGACCGAGGCCATTGGCCTGGAGACCAAGAAGAGAAAAAGGAGAGAGAGGTAAGTGGAAAGAAAACTTGAGCTGGGAAAAGTATTTTTAGAAAAGTTTTATGGAAAACAGAGGCAGAGATGGGTTTTACACCAATGAACGTTTTGTTGACTAATTGTGACCAATGAAGAAAGTGTAAACTGTGTAGAGGGTATAAAAGACAGCGAGCTGTTGTAATAATTGGGATATCAGCCTTCTGAAATGTAGTGTGTGTATTTGTGTCTCACCTGCCTCTACAGTGACAGCTTCCCTCCCTTGCAGCCACCACCATCACCCAGTGCCATGTGCTGGTTTTATAAATCATCCCAGCCCTCCCAGGCACTCACTCTGGGAAAAAAACAGCAAAAACCTTGTTTATTGTCAGATAAAAATTCACTGCTGCAACCCCTGTGAGGAAGAGGAAATTTAGGGGGAAAGTGGTGAGGAAGGCATGGAATTCTCAAACCAAGTGGAATCCAGCGAGGCTCTTCTATCACATCGGCACCTCCCGACCCAAAACAAAATTAAAGGAGCTTATCTGTGGTCACTGCACTGCAGAGAGAAAGGACAGCAACACACACAGAGCTCTTTTGGGGAAAAAAAGGCCAATTTATTGTACAGACAGCCCGGATTTAAAGTGTGTCAGTGCAGCCAGGACAGGACAGGAGCTCATTGGACAATTGGGAAAAACATCCTTGGGACAGCACCTCAGGATGTGTCCCACGGGAAAGACACCAGGGGTTAATGTTGGTGATGAATTCCACTCTGTTTGTCACCATGTTCTCACTCTGGGAGACTCCTCCCTAACTGAAGCTGCAGTCAGCTTGTCAGCCTGGGAATGGAGCTGAGAGTCAGGAGAAATCCAGGCCTGGAAAGAATTTCCAAGCTGGAATTCCCCAGCTCTGTGAATGTGTGTGTCCACACCTATCCTGAAAGAGAGCAGCTCCTTTGGTGTGGGGGCTGCCCGGGTAGCCTGTGGTGCTGCTTTTTATTATTTAGGGGAGAGACAGAGAAAGGAGAGCCTTGGGAGAGGGGATGGAGCATCCCGGCCGGATCCAGGAGAGAGAGCGGTGGCTTTTTGGGGAAAATGGGAATATGACCAGCTGGAATGTGAACAGGCTTTATTCAGGCTCGGCTGGAAATGAGGAAAATGAGGAGAGCGGCTTGTGTAGTGTCAGATAAAGGGAGATGAGAGCGGTGCCAGTTTACAGCATCCTCCAAAGAGCTGACAGCAGCCTTTATCCCCTGATAACGAGCTTGACAAGTCTCTTTGCCATTTGGGCACATTGAATTCTCAGGGGAGCTTCACATGAATAAATCATTGCCTCTTTAGTGACTATCCAGAATTAATGATCCCCCACCTTTTTTTTTTTTTCTTCTTTTCTTTTTTTTTTTTTGCTGCTTCTCTCGCTGTAGGTTGTGACTTGTGGCTCCTTGGGGGATGGTGACAACTGAGCAGTCCTGGAGGCTTCTGCTTTCTCCTTTTTCTCCTCTTTGGATGTTCCAGGAACTTTTCCTGCCACTGAATAGCTGAACAAGTGTCCATAACTACCAAAAAGGCTAAGGTTTTCAGAAAAGCATCATAGAGAAGAAATCCCAATTGAAAGGAAAACCAGGTTAGATCAAAGTCAAACCCTAAAGAAGACAAAACTTTCCAGAGGGTGAAAAGTAGGATTTAATGACTGTTCATATTGGGGCACTTCTTGCTTCAGGTTTTCATCAAGCTGAGAGAAAACACCTTTGTTGAGATATTTCCATCACGAACTGGAAGTTATCAGAGTTTTCCTGTATGTAGCCTTGTTTTGTAGCCAGACAATTTATCTGTCCTGAGAGGTGCAAAAAGTTTGAGGAAAATCCCTGTATGCCCTGAAATATTTGGAATATCAAATGAATGTGACCCTTTAGTCCCTGATTTTTGCTTCCATCTGATTTGAATGTGAGACTGATCCACATCACATTTTTCTTAAGTTTGTGTCTCATCTAAGATGATGTGATTTGTTGTTTGTTTGTTTTTTTTTTTAACTTTGATTGGAAAAATACAGAACTGGTCCAGGGAGTGGAAAATATAACCTGAGACCTCACCACATTGAAAACAAAAGGAGGCATAGAAAGAATCCCAAACCCCTAACTTTTAAGACATTTATTTTGAAGGGAAGTTGGAGACTGGAGATGTTTTGTCAGCATTTTATCATTCCCAGTGCTGAAAACAGAACAAACTCTTAAATTCAGCCTGAGGTTCAGTGGGTCCAGAGGAGGCACTAACTTTTCCAACTGGGATAATTCTTAGGGGTGCAAAGGTGAATGCTGAGGGCAGCAGAAGCTTTATGGTTTTGGTCTCCCAGCTGTGAGTGGCACCTTTAGAAAAGCTCTGCTTGAGCAGCAGGATTAACCTTCCCCTGAGTGTAACCTACCCCAGAGCTTGAAGCTGCTGTTCCCAGGCACCATGAGATCAAAAGTGGTGATTTACAGCCAGGTCTTACCAAGGAGGAAAAGGGAGAAAAGGGGAGTTAAGAACTTTATTAAACCTTGTGATATAAAGGTTGGTTTGATGTTACTGTTTCAGAAGTATCCAGCAAAGAGGTGAGGCAGTAGAAGCAAAATATTCAGAATAACCACATTTATGACTGATACAGAAGAGCTCAGTGTCAGATATATTCTCATGGCTAAATTGGCTTGTTTTACAAATCTGAACTAAGGCCAGAGTTCCAATTGTGTAATCTCTGAATTTTAGAATTGACCTTACATGTAACTGTGTAGTTTTTAAACTATTGTTTTCATCATTAGACTTAAGATCTTCTACTGATCTATGTCAGGAACCAAATTAACATATATTGAAATGAATTTGCATAACCTGAAAAAAAAAAAAAGGTTTGCAGAGCCTAATTTAAATTTACATTCTTAATAAAGTATTAACATATCCAAAACTGGATTTTAAATAGTACCACTACATTTTAAATCATTCCTGTGTCTTCCTAACAAACAACTTTGATTTGCATGTCCTGACTTTGCAATGTAATACAGAACTGGTAATTGAGTGGTTTATAAATCAGCTTTTTAGCACTCTGCTGCTGCCACCTTGGTTTGTGTAGAAGAGTATTAATAGTGAAAAAGGCAACCAAAAGCTTTGCAGGAGCACTGAAGACAAAGCCAGAATTGGCAGTGGGAAGGATGTTCCAGGGGAGGCTTTATCAGACTCAGCTGAAAGCTGAAATGCAAAGCTTGCACTGATCTTTATGCATTCAAAGTGTGACACTCAAACCCAAACCACTTCTCTCTCACTTAACAGATAAAATCAGAGTTACAGAATGGTACAATCAGAATG
Organism: Sturnus vulgaris; assembly: GCF_052056855.1. Taxonomy (NCBI): domain Eukaryota; kingdom Metazoa; phylum Chordata; class Aves; order Passeriformes; family Sturnidae; genus Sturnus; species Sturnus vulgaris. The sequence continues at coordinate 3,129,831 of NC_142257.1, read as the reverse complement.
GTTTGGGTTGGAAGGGACCTTAAAGACCATCTCATCCCACTCCCTGCCATGGAGACACCTTCCACTGCCCCAGGCTGCTCCAAGCCCTGTCCAGCCTGGCCTTGGAGGTTTCAGGGATGGGGTTGAGGACTTTGGGCTGTCCCTTAAGATTATTCCCTGCAAACACAAGACGTTTGTTATCCTGCAGCATAATTTTTTTTTGCAGGATGTGTTTTTTGCTGAAGCCTGGAGGGATTTCTAGAGAGAGTTTGGGAGCAGTGTGGCAGGACTGAGAACTCAGTAAAGGATTTGGATGGGGCTCTGAGCAACCTGATCTAGTGAAAAGTGCCCCTCTCATGGCAGTGGGATTGGAATCAGGTGGTCTTTAAGGTTTTTAAGGTCGTTTCCAGCTCAAACCACTCCGGGATTCTCTGATTCCATCAGTGGGGGAGGTCCTGACATCTCAGAGGCAGCAGCTGGCCCCGATGATGTTGGAGTGCTGGTGCTTGAGTCTGTAGCCAGGGATGCATAAAGGCTCTGATTCAACAAGGTACTTCAGCTTTAGGATGCTGAAATCAGCTGAATGATGCACGTGCTTCAAGTTATGCACATAAAATCTTCTGTAATGGAGCCAAGAGCAACTCCCATTGAAACCTGCCATGGAGTTTACTCTCCTGAAACACTGGTTTTTAATAGACAGCCAGAAAGAAGTGAGATTGGGCAGTAATGTGCTGCTTTAGAGCCTTCTGCACCCTCTGGAGGTTGTACAGGCTGGCACTGAAATTAAAAGGTGAGGCAGGGGAGACACATCTCTTGTTCTCATTGTGGTTTTCCTCAAATCCTTCCCAGATTTTTTTTTAAATGCTCTGTTTTGGGTCAGCTCTCTCTCTGATGGCAGCTGAAATCCTGCCAAGAGACCCAAACCCCATGGCCAGGCAGGCAGAGCCATTTCTGTGGCTGAGGAGCCTCTTAAAACAAAGTGAGAACTCCTGGAGTAGAAAAGGAGAGCTCAGTGTACAGTTTAATTTGTTTCGAAAATTCCACCCATCACCCTCACAGGATTCTGCTGAAAGGAGTGAAAAGTCCTCAAACCCGTGTTGGGACGTCAGGCAGCTCAGAGCAGGAGTTTGTAACATCTGGAAGGCCAAGGGGGTTCCTCGTGTCCCCTTTACAACCACCTGACTGTGCCAAGCTGATTTTAGCTGTCACAAAAGGCTCTTTTTATCTGCAGGCTTGTGATTCTCCTTGGCAAAGTGGCCCCATGGTAGGAGATTACTCAGCCTGCTTAACCTTCCTGTCTTCTTTCTCTCTTTTGCTTTACTCATGAATCCAGTCCTTCAAATGACCTGATAAAGCTCTGACTGCTGCTTCTGCTGCTGATAGAGCAGAAAATTTTAATATATAAATATACATATTTTATATATATCCTTTCCTTTCCTTTCCTTTCCTTTCCTTTCCTTTCCTTTCCTTTCCTTTCCTTTCCTTTCCTTTCCTTTCCTTTCCTTTCCTTTCCTTTCCTTTCCTTTCCTTTCCTTTCCTTTCCTTTCCTTTCCTTTCCTTTCCTTTCCTTTCCTTTCCTTTCCTTTCCTTTCCTTTCCTTTCCTTTCCTTTCCTTTCCTTTCCTTTCCTTTTCCCTTCCTTTTTCTTTCCCTATAGTAAACTGAGTGGAAATCCTGTGAGTGGACATCGTGTGGGCACCACTGAAACAGAGTAAATAAATGAACAATGTTTTTTTATAACAATTAGGGTTTTGGAGCATAATCTCAGCTCTTTCTAAAGACCTTTGTTTGTCTCTCTTACATAACCCTGCTGCCCTCTCCATATGGTGGGGTTTGTGTTTGGTTAAGAGCCAATAATTCATCCTTTGGGGATGAGTTCACAGGAAAAAGGACAGTAGGTACTGAGATGATAAATATTCAGTAGGTGATTACTTGTTATTGCTGTTATTTTACTTTTTATTACTTGTTGTTCTTCCTGGCATGGTTTCCCTTTCAAAACTCCAGGAATGAACCCCAAAGGTCTCATTGGAAAAGATTTTAAACCCCAGCTTTAAAGTGCTGACCAGGCAGACAAGTACTGGCACCTCCAAAACCTCAGGTGCAATAGGTACAGGACATTCAAAAAATAAATTTCTTGCACTAAAATTTATGGACAGAACACAAACTCTATTGGATCATTAATCAAAGTTTACATCAGGTTTTTCTATTGGACTGGACCATTATATGTGTTATACTCAAATATTCATCCTTGTGGAATGCTAATTTTATTTCTGCAGGCAGGAGATCCAAATAATTCAATCCAAATTGTCTCTGCTCAGTTTGCTGTGGGAATCAAGCTCAATTCCCTTCTCCAGAAACAACAGGAGGAAAAAAAATGGATGAGAATGAGAAATGCTTGGCTAAGCACATCTTAACCAAAGGCAGGTCCACACCATGAGAGAAAGAAGATGGAGAAAATTGTGCAAGAAATTCTACAGAACATTTGATCCCACCACAAAAAAGGAAAAAAGGAAAAAAGGAAAAAAAGGAAAAAAATCTCCCACTTTATGTTATGTACCAAGATTCTCATTTTGGCAAGGGATGATAAGAATTGCCAGGTGTGTATATGGATATTCAGCAGGTATATATATACATAAATTCAGAACACAGTACAGAAATTATCTGAGAAACTCTCCTAGCTTTAAATTCGAAGCTGTCACTTGATTTCTCTAGCAGACAACATAATTATTCCAGAAGCACTAAGAAGCACAGAAATCCTTTACACAATGGGTGCCGATGTTAAAAGGAAAAAAAAAAAAATCAGAATTTGCAGAATGTATAAAACATGAGAAAGGTTTACACACAGAAATTGCAATTGAATACATTAAAATCAAAGACAGGCAGAGAATGAATTAATTTGTTTCAAATGATGGAATGTAGTTTAGTCAGGTTCTATAATTTAATTTCAGTGAGCACAGTACTTCCTAATTATCTGTATACTCGGAGATGCATAAATAAATCATGAATTTTCTTTCTTGTATTCCAAGTGTTCATACACAAAAAATACCCCAAACCCAACATTTTGGTAACTACAGGGTAAATAAACCAAATATAAAGCAGGGGCAGCAGGCAGTAATGACTTGATGTGAACAAAACCATTCCCATGAAGTTTTAAAGCCTCTGAGGAGCAATAAATTCTTACAGTTCCCCTAAAAAGATCACTCAGTTTATACAGAAAAATAAGAGATGCCTTTTTGCGTGATAGGGATTGCATTTAAATTTGTTGGCAATTTTTTGGATGCAAGAGAAGATAAATTAGGGAAACCCACCTGGGTGGGCATGAGGAAATGAAGAGAGGCCAGTTCAATATAAAAGTTTGTCCCTCTCCTCTCCTGATTCTTTCATAGTAAGAATTAAAATATATTTTTATTTCTGTTTTTTTCCTCTAGCAGCACCCTGGTGGGAGAGCCATGGAGTCAGGTTAGGGAAAAGCAAGATGTTCTTGGCTTTCTGGAGCTTAACAGGAAGTTTTTTGGAAGGTTCTGAAGACACAAAAATTGTCAGAAAACGTGACCAGGGAAGTTTAAGTGACTGATTCACGGGAAGCAGTGATGTGTAGCATGCCGAAAAGTTATCAGGAATTTATTTTTTTTTTCCATTCCTAAGAATAGTCAGTAAATAAACAACATAGTAGGGAAAAGTCAGGGAAATGATGAAAAACAAGGGCAGAAATAGACAGGAATATTGACTTAAAATAGTTGGTATAAATCACATAAAATTGACTGCAAATATGTATTAAGTAAACTCCCTTTGGAGGGGGCACAGGCTTCAGGGTTTCCTCCGAAATGGGAAGTGAAGTCTTTATCCTGTACCACCACATTATTTTAATAAATTCTCCTTGCTCCTCCACCCTTCCTTTGTGACAGTTCCCATCTAGACCAGGGGAAGAGCCATGGGCATTATTGACATTTCTGCTGCTCTCCTGCACAGGGATTTCCTCCTGCTCCCTGCCTGCAGCACCTGGGAGCTTCCAGTCTCTGCTCAGAGCACCCCTGCCTCATGAAAATTGTGTTTTATTGGTAGGAATAGATCTTGTAGCTTGGCACCTTAGCCCAGCAGCTTCACAGAAGTAAGAAGGCCTCAAGGATCATGTAAATCATAGAATCACTGACTGGTTTGGGCTGGGAGGGATCTTTAAGATCATTTTGTTCCATCCCCCTTGCCATGGGGACACCTTCCACTACCCCAAGCCGTGTCCAGCCTGGCCTTGGACACTTCCAGGGATCCAGGGGCAGCCACAGCTTCTCTGGGCACCCTGTGCCAGGGTCTCCCCATCCTCACAGGGAGGGATTTCTTCCAGTATCCAGCCTGCATTTCCCCTCTGTCCGTGTGAAACCATTCCTCCTGCTCCTGTCACTGCAGTCCCTAATGAAGCATCCCTCAAATCCCTCAGGAAACGCCCTAGTCTTTCCCAATATTTGAGATTTTTTTTTCCCCCCACGCTCTGTAAACATCTCCAAGAGGCTCAGGGACTAGGAAGGACAAATCCTCAGCAGTGCCTGCTCACTGTAACCACGCAGTGAACTCAGGAGCCCCAGCGGCTCTGGGCTCACTCCCTCCCCTGTAACCACACAGAGGGGAACGAAGGCGATTTCTGCTCTGCTTCTGCAGCCTGGTTTGTGTGTTCCACTCCAGTTAGAGTGCAGATCACTGTGATTCAATCAGTCAGCGGTAGCTCAAAGCCACCACTGGTTGTCTTTCTGCCCTGATAAGCAAAGATCTCCAAGTGCACAGGCTCTGCAAAGAATTCGCCTTGGGTCACTTGCCTTGCTAGCAAGGATGCTGCAGTATTTTTGACAATATGCTTTGCTTTGAGAGGTCAGTGACTTTTGCCTGGGTGGTTTTTGTTCTAAATATAACACATACTTGGAAAAATCAGAAACATCAGAATCATCTTTGCACAGCGTCGTAGGTAACAATTTTCTTGGTGTGTCCTAAATCTCCTGTAACTTGCACGGAACAAACAGAATCCAAGACAAGCCATTTGTTACTGTTCAGAGAAATAAGAAAATACAAAAGATTATTTGAAAGTACCCTTAGAGACATCATGGTTTTAGGTGGATTCTCGTAAGAGGCTGCCCCTCTGGATCACTGGTCGATGTGTGTCAGGAGACAAAGTGCACAATGCTGAGCTCTTTGTGCTTTGCCATGAGAGCTCTGTGACCCCCACGATGTGCCCAGAGCCATCACGCACAGTTCAGTTCCCCTCTGCCAAAAAAAAGACAAAGGTTGGGAGGAGCTCTGTTGCTGCCATTAAAGCAGGTCTCGATCACAATCATAACCAGGCATTCAAAATCACCCCAAGAAGCAGCTCTTGATCACCTTCAAAATGTTGCTTGATTCGAGAGCAGGATCTCTCCCTCTTTGATTTGAAGAAGTGTAAGTGTTCTCTGACACGATGAACAGTGTGTGATTAACATACCCCTGCCACAGCCCAGCTCACAGAATTATCAGCAGATAATATTCTTCAATTAACTTTATTTGCTTTGCTTCATAATAAAAAAAAAGAAAAGAGTTTTTTCCCCAAATGTATTTACTACTTGAAATTAATGATAATTTTAGCCCTGCATTTTCTCTTTGTGAACGAGCAGGTCTCTGTGCACGTTTGGAAGCCAAAGCTGAAGCAGTTTTGCCAGCAGATGTGGAATTTGGTGGCATTTCACACTTTCCACAGCTTTGTTCCCTGACTCTGCAGTGCCAGCCCCTCTGCCTTCTCTTCCTGCTTCTGATAGCACTCAAAACACATAACAACAGAATGATTATATGCAGGTGATTTTATTGAAGAGCTCTGGGAATCAGGGCTGCAGACCCAAATCTGACTCCCACATGGATCCCACATGGACATGTTTTTATACCCTTTTTGTTATATAACTCTATATTAATTATTAAACCCATATTGTTCTATTGTATATATTGATCTTATCCAAGCATGAATTCTTGTCATTTTCATTAGGCCTCCCAAATATCCTTTCTCATGATTCTTGTTACGATTCCATCGTTTCTCATGATTCTTACTACGATTAAACAATAATTATATTCAATTACCAAACAATCGTTACATTTAACAATCATATCATTTATCACATGATGATTACACAGGTGTAGCTTCACATGATTTAGAAAAGACAAAGCTCAATATTCCTTCCCAGGGCCCAGTTCCCTTTCCCAGCCCTACCAGACCAAATCTTTCTTTCTACCCCCTGAATCTCTGGGATGCAATTCCCATGATTTTTAGGAACATTTTAACCCTGTGCTATCACTTCCAGCAAGAGTTCCAGGCAGACGTGGGGGCTCACACCGAGATTCCAGGAGGAATCCCCCAAAATCACTGCTCTGTTTGTGCACACACAGACAAGACTATTTCCACATAATGTGTCATCACCTCTCCAGATCGCTGTTTGGATGGATAAACAGCATTACAAATGTGGCTGTCATGCTTTCCCCCGGCAGCTTTCACTCAGCAGCAGGGGATGAAAATGCAGCAATCTGTGCACTCCAGCAGCCTCAGAGGGGTTTTCCTGCAGCAGACAAGAAACAGCACAGGGCCCCTCTGAAAAGTGATTTTGTACGTGTTGTTATTCATATTTATCCTTGATCATGCCCACCTCCCACACGGGTTTTTATAACACATCAGGTGCTATAAAAATGGGATTTTAATAGGGATATAATAGTGGGATCCCCACGGCAGACCCAGGGGGGGGCTGCAAATCCAGCCAGGGAGCTGCTGCTGGTTTTGGAGTTTGGATCATGTTGGGGAGACACCCTGGAAGGATTCCTGGAAGCTCCAGCCTCCAGGCTCAGTGAAAACCAGGGACATTGTTTGTAAGAATAACAGCCACTGATGATGGGTTTAGGTCTTTTGAGGTGGTGTTCCTGCAGGAGTCTGCGTGTGAAGGTGGTGCCACGCTGAGCACTCACTGCATGAGGGTGGTTTTGATGATTTTTTGGCAATTATCAGCTCTTTGCAGTGGGAGGATCCATGTTACTGCTCCCATCTGACTCACTTTACAAGTTCACAGTGATGCTCCTTGAACTTCTGAAGCATTGTGGACCCCAATATTTGGGTTTTTCCTGTAGAGATCTGCCTCCTTCTTGCAGTTTCATATTTATGAATAACTAGGCTGCTTTTCTAGGTCACATTAGAGGTCATTTGCAGAGAATTAGAAATGGTTAACAAGAAATAATTCTTCAACATTTTAAAGTCCTCTATGGCAAGGTCTTTTGTACTGTATTGGTGCACAACATGCAGCATTTTTTAGTATCTGTCAAGTTTCAATAATGAAATAAAGGCAGCACAGTCCATGTAATTTAGTTCCTCCAAATTTCGTAACTTCTTGACAAAATAATAGCCAGCCACAACGTTTTGATCTGGTTAAGAGCTCTCCTGTCTGGGGATCTTTGCAGTAAAGCTTTGCAACAAGAAGTCAATTAGCTGTCAGTCATTTAAGCTCTGTTTGCTGGTGTCTGGAAGGTTTTTTGATAGCCTTTTGGTTTTTTTTTCCTTCCATTTCTTTCGTTGAAAGATTTTAATCCCATGGTAATCACAATAATGTTTTAACACTTCCAAGTGGCAGCTTTGTTCGTTTTCCTTCAGGATAATCAGTGCTTAGACTAAAAACTTTCCCCATTTAATTTCTCTTGAGCTTGGCTGCATGAAGCAGAAACTTGAAGAAATAAAAATGAACAGAGTGAATCTGTGGCAATCAATATGAACATTATGGATTCATGATCCATTATTAACAATCCCAGACTATTTTCTGGAGTAATATGTGCTTTAAATACCAAGATTGTTCAAAATTTCAAGTTAAAGGTCAAAAACCAGATCCCCACAACCTGATTATAAGCTTTTAAAATGTGGCCTTCAAATTTAAATGCTTTTAGCCTCAGATATTTGTGTTTATGAAGTTACCAGCTGTGGTTGGTCTCAGAGGTACCTCTGCAATGCTGAGTTGATTATGGCAGTGTTTGCATCTTTTATTGCAGTTTTGCTATTGTTAAATTAAAGTGGTCTGAAACAGCTCAACTAAATTAAGAGCTGTGTTTAAAAGAAAACTTTTAAATGGCAGCTTTTCTGGAACTGGCTTTTTCTCATTACTTGAGAACTATTATCCAGCTGAAATCCTGCAAAATGCTTCTGATAAAATTTAACACCCATTCTTGGGGTGGGACCCAGGGACAGAGTGACTCTCTGGATCTAGGGGTGGCCAGAAGGGAAATATCTGCTCATACTTACTGAATATATTTGGAATATATTTGCTTTTCCACTTGAATATTGCAGCTTTTTGAAGTTTCAGGTAGGATAATTTGTCCTAAACATAATTATCAGGAAATTCCAGTGCTTGAATGACCGAGAATATCGAGAATGTATCAAGAATATCAATTGTATTTAAAAAATACAGTTTAAAACATATTCCTTGCCATGCACAAGGCAATTTTCTTGAACAAATAAAAGAGCAGAAGTACAGTGGTTTAATTAAATATAGTTAAAAATTGGAGACCAATTAATTTCTGGAGAAATGGAACTGTAAGGTATTTTTCACTAATTGTGCTGTCATTAACTTACCCTGCTACTGCACCAATTGAATGGAATATTTAAGTAAATTCAAATGCATCATGTCAGATTCAAGGTTCTTTCAAATGGATTGGGGTAGAATGAAGTGTTACACTGGGATGACAAGCATGAGGCTTAAAATCTTTTCTTTCTTTCTTTTTTTTTTTTTTTTTTTTTAAAGTGCACAATTTGCATGTCAAATAGATGGATGTTCACAGAATCGATTTAATTCTGAGACCTTTGATCAGAGATCTGGGGGGAGCCAAGAAGAGAAATTCTCCTGGAAATGTTTGCAGCTTTCTGATGAGGACTGGCACCATTTGGGTAGGGAGATGAAAGCACACCTCATCTTTTCTACTCCTCCTCCTTAATAATAGCCTTGGAGTCAGAAATGAGGCACAGCAGGATGAAGGATCCTGTGCAGAACATCTCTGCACTAATAAAACAAGCAAGCTGTTGAAGGGCTGAAATAAGCAGATATTTCTCACACAGGAAGTCATTTATCTTTGGGGCAATGGGATGAGAAAGCAGTTTGCTTCATTTTCACATAAAACTGAGGAATAATGATTTGAAGCTGTGCCCATGAAAGCTGGAATAGCCTGGGATGAAAACAATTTGCCTCTGTTGAGTAAGGAAAGATCATGAGAAGGGATCCTTGGTTAGAATTAACTCTGAAAACAGAGCCAAGGTTTCATTTTCCCCTTCCCAGGGGATGAGGAAGAGGAAAATCAAAGGAGGAGAGCAAAGCAGAGGAAACGATGGAGCAGGGAGCAAACACTCCCTTGTGCCTCATCCCCTAAGATCTGCCCTCAGCAAAAATCAGGATTGTCACTCGGGATGAAATACAGTTGTGGCCTGCACAGCAGAAAGTGTTCTTGGATGGACAGGAGTGCTGGTTTATTGCTTCAAAATGTTTCCTTCTCCTTCTCACCCCAGCATGCAGTTCACCCTCCAGAAATTCCACAAGCAAAATGGGGAGAGGGGGATTTCTTACCTAATCCAAGGGAGACACTGAAGGGAAATAGGTCTTTGGTATTTGGTAGTATTTCATGTTAATGCAATTGACATTTTGCTCCTTCTTTTCTAGGAATCCAATCGTTTCATTGTTCTTTTAACTGCCTCAGATTGCCCAGTAATCCCCACTGCTGTGAACTACTGGCCTCAGAAATTTTACGAGTTGTACTGAAATAAGAAAGTTAACATAAATTAATGCAGGGCGAACCTTGAAATGAAACCACTTGACCCCTATTAAAATCTGCTGCTAACATTGTTTGCAGTTGTGCTTAATGTCTGAAATCACTTTATCATTCAATATGACACAGGGAAGCAGCAGAGTTGCTTTAAGGCATCATTTTTAGGAATGAGAGTTGCCATGCCAGTGCTGCAGAGCCCTGAATCCCAGGAGACCTGGGCTGCTCCTCCATGTTAAATTAAAAGGAATTAATCTTTCCACGTGCAGTACCCCAGATACAAATTCTTGCTCTGTACAACTCAAAAATCTCTCAGTCCTGGGATTGTCAAGCAATAAAAAAATCAGGTAAAATTAAACAAAGCTGTACTGCATGGCAGGAGGGAAAGACATGGGACTCATTTGTGGTTTAATCAATAATCCTCCTTCACAGGGGGTGATATGCTCTTAAAAACTGGGCAGTAGCTCATCCTTCCAGTGACAGCAGCAGGTTATTCCTTGTGGGACCAAAACTGTTCCTTGGATATGGGGGTTGATGGGCATTCCCCATGCCTTGGAGGAAATATCCATAAATAGGGGACTCAGGCTGCTGTTCTCAGGATTCAGACTTGAAATTCAACTTTTTTGAGTCTCCTCTAACATGGAAATGGATTGTGTAGAACAAAGATTGAATTGGTCCAAGTCTGATGGGGCAGGGAGAAACCCCTGGAAGTTCTCCCTGTTGCTCAGGCTGATTTTCCATCAGGTTTGTGGTTCTTCATGGTTATCCTTCTCTGCAAATTAGCATCTTGTTGGGAGTGTCAAGCAGAATTCCCATGGCTATGGCTTTGTGCTCCATCAAGTCTGCCCCATCTTTCTGCTTGCTGGGACCAACCTGATTTTATCAGTGACAGCACTGAGAGAAAAGAAGGGAAGGGCTTGCAGTGGGTTTGTTGGCAAAATGAACACACACTAAATTTAGCTCCATGTTTTTTGTGCACAATACCCCTTTATCTCTTGTTGGTACAACATGCAGTTTGAAATGTAGCCCAGCAGTAATGATTGCAAAGCAGCCTGGGGCAGGGCACTGAGGGAACAGAGCTGAGCCCAGTCAGTTCCTTCACATCTGAGCCTGCCTCCCTGGGCTGTGCCGGCATTAAATGAGCTCCAGGGAGCTGCTGCAGATGTGCAGAGACAGGCTGAGTGCAGCTCCGTGGATCCACAGGGACACAGGATCCACCTTGCCCTGCCTGTGTGCAGAGTGAGAGACTGGGGAGCACATCCAATCCTGCCAAAATCCAGCAGAAAAAGGAGGCAACTAAATTTAGGCATCTCCGTGGAGGCTTTTCCATGCGAGCAGGATGTGTAAATTCCTGGTTTGGTCCCGGAATGGAAAGCTGCCAATACAGCTCGTGGAAGTGGAGTTTTGGAGCTCTTCTCGCCCTAAGGAACGTGGAGACACCCCCATCTCCAAGGGGGGATGTGAATCTTCCCTCTCCTTTTTGTCTGTGGGGAAAACTGACAGCAATTGTGTTCTGAAGTGGCTAAATACATTAAACTAAATACAAGAAGTGTTAAGTTAATGAGTGCTAATCAAGATTAATCCCCTGAAATCACTGAGAGTCATCTTTTCAAGAGGAGGATAAGTTGGAGGGAAATCAAGCTGCATATGTGTGATAGCTGCACAAGATTGCTCTGCATGATTTAATGGGTAATTTTTATTATTTATGCTCTAGGCATTCCCAGAACGAAATGAAATGAGGGATTATTGTGTTGAGTAATATCTGAAAGTGGATCTAAATAGTGTTGAATTCGGCAAATGTTTGAAATTATCAGAATCAGAGGGTGTGAGGACACTGCTCCCCACACCAATGTAACCCCAGCTCTGCGGAAGAACAAAGGATCTCTTGTTCTCCTTTTCAGGTGTAACCTAATTTAAAAAATATTCTACATCTCGTATTAGTTACATATCTGTAGTCAGTGAATTATTCTATCTAAGAATCTGTTAGGGGAGGCAAGAAACTTCTCAGATTCAGTCTTGTTGAAGTAAAACCACCCAACAGTGATTTACAGACAGCAGGACAAGCCCATGAGAGGTGCAAAACAATAAAGGATGGGTCTGCTCAGATATTCCAGCAGCAAAAGAAACAGGAAAGTGGAAGATGATGGTGGGCTCAGAGAGAATGACAGATAAACAGGAGTGTAGGGGAAGAAAAGGAGGTGAAAGCTGTAAAACTTACGAAAATTTAGGGTTTTTTTGTCATGGTATTTATTTCCCACTCCAGGAATTAGACACATTATTCATTTTATATTTACTTCATAAGTACAAAATCTGAAAGGAGAAAAAATATTTTGTTATTTAAACAACTTTTATTGCCGAGACCTCATAGCTCAGTTGAGCTGTTTGTCAATGCAAATAATTCTAGATGTTCGTTTTGGACATAGTGACAGGGAAATGCAACCTGCATGCAATCAAATATATTCAGTGCAACATAATTGACAATTTTTTCCAGGCCTATCACACCTGGTCGGGTATTTTTCTGAAATGTATTTCAGCAAAAAATGTTCATTTATCCATATTGGTAATTATATCCATCAAAAGGAAAGGGCCAGTTTTGATAATTTTCTTCAGTCTTAATTTCTATGGAACTTGGGATGGTTTAAATCTTTTAAGATTTTCTTAAATTAGGAAATTAGTTTTTCACTTTTTGAACCCACTTTCATTTCAAAACGTAAGCTATTTATAAGGAAAAGTATTTTAAAAGTGAAAACGTGTTGAAATCAAAATGAAAGCTTGACCTGAATCTACTTATTTCATCTGTTCAAATTTTCAATTCACAACAGCTTTTTTACCATTATATTTTTTCCCAACTTCATAAATTTCATGAAATACGAGGGAAGCAATGCAGGATGTGTGAAACTTTATGTTTTAAAGAGACATATCTGGACTCCTCAGATGTGAGAAGCTTAGAATAGATGAATTTTTCACCAGGAAAGGTAATATTTTAGGGCATCTTTTTTCTTTTCTTCTTGTTTCTAAGCTGTAGGACACTTCAGAATTTATTTTCATATTCGGGAAGCTGAGGAGATTTTTTTTTTTGGTTGGTTAGGATTTTTTTAGCAGTGGTTGAACTTTTCTAACAGGCTTTTTCCACAGCTTTAACCCAGAAGGAAAGCCCTGAGTGTTGGGCAGTGCACAAAAAAACCCTCCCTCTCCCTGCCTGCCCTTTTATAAATGTTTCCATGGAGAAAATATTCTGATATGCTGTGAATTTTCCACCTATCTCCATTTCCAGTGGGGTCACCCAGGATGGAGGAGCACGAGTGGTGCCCAGGAGGCTGCAGGGACAGGAATCCGCTGGCAGCACCCACTGAGCTGCTTCATTTCCCTCCCCAAATTTTTGCTCTGCTCGTTTTTTTGTCGTGCAGCTCAGCTTCCCATCCCTGGCTCCCTCCAGGCAGCTGAAATTCCATGATAAAGGTGACAAAACCCCCCCTTTTTAGGCTCTAAATGGGATTTTTTCTGACAAGACACACCAGTGCTGCCACCCAGTCCTTGCCTCGAGTATTTTAATGACTCCAACCCTCACCTCTTTGGTAGAATTTTATTGTTAGGTTATTAGATTATTGTAAATTATTAGATTATTTCCATGGATTCTGAGAGTTAAAAAGCAATCTGTGGAAAGAGATTGACAGGCAGCTTTCCTTGTGGATTCCTCTGTGTAGAAGTACAGCTCACACTGAGCACGAGGCTCAAAGATTTCTGCATAAAGCTGATATTTCCTTGAAATCAGCACTTTTACAATCAACATTAAATCCATTTAATAGTTAAATGATTATGTGGATGGCACAACATTTCCCCTTCCCTTTACCATAACAAATCATTTTGTTAACAAGGGTAGAACCAGCAGCTTTCACATTTAACATCAGCCACTGGAGAATTTTGATCACTCAGGTTGGATGTAGTTGAAAATCTCCAGGTAAATGCTCTCATTAAAGAGAACTCATTAAAGGTCTCCCAAATTCCTCACTCCTCCAGTGCTTCTCTGCCTGGTTGCTTTTATTTCCTGGCCTGTAATAATTACAAATTGGACACTAAGAAGAAATCTTAGATTTTTGGATATGCACCCCAGTAAATACAGAGTCTACATTTATGCCTATTCAAAAAAATCAGCCACATTTCAGAAAAGAAATACAGAGCACAAATCCAATCCAAATAAAACAGTCATTCCAGGTTTCTTGTTATCTGCCTGAGGTATTACACTGAAAATCTAAATAAAACAACAGGGACAACTTTCTCATTATTTTTCCAGAGCTTTCAGCTGGGAGGGTTGATGATCATTATACTGATGCCTCTTGCCATAATAAATTCACTCCTATTAAAGTTCATTTTTTAAGGAATGAAAAGAGCAGAATAATCATATTGAAAATGGTGAAAATCCACACATCCATGGAATTTTTCCTTGGTAGATCTCCAGGTACTCAAAAGGGGAAAAAAAAAACCTAACAACATTTTTTGGAGCAAGAGATTCTGAGCATCACCAGGAAAATCTGGTCCAAGGTTGGTTGACCACAGTGAGGCAGTGATTCTGTAACAGCTCCAAACAAGCAGAAAATTCCAGATTTGTTTCCTGGGAGCTTTCTGGTTCTGAAGGCTGCTTTCTTTCCAGGAGGAATCATGACTTTTTTTGTTCTTGAGTTGGTTTTATCTCTCCCCAGAAAAATGGAATCTTCCCAAAAACATGCTCAGATGTTTTTAGGTCATCTATTTTAGTGATTTCTTCCCCTGAAAATTGCCTCAGAACATTTGCTGTTGGAAACCCCATTGACACTAATAACACATCCACTGGAAATACCTTGGGTGAAACAGCAAATGAATTTTCCTGCTCAAACCCACAGAAAAGTATTCCCATTGTGAATTTTTTTGTCTCAAGCTTGAATTAACAGAGGAGTGACCTTCTTTAACCTCTGCCTTGGCTATGCTACTGTTTAAACACTGATACTAGATCCCCAGCAATGCCTGTTCAGCCAGAATAGACTTCAGCAAAATGTGGAATCTGAACAAACTTGAGAATTTGCAGAGTCACCGAGTGGAGTAATGCAACTATATATTCTATCTTATTTAATATCTAATATCTAATATCTAATATCTAATATCTAATATCTAATATCTAATATCTGCTATGATATATGATATATGATATGATATAATATATACAATACAATAGATAAGATATAATAGATAATAGATAATAGATAAGAGATAAGAGATAAGAGATAAGAGATAAGAGATAAGAGATAAGAGATAAGAGATAAGAGATAATTGATAATTAATGTTCCTATAGGAATGTTCCTATAGGAATACAATAGAAAAGAATATATCATATAATAGATTGAAATATAGGGATATAATATAATGTATGAATTGTGTAATTCCCAGGAAAGTCTGAGAAAAAGGAAATTTTTTTTTGGTGGAACATCTTTATTATGGTCCTTTATTTGGTAACATTTTCCTCCCTGGCTTCCTTGGCTGGTTTCTTTCTCCTCACCCAGCACAGAGATGGTGCCAAGCTGCTCCTCCTCTCCCATTTTCCCTCTGCATGGAGATGGACAGGGCTGAGCTGGGCTCTCCAAGAGCTGCTTTAAACGAATTTTTTTGGAGATAGCACACAATAGATGGCACTGGATTTATCCCCAGCCTTCCTGGGGCACTCAGCCCCGTGTCCAAAGGGGGTCTGAGAGCTCCAGATTGTTATTCCAAAGCAGGCAGGAGTAGCTGCACTCCCAGGGGCTCCAGCCCAGCCCAGTCACTGCAGATTTATGTTGCACCAGGGTAACGATCCCCGAGTGCCCCTTGGAACAGGGAATTTATGGAAGGGAGCAGCAGCAAACCCAAGGAACACATCCATAATTTTAGACTTTAACAGCTTCCAGTAGCAGCCCCAAGATCTCATTGCAGCAGAGTTTAGAGATTGATCCTAACAGCAACTCTCCTTCCCCTGCTCTGTGATCTTTTGCTGCCTTTGGATGGAACATCTCCGTTTCCTAGGGGATGTCATCCTGGTTTTGGGTTTCCCCTACAGCCACACCTTGCACTGCAGCCAGGGGTAGGTGCTTTGCTTAACTCCCATGGATATAATTTGGTGGGTTCAGGAACCAAGGGCTTCCAAGCCCTGTAAAAAAAAAAAAAAAAAAAAGAAAAAAAGAATGTTTTTTCAGTCTTTTTCATGCAACTGTTGCCATGATCTAATGGGACTAAATTTGGTTTCCTTCTAAATAAATCTCACTGTCATTTAGAGAGACTGCAAAATTAACAAGATGCAGCAGTTCTGTACTCCATAGCAGGGAGCCAAAAGCAAAAGATTTTTTAGATTAACAAATGAGGTGGAAATGACTTTTCCCCCCCAAGGACTTGTTTCTTATTTTCCATGAGAAAACTAGTTTCTCCAAAAAAAAAAAAAAAAAGAAAAAAAAGAAAAAAAGAAAAAAAAAAAAGAATAGGATCTAAAAATAGCTTGTGTCACAGAGCTCTGAGCCAGGCTGCATCTCCTGCATCCCTCGTGCAAAGCTCAGCTCCCAGGAGAGGCTCAGGAGAGCAGCAACACTTGGGTGGTTTGACAGGGCAGCAGTGTGGGTGTGTGGGGATGTGCAGGTAATGCAGCTGTGGGGTTACTGGAGTGTTAATTAGGCTGAGCAATTATGAATGGTGGATAAACTCAACCGGTTGGGAGAAAGGGGGTTTTTTTTTGTCCTTTTGCTGCTGGCAAAGGGAGAAGGTAAACACTTTGCTGCTCTGTGGAGAACATAATGGATGTTCTGGCTTTGCACTGCAAGGAAAAGCTGGGGAAGGTCTAATTAATGGAGAACTTAATGGGTTTTGTCCACAGCTGACAAACACAAAGCTGCTTCAATGTTTTAATTGTCTAAATGGGCACTTATTGATGTCCAGAACCCGCCTGCCCTACCTGGTCTCCACTGCTAAACACCCTCAGGTCTGGTGGAGGCAGCTCCATCCCTGCTGTTCTCCTGTGTACTGGGGACACATCAAAGTCTTCAGAGGGGTGAAGGTTCCTGCTCAGCCACCTGGGATCCAAGGATACCCCAGTGTGGGAATCCTAAATATCAGAGGGTTTTGGGAAAGCTGCAAAAAAGCAGGCCTCAGAGACAGCAAAGTGCAATTGGAGCTGAGCAGAAAGCATAAGGCATGTCAGCAGAAAAGTTATGAGATGTAGAAAAGAAGGACAAATAGAACAATGGTCTGTGTATTAATGCTTGGCTAGAATAACTCTTTAAGCTGCAGAAAAGTATATTTAGTAAAATATTAGGAAGGTCTAGGCTTAATAATGGAGCTCTGTGCATTGTATTTGAAGGCTTACAAGTGGGTATTGTATTTGAAATAAGCAAGCATTGTTTTAACCAAAGGTACGTGTGCTTATAGTGGTTGGACAGAACTACTGTCAATATGTTTTTGCTTCTGTGATTGGTCAAAAACCTTCCAAAATGCGTTGTAACATCACATTCTCTGGCTGCTGCTGAGGATGTGAGCTGCTGGCATCTTCCCTCTGTCCCAACCTTGTAATGACGCTGATGCTTGGGAGGAAAAAATAATAATAAAGCAGCTCGAGACACAGTGTGTGAAGCCACCTGGGATCCAAGGATACCCCAGGAAAATGTTTTGCACCGTGGGAGCTTGCACTGACAGATTGCAGGGTAAGGAAACCACCATGGACTCACAGTGAGCCCTGGAACCAAGGAAAAGACATGAGAAAGAGGAGCAAAGCCCTCAAGACTTGTTTTCCTGAAGACTTTGCCTCAAATGGCAGAGAATGACTGAGATGAACTGGAACTGTGGTATTTTTGCCACTGGAAAGGGACAAAATATCTCATGCTTTTATATAACTTCCGCTGTTCTGGGCTGTGTCTGAAATAGGTTTTTATTTGTCACTAATGATTATTTATCCAGAGCACTGAGCAGGTGAGTCAGTGTTTACTGCTAAAACACCAAAACCTCCCTCACTGCATTGTTGTCACAGCCTTTCATGGACTAAGTAGTTGAAAAAAGGAAATTCACATTTGGTGTTTCAGCTTCAGTCCCTCTGTATTTATAGCTCACTTAATGCTTATGAACATGCAGATATTGGCTGTCAGCTCCCTGCTTCCTTCAGTGGTTTTTATCCAGTCTGAAAATGATGATGGAATTAATTCAATTGCATTATTACTTTTCTCCTTGTAAAACCTGAGAATTAGGGTAATAAAAATACTACTTCTGATAGCATTACCATATTAACAGAGGTGGAAATCTTCTAAGATAAAAAGTCTTACATCTTAAATTCTAATGAGATGAGGAAGCACTAAATGGTTAATCTACATGAAAGTTTCAGAAGAGAGGCTGTTTGAACTCATAATAACATTATTTTGTAGGGGAAATAGGCAAAGACAAGCCAGAGAAAAATATTGTGATGTTTTCCCACAAAGTCTGATCAGAGTCCCAGTGATGAAGTCCCAGAGTATTTTTGGCATCAAGGGAGTCTGTGGCAAAAAAAACCCTGTCATGAAGATAGAAGAATATCCAATAGTGAGTTTCTTGGTGAAACAAAAGTTCTCTGAACTTCTGCTGGGATAACATCACTCCTCTTGGAGCAGGGAGCTTCTTCCTCTGTAATAAATCTCTTATCACATCAGGCTGGTGGCTCTGCAGGACTCCACCATACTGGAGGGAGGAGTCTGCCTGTCCCTGGAAGGGGAATTGGTCCAATCTTTCAATTTTTAAGATCTTTTTCTCATCCATGGTCTCAGTTCCAGTAACAGCCATGATTTAAGGGTGCAAATATCCCAGCAGCTGAGTGGACACCCTGAGAACCAGACACTGAGAGGTGAATTGCAGCATAAAATAACAGTGAGAAGCACATGATGTTGATAATTAAAAATCATAGAAACATTATTCTACATCATTAAACCAATCTTTTTAGTGACTCTCACAATTAACAGCAGTAGACAGGAATTAATCTATTAATAAATAGCTCAGTTATGTGTAAATGTATTTGAGGCATTTATTAACAGGGTAAGTGCCTTTCTGGAAGTCAGTCTCACTTCTCCAGGACAAAATCCAAGGCCAGCCCATGGAGACAGGACACAAAAATGGATCCTGGGCTCCTCTTTGTCTCACAAGTAAATCCCGATGCATTTTTTGGCAAAGTGACAGAATCCAAAGGAGAAAAACTGGAGATGAGAGTGCTGTGGGTGAGAACACTTCGATGGATGAAAGTGCTGTTAATGTCAGAAAATAGAACATCCAGGATAGAATTTATATCGAAATTTTATCAAAAGGCAACGAGAGATAAACCAAGCAACAAACCATGGCAATCAAAACCAAAGAAAACTGATTCAAAGCCTTAGTCACTGCCCTGCAGGTTGAGCTTGTCTGCTGATGCACTGAACTATTCTGCAATAAATATAGAAAACTCAAGACGTGCATCAGGCACAGCAATCTCAGCAACAACTCACGGGTCCAGCAGGCAGATTGTAGCTTGTGCTTAGGCTATGGTTAAATAAAAAAACCCCTTGGATCTGGCTTAGCCTGATTGCCAAATAAATTTGGCTCAAATTTTTTGGCTGGCCCTGGAAAGGGTTATGGATGTACTCGGGATGTGTTTGAAACCAAGATGTGTTTAAAAAAAGCCTGGATGTGGCACTGGGTGCCATGGGCTGGGTGAGGTGTTAGGGCTGGGTTGGACTCAATGATCTTGAAGGTCTCTTCCAACCCAGTGATTCTGTGTGATATTCCCTATTTTCCATATCTTTATGATATTCCCTGATCTTTGTGATATTTTGGAGCTGAAGGAGGGTGTTCATGCAGAAGTGGAAGCAGAGAAGTAAAGAAACAAAGGAGAAAACTCTTTTAAATAAATAGAAACATTTTCTGGTTTATGGTGCATGAAATCCAAAGGGGCTGAAACACAAAGATGTTTTAGGCAGGGGATTTAGTCTCAGAAAATTCAGCTCCTTTGTGCCACTTTAGGAATTATAAAATAGGAACACGTGTCCCAGCCTCAGAGCTGGGGTCTCCGAGGAATTTTGGGCAGTAAACAGCGATGCCAGGGAGGCACCAGGGAGCTGATAAAACATCAGTGAGCACTTCTCACCTGGCCCCGAGGTCCTGGCAGCCCCAGGAGGGCCAGAGAAGGCATTGTCCCCTTTTGTCACTGCAAATGTCACCGTGCCACCACAAACCCCCCCGGTCCCCCTGGTGCCAGCAGCATCTCAAGGTGAGCAGAGAGCAGGGGACAGCAGCTGATGCCCAGTTTTTAAGCTAAGCACTCCCAAGCACTGTTTTGTGGGTTTTTTTTGTTGTTGTTGTTTCTTTCCAGGTGTTTTTCACGCAGGAGAATTTTTGGGGATGATATTCAGGATGCCCTGTATGGATCCCTCATGTGTTCCCCAAACTCAGCTCCTTTGGGCTGTGCTCACCCTGAGGAATGGCAGAGCTGCTCTGATAAATTCTGGATTAAGCTATAAAAAATTTATTTGAAGCATTCTGAGAGGGGAGAACGGATTTAGCCTGAGAACCGAAGAAAAGTGTCTTTTCCAGAATGTTAAAAAAAAATCGAAAAAGTATTTCCTCACATGCACTGGATTCCCACTGACACAAATAATTCCAGCTGTGATCAAGGCATGCAACAAGGCACCTCCTCAGCTTAAACAAGTGTGCTGTCTCCCTGTGCAAATTAGGGAGCTGTCGATGCTAATTACCAGCTCCAGTCCCTTGTTATCAAACTCGTGCTATTTGTGCACACAG
This sequence comes from Sturnus vulgaris, assembly GCF_052056855.1. Classification (NCBI taxonomy): domain Eukaryota; kingdom Metazoa; phylum Chordata; class Aves; order Passeriformes; family Sturnidae; genus Sturnus; species Sturnus vulgaris. The sequence goes on along the minus strand of NC_142257.1, from coordinate 3,109,300 downwards.
ATGAATCAAGTGCCTGTGGATCTGGGACAGCTGCTTGCAAGTGCTCTGTGAATGTATAATCACTTTTCTAGTTCCTTCAAGGGAAGGAGGACCTGCATCTGAAACACAAACAACAGGAAAAATTCACAAAAAAAGAATTCACCAAAAAAAAAAAAAAAAAAAAAAAAAAAAAAAAAAAAAAAAAATCCACAAAAATTGGATGATCGTTTAGTGGTTGTTATCACTTAAAATTTTATTTCCTTCCAGGCAACATTTTTTTATCATAACACTTCAATTTAGCCTGTAAAGGAGGTTTTAAAAAATGTTGCTTTATGCAGCTGTAAACCTGGTTGTTAAATTATCCCATAAACTCAAATAATTTAAAAATGTAGTTGTTGGATTCCATAAACTCATAATTGAAACTGTTGTTGGGCAGTTCTGAAAAATGAGCTGCAAACCTTTAAAAAAAGTTTTAACTGGTATAAACAAGAGCACCTGACATTCAGGCCTCCTACATATTTAAATAAAGACATTTTTATTCAAGTACTATTTGTACTGAAATAATTCCCAGACTTCCAGTCACAGAGAAAAGCATCAAAAGGGTGTAACTTTGATTCCACATTAACAATTGATGGATGAGGGGTATTTTTGTCAATATAAATTCACATTTACAAGCACAAAGTCTGGGTATCTCTGGCTAAAAGAGCGGTCAGCAAAATGCATTTTGGTGGTACAGGTAAATTTTGCCCAAAAATTACAAAAACCCTGCAGAAACCTCATGCATTCTCCTGTCTTCCTATCCATAATGCACATTTATTTTGTTCAGATTGCTCCTCCAGACATGTGACTTAATTGTCAGTTCAGTTTTGTTGTAGTTGGTGGAGTAGGGGAGCTCTGAGAGCTGGGGCTGCAGCAAACACAAACCAAAATAAAGACCAGAATTGTTCCTTTCTGCTCTGTCTCCTTGTTGACAAGAAACATCAAGATCCCCATCGTTTACAAGAGCAAAATCAAGGCTTAAATCTTTTGGCTGAAGGCTGCAGAATGAACTTAGGTGACTTTCTCAAACATTCCCTGTCAAGACTCATCACATATTTCTTTGAATCACGTTCACTACTTTGATGGTAATATGGATTTTTTTTTCCCCCCCTATGGTGAAGGTTCATTTAGTGACTCATTTTGCTCTCCTACGTAAAATAGCTTCTACATTTTTTTTTTTTTAAATGCATAGCTGATTAAATCACAAATAATTGCTCCTCAGAAAGAACAGTATTTTAAATCTTTTAGACTTTCTGCCTTTCAAGTCAGGCAGTTCAATGAATCATTAGGCATTTCAATGTATTAACAATTTCAGTGGTTTGAACAATAAAAACCCTCCTCTGTTTTATTTCCTGCTCTGTTGAAGTTACTTTTGTTCTTCCTTACTATCTGCTTAATAAATTAGTGTTTAGTGATATATGCCACCCTCTCCCAGTGTGGAATATATCCATGGATGCATGTGTTATATCCAAAATATAGCTGTGATTTTTAGCTGTTAAAGCCACAATCATCCTTTAGCTCTGAGTGTGACCCCCAGCTGCTGTCCTGGGGAAATCTCCACCACAAAGAATTGCATTTTATTTTATTTAAAACACCCACAGGGGTGGCAGGGACAGAATAAAACCTCCAACTTTCATTGCCATTGTTGTGTGTGTGCCCTGAGCCTACACACAGCAGCACTGAGTTGCCAATTAGAAAATAAAAACTGCTGCCAAGGGCCTGATGTATTGAAGGGTTGTATTATTGGAAATCAAAACACCTCAACTCACTATTGCTGTGTATTGTCAGAGTAAATGGGTTTTATTTGAAGCCAAGCTGCTCACTTTGCTGTTCACAGGAATCAAGAGAGCTCCTTCCTGGTCCCACTGACTGCACCAGCTGAGGATCCTCACCCTTGTAGAGACAATCTTTGATTTATCAAAGCTGCTGTTTCACTTCAAATCCAGTTGCATTCTTATTTTTACACTTAAAAAAGGGATAATCACATTTCTTCCACGAATAGCTGGTCCAGGCTGAGAGGTGCAGGGTGTGTGGTGCATGTGCTCAGCATCCCCAGGAAGCAGAGTGGTCCCCAAACCTCCTGGGGGCTGAAGACAAGGTTCATCCTCAGCCCAGAAAATCCCATTTTTCATACCTGAGCCAAAAAAAGGAGCTGCTCTGGGTTTTGTTCACAGCTGCCTGCTGTGATCAGGCAATTCCCTGATCCATCATTGCACTTGAAGAAGTTTTTGAACCACTGACAGTGGTTTGTCCAGCTGGAAATTTGTGCTTCCAGCTGGAAATTCCGTGGCAAGGGGCTGACTTTTGTTTTCCTTAGCCACACATCGTTTTGTTACCTGAGGTAATTGTGCAGAGCAAGTTTGTGTGATACCTCCCCTGAAGGGATGAGTAAAGATGAGCTCCCCAGTAATCAATATCGACATTAACACCATTTCTTTTCCAGTGATAGTTGCATTTTTATCCACATTTCGCATAAAGGAAAAGGAGAAAATTACCATAAAGAAAGTTTTTACAGATCCCAAAGAAAAAGGGCAACTCCTTGCCATAAACAAGAATTATTTTCCTTGTTGCAGTTTTATAATACCACTTTTTTTTTTTTTCCATGTTTTTCTTTACTGGCCCATTTTTTTATTTCTTCCTTCTCTCTTTCTATTCTTTCAAATCTTAAGATTGGCTTCTCCCTTCTGCACATTGCTCTGCCCACAGTTTCCCACCCACCCTCCCTCCCTCAGAAGCAAAACTGATGCTAAACTAATTACCAGTGCAGTGCCTGCAGAAGCACAGGGATGTTGGGGTGCATTTTTCAGGTGTAATTTACACACAGGGATGCCCAAATGAATTCCTCTGGGAGCTGGACCTGCCAGCTTTGCTGCTGGGCCCCTTTTTGTGTTGTCCCACCACTGTTCCCTCTGTTTCCTGCTGTAATTTTTGTGCTGTGAAAGGAAAAGATCTCAGAAACATTCTGTGAGTCGGTGCTGCTTTATTTCTTTTCTGAAATGAGGTGAGACTCTAAGGCTGGTGAGAGAAATGCCATCAGTGGAAGAAATTATTTTTTGGCCACTGATGAAAAGGAGCTGCTGCCCAGGGAGGTGGGAGATTCAGCAGCCAAGGGGAACAAAAGCTCAGTAGATGTTGAAGTAACAGGGTGTGAGTCTGGGAGACTTTGGTACTCAGCAAAGTGGAGGGATCCATTTCAAACAGACCAAAGTGATCTTCTAAACTTGTAATCGAATAGCAGGATGGTGTTAGAAAATACTGAAATGGAGAGTAGAGTTCACCTCCCACTGAAGCACCCATGACTGCCAGTGCAGGGTGAAAAGTGAGTGAAAACCAGGTGAAAATCAGGTGTAAAAGAAGCAAGTGGGGACATTTAATGTTGTTTCTAAGGAGGAGGGGATTTTTCAGCTTGGCTTTTCCTCCTGCTGGTGGCTGAACCTCCATTCACCGAGCAAACAACATTCTGAGGATAAAAATAGAGGCATTCTCTTCTCCCAGAAGGCTCAGCCAGGTTTTCATAGCCAAGGTGTTTTGGGAATGACACCTTCTTGTCAACACTCAATCCTGGCTGCTTTCACTGCTGGTGGCTCCATTGTGGGGGAAAAAAAAAAAAAAAAAAAAGCTTTTTCATAGACCCTTTGGCTCTGATTTCTAAATTTGCTTTAATCTTCCCAGTCTGAATCAGTGCCTCTGAGTTAGTCAGGGAGTCTTCACAAGATGTTCCAAACTGGTGCTTTAGAGCCATCTCTGGGTGGCTTTTTAGCAGCAACACAGCTTCTATTATATCTGAAATAGTAAATTCAGGACATCTGGACTTGGATTACTCATTTTGCTCCCACTTTAAAAAAAAAACCAAACCCCTAACAAGTCAACTCTCACCCAAAAAGGGCCATTTGTGCCCCTCTCTTCAAGGAAATTACAGCAGTAGCAAGTGGCACAATAAAAGAATAATAATAACAACAATAACAATAATAATGATAACAATATTAACAACAACAACAACAACAACAACAACAACAACAACAACAACAACAACAACAACAACAATAATAATAATAATAATAATAATAATAATAATAATAATAATAATAGCAGGCAGGCTTTAAGCCTCTCATAGCCATGTTGAGCAGGTATAAATCCATGTATTTTTTCCCTTGTGTGATTTTTTTTTTAAATTTTCCTAGCACTAAAGTTCCTGCACACTGTTGGCAACTTTTCCTGCCCCCTGTGCACTGCTGTTTTGTTCATTATTTTGCACTGTGCCCGTTTAAAATGCAACCTGGGCAAGAATGATGAAATTTTCCCAATAAAAGGTCTAAATGTGGGGGTGGGAGCAGGGCAGTCACTTAACTATCAAATGTCTGTGCCAGTTAGGAGAATTTTGCAGCATAAACTTCTCAGTTCATGTTGATGCTCTAAAAGAAGCAGATGTACAAGGCAGCACTCTTTATTTGAATTCCATATATACAGTCTGTTATTTTATTCTTTTTACTGAGTAGCTTCATGCAAGCAATTCCCCTCCCATATAATATTTTTTATAATATAGAAAAGTATACCTTATTTATATGGTGATAGTTTATATTTGTATGGCTTCAGTGCTGATTTTGTCTGTGTTAGAGTGGGGTTAAAACTCATTGAAGATGTCACGATTTTTCTTTTTGCCAGAACCACAATGGATGTGACAACGTTGTTCCTGTAAAATTAAAGATTTTTTTCCTTTTGCTGCTGCCTCTTCCATTCACTCTTTCTGTTGTCAGCCCAGTTTGTTCAAAATGCTGCTTCCCCATTCCCTGTCACCTCGGGGATGTTTCATTCTCTTCTCTTTCACTGTTTCCACACCAGAGTTAATTCCTTGCTCTGATGCTGCTGCACCAGCCTGACTCCAGCTTGTTTCCTTTGCATCCTTCTCCTTATTTTCCCTCTCCAAGCAGCCTCTGCTTAAAAGCTCTTCCCCTCTCTGCTCAAGTGTCTCCACAGGACAAATTCAGCTGTGAAACTTTCTGAAGCTCTGATCCAGCAGAGCACTTCACCCCTGTGGGGTTGGTGACCTGCTTGGAGAAAGTGCTTTGCTCCAGAGTGGCAGCTCTTGATTTAATGTATTTTCTTTTTTTTTAATCTCCATTTTAGAGCAGATCTGTGGGCACCTCTGTGTGCTCTGCACTCTTCTGCTTCCACAGAACTCCAGGAATTCTCAGTGCTCAAAACACATAACCACAGAATGATTCTATGCAGGTGATTTTATTGAAGAGCTCTGGGAATCAGGAGTGCAGACCCAAATCTGACTCCCACATGGACCCCAGATGGACATGGTTTTATACCCTTTTTGTTATATAACTCTATATTAATTATTAAACCCATATTGTTCTATTGTATACATTGTTTTATTGTATTGTATACATTGATTAGGCCCCCCAAATATCCTTTCTCATGATTCTTGTTACGATTCCATCGTTTCTCATGATTCTTACTACGATTAAACAATAATTATATTCAATCACCAAACAATCGTTACATTTAACAATCATATCATTTATCACATGATGATTACACAGGTGGAGCTTCACATGATCTAGAAAAGACAAAGCTCAATATTCCTTCCCAGGGCCCAGTTCCCTTTCCCAGCCCTACCAGACCCAACCTTCCTTTCCACCCCCTGAATCTCTGGGATGTAATTCCCGTGATTTTAGGAACATTTTAACCCTGTGCTATCACCATCACCCTGTCACAGCACAGCCTGCAGGTAAATTAGACCCAAATGGCAGATAAAGGCAAGGACAGGTTTATTCTGAAGCAGAATGAACTGAAGCCTTGGCATGTGCTTTTCTGAACTGACAGAAACACCCAAGCCCTCAGAAGGAGTGGAAACAGCAAGGCTGCTCTCAAACAGAGTTTGCCATTCTGCACAGAGCTTTGACCCACATTTAATGTATGAGAAACCACAAATCCCATCAAGCACCTCAGAAGAAGAATTTTGCACCCCGGGTGTCTCCTGCAGTTGCTGTTCTGTGCTTCCCTCAGCACATTCCACTCTGAATAACCCAGGACTTGGTTAAAAGCAGCATTTTATCTTAACCCATGTAAAATTGGCCAGACAGAGTCAAGGTGTGTCATCTCTGATAAATGACTCTCCAAAGCCCAGCTCAGTTTGCAGTGGAATTTCCCACTAACTTAAGTTGAGGAAAGAAATAAAAACGAGTCACAGGCACCCAAGGCCAAATCCCTCTTCTCCTTTGTCCTCACATGCACACAAATCACACAGCACTCTCAGTCTTCTAAGAAAACGAAAAAAAAATCTTCACTGAGACATCTCAGAGCTTCAAAATCCTCAGTTTGAAAGGAATAAATGCTAAAAAAATAAGTTGAAGAGCATTTTTCTTCCCACTTGGATGTGCTTTCCACTGCTGTCACCTCTTGGTGGGTGATGTTGTCAGAGCTGGTCCCTGGGTGTGTGACAGAAACCAGCAGGATCCTCCTGAGGGGTTCAACACAGCACAAACTGAAAAGGCTTCTGTGGACAAGTCTGACAAAAATGCTGTTTTCTACCTGAATTACCTGCCAGTCACTGAGTGTCCAAGGAATGTTCTGATTTACAGTGCTGGTGCTGGACCTCAGCTGCCATCAGAACAGAGCTGGAGAGTGAGGTAAAACAGATTTTTCTCATCCTCCCTCAGTAGGAGAGGACAGTAAAGCTCAGTGGAAAAGCAGAAAATGGATATTGAAATTAGATTTAGTGACTATGAAACTACAGACTACAGCTGACTGTGTAGCATCTCAAAAAACCATTAAGCTGGAAAGTCATGTTATATTTTAGGTAGGTCAAGCACTGGAAGTGGAAAAAACCTGAAACCCTCTTTACACTGGAAAGTGAGAATTATCTTTGCAGTAGAAGTCTAAATTGGCCCAATTTCAGAACATCTCAATGGAAAACTTAAGAGGCAAAGGAGCAAAGACAATTTTTAAGGTTGTTAGATCCACTTATGAAATATTATTATGACCAAAGTTTTAGTTGTGAGTTTGCATCAACACAATTTGTCCCCTGAACACCACGTGGAGACCACTGCAGACTTTCCCCTCCATCAAAGCCCACCACAAATACATGAAATTGGGAATGAAAGGCAGGAAAATGCCATGGCTGGTGGCAGACACACTTTGATGGAACAAGTCTGGAGCTCGAGGCTTCCAACATCCCTCCAAGGGGAGCTTCATTCTCCTGCTCCCTTTGCTTGATTTCACAGAGATCACCCAGAGCTCCTTTGTGCTCAGACCCCGAGAGCTCTTTGACTTTAGCTCCTTTCAGCTGCTCCTGGTGGCAGCTTAAATCTCATTTGCTGCCAGATGTCTCTGACCTTAAATCAATCCATGCCAAAAAAAAAAAAAAAATCAATGAGCAAGTACATTTAATTGAGATTTGTGTTTGCAACATGCAAAAAAAACCCCCCAAAACAAACCAAACAAAAAAAACCCAGCCTAATTAATAAGATTAATGATGTTTTATTGGCACCTGATAATTTTTATCACTCTAATTCTATTAGAAGAGCTTGTCTAGAAGATGAGTGAAGTCTCTGCCCCTGAAATCCTCCCAGTGACAGCAGAACAAACTGCCAAGCCCATGCTGTGTGTTTCCAGGGACCAAAGGTTATCCTCCTGTACATCCCAGTGTTTGAACAGTGGCCAGGCCCAGCACAAAGAACAAGCAAAAACATCGTTGAAATCTTTTAATGTTTAAGAGGACAGAACCAAAATCCCAAGTTCAAATGCCTCATATTGTTTGGTTTGTTAGAAATTTGGGGCTAGGAAATGTGCAGATGTAAGGCCTGCAAATATTTTTAGGAAAGTCTGAATGAAAATCCTGAATGCAAATGAAAACTTGGACCTCTCTTGACTCTGACAATGCAATTTTCTCATTTTAATTTACTGGTGCTGTCATTAAGACCACACATTTGTGGCTTCTGTAGAAAATGTCATCCTGAAGGGTAGCAGAATTCAGAAATATTACTGGTATTAAAAATTCTAATGGTAATATTACTTCAGAAGCTTGAAAGGAAATCCCTTCTCAAAATGTATGTTTGAAATAACCCAAAACCTCTTTCTTGATAGGATTTTTTGTTGTTGTTGAAATCATAGGTTTCAACAGCAACTCACAATTGGAAATGGATGTTGAAATGTCTTTTTGATATCTCTGGTGTCAGAAAATTTTGAAAACTCGTATCATATAATCACATTTTCTTTAGAAGTTTATTTAACAGGGTTTTTTTTTAAATTAAAAGCTGTGCTAAATGTTAAATTGCTACATGTCACAGTAATAACACACAAAGAAGATCAGCACAGTGTCAGGTTAGGTATTTATGTATTTCCATCATTGTATAGAGCAGCCACGGAAATATTCAATCTCTTCTTTTGTTGTTGTTTAATTAATCACCATTAATTTTTACCTAGCATGATGCAGGGAGCTTTTCTACATCTATATTCTGTTTGTAGCACGGTACAACACCCTGCAGGGATGTTCATGCTCTGTTTGCAAGGCAGACATCAGTGGTGGAAACTCCAAATTCCTTAAAAAAATGAGTGGTGAGAGGGACAAAACTGCAGGGGAAGTGCAGAGGGGACAGCTGAAGTGTCACAGCTGGATCAGAATCCTTGTCCCCCCACCACAGACCATGCACAGAGTGGCTCCTGATGGAATCTGTGGATTCAATTTTTCAGAGAAACCAGCACAATTTTGGTTTTTATCTCACAGGGATTTTTTCCTTGTAAAGACACACAGATGTAAAATTCTGCTTTTTGTCCATGTCACGGAATCCTTTCTGCCACTGCTCCTGTCCCCCCTTTCATGCTGAAATAAAACCACTTTTCCTCTGGAATCTACAGCCTGCACTTCCTGTAGTCCTGGGAATAAATGAATAAATTTCATCTTTGTATTTCCTGTACTGGAAGAACAGGTGAAGGAAAATCCCTTCACATCTTAGCCAGGATTGCTGTTTATACTTCTCCAGCATTTCACTGCCCAAATCACAGCCAGATCTTCTTGGAAATTAGATTTTTTTAAAATTCCAAACTCAATTGTATGTGTGATTTATAATAGATGCATAAAGACACATAAAATCACGCATGAAGAGAGACAGAATGAATGTTTTCTCAAGCCACACAAGTGATTCTTCTCTCTGTCTCCTTGTGAAACTTTCTTTCAGTGACTTTAACTCTGACCTTTGAAAGACAAAAAAAAGGAAATGTATAATTATTGCCACTTAGTGCTGTTCCCTTATTATGCTGTTACCAAAGACAACCTACGATGTTCTCTGCACTGATACTCTGAAGTTTCACCTTCAGCAGGGTCGTGGCTGGAAGAAAGGAGTTGGGAAGGGATTGGGAAAGGATTGGGAAGGGGTTGGGAAGGAGTTGGGAAGGGGTTGGGAAGGGATTGGGAAAGGATTGGGAAGGGATTGGGAAAGGATTGGGAAGGGATTGGGAAAGGATTGGGAAGGGGTTGGGAAGGGGTTGGGAAGGAATTGGGAATGGGTTGGGAAGGGGATGGGAAGGGGTTGGGAAGGGGTTGGGAAGGGGATGGGAAGGGGTTGGGAATGGGTTGGGAAGGGGATGGGAAGGAGTTGGGAATGGGTTGGGAAGGGGTTGGGAAGGGGATAGGAAGGGGTTTAAGAGCTGCCTCGTGTCTCTGCAATCTGGTGAATCCCAGATAGAGCTTAAACATTTTCCTTCTGAATCCCAGATGAAAAACTGCTCTTCAGACCCCCGTGGGTCTGAGGCAGCATTCCCAGGGGTCCCAAACTCTTTCTGGTTTTTCTTGTGGATCAGGCTGTTCTATCACCTGGGCACGATCCTTTATGGCTTCAGTTGGGCAGTATGAAAAATCTAGATATTATAGACATTAATCTCTGTGCAATGCTGGGAGTCCCCTCTGTTTCCTCACATGACACTTTTCCCCCCTCCTGCACTGTGAATTAATTGCTGGATGTCTCTTAAGTAATGTAATGAAACTTTCTGGCACTTCAAGCTGACTCTTCTTTACCAGTTTTCCTTCAGGTGTGGAGGCTGTGTTTGTAAAGGCATGGGAACAGACACAAAAATGAATAAATGTTAAATTTTTCTGCTTTTAACACTTTAAAGAGTGCTCACTTTTCAGTTTAAGATAACTGAAGGACAGAAAACTCATAAATGAGTGAATGCTTATTCTCTGGAAAAGTGTGATTCTCATTGCCTTTAGCAGCAGACACCTGCTCAAGTATTCTCCCTTAAAAGGATGAAGCACAAAGGTTTCATCAGCAATTCAATCAGGCTTTCTTTGCCGTGGCTGAAAATTTAAACGATTTTTTTTTTTTTTTTTGCAAATTTTCAATTACCTAAATAATTTTGCATAGATTTTTGTGCCTACACTGTAAAAATGTCTCTGCTTTTAAACAAAAACCTGACCAAAGTATTGAACTGACTGTTGGGTGTGAAAAGAGGCATTTCAAGCTGAGACTTCAACCCAAATTTAGGAAACACAGATTGTTTCTGTTCACATAAAGGATATCTCATCATGGGCTCTCCTTTTGGACACCACCACAGGTTTTGATTTGGGAAATGGGAGTTTTATGCCCTCTAAAAAGTTCTCAGAAGGCCAAAAACTCCAGCTGCTGTCCAGCAACTATTCCTTCAGAGAGAGAAGTGCATTGACACTGTACCCCTAAAAGAAAACTGTAGCCAAAATTAATGAGAATTCACAAGATTTGCACTTAGGAATAGGAAAAAATATGTGTTGGTTTTGGGATATTTTTTTCTCTGATCTTTTATTTACATATACAGATGTGCCAGAGCAGCTGTCTCCAAGCCTTTATTCCATCCCAGCCATCACCTTCATTTTACAGAACCAAGCAGGGGAGATGGAAACAGCTTCAGCTGCTTACAACAGCAGAAATATTGTTCTTACTTTCACAGTCTTTTTAAAGTTTTTTAGCTAATAAGATAACACTAAAAGCTGACAAGCATTTCCTCTAGCCAATTAGTATTCTTATTTTGCCTCTTGCTTCTAGCAATGCTTACTTGTAATGGTTTAAAACAATGGATAAAACTTCATTATTAAGCTTATATAATTCTAATATTTTGCTGGACATATTTTCTAAGGCCTGTCTCTACACAGCACATAGATCTATTATTTCCTGACCTGGCATCCCCAGTTTTCTTGCATTTCTTCACTCTGAGATTTGCTTTCCCACGGTTTTCTGAGAGTCCTGTACCTTTTCTATTTCTCACCAATATGAATAAAAAGTAGCATTCTAAAGGCCAGCAAAAATCTCCACAATTCACAGGTTTCCATGGGAGTTTGGGTGTGCATGATCTGAGATTGCCCAAAAGGCTGAAATCTGAGAAAACTGAGAGCAAAGACAGGATGAAACCCCAACTAAACACAGCAAGAAATAATGAGATATCCCAGTTTGACCAAATCTAGCTCGTTGTGAGCCTCTCACCCACACCTTAAAGCAGCTGGATGTTCCTTCCAGAAAAAACTGCACAGATTGTGAACCAGGGAAGGGCAGCACCAGAAAATCCTTTTCCTATCAGCCCTGTGGGAAAGGCATCCTGCAGCTGACCTCCATTTGCTCAGGAGCGAGGAAAAGCGTTTGAAAATGCAAATATTTATTCCTTCACCTTCCTCTCCTTCAGCTCCCTGAGCTGACCGTGTGGAATCCTCCCAAGAAAAAAAAAAAAAAACCAAAAAAAACCCCAACAACAACCTCCAAGAGCCATCCCTGCCTGTGCTAACAGACTGTGAAAGATTCAGTCCAAACTTCTGCTCTGATCATGTCAGGGCAGCTCTCTCCCAGCACGAGGGGGCACGGACCAAGTGAGACAGATGCTTCAATCTTCCCAAGAGTTGTCACTTCCCATGACTGTCACTTGGCAGGATGGTGACTTTCTAGTACAGCAAAGCCTCTGGGGAGGGGAAAAAATAACTTGTTCCTCTCACTCCTGGCCAGCTTGGGGTTTTTTTTTAACTCTCTCAAAGCTTTCGAGCAAAGGATCATTAAACACAGGGTGGTGATTGTGCCCAGGACAGTGAGCACAGGAGGAGGATGAAAGTTTGACAAGAAAGTCTCACAGATGTGTGTGTATAGCAGAAAGATCTCTGAATGTAGAATCTGAAGAATGAATAGAAATGAGAGCAAGTTTTGATATAGAAGAAAAGAATTGCTGAGCCAGTCTGACTGGGTAACTAAGAAGGCAAAGGGTATGTTAGCATGTGAGTTGGAAGGGGATTTTATAGCTCAGAGCAAACAGAAGATGTTTTTACCAAGCAAAAAATTTCACAGGCAAACAAGAAAGCCAATGTGTTGCATGTAGAAAAAAGGTCTCAAAATTTTCCAATGCAAGAAAACTGATAAACAACTTCTAACTTAAACTATAACATGCTGACTTCTTGTGATTGGAAAATAGCAACATGAATATGGTGATGTTAGTAGTTAGGATAGGCTATAGGTAATAGTAAAGTATTGATTGGTTGTTATGTACTAAGATGCTCTGCAATGAAAAGTAAATAATGCATTGGAACCAGAACTAGAGGGGCTTCAGACAAACCCACAGCTGAGGTGACAGGCTATGGGCTGGGCTCTTGTCACCCACGACCCCTGAATTTCTGCATCCTCTGGATACAATGAACAGCATCTTAAGGGCCAGCTGAATCCTGCATCCGTGTTTCAGCTCTTACACAGGAGATCCAGAGCTCCTCCTCAGCGGATCCGTGACATCGGTGCTGTCCCCGCACAGCCAACACCACGCTGGGGGATGATCTGCATTCCCAGGAGAGATGCCACAAGCACAGCTCCCTCCCTTGGTGTTTACCTGCCTGCAAGGACATTTCTTTGCTGTGCCCCTGCCCTGCTGATTTCCCATCCCAGCCCGGATTTCTCGGTCTGCCCGAGGATGCTCGGCTCCAGGATTCAGGACACACATGATGAGGCGTTTCCCCGGCAACAGAAATGCCATAAAAGCTCTCTGAAGAATTCCTCAGGGCTGGGCAACAAATAGAAACATTAACATGCTGAGACCTAAATATAGCTGAGCTTCGGTGCTGCTCATCCAAGGCTTTACTTAGCTTGGCTTTGTATCTGGAAGGAGCGCGGCCGGCAGGACAGGCGGGGATGTTTTCAATATTTTACAGTGTTTTGCTTTTAAATAGAGCACGAGTAGAGCTTTGGGGTTCCAGATGGCACCAGGCTGCACTTGGCTGCAGGATTAGAGGCTGGCCTGGCTTTGCTGTGAAGGTGACCCAGGGAAGGCACAGGGTGAAGGAACAGCTGAGTCCTGAGAAATCAGCTCTGACACTGCTGCCACCGAGGTGTGCACACGGTGTCTGTGGGTGAGCAGAGAGGCTCTGCCCAAAAGCAGTTCATGCTTTTCCCACTGCAGGGATGGGGGGGTTAAAGCTGAGGCTTCTTTCGCTTCGGTTTGGAGTCCAAATTCTGATTTAGTCATTTCTGTCTGGTGGTGCTGTAAGTAGAGCAGCTGGACTGCAGGAGGAATAGGCAAAAATGCTTGGGCTGCAAAACAAAAGGGCAGACAAATAGCATTCAGTGACTCGCAAAATGGCCCAAAAATGAACACAGACTCCCTGAAAATGAAGATTTTGGAGGTCTAAAAGTGGATCTGGGCTCACTCAAATGTTTCTCGAACTAAAAAATGATCAGAGAATGGTCCCCACTAGAGATTTCTAATAAATGTAAGCCCTCAGCAGCTTTCCTTGGTGAGTTTTGTGTGAGGCCCATCACTTCAGATTGCCCTTCTCAAGCCAAACCACTGGGCTGGAAAAGCCAAGTTTGGATTTTGTCCCTGGTGCTGTTCCCTGGCTGCTCTGTGAGCCACCCTTCCCACTGGGAAAGTGAGCCTGGAGAAATGCAGGAAATGCTGCAAATCAGAAATGTTTTATGGGACTTAAGTGCCACTTAAAAATGGTGAAGCTGATGCTGGATGTGCAGGCTCCTTCACACTCTCACGGATTTCATGGTGTAATTCAAGGGGAGGAGGATGAAGGCAGTGGGACCAGCAGGAAGATTGGTTTAGTACAATATTCCCACAACAACGGGTTTAGTACAATATTCCCAAATTTTGTAATTACTACTGCATTGCTTTCAGGAGGAAGAGGAAGAAGGATGTGACCTGAAGGACAATTTGCAGTGAAAAGTTTTGATTAATAAATGTCTTAGAGGTCAGTGTCTGGACATGGGAATTTTGCAGAACAACCCTCAGAGAAACTGAAATAAACACTGCAATTTTATCAGAATAAAAATATGACCGAGTTTTCCCCTACAGCAAAAAGCATTGCATGTTTCTAATGAGGAAGCTGATAAATGTTAGGGGTGATTTAAAACTTGGAGGAAGCTCTGCTAATGGCACACATGAATGAAAACCCTCCAGACAAAAGTGACAGAGGTAGCTTTCACTGAAAACAAATATACACAGGATTCTGGAGTCATGGGAAAACCAGGCTGGAAAATCTAATTCTGGTGATCTTCAGCTACACTGGAGATTGTTAAACCCTAGACCCTTTCCATGGTCCCCTCTAGAAACATCTCAGACACAGAGTGCTGTGCAGAATCCATATGTACTTTTCCTGATCATCTTTTGTGAAACCTTTTTGAATAACCAGAGCTTTCCCAAATCCACAGAACAGAGCATGAGATCCAAAAAGCAGCCTGAAACCCGATTCCTGAAACAAATCCCAAGCATCTTTTCTCTACCTCTAACAGAAATTTTTCTCCCCTGCTCTTAAAAGGAGACAGGCATTGATGTTCCTTCAGTGATTCGTGTTAGAAATGTTTTGAAAAAAGCATACAGCTAAATTGCCTCGAAATTTCAGTGGGAACTTAAACCTTTTGTGATATGAGATAATTCCTTTAATTATGTTTGCCTGGAGCTTTACATGTGTAAGAAGTTCAGTGCTAATCACTGAGTAACAAAAGAGTTTCAGAGTGCAAAGAAAAAGGTCTATAATCCAGCAGCTCTGCTTTAGCTGCTTTTTCCTTTTGCTAGCTTTATGATTAATATCAAACATTACTAATAATATTAAAGAGCAATATCCCTGAAGCAAATTTTATCTAGAAAGTACTTCAGCACTTGCTGAACCTCATTCTTGAGCACAGATGGAGAAACCACACAGAAAATCCATGAGGCTCCCTAAGCCCCAGGGACAGCAGAGCTGTCTCTGGCACTGCTGCTCTTGTCCAAACATGGTGAGCTGGGGACAAAAAACATTTTCCAAGGGTTATGGGTCTGGAGTCTGCGATGTTGAAATGTCTGCTCAATGTACAACACTGAGACAGGGTCAGGGCTCTGTGAGCCAGAGTCTGTGGTGCTGTCCTGAGCTGTCCCAGTGTCTCCAGACCCAGCAGATCCTGGTTCCAGTTTATTCAGACCCAGGAGATCCTGCTTCCAGCATCTCCAGACCCAGCAGATCCTGGTTCCAGAATTTCCAGACTGAGCAGATCCTGGTTCCAGTGTCTCCAGACCCAGCAGATCCTGGTTTCAACATCTCCAGACCCAGCAGATCCTGCTTCCAGTTTATCCAGACCCAGCAGATCCTGGTTCCAGCATCTCCACACCCCTCAGATCCTGGTCCCAGTGTCCCCAGCCCATCAGATCCTGGTTCCAGTTTATCCAGACCCAGCAAATCCTGCTTCCAGCTTCTCCACACCCATCAGATCCTGGTCCCAGTGTCCCCAGCCCATCAGATCCTGGTCCCAGTGTCCCCAGCCCAGCAGATCTCAGTTCCAGCCCCGATGTCCCATCACACACACGCTGTCCAGGCTCCCTGCAGGCAGAGGAAGGCTGTGGATTTTCGGATGCTGCAGGCAGGGGCTGCAGAGGTGTCTGCCCACGCTTGGTTTCACAAGCTGGGGCTTTGATTTGTGGCCCCTGAGATGCAGGAGCAGCCTCTTGGCTTCAGCTCAGCACATGCAGGAGGTGATGTGCAAACCAGGATTGAAATCCCGAGCGAGGATCAGAGCCAGAGTGAGAAAAAATAAGAGAACAGACAGAAAAAGCAGTAAAAATATATGTGCCATGATAAAAGCAAAGAGCCCAGAACTCGAGGGGTAAATAAATTCTCATCCCAGAACTCAGTGCTGATGTGATTCCATCCGAGCTGCACTCAGGATGTGCTGAGCTCCCCAAAATTTGGAGCTATGGAATTCCCATTTTAGCATTAGCCCTGACTCACTTGGGACTGGAGGTACCTTGACTGTAATTGTTACTATATTAGCAAGCAAATACTAAGTTAATATAAATGAAACAGTCTACCATAATTTGGCTTAATTATTCAGAGAGAAGTCTAGCATAGAAGATAAATAGCTTTAAAATTGCTAAATAATTTGACTCCCCATATAATTGCCTGTGCAATTTGTGTTAATTGCATGTCAAGTACAGGTTTTCAAATATTAATCAATGCTTATTTATATTATTAATTAACATTCTTACATTACATTTAAATAATCTTGCAATGGCACAGTTACCAAAAGACAAATTTCTATTCCTGGTTTGTTTTTTTTTTTTCTCTCTCCCAATCTGCAAAAAATCTTTCAATCCCACCCCTAAGTCACATTGCCCTGCTAAGATCTAGATGATTTCTCTCGATATTTTCTTATTTTCTCTTTCACTGAGGTTTTCCATTGTGGCTCTCCATTAGGGATCAATTTCTGGGTGGAAGAAGCTGGGCAAGGCTCCCTGTGAAACTCTTCAGGACCCTGAGCAGGGGAGCCTGGGGAATATTGCAAAACTTCCTCATTTATCCACTGCCAGTTTTTCCTTGCAATCCTCCCTGAGCTCCCCGTGGCCTTGCTCAGCTGGGGAAGTACAAATCAACAATAAGTCACAGTCAGACTTTTACCTGCTCCTGGAGAACACAGAATTTCCAAAGATGTTCCAAATAAAAAATTGGAGGAACAGCACACAATAACTCCCTTATAAATGAGGATTCACCTCCCAGTGCCCTGGGCATGGCTGAAAATGTTGAGTTCCTGATGATGCCCCAAAATGCTGGGAGAAAACTCTCCCTTGCTCCTGTTTCAAAGACAACCCCCCAGTTTGGGGCTTTTTTTCTCTCCTTTTAAAGGCAGAGGTGTATAAACTACTTATTTTTTGCCCCTTAAGAGTGTAAAAGGGGCTCCCTCATTGGCTGCACAATAATCTTTCAATCCTTTGCTGAAATAAGAAATCCTGTTTGCTCTATTTGTCATGGCCCTGCTGCTCTCAACAGCTGGAGAGTTTCTTAGAACTTCTTTTCTTATTCCTTTTTAAAATCTTTTCCCATGCAGAGGGAGGATTTTTCCACCCAAGTCTGTCATCTAAACATTTGCAACAGATTAACCTCTCAAAAATATTTAGAAATAAACCAGCAGAATTAAATAGAGGAGATAAAAGGAAATGGATTAATGGATTCAGTTCTGAAGATAACATAATTGTTATTTTCTAAAAAACCAAAGTGGTGTTATTTCACAAGAAATACAATGCCTTTGCTGTCAAGGTTGGGATTTGTAGAAATGCATAAAGACTACAAATCCTAATCTTTCTGTTTCAAAGGCAGTTCAGTATATCCTTCATTAATGGAAAACAACAATGCAAAAACATAAAGAAAATTATTAAATTGTAATTAGCTACATGGGATATTGCACTTTTTTTGTTGTTGTTTAGTTTTGTTTCATTGCATGCTTTATATGTGCATTAAAAGTGTCTCTTCTTGTTCCTAACGACCCATTTCCAATGGAATATTTTAATTACAGCCAAACCCTGTTAAACATCTTAAAAGGGAGAAAAAGAGACATCTTTGGTTATGTGTTAAAAATGCTCTCCTCAAAAAATTCCCTGCAATCAACAAATAAGTGAGCAAGGTACACAGCTGAAAAAAGAAATGTTCTCTTGTGTGTGGATTAAACATGTTGAAGATCATAATCTGAATTTCCTGTTTCTGCTATGAGTTCTAAAATCAATTGTAAACGAAATATTGATAAATGAGCTCTTGATGTGCATTAAGAAGATGCAATGACTCCTGAATAATAAGTTTATGCTAATAATATTTATTTTATATATATGTATATATCTTCTAATTGATATGATCTAATGGCATATTCAGTCACTAAGGGGAATTACCAGCTCTGTGTGATGGGTTATAAATTATAGAATCATAGAATGGTTTGGGTTGGAAGGGAGCTCAAAGATCATCTCATCCCAGCCCCTGGCCTTGGGCACTTCCAGGGATCCAGGGGCAGCCACAGCTTCTCTGGAAAATCCATTCCAATGCCTCACCACCCTCCCAGCAAAGATTTTTTTCCTAATATCTAATTTAATTCTGCTCTCTTTCAATTTGAACTCATTCCCCCTTGTCCTGTCACTACATGCTCTTGTAAATGTTTCCTACATTTAATTAATTTGTTTCCCTATGTTTAATTAATATTCCTACAAAAATTAATATTTTGCTGAATTTTAAGTGATCCCTTCTGGCAAAGGGAAGATTTTCACCTCCTCATAGGCCAAGGAGAGTTTTTCTTACCTCAGCAGTGCTTGGCAATGCTCATCTCTTCCCAGAAACAGGAGGCTCCACCCAAAGCTTGCTAAAATCTTGAAGGATTGTATAGAAATATTTATGGATCATAGAAATATTTATGATTGGAGCTGTGAAGAGAAGATCAACAGGAACTTCTCAGAGGAAGGTTTGAAAGAATAAAGGGCTGGGCAATCTCCACTCAGTCCTGAAGCTGATGGAGACTCTGGGATCTGCAGTGCAGACAGAAAAGTCATTTAGAGAGAACTGAATGAAGATGAACCCTGTAGCCAGAGAATGGAATTACTTCTTGAAAATAATGAGAATCATTATACAGAAGTACAAGCCTGTACTGGAGATTTATGATAACATTTTCTCCCCCAAATTACTGTAAGTGTAAGGGCCAATGGATGCAGAAATGTATTTTAAAGATCCAAAAGCTTTAGC
This sequence comes from Sturnus vulgaris, assembly GCF_052056855.1. NCBI lineage: Eukaryota > Metazoa > Chordata > Aves > Passeriformes > Sturnidae > Sturnus > Sturnus vulgaris. The sequence continues at coordinate 3,090,315 of NC_142257.1, read as the reverse complement.
AGAATTGAGTCACCTCTGCAGATGTCAAGTGTTATTTCTGCCTAATTTACAGCTCGACTTTAAATGTACAAAAGGCAGTGTGAATTCCATTACAGCAAGTAATGAAACCAATACTTTTCCCGACATCAATATTGTTTAGAAAGAAATCTCAGTGGATTAACTGGTGAACAGAGATTAAATTAGTTGGAAAAATAGCTAAGAAATTGAGAAGTTGATTCTCATATGCTGGGTCTATATAGGAGTCTCAAACACACAAAAAATTGCCTTTCTTGCAAAGAACAAAATGCAAATAATATTCCCAGAGACACACAAAATATCTGGCTTTTCTTGAATATATTTTACCAACCTTGACACTTCTCCAATTATTTGCATTTCTGTACTCTTTTCTCTATATTCCCAGGATCCATCAAGGACTGGAAATAAAATATTCAAGGACAGAGGAGAAAGTCACATAAAGACAGGAGGGGAAATAAAGGAAGCAAACCTTGTGATAAATCATCTTTAAAGACATAAAAGGAAACTGAAAATCCAGGAGCTTCAGATGGTTCATATAAGAGACAAATAAAATCTTTTCACTGCCAAATTCTGTTTGAAGAGAAGACAGTGCCTATATCAAAATTGCTGTTTTTATTAATTGATTGAATCCATGTTTATGTTGTTGGGACTGAAATCTGATTTCAAGCACTGGTTTGGCTTCAAGTTGCACTCAAGCACCTTTGCACAGCAATGGCAACAAAGAGTGGCACTCAGAGAATCACAGAATCCTTGAGACTGGAAAAGAACCATCGAGTTAAAGTGATTTTTAGGAAATAAAGTGGGAATACAACCATGTCACTCTCCCAAAACCCTCATTTTTACCTGGACCAGGCTGCCCAAAACCACAGTGTCCAGCACTGGGATGAGCAGTCAGTTATTCCTTGGCAATGTGGGGTTTTTGTTTCCATCTGGAAAGGCAGGTGAGAATCAGCAGAGGCTCTCAGCAGCCCTGGGAACCCAGGGAAAGCTGATTGAGGACATTCCCTCCTTGTTCCCACCCCCCTGAGCAGGGGGACAGGGGAGCCCCCAGCCCCCCATGGAATCCATCCCTCCCTTCCCTTCTGTTTTGCTCAACACCACCTTCACCTTTACATTTTTAAATGGGAGACTTGTGCAGGCAGATCCATTCCCCCAGCCAAAATCAACTCCTTATCATTAAACCAGAAAAGAATAATGAAGAAAATAAAGAGGAATAAGAAAGAAAACAATTAAGAAAAACGAGGGCAGCCTCTGCTGTAGGCTTGTTTTGAACTCTGCATTCAAATCAAAGCTCAAACCAACAGCTGAATGAGGAAACAAAGACCCTTCCCTCAGTTCCTCACATGTTCCAGGTTTGTGTTTCCCTCCTGGTTTATTGTGCTCAGAGGCAGCACAGCCCTGCTGCTCCTTTCAGCTGTAGCACCCAGAACCACCCAGTTTTCCCTCTTTGAACCCTCTTTAAACCACCCAGGTTTTTTTTTCCCTCTTTAAACCACGGCTGTCCAACATGCTTTTCATTTCTGGAACTTTCCTCCTGCCCACCTGCTCTCCCCTGGAAGTGCTTAGGTCTTTTCTTATTTCTCTTCATTAAGAGCACACAGCCACAATGGTAAGAGGTTGGAGTTTATTAATTAGCTCTTTTTGCCTGAGGAAGAGAAGGCTGAAAAGAACAACCTTTTATTTTATTTTTATTTTTTTTTAAGAGAAACCCAGTACACAACCTGCAATTAGAAATGAGTATCACTTCAGTGAGTTATCTAATTGCTTGCTACAATGCAAGTGCAATAACTGGGGATGAGGAGGGGGGTAAAAGGGAGAAAACCATGCTCACATTTGGCAGGTATCAGGCACCAAACATCTCTTTCTGCTGAAAGATATTTCCATCTTCCAGTTTTGGGTGTTGAGGGAGAGAAGGATCTTTCCCAGCCTGGACAGGACCGTGCAGTCTGCTCAGGTGGGAACCCAATAAATTCCACTTGGCTTTCATGGGGTGGCATCAGGCCCCTCTTCCTAAATCAGGTGGAGGCTTTGCCATGAAGCCAAACAACTCCTGACCCCCTTGCACCTCTCCCAGGCCTCACACAAGAAATTTAAAAATAGAACCTTCAATTTTATGGCAAGAATCAGATCAGAGCTGGTACAAACTGCTGGAAATCACCACAGCTGCTCAGGCTCAGAGCAATGTGCTCGCAGGAGTTGAACTCCAGGAGCAGCTCCAGCCTCGATGAAACAACTCCAATTTATTAAAGAACAAATGTGCTTTGTTGCTCCAGATATGATGAAGAAAAGGGGACCCCACTTTGTCCTTTCTGCCTTTCCTTTCAAACCCACACCAATGACTGCACACCTGCTGAATGTATTTTGAAGTTCTCACCAGCTCTGAAAATGTAATTTTTGATAATGCACTGATTTTTACTGCTTAAATAATTCACTTTTACAGGCCCAGTTCTCAATGTCTCTGTGTGTGTTCTTTGATCATCAGTTGCTACCTTTCACAATCATTTTTTTATCACAACAAAATTCCTTTTTTTTCCCATTGAAATAAGGATCCTCAGTGTTCAGTCTTCACGAATAACTGCATTCCTGAACTTTTGTTCACGAGGAGTTTTCAGCAACAATGCCACAGCAGCTGCCCAGTGGGTGGTCATGGAGTGAAAATTCATAAAAGGTGGAGAGAAACTTTCAGCTGCAAAATTATGATTTAAGTATTACAACCTAGAATAGCAGAGGAAAACTCTGAGTTTAGTATGGAAGAAGGGAGATCTGCTGAAACCCCGACAGGACACCCACCAAATATTTTGTTTTAGAGATTCTGATTCCCTATGGAGAACTTTGAAAACAAAATACAAAATGTAAAATACAAAAACCAACCTTCCCAATCCTCTCCATCATTTTTGGTGTTTATCTCTGAGATAAAAAACCCCAGGACATGAAGATGCACCATGTCAATATAAAAGGATCAGGTGCCATAAAATTTGTAACAACATCACGAGTGGAGCTGATCACAGCTCTGACACATTCATCATCATTCCAGTGATGGCAATAAAATCCTGTGAGAGTATTCAGCATTACTGCCTTGAAATTAAAGAAAAAAATGGGGTGGGAATGTCACTTGGCCAAAGTGAACATGTTTTGAACACCATCCTTTCCCCTCTTATGAAGAAAACTCTTACTTTACACAATTAATGGTTTCATGTCATTAATAATGGGCACTCCAGACAGGTAGAGGGAAATTGTAACACTGTGAAAGTGCTGAATTCCCATAGCAAGACCCTCTAAAAGATGGGCTTTAAGGAGGATTTACCACTCTCTGTGCCTGCTGAGGGAGCAGAGCCAAAGGACAATTCCGTGCTGGATTTTTCTCCCAGAATGTTGGTGGTGGCAGCCTGGTGCACTCCCACCCTCATTGCCCTCACAAAAAGCAGAATTGCTGGGTTGTTACCCCTGTTCTACATCAGATCTCAGTCCTGGGCGTGGTTCTGGAACGTTTCCCCAAAGACAGAGTATTTTTTGGAAGTGCTTGGACCCCAAAATTCCTCTCAGTGGCACTGGCAGGGATGGAATTTCTCCCAGTTCTGGTTTCTGACAAAGGTTTTGGGCAGCGTGGCAGAGCAGCATGGCCTGGTTTGGATGAGCCATGGAAAAGCTGCATGTCCAGGGCTGGATGAAGATTCCCAATTTTGTGAGTTTGCAGCTGCAGAAGGGATTGGGCACAGCACAGCCTGGCAGCTCCTGAGCAGCTGAGAACAAAACTGGGGATCCACAGGAATTTGTACAAGGATCCAGACAGGGCTGCCTGCTCTGAGACCCCAAAAGTGACAGAAACAACCCCAAATGTAGGGACAGAAAACTCCAGATGTGTCTGATTCACTTCTTATTTCACACCAAAAGGAGCAAAAGCAGCTGGAAAATCAAATTATGAAAGAGCAACAACAACCAAGAAATTGGCACGAGTTGATGACTCTTCTGTATTAAACAAAAATAATCTCTGCCTCTGTAGAGAAACATTTCAGATTGTTCTTTGCCTTCTGGTTCAGCAGGCTCAGTCTCTCATTCTGCCTCACATTTATAATTAATGCACTTGGATTAAAGAATTAGCCAGAGATTTAATATTTAGTCTACAGAGTCCCTTCTTGCATTTAAGGCAGAAGTTCTTGAAAAGGAAATATTTAATATTTTTTATCAGAATGAACCTGGAGAATCCTGCAGGCTCAGCTGAGTTTTTTTTCAGTGAGCACCAACCCTTCTTATCTCTCTCTAACACCTTTAATTCTTATTTGTTCTCTAGAAGCACCTTCTTTGTGCATGTGTGTCAAATAGTGAACTTCAAACCCATCAGCAATCTGCCACATCTTTTAGAAAAAAGGAAATGGTGCTTGTGGAAACCATCTCTGCTGCTGAACCAACTCACACCTGCAATCTGAAGCATCACACAACTGATAAAGACATTTTTGCCACCAGCGTTTCACAGACTGCTGAATGCAGGCTGCAGGAGGGGAATTCAGCTTTGTTTTGGCCGGGTGATGAAGAGCAGAGCATCACCACGGGGTGCTGGGTCAGGCACGAGCTTTTACATTTCAGATCACATGCACAGCATTGCAGGGGCATTTTACAGCCTGAAGTGCAGACACAGCTCGAGATTTGGTTTGCTTTATTGTAAATTTGGTTGTGAGGTTAAAATAAACCACAAACAGACCCTTGGAAATGAAGCATCCAACCCAAATTCTGCAGCTGGGCCACCTGCCTGGCACCTTTTTGGGATGGGTAACACTCCCAGCCTTTCTAGCACCAAAAAGCTGAGCTAAAGGTTTGGTATGAATTGTGAACAGCTCTTAGTGATTATTGCACACCATGCATGGCTGTGAGCCTTAATCCTGCACTTGAACACATTCCTCAGGTGTAGCCAAACTTTTCAGAGGCACTGAAAGGTAGCAAAATGCTGGGCTTTGCTGGGGATTTGCTGGATTTTATTTCATTTTTTAGGCTTGATCTCTCCCAGATCCTCCTGAGATCCATAATTTGTGGCTATAAAAGCAATAAACTTTGTTGTCAGGTCCTGAGAACATTGCAACTCACATTACAGAGCCTCTGCTTTATTTGCTTGTGTCATTTACCTTTTGTTGAATTCAGTGAGAAAGTTTCTTTTAATTAAGAGGATGCTGGTAGCCCTGCTGTGTTTAATTAAATGACCATAAAGCTCAATAGTCTGTTCCAAAACTTGAATTATAACCTACATGACTTGTTTTGGTTTGTCTGGCTGTCATCAGAGAATGGATTTGATGATGAGTCAGCCTCTGGCCAGGCCACCCTGAGAATTCATTAATAAATTAAGACATGGAGTGATGTCTGCTGCACCTCTTAATTTTGATGCTTTCCTAAAGAAGTCAAGCATGTAAACCTACTGAAAGGGTGACATTTCCTGCCACGGGCTTTGTTTTTCCAAAATAAAAATGGCCACAATCATAATCTTTTATCTACTCACTTACCCACTTTACCAATCCGAGGTTGTGACAAATTTCAGCCCAGTTATTTACAGTCTGTGAAAACGGTGCAACAACTGTGTGATATCACCAGGGAAAATGACAGGGACTTCAACCACAAAATGATAAACAAATTTAAACTGGATAAAAGTAGCAACATTTTCTAGTCAAACAACAGGATTTGCTGTAAAATAAATGTAGATTATGAAGATGCTGAAAAAGAACATGTATTAGTATTTCCCCACCACTTGATAACAGAGTTAACAAGTGACAAAAGTTCAGCTAAAATAGTGCTTTTTAAATATACTTGCAAGATACTCCTTCATTTTGCTTTCAGGCACTTACAAAAACAATCCCCCACAAACCCAGCAGTTATTCCTGCAGATTTCAGCGTGTGCTCTGCAAACAAGAAATAATTATAGCTGAGCACTGAAAGAGCTGGGGTTTTTTAGTCACCTCATTTTCACATCTCATCTGGGACTCGTTCCACCCCGTGCTGCCAAAGTCTTGCAGAGAGCATCCCCCAAAGGCACAAAACTCCCAGAATTTGCATAAGGAATAATTTTCCTTTGAACAATGGGAGCAGCAGCTCCTGGAGCTGCCTGGTGCAATCCCATTCCATGGCTGGCATTCACTCCCTTCATGTCTCCCTTGCACTGTTACAAATCTGCCAGTTAAAAACTCTGTGCAAACTCCAGAACGTATTGTCTGGAATGAAACAACCAATTATTTCTTCAGGTTTTGTGGCATAATATCCTAGGAAACCAGCAATTACAGAATCAAAGTGGCATCAAATGGCGTAGAAAGGAGTGAGCATGTATTATTCTTTAAATAGCAGTTACATGAACTCGTAATAAATGGGTATTAAGTGCTAAATGTATGATAAGTAATTTTTGACAATGTAATTATCCAAACAATACAGGGGAAAAGTTGTGAGAAAGAATTGTCAAATTCTCTTGTGCAAATGCTGTGTGAAATTACAATTATTGAGCACTGGCTTCTAGTCATGACCACTTTGGGAATAGAGCAGTGTGAGTTTGTTTGTGTGTGCTAGCAGCACATTTTTCTGGATTCCCAGCATCTCTCTCCTGGAAAATGGCACCCACTGGTTTGATCTTTGCTGAGGTTAAGACTTTAATTTGCTCAAAATAAGTGGAAGGGAGCAGGACGCCATTTTAACCTCTAAATATGTTACATACAGTTCCTTTCCAAGAAACGCCAGAATGAAGATGAAGGGTTTTGTAAAGTGGGATGGACTTCCAGAAATCCTGGTTAGAAGTTTTCAGCTTCTCTTGCAAGGTTGCACAGTTGTTATAGCAACAGGCTCGAAACTTGAGGAATTTCCAGAGGAGGCACATCCCAATGTGAAATGCTGGGATGCTGTTGGCAGGATAACACACCCAGGTCCTTTTGAATCTTCTTTTTGCCTTGGGAGGAGATGCAGCCAGCACCAGCACAATTTGGTGTGGCAGGAATCTCCACCTCTACCTGATGTGGATCTTCCACCAGAACAGAGGAATTTTCTTTACACCAGAAGGAATTTCCCTGGGTCAAAAAGACCTTTGAAAATCACTCAGCTTGGTTACCTGGGAGCCAAAAATCTGTGTCATGTCCATGCTGAACTCCCTAGAAACAGCTGAGTGCTCTTGGTACTCTTTTGTTTCTCAGTCTGGCTTCAAATTTTCTACATTTTCTACATTTCTCTCTCTTGCCCTGCTGCTTTATTTTAGGTGGGAATTGCTCTGGGAGCAGCTGGACCAAAATAAACCAATGGCCAGAGCAAAACCAGGCACTAAACCCATGAGAAATTCATAAAAACAGAGCAAAAATCATTGCAGAATAAATTTATGCCTTTAACATGAACATTGTTTATTACTCACTGAGAGATGTGAAACAAAACTCTCATTTGGGAAAGTTTTCTTGGTTCAAATCAAAAATTGCTGTTGCCAAATTTGCTGGGGATAAAAAAAAAAAAAGGAACAAGAAAGGAGTTTTAGCTTTGAGCAAACATCTCTTCTGGACTCACTCCAAGAAATGAAGTGATAAGAAGTCACTGCTGTTCTGCACGTTGTCATTTCCAGCTGTGGAACCATGCAGTTCAGAAATCCAGATCTGAGCATTTTCCTCCTCCTCCAGAGAAGATTGACAGCTTAATCTTGGACTGGGAGTCTCTTCAAAGGATGCTTTTTAAAAATAATTATTTAAAAAATTTGTTGTCTGAATTAATTAAGTGTTCGGGAGAAAAGAATAACATATTTGGAGAAATAACAGAAGCTTTAGTTCAGTTCTCTTTTTTTTTCCTCCAATAACATCTGGCACCATATGTTAAAACAGTTTGCTCTTCTTTGTTAATCAAGAATGAAATTTTATAATTAATTTTCAGATTCACATGACTGAAGGATCTGAATAATGAGCTTCCCACATTTTCTCTCTGTCTCCAAACCTTCATGCCCATACTCAGATCATGGTAGATCAGCATCTACTTTAAGTTAATGTTTCTCAAAGGACATTTCATTGTATCATAGCTGAGATGTATTGACCCTCATGACAGATATTTAGGAAAGATTAATTTCACCTTAAATTGAAGTAATTTTCAAAAGAACCATTGAGACACGAGAACATAAAGTCGAATGAAACTCCTCCAAATTTGCTGGCTTGAAAAAACTCTCATTAATCCTCCAGCACTGTTGTTGAGGTCCAGCTGTGCTGGGAGGGGCTGTGGTTCTGAAGTGAAGAGCTTTGTCATGAAATGCCAGGAAAAATGGAATTAAATAGGGAAATTTTTCTCTCAGGAAAGAGAGGAGAACCAGCTGGAATCACTGAGCCACAGCTTTGACCGAGGTCGACTGAAGCAGGGCTTGGCATCACCCAGGCTGGCTCCCAGCTGCCCCTCACATTATTTACAATTCTCTCATCTTTTGCCCCTGCCAGGTTGGTTTTGTTGCTCCACTCCATGGGGGAAGCTGTGAGTTTATATCTCACCAATACAAGAATCCTCGTGTGGGGATGGCAATGGGGGAGAATTGTTTGCAGCAATTGTTGCAGGGGATGTTTAGGGGGGAGGTTTGGGCTCCTCTCAGCTCAGCTTAGGATTGCTGTGTGCTGTTTTTTGGATGATTTTAAGACCTGCGTCTGTTGGAGATTGTCCTGGATCTCTTTGGCTGCTCTGTCACTGACAGAGACACGGGAAAAAATGAGAGCTCCAACTCCTTCTGGATTTCGTAATAATTTATATCAGTTCCCTCCAAACACAGCAGGCAGGGGCACACTGGGGCTCTGTCCCATCACACAACTGGACTCTGTGCAAGAACAGAACTGCACAATGGAGAACCTGCAAACCCCAGTGTTTGTGACAGCCCCAAAGCACTGGAAAAATCTGCAGGCAAAGGTGTGCAAGGCTGTGTGACTGAAGGGAGGCAGAGGTTCCTCACCAGCCTTTGGGATGGGGATTTCTCATGCACAGTCAGAGAGGGGTGAGGTCCCTCCTGGAGAGGAAGGACTGGAGATTCCCTCTGCTCCCAGTGCCCCATTCCCAGCTGGGGTCACCCCAGGGCTGTCAGGAGCTGTCTGTGGCGTGTGGGCCACCCCCAGGAGGAAAGGGAGCTCTCCTTCCCCCAGCACTGACTTTTCAGGGAGAACTTTTCCCAAATGCTGAAGCCCCATGGGAAGCCTTGGGGTGACAACCCAGCCCCAAAGATGTGCCCTGGGCTGGGCAGAGAGCAGAGAGAGGCCAAGCCTTGCACAGTGCCAGTCTGTTCTCATCATCCCTGGCATGGCTGGCCCTGGCTCTGAGCAGGTTGGGATGGATTTGGGATGGATTTCCCAGAGGAAGCTCTCAGAGCTGTCATTAGGGATGTCAGAGACAACAAACAAATCAGAGTGATCGTAGGTAACAAATGCAATTAATTACCCACATGGCAGGCACTTGCTCTGGCAAATTCTATCACCCTGTCCCTTGAAAGTAACACAGATATGTTTTGTTTTCCTTGTCTGCGTTTCTTGCTGCTGTAAAAAGAAAGATGTTTTCACAGCAGGTGTCCTGAATTAAAAAGGGAAGAAAACACAAAACATCTGGAGGAAGGCTTCAAGCATTACATAACTGTGTATATTTGTGTGCAGAACAAATTCCTCTAATAACTGATCCAAGAAAACACATTTTTGACATTGTTTGAATGGGGCTTTACAGGCTTCTCAGGACCCTTCTAACCAACACATAAATGTGCCACCATGCATCAAGTGCTATTAAGCTTTCAGTGACAGCAGTGTGAACCTTACAAGCAGCAAATGTGACAAAGAACAGATTTCACTGCACATCAGATCTGCATCTTAATCACAGAACTCTTCTCCCAGATGCTTGAGAAGGAAAGCAGCTTCCCCACATTGTTTGTCAAGTATTTACAGCTTCTGAAGGCATCCCCTGCTCCCCAGGGAAGGAATAAATCCTCCCCAAAGCACTACACCAAAACCATGAAGGAAGAAATGTGGCTTTACACCTGCTAGCATTTCTTCCAGAATGATATATTATGAATATTCAGCTAAAAGAGAGTAATTTCTAACCACTAAAGGATGGTCCTCTTGGGCCATTATATAAGTTTGGAGCTGCTCTCTTGACCTAAAAATGCAAGCAACTTCTCATAAATACTTGGCAAAGGTTATTGCTGTTGTTCATGAATTGCCCATTGATCATTTTTCTACAGAACCACAACAACAACAAAAAAGTTGAGGAATTATCCACAGTTTCAAAGATATGAAACTTTTGGCTCTGTGGTTACATTGCTGTAAATGGCAAAGCAGCAGAAAATCTCTGTTAATACAAACAGAAGGTTTCAGGTTTATGTATTTCCACATCCACGTTCAGACACACAATTTGTGTTTATGGGCCTCAATATAATAAGCTACTTGCAAATCTCCAGCCGTCTTTTTCTTCTGGTGCTGCATCCATGTGAATAAATGGAAAAAAAGGAGATCTGCACTAAACTAATGAACCCTTTGGATTAGAGCTGCTGTTTAAATGAAGCTCAAATGCCTTATAAATACCACCTACAAACCAAACATCATTATTTCTATTCACATAGGAGAGGGGGTTGTGAAAGAATATGGGATAAAATAAACCTCAGCTATGTAACTAAGTGAGAATCAGGTTTTCAGAAAATATTCCCACAGAATTGCTCATGGAACTGGGTTCTCTGGTAAACACCTGCTTAGCTCTTTAGCAGTTCCAAAGTTTCCAAGGAATTAATCTGAATTTGCCCTAGAACTTTTATCACAGAATCCTCTGTTAAATGGGCAAGATGATTTGTTTCCCTTAAAGTGGCCTTTTGCAAGGAAAAGGTTCAGTTTCCCCTTAGACTCTGGGAGGAACACTTTCCTTCCATTCAGTGCAAAATCAATACAAACCTCATTTAAAAGCCATTGCAGCCCCTGAAGAGACTTCCTTCACACTAATGGGCTTTGAATCAAGGTCCTGTTTGTGTTACACACTTCAGGCTGCTCCCCTGCATTTGTCTCCTCGTGGAATTCTCCCTCAGCTCGTGATTTGCAATGAAATGCAGGCACAAGACTCATTTAACAATTTTTAGCATTAAGCTCCTCAATTGCATTTCTCGGAGGGAACAACATCAGCAATGTTTCCCTCAAGTGATTACAGTGAGTCTAAATATTCTGTAAACTGTGGGCTGAGCAGTGGTTAAGTGAGAAGTGGCTAATTTACTTTGGTGCTTACCAACTATTTCCTACTTTTAAGAGTCAAACCACAAAACTGCACAGATAATCGTGCTGCCACGTTGCTACAGAAATCAAACATTTCAAATTAACCTTTTAAAATGGGGATATAAAAATAGCTGTTATCTGGAAAGCATAGCTCACAGCTCCTTTTGTCACAGTTTATGGGTTTTAATTCAGTCCTTAATTCCTTATTATTGCACCCTTTAACTGAATAGCTGAAAGTTATTCTTACCATTAATTTGTGCTGCTCTCAATGATTATAATGCAGCTCCACATTCACAGAATCTTTGAATAATTTGAGTTGGAAGAGACCTCAATGGTCATCTCATTCCACTCCCTGCCCCTTCCACTATCCCAAGTGGATCCAAGCCCTGTCCAGCCTGGCCTTGGACACTTCCAGGGATCCAGGGGCAGCCACAGCTTCTCTGGGGACCTTGTGCCAGGGCCTGCCCACCCTCCCAGGGAAGGATTTTTCCCTAAATAAAAAATTCCTTCCTAAAAAAATTTCCATCCCATAAGAAATCTTCCTTTAGCATGCAGTTTCACTCACAGTCATTCATTTACCTGCAGCAGATCCTCTAAGTAAGAACATCTATATTTGTGTCACACTCATTTTTCAAACACTTCTGTTTTCCCATTCCATTTTATTATCCAGCCCAATTGATCCTGTGTGATTTACCTTCCAGTGGGGTTCAGAGACACAGCAGCCCAGTAGGAGAATATCATCACAGCCAGGCAAGCCAGGTCCACTTTTGGACCCCATGACTTTATTTTCTACTCTTATCTCAAACCCCTTCTACTTGTATGGATATTTCACCTTCAAGAGAGCCATTATTTTAGACAGCTATTGATTTTCCAAGCTCCTGTCTTATCCATCTTCTGCTGTTGGGCATTTTTATTTTGTCAAATGTTTGTTAAGCAGCAGAAGACATGATTTAATTTTGAAGCAGCATATGTTTGAGTACACAGTGTTTTCATAACTTCTCTGACTGGTGTTGATTGACTTATTTGCTGTTTGTGCCGGTGTATTAGTTTGATTCCTCGTGGATGATCTCATTAGAACATGACAGCAATCTGTGCTGCAGAATCATCTCCACAGCTCAGCTCACATTCCCGTTATAGCTTTCAAACTTCTGTTGCTTTGCTGCATTATCTGAATTTTCCTGTGTCCTCCTATTAGCTCTTCACCAAGTTACCCTACAGTGATAAACCTGATTTTGACAGCAAAATGCAAAGTCCATTTCTTGTCAGCCCTTGCTCTGTGGGAGGTGTTTGGTTTCATTAAACATGGACATTCTAACAAAGCCATCTCAGCTCATCAGCAATGCAAAATAAAAGGCACCAACATTGTTTCCCAGTGAATATTTTTTTTCCTGAGTTGCTTTTTAGAATTAAATACAAAGGATCAGATGCTGATTTCAGTTTTGTTGGGAAAAATTGCAAAAAAGCTCCAGAGAATTTAGAAAATTTATTACACTGTAAATGAAGTCAGTCTGGCTGGGAAGATAGCAATAACTCTAAGAAAATATTTTGCCTGAGGTTTTCAGCCAAAACTGACTTTCCATTGTAACTGAATCAGCTTTATGCAAATGGTAAAGTTCTATTTACTAAATAACTTCTCCTCAAGCAGAATTTAAAGGTACTGCTCAATTCCCAGCAGACAGCACTTTCCATTTGTATTCATGGACAGAAATTTCAGCTGCTCTAGCTTGGAGAATGAATGCTTGATGGTGATGTTATGGATTATATATTGTCTGAGAAATCTCTAATAAGCAGCCAAGTACAACAAGTGTCCATCAGTCACATCTCTGCCAGTGACCTCCATTAAATCTTTTTGCAGTCAGAAGAAATAAGTAAAGGAGGACTTCAGGCAGAATTTTTTCAATGAACTGTCTTGAGAGCTCCTTTCCCCATTTTGCCTTCTTCTGCTTGCAGTCTGTGAGTTGCTTTCTTTTAAATCAAGAGGAGCTTTAGTCATAGCTCAAACTATTTTAAAATGCTGCTCCCAACTACACACACCAGAATGAGAATAAAACTCACACCAGAATCTGAATAAAACTCACAGGACTTTCAAGGGGTAACAATTTTTAATTTTAAGAGAACAGTCCCTTGATGACCAAGTTACTTAAAAGTAACACCAAAAAAGAAAGGGTTTTAGCTGAGTCCCACACTGAGTTTCCTGATTTATCTTTACCAGGTACTGTGTGTGTCCATCCACCATCCACCATCCATCATCCATCATCCATCATCCATCCATCCATCCATCATCCATCCATCATCCATCCATCCATCATCCATCATCCATCCATGCATCCATCCATCATCCATCATCCATCATCCATCATCCACCATCCATCATCCATCATCCATCATCCATCCATCCATCCATCATCCATCATCCATCCATCCATCCATCCATCATCCATCATCCATCATCCATCCATCATCCATCATCCATCCATCCATCATCCATCATCCATCCATCCATCCATCATCCATCCATCATCCATCATCCATCCATCCATCATCCATCATCCATCATCCATCCATCATCCATCATCCATCCATCCATCCATCCATCCATCATCCATCATCCATCCATCATCCATCATCCATCATCCATCATCCATCATCCATCATCCATCATCCATCCATCCATCCATCCATCCATCCATCCATCATCCATCCATCCATCCATCATCCATCATCCATCCATCATCCATCATCCATCCATCCATCATCCATCATCCATCATCCATCATCCATCCATCATCCATCCATCATCCATCATCCATCCATCCATCCATCCATCCATCATCCATCATCCATCATCCATCATCCATCATCCATCATCCATCCATCATCCATCATCCATCCATCATCCATCCATCCATCCATCCATCCATCATCCATCATCCATCCATCCATCATCCATCATCCATCATCCATCATCCATCCATCATCCATCCATCATCCATCATCCATCCATCCATCCATCCATCCATCATCCATCATCCATCATCCATCATCCATCATCCATCCATCATCCATCATCCATCATCCATCATCCATCCATCCATCCATCATCCATCATCCATCCATCCATCATCCATCATCCATCATCCATCATCCATCATCCATCATCCATCCATCATCCATCATCCATCATCCATCATCCATCATCCATCCATCATCCATCATCCATCATCCATCCATCATCCATCCATCCATCCATCCATCCATCCATCATCCATCCATCATCCATCATCCATCATCCATCATCCATCATCCATCCATCATCCATCATCCATCATCCATCCATCATCCATCCATCCATCCATCCATCCATCATCCATCATCCATCCATCCATCCATCCATCCATCCATCATCCATCATCCATCATCCATTAATCATCCATCATCCATCCATCATCCATCCATCCATTAATCATCCATCCATCCTCCATCCATCATCCATCATCCATCATCCATCCATCCATCATCCATCCATCCATCCATCATCCATCATCCATCATCCATCATCCATCCATCCATCCATCATCCATCATCCATCCATCCATCCATCCATCATCCATCATCCATCCATCCATCCATCCATCCATCCATCCATCATCCATCATCCATCCATCCATCATCCATCCATCATCCATCCATCATCCATCCATCATCCATCCATCCATCCATCCATCCATCATCCATCCATCATCCATCCATCATCCATCCATCATCCATCCATCCATCCATCATCCATCCATCATCCATCCATCATCCATCCATCATCCATCCATCATCCATCCATCCATCATCCATCCATCATCCATCCATCATCCATCATCCATCATCCATCATCCATCCATCCATCCATCCATCATCCATCCATCATCCATCATCCATCATCCATCCATCCATCCATCAATCATCAATCATCCATCCATCCATCATCCATCCATCCATCCATCATCCATCATCCATCCATCATCCATCATCCATCATCCATCCATCCATCCATCAATCATCAATCATCCATCATCCATCCATCATCCATCCATCATCCATCATCCATCCATCCATCCATCCATCCATCCATCCATCATCCATCCCCTGTTTTGGATCCAGCCTCTGCTGCTGATATGGATCCAGGCCAGCAGCTCTTCCTCACAACGAGAATATCTAGGCCAAATCTTTCATTTTTGAATTTTTCATTCAATGCCAAAATTGCACTTGAGAACAGTTATTGTGTGAATCATTGGTTGTACTTATTTTATGAAAAGATTTTTAGATCAAAATTCTTTGTCCTATAGCCTGTGGCTTCTAATTACTGTATTTCCACTTTAGAATTTTTTTCCTTAGAGTCCCCTTTTTCTTGAAAACTGAAATCTTGTGAAAAATCAGAGGTGAACAAGTTTTTGACAGAGGTGAACTAGAAAAGAAAGGGGATAAAAAAATATTAGCTGCAGAAGTGTTTATCTCACAGCTTTGTGTATTTAGGCAGACAGACATGGTTTATATTAGTGAAAATGCAAAGCTGCTCCTGTTTGGCCTTTACTTCTCTTCCTCTGACACACTGTGTTAAAGGTTTTAGGTTTATTAAAAGATATTAAGAGGTGATTTTGGACCTGGCATGTGCTGGGGATGTGGTGGTGGCCCTGGCTGGGCTGAAACCACTGCTCAGGGGATCCCTTGCAGGGACAGAATGTAAAAGAGCCCTGCCTGACCCAATCTGTGTCACTTTTCCTATCTACACCTCTTGGTTTCATGGAAATTTCCAGAAATCATCACCATTCTGATGGGAACACTTGCTTGGAAGACTTCTGGATTTCAAGCTGGAAATTGTTGTATTTGCTCTTCTGAAGCACCAAATCTCTGGATTTTGGAGCTGTGTTTGTGTGGTGTGGCAGTGCAGGGCTGAATCTGGATCAGCTCCTCTGCCCCACCATGGACATGCTCCAGTGAACAGATCTGGGCAGAGAAACAAAACTTTCTGCTTTTTCCTCAGCATTCCTGCCTTGGGGCATCCACAATTCCCTCTTGTCCTGCTGTCTTGGCCTCACTCTTCTTCACATCCCAAAATGTGTGAAAGGTGGAAATGGAAGCAGAAAGGAGCAGGGAAAGAGCTACATTTTGGGTTGTTATTTTTGTTTTCTGAAGTTCTTGCTTAATTTTCTTGTGGAAAAGCCCTTTCTAAAGAGCCAGCCTTGCACACATAACCTTCAACACGTGATTTGTTCCAAACTGAGCTGGTTTGATAGAGACTCGACATAAAGATGCATTCACCATCATAAACACACTGATTTCAAGGCCAAATAAAACCAGCAGAGAGTGGGAAGGAGACCCAGATCTCACTTTCTCTGTAGGTTTTCCAGTGACAGGCTCTTGCTGGTTATTTGACAGAAGCCATCAACAGGTGAGCACTTAATGTAGGATTCGTTTTAGCATTTGATTCAGTGGCAATTATTCCTTGAACATTATCAGTGAAATGACATTAATGCACTCTGCTGCTTTCAGAGACTACACCTGGTGTCAAAAAGGGAGAAAGGAAGCACTGGAGCAAAAGAAACGAACTTTTATGCAGTTAAAATTGATTTATAAGCTGCTGTTGCTGAAACAGATCCCGTCTTTTTCCTTTAGTAAATATATTTTATATATATATATATATATATATATATATATATATATATAATATATTTATCACTCACATTTGTGAATTGTGGAATATCTCATGCCTGGAAATTCACCTTTTGAGGAGACCAGGGTTGGCAGATGAAATCTGAACCACACAAAAATGTTTCTCACCCACCTCATGCTGCTGAACCTATGAACCCAAGAATGTGCAAACTGTGTTCTCTCCCCAAAATCATGATCATCACATTGAACCAGACAAATATTTTTGGTTTACCATGTATGACCTAACAAAAGAAGAGCCACTAAATTTGTAACAGAATCTTTATACTCAGGTACATCCATAAAAGAATTAAAGAGTGGGAAAACTGGCTGGAAGGCTCCTGGAAAGGAAATTGTGGAGATGCTGGATCTGGAAAAGATGTGACTGGAGGAGAACAGGCTGTCTTTGGAATCACTTTTAGCTGGGAAAATGGGCAGAGTAGATGGATTTATCAGTTTTTGAGCCAATTCCTCCACTCATGGACTACATCTGCTTGAGGTTCATTTCTGCATTGTGAACAGGTTGCATTTCTCAAAAGAACAAAGTTGGGCATCAGCTTGAAATTTTGGAGGTTGCCATGGTTTTAATATTTTTATCTTCTCTTCAAGTCATTGTGATTGCATTGCCAATTTCAGAACAATCACACCTGAAAAACGGGACTTTCTTGCTCACAGGAGTCAGAGTTTAAAACAAACACGTGGAACTGTGCAGATATTGCAGCCCTGAGCAAAACTGCTCATGAAAGGGGCAAAGAGTGACAATTCTGAGCCAACAGGATGGATTTCTTAGAGGGTCCATGAGTCAATATGAAAAAAGAGGTTAGATTAGGTTTATAATGTAGGAGAAATGTCGAGCATTCTGTGAACTTTTCAAAGCCTGAGCTTGAGTAGGGAAAGCCACTGGAAAAAAAAAAAAAAAGATTCCAATTAGCGAAGTCATTAGCCAGGAACAGAAAATGACTCAGAGAAAGCATCAGTGGGTTGAGTAGCAAGCTGGCCCCTCTCTTTGGAGAGAGACAGCTCAACCTTCTGGAGCCTGCTCTGCCTCATCCAGCATCAGCATCTTCCCTCAGACACATCTCCCAAATGTTCCAAGAACAAGGTTTTACTCCTGCAGCACTCAGCTCCTGCAAAGCACACTCTGTTCTCTTCTGTCAGAGCCAGCTCCAACCAATCCTCTGAAGGGCCTGGAGTAAATTCAGAGTCTCTGCAGACACTAGTCCTGATTTATCTGCTTGGGTGAAGCTTTGTTTGTCCCCTAAATTAAAACCTTTGAGTGGAGGAGCTGAGCTGCTCTTGGAGGAGCCAAGGGGAGGAGCTGGGGCTGTGTGGACACACACATTCACAGAGCTGGGGAATTCCAGCTTGGAAATTCTTTCCAGGCCTGGATTTCTCCTGACTCTCAGCTCCATTCCCAGGCTGACAAGCTGACTGCAGCTTCAGTTAGGGAGGAGTCTCCCAGGGTGAGAACACGGTGACAAACAGAGTGGAATTCATCACCAACATTAACCCCTGGTGTCTTTCCCGTGGGACACATCCTGAGGTGCTGTCCCAGGGATGTTTTTCCCAATTGTCCAATGAGCTCCTGTCCTGTCCTGGCTGCACTAACACACTTTAAATACGGGATGTCCATACAATAAAATTGGCCTTTTTCCCCCAAAAGAGCTCGGTGTGTTGCTGTCCTCTCTCTCTCTTTGCAGCGCAGTGACCACATAGGAGGGAGATGCTCCCCTTGGCACAGCAGCCCTGCCCTGCCTGCAGGAGCTCAGGCTATGCCCCGAGCAGGGTGGAAAGCTTTTCCAGGGTCTCTGTCAGGAGGAAGATTTGCTTCCAGCCCTGTCTGGGACACTCGGTTGTGTTGTGGGTCTCGTCCTGCTTTTGCTCAGTCAGGGAGGAGTGCTCCTGCCTCAGAGATTTCTGCCAAAGGAGCTGTGAGAGCTGTGCTGGAGACAAAGGAGAAAAACATGGGAAATTGGAAGAGAATAAACTCAGCTTCAACATTGCAGTGGGGGAACAAACCCACTCTGGCTGTGCTGCTAAATGTGGGTGCTAAATTCCACCTCCATGGGGTGGAATTGAACCCCACCTTTGGAGCAGAGGAATCACAAACACACACAAGTGTTTGCACTGGGATGGGTTTTTATCTGGAATCTCTATCTGTGGTTTTATTAAAATTCAGGATGCTTCAAGTATCTTTTTTTTTGGTCAGCTCTCCATTCATCCAAGATCTGAGGCTGAGATGTAAGACCTTCATGCCTGGGGTGTTTGCATGTAGTTTGTTAACTACTGTTACATTTCTGGCTGACTTTTTCCTCTCTCTCTCTTTTTCCTCCTCCCCACAAGCCCAGTTATTCAGCAGTTATTTAGCCACTAAAAATCCCTTATCTGTCTCACTGCTGTTTTATAACGCTGGTTTACTCCAGAACTGAACGAAATAGAGCCACAAATCACTGGCTGAACAGAAAAAAAAACCCAAAATCTTTCAAACAACAGCTCCATACACCTTAAACCATCACTGCTTGAGGAGCTGGACACCTTCCAAAAAGAGCTGATGTGTTGTTCCTTTTGACTCTCCAGGAGGATATAGGAATTTTCAAGAAAGCCATAATGCAAAGCTGATATTTACATCCCTCCTGGAAAACTAAAGTGGGAGTCCTCATGAGCTCTTCCCTGGAGCTCCTGGATTGTGCCAGCTCATGAGCTTTGCTGGCTGATCCCTCGTTCCTGTGGAGTGCACTCATCATGTTGAATCAATATCTTGGAGACAAAGGAGGTCTCGGGGTTAAACAAGGTCCCAATGAACTGAATGTGTTAAAAATGCAACGTCTGGAGCTTCAGTCTCAGCTGAGCTTCCAGAAGGAAGCAAATGTCAAGACTGGGAATTTCAGGAAAACAAGTGGAAGGTTTTTTTTTTTTGGCAAGCAGGCCAAGAGTTTTATCCTTTTTCAGGAGCTCTCAGTTTGTCCTCAGTGTACAGTGAGTTGCTGTTAATAAATTAAGTGGTTACAAATATGTGAATAATTGTGGTGAGGTCTGCAGGCAAAGCCCCCTTTTCAGAGAGAGAGAAGGGAAAAGAATTTCTGGGAGATGTTTTAATGCAGCAATTTCACCAAAGCACAAAGCAGGAGGACAGATTGCTTCAGTCAGGGTGGAAGTGCTGGGTGGGAAGCCAATAATTTCCTATTTCTCACCTAGATTTAACTTCAGAGTGCTTTTCTCATGGGCCATTGATCTCTCTGAGGTGACACAGGTGACAAACTCTTTATCCTGGCAATGAAAGGTGTTTGCTGCCAGGTATCTTCCATATCCCAGGGACACAATAACTTTGTTCTGTAGCTGTGCAACAGGGACATTACATCCCACTGCTGGCACCTCTCAGTTCAAAAGCAGCCCAGAGCCAGATAAATGATGGCAGTGACTTAGCCTTGACATTTTTCTTTTCATTTAACAATCATGACACATAAGAATGTTTCTGCTGTAACATTTAAGTCAAGTGAAAAGCACATTTGAAATGTCTGATACTGTTTTTTGGGAGAAAGTTATGATTATTAATTTTTTTAAAGAACAATTTCTCCTGAGGAGACATAAAGCAGAAATCAGAGAGAAGGTCAGCAGTGCAGATTTGCAAAGGGAGAGGGATTTCAGCCTCCTTTGTCCCTTGTCCATTTGCAATTCCAGCACTGAGTCCTTGTAAGGAGCCTGACACAATCCTGATTCTCCTTTCCTCTAACCCAGTGGTATCATTGCTCCATTAACACCACTTTTGATCTGTGCCTGTCCCACAGACCACATTTACCCCAGAAAGGACAATAAATAATAAACGACTCTGTGGTGGTGAGGGAAACCCTTCCCTGGTGTGACCCAGGTAAGAGCAGAGGGAATTGGATCATCCCTTTGCAGCAGGGTGGGAGAAGGGAGCCCCTGGCCAGGCTGATGGCACAAACCTTGTTCTCAGAACCCAGCAGATCCCTGATTTTATGCATTTTCAACCACACCTGAGTCTGAAAATTATCAGGAAAGGCACTACCTGCCAAACTGCCTGGGACAGAGGTTACACAGACACAAAACCAGCCAAGGGCTTGAACATCCAGGTGCTGCCATGGAACTCAACCCACCCTCACCTGCCTCCTGTGCTTTATGTTATCCTGAAGGAACCCCATTTTCCCCCAGGACTGAGTTTCAAGCCTTGTTTGCATTTCCAGAGCAGCCCAAAGGAGACTGAATGGCCTTGGTGTGCTGTTGTCACACTGCACTGCTGAAATCTCAATCTGAATTTGAGCTGCTGTGCAAGCTGAGGGTTTCACTTCATGGTCCCACAGATGAATGATGCTCTCAGGCTGTGACAGGACTCCAGAGAAGACATCTCCACACTGGGGCTTTTTGTACCTCTGAGAGTGAGTGAGTAGATAGAGGCCCCAAAACGACAGGTAAGTATTGAAGATAAATGGATGTAATAAAGCATAATTGGCCTAAATCACCTGCCTGGAATGACTGAAAGAGAGGAGAGAGCAAACAGCAGTAACACCAGTAATTTCAAGTGCACAGTTTGTCACCTGAGGGAGGGAGGTGGATAGAACAGGCAGGACTATTCCAGAGGCTGTACATAATCCTGGCTCAGTTTTCATAAAGGCACAACTCACTGTCAGCTCTGATGGACTCGGAGCTGTTTTGATGCCTCAGGATTTTAGCTTTTATATTTTTCATACATTTGTAATCCTGTAATTCTTTAGTGTATCACTCTAAACTCCATGTACAGTGTGAGCTGCTGCTTTCCCATTTTGGTCAGACACAACAATTCCTCTCCAGGCTTGCAATCAAGGACACCTCACTGCCTCAGGCCCTGAGAAATGTAAAAAAGTGAGTGGGGGAAATCAAACTTGGGGTAAATGACTTCATTACCTGAAGCTGTAATTGGAAGATTAACCCCCAGTATGTAAATAGACCAAACTTATGAAAGTGTGAAAACCTGTGGGTGTAATTTTGGGGGTAATTCTTGGGGGTTTCATCTCCCTAAATGTACCTGAAGGCCCTTCAATAAATATAACCACTTTTTATTCCCTTAATTTTGTCTGACCTCTGTTTTTAGGTAGCCCCAAAAAAGGCATCAGCTTGTCCAGAGAAGCTGCTGAGGGGAAGGAGGAATATAAACAGCTGGAAACAGCTGGAGACATTTTCCAGAGCATGCAGGCATCCCTGTGCTGTGGTAGGGGCAGAGGGGTTGTCCCTTGGGGTCCCTTAACCATGGTCCAGCTGGGGACAGCCTGGGGGTTTCCACCTTGTAGGGTTTTGGTTTGAGCAGCACCCTCCACAGCACTCTCAGCTAATCATTTGGGATTTTTTTTTTCCCCAGAAGGAAACAGCTCCAGCTTGTTCTGGGAGATGGCATTTGTTCTTAGAAAGTAATTTGCCTTTCTACATTTTTCAATTAAATAATTATGCAAGCATTTATGATTATAATTCACTGGGGTTGCTGGCAGCCAACTCCCCCCCCCCGTGTCAAATTCTCAGCCCTGTGCTAAGAAGTGTGCAAGTGTGAGCATTTTGAGGAGTCACAACAGGAGATTTAAATCAAGGATAAGGCCTCTGTTGGCCTTTTGCACAGAGGTGGAATTTCAGCAGCTGACTCCTGCACTGAATTCATTCCCTGCTGCTCAGGATCTGTCATTCCTCATCGACCTCCTGGGATTTCTGCTTTGCTTAGACTCACACAGACCTTCCAAGGCAGCTGCACCAAAGCACCTTCAGTCTGCCACACAGAAACCCTGAGCAAATGCTTCTGCATTTACAAAACGTTTCTGCCAACAAGGTTGAACATCTCAATTCTTTTCTCCTTTCTAAGGGACCCCAGATATTAAGGGAAGCCTGCAAGTTTTTAGTGGGAAAAAATACAGGTTCCTTGTGTTCCAGCGGTGCCATAGGACAATAATCATGGGCCATGACCTCTTCCATCTATAAACTTTTTTTTTAAGTTCTGACAATACTGGTGATGGTGGGGCCAAGGATGTCACAGCTGGACCAATTTTTGAGGTTTTTCTGTGTGTCCCATCCTCTCTGAGGTCCCAGCCTGGAACTGTGGATGCTCTTGGTGAGCTACTTTACAAAGTTAAAGCAGAGGAAATTATCCTCCTTGTCAAAGACAACAATCAGTGTCCTGCTCTTATTAATGTCCTAAATTTATGTCCCTTTACCTGTGCAAAAGAAAGAGTGGAAGTGTGCATACAGGATGGGAAGTCTAAGAGGAAAATATGTCTTTCAAGAGCAACTGGAAACTATATTGCCTTAACAGGGAATTTAAATATTCTTGAAGAAATAGTAACAATAACAATACATTATTTTAAATTTTTATTTAGATCTCATCCATGAGATCTAGATCCACGGTAGCTGAAATTCCCAAGTGGTTTCTTATCCAAATATTCGGCCATGTCCTGATCTTCTGTGTGTCAAACAGCAGAAAAGCTCAGGTGAATGAATCCCCCATCCCATATTAACCAGCAGACCCACTGCAATGCTCTCAGCTTGCAAAACCTGGGATCAAAAAGGACAATAAAGGCTGTCCCTCCTGCAAAGAATATAGGAATATAAACACCACATCTACTCAGCCATGGATTATAAACACAGAGAAGTCAAACATAGGAACTACATGGAAAGCAGAGAAATAAATTATGTGGCTGGAATCTGATGGAAGAGCTGCCTGAAAAAAGAAAAGGGAGTAAAAAAGAAGAAAGATTTATGCAAATCACGGAGTTTTTAGAGCCATTTCTCAGTCAGTGTTGTGTTCATGCTTCATCCTGTGAGCTCCTAATGTAAGGAATTGTGTGGCAGAGCTCTGGAAATGACTGGAAATACAAATATATACATTTCTCTGCAGGAGCATTCAGGGAAGAACGATTAAATAAATCTTAATTTAGAGACTGCCTTCACAGGTCTAATTCTGGTGAGTAACAAAATTCAATTGAAATTTAATCAGCAGATTGAGCATTGCTAACATTTGAGAGTTAATTGGGGTAATAATTACTGAAGAAACGGATTTGTTGCGTTGAGGAGAAGTTGCTATGGTGTTGTCATATATGTTTGAAAATGCAATTAAAAATCATCCTCTGGTGTTGACAGAATAGCCACAGATGAAAAGTTAAATGGGCAAAGCAGCAGAACGTGAGGGCAATTCCAGTGCCCCCCAACTCTGCTGTTCTATCCTGCCTGAGGTTTTTTTTCCTCTTCAAATAAATCAGTCCCAGGTGCTGATGAGGCCCCAGACTGTCTGAGAGCTGAGGATTTAATTATCCTCTGGTTTTGATTGTCAGGGAGATGGCAGGGTTGGGGATGAGGAGAGTGGGTAGGGAGAAAGAAAAATGTCTCTAGAAGGAGATGGCAGCACCAAGCTCTGGTCACTCACTCGTGGAGGGGAAAGGTCAAAGGAGACTCTGGAGAACCTGACTGGGGCTGGGTGATATTTGTCTCTTGTGTCAAAAACGATCTGGAATCAATTTTGGACCAGAATAGATTTTAACTGAAGATGAAGAGAGGGCAGTGATGAGGTGAGGAGATGTCTGAGAGAAAGGCTGACACACAGCCAGCGTTGGACAGCACTGAGAAACCAGAGAGGATTTAAAGGGTCAGTAAATTCTCCAATGGTCTCCCCGAGATCCTGATCCACCTGCAGGCCTGGGAGCTGCCTTGGAGCACGGGAAGCTGAGTTTTCAGGAGTTTTGAGGATGGATGGATGGATGGAGAGGCTGGCAGGAGCAAGGGCTTCTTTATATTTATCTTGCACCAAGAATCAGAGGCTGAGTGGGGGGATTAGCAATGGCCATGGTGACAAGGTAGGAGAGAGTTTATGAGAGCTTGTAGTGACAGGAACATAGGGAATGGCTTCAAACTGAAACAGAGGAGGGTTAGATTGGATATTGGGCAGGAATTGTTCCCTGTGAGGGTGGGCAGGGCTGGCACAGGGTGCCCAGAGAAGCTGTGGCTGCTCCTGGATCCCTGGAAATGTCCAGGGCAGGTTGGACATTGGAAGGTGTCCCTGGACACGGCAGGGAGTGAAATGAAATGAACTTTGAAGTCACTTCCACCTGAAAATATTCTGGGATATTTCCTGTGTGGGCACACCCCACACAAACACATTTTTAGCAGAGCTGGGTCTCCTCCACCTTCAGCACAACCCCATTGTTTGAAACAGGGAGTGTAAGAAGGAACATTATGGTTGGAAAAAGAACAATTCCAGCTGAAATCTGTCCCCCAGGTACCTCCAAGCTGTGCCTGGAGCTGCTGGGAGGGAAATAAGGAGCTGTAACCAAACTTGTAATTACTCCTCCCTCCACCCTCACACTGATTCTACACCCAAAGCAGGAGAGAAAAAACAGAATTTGCAAGGTGAGAAGGAGAGATCTCTCTGATTCCTAGAATATCTGTCCTGCTCTCCCTGATTTCACTGCTGTGACATTAGGGAAGGAAGGGTCTCCCCACAGAAGGACTGGACACAATTTTCCTGTGTAACTCTCAGATATTTCAACAGAGAAACATGTGAGTCTATAATTTGTGAAGCTCAAAATTTTAAGAGAAAATGGTTTCTCTTAAAACGGCAAGCAAGACAAAATTACTTTCCTTAGCCCAGAGTCTCAGTGTCTAACTTTTAGAATTTTTCTCTCTTTCTTAGCTCAGCATCTCAGTAACTTTTAGAATTTTTCTCTGCTGACAAGGAGCCACTGTAGGAAATAGCTGCAGATCAGCTGAAGGATGTGATTTCTGGCGTTCACAGAGTGAAAGTCCTTACATGTTTATTTGCTACAAATAATTTTTTGCTGTGTCTCTTTTCAAGAGTAACTACAATAGCAGATCCTGTACACAGTGGAAATTCAGAATTGCATAATGCAGTGGCAGAAAATCGAGTGGAAAAAGGCTTTGTGCTATCAGATCTCGTGGCAATGTGTAGAAGAATGAAATCTATTTTAACAAAATGAAGAATTTATGTAAAATGATCATGTTTTGTGTTTTCATCCTAAGTGTGAAACAAAGTGTGAGACCTTCATGAAATTTTCATTAAGTTTTTGCAAGGCCTGTGTACAGAAACTCAGCTGTCAGCTCAAGCCTAAGCTTTCTAACTCTTGCTTTCATTTATATGAAAGAAAAATCTTCATGCGAACTCCTTGTAATGATTCTGATAAAAATGAGGTGGTTTTGTTGTTGTTTCAGCTTCATCTAAATAGGAATTAAATATTTATTCCTATCTCTTTCTCCTACTGCTTAAGTGTTGCTGCTGCACAAATTATTCTCAAGGATGAAAAGACCTAAATCCTCCAAATTAAAGCAGACAGTAAAGCTGTCCAAATTCCAAATTATTTATAAGATCAGGACAACAGCTGACAAATTCTGGTGGAATAAATTGCTTTTCCCCTAATAAACTCGATTTTAAAGGAAACAGTACACAGAATTAGCTTTCCCTTTTATCTTCTGATTCACCAAGCTGGAAGATGAAAACAATCTGTAATTCTGCAGTGCCCTCTGTTTCCCTCTGAGGGTGCCAGGAGGAGAATGAGGAATGTTCTGAACCCCCAAAGCAGCAGCAATTCCCTCCTCCAGCCCCATCCCTGCCCTGGGAATTCTCTCATCCCATTTGAGCTTTACAACGTCACCCTCTAGTGGAAATCCAGGTCTTTTCTTCCCCCAAATCCACCTCGGATGCACGGGAATATTTTTCTGCTCGATTCAAAAGGAGTGACACTTTTACAAGGCAAAATTAAACGCAGAGAATTGTTTTTTTTTTTATTTCCCTTTGCCGCACTATGGGAGTTTGAGGTATTTGGTGAGAACGTGCTGAGAAATGGAAGAGAAAATACCAAAGGACAGCCTGAAGAGCAGCACAGAGCAGGGCAGCATCACTTCTTAAAGCCAGATTAAACTTCCAGGTGGCTTTCCTAAACAAGAATCCCTGAATGCAGAGGACCCGGAGACCCTTGGAGCTCTCAGGTTCAGAGCCAGCGTCCCCTCCCCTCCTCTGCCTGGGGGGGTTAGAATTAACTCTGCAATTATTGGTTTTCGCTGTTATGTGTTGATTTTCGCTAATTATTATTAACCAGTAACAATTAATTGTAAGTAATCAACAACAATTTTGATGTGGTGCTATTTTAACCCCTTTTAACTATTTCAATATAGTATAATCTGTCAGCTTTTGTATGCATATAAATAATGGTGTGATAAATATATGTATTAGTTTCGATTTTAGCAAAACATGTTAACGTTTGCAGGATACTTTCATTTTGTAACTAGCTGACAATAGTGGGAATAACTTAGAAATAGCTGAAACTGTCTATATGATCAAATAACATTAAAGGAACAGATAACATCAGAAAAAGGATGTGGAAAAACTCCTGTTACTGACTCTGCATTCCCTGTCTGTCATTGGGAGGAAGGGGCACACACCTTGTGAGGAAATGGCCTATACAATAAATAAATGGTATATACAATAAATAATATATTTACATATACATTGTAAAGAAAAAACACACACGACTCCCCAGAATAAAATCTCCACTATTGAATGACGAGTCAAGGATCAAACAAAGCTAAAAGAATTCCCAGAACAAGTAAAAGGAATGTTTGAATACGTATAACTTACTAATATGTGTGTAACCAATGTACTAAAAAAATTATAAAAGAAAATTGTTTTAAGCTAATGGTGTGGTCTTGGAATTTAGCCAAGGCCCCCCAGTGCTGGATATTGTCCCTTTTATCCCTTATTTCACCTTTAAAAGTTTTTTAAAGAGTGAACTATATTTCTCACAGGGGCAGGGTCCAGCATCACCCAGAGCACAGCAGAGAGGCTTTAAAGAGATTTTTTTGAGCTCCCACTGAGGAATCAATCCCATGGGATCCAAACCCCAGGGCTGGAGGCAAACCCCACCACTGCACCTAGAGGGAAGGGAGGGGGAAGGATATAAAAGAATTTCTGCTGGATTTGAAGCTTCCTTTAATCCTACATGCTTGGCAGAGATTGCTACAGCTAAACTGGGGGACTTTTCCAGACACAACAACATCTTCCATTCCCTTCCCTGCTGGCTGTTCTGCTAAAGATGTAGAATAGTGAATGAACACACTCCTGGAGAGCTGAGAGTATTTTAAATAAACCTTAAAAATGAGTGCTTCATTTAAAAGCATACACAGATGTATGATTGCTTTCTATTATATATTTCCATGGATGTTCTTTCCTCAGTAATTTCCTGGTTTGCTTTCAATGAGTGCATTTTTCTGAGTGTGTTGCTCTCTATTGCTGTCCTGACAGAACATTTTGGGGATCTGCTGCTTGAAAATCTGCTCTGTGAGAAGGGAGCAGCAGCTCTACAAAGGAGCTTTGCACCTGCACTCTCCTTAAAAAGGTTTCTGCTGCTGTTTGGGGTTGGTATGTTTGGGATTTTCAAGTGTTGCTGTGCTTTTGGAACATCTTCTCAGCCAGCAGGTTGAATGGTTTTCCTCTAAGTGCTGAGAAAACTCAAAATTCAGGTGAAAAGAACCCAAATTGTGCATGGAGCTCTGCCAGCTCCAAGGTGTTGGAGTTTAAAGGAAACTCTTGGAAATGGAACAAGTGCTGAGCACAACTCGCTCTCCCCCTGAGAAATGGGGCCTGAGCAGCCAAAAAACCACGGCCACCCCTTTGGGACAGTGACAAAGTGTCCTGTGCTCTCACAGTCACCAGGGCCACCCCGGCCCCTGGGGCATCCACCCTGAATTGGGAATTGGGAGGGAGCTGGGAATTGGGATGGAAGGTGGGAATTGGGATGGAGGATGGGAATTGGGATGGAAGCTGGGAATTAGGATGGAGGCTGGGAATTGGGATGGAGGATGGGAATTGGGATGGAAGCTGGGAATTAGGATGGAGGCTGGGAATTGGGATGGAGGATGGGAATTGGGATGGAGCTGGGAATTTGGATGGAGGATGGGAATTGGGATGGAGGATGGGAATTTGGATGGAAGCTGGCAATTGGGATGGAGCTGGGAATTTGGATGGAGGTTGGGAATTTGGATGGAGGTTGGGAATTTGGATGGAGGCTGGGAATTTGGATGGAGGTTGGGAATTTGGATGGAGGCTGGCTAGGTGGCAGCAGAGCCCCAGGCAGCAGCATCCTCTTGGGGACACCATTCCCAAGGGACACAGTTCAGGTGCTGGAGGGACAAATAACAGGAAACCTGAGCTGAAAGTGAAATTTGATACTTTTGGGAATGCAAAATACAGGGGAGTGGAACAGCTGGATGTAAACTGGTCTGGTCTGGTGTAAATTCCCAGCTCTCACCAGGTTATTGCTGACAGCGAGGTGAAGAAATTGTGTGGTAGCAAAGGAAGGAAAACCAATGGAAAATCTCTTTATATCAGAAATGATATTTTACTTGTGCTTCTACATGATGAATCCCATTTAAAATTTCCATGGGAAATTATACCCACGGGCCATATCCTCGGGCTGACAGGCACAAAATGCAGTCAGCACAAAATGCCAGCCCCGTGCAGGGCCTGGCCCTCTGTCCCTGTGAGACAGGGAGAGAATGGGAAGGGCGGAAGAGAGAGAACCCATGGGTGAAGACAGACACAGTTTAATAGATGATACAAACAAAACAAGGAATCCATTCCCCCAAGGGCAGGCAGTGCTCAGCTGATGTGGGACAGTGATCTCCACAAGCCAAGTGGAGAGGACCATTCCAGATCCTGTGACCACCCTCACCACAGCCAAAGCTGCTGGCAAAGGACCCTGGATTCTCTACTCCACAGTTAAGAAGGCTTCTGCTCCTGAAACAATGGGAAATACAGAGACTGATGCAGACAAAAACGTTTTAAATGGTTCCTGTTCCGTGCCTAAAGAGCTGTTCATAATAATCATTATTGTTCTTTGCATGACAGCCAGCTGTGCAAAACACTATTACTGTTAGATGTTTATTATTAGATATTTATTATTATTAGATATTTACTGTTGTTAGATATTTATCTATCATTAAATACCTATTAGTAGTAGACATTTAGAATAGAGACTTGACAAGGTAAAGGCCTTGTCAAGCCTCTAAAGGGGGGAACTGATGCCTTAAGTTTTAGCTTTCATATTTTTCAGGATCGAACTCTGAACTCCATATCAAGTGTTCCAAGTTCTCCTCCCAGCTCAGGCACACAGAACAATCCTTTTCCAGCCCCACAACTAAGGACACGCTGCAGCTCCAGCCCCAAAAAGTGCAAACAGCAGCGACTGGAGGAGAGAATCTGGGAGGATGGGACTGCAGAACCTGGAGCTGGGATTGGACAGTGAACCCCAAAATGGAAATGGACCCAAACTGATAAAAGTGTGAGAATTTGTGATTTGGGTCCAGCTTGGGTGTAGCCACGTCCAGGCTCTTGCACTGCCCAAGGTGAATCCTTGGAAGGGTTTTTAATAAATCCCTGCTTTATTCCTTTAACTCTGCCCAGCCCCTGTTCCAGGGAGCCTCTTTGGACATCACAGTTATCCTCGGGAAAGCTGGGCTCCATCAGGTGATGCTGGCCTGGGAAGACAAACACCCTCACTCCCTTCTCCTCCTTCCCCAGTTGTTGGGTTAAATCTCTGGTGCTCTGGGCACCAACTTGTCGAGTTGTCTTCTTTAATGAGCCAAGCAGCTCATAGTTGCTAAAAAGTTGTTTATTGCAGAAGCATATCAGTCTCAAAAGCAAAAGTCACAGACACTGAAGTCCATGCTAAGTTTTGGTATAAAGTCCCAGACAGAAGCAGAAGCTCCTGGAGGTCCTGGCAAGGCTGATGAATTTGGGCAGCTCCTATTTCCTTCTTGGGTGATGATGGCAGTGAGAGAGCAGGAACAAAGGCAAAGCAAAAAGTAAAGAGCAAACGGCAAAAGCAGCAGCTCTCCCTAATGTGTGTTCTTATATAGAAACTTCTCAACAAGCTAAGACACAAACTCCAACCACTACCTGTTAGAAACCTGTTAGAAATCTCGTTTTTTAGCACACCAGGTTACGTATAAACTATGCCTATGGTCTATCTTGTTCTATTTGAAAAATGTAAGCAATATTCTTACTATGGCTTTATTATGTCTAAAACTGTGTTCTTGGAGCCTCCACGGAAGCTCTAGTATTTAAAACTATGTTTTTCAACCTTTACTAAAACTTGCACTTCTACACTGGCATCTAAGAACTTTTACCCACTAAAAACACTTAAAACTTACTCTACTTACTTACTTGCTTGCTTATTCTAAAACTTAAACTTCTACTTTATGTGTGAGTAGCTTGACATACTAACTCACATTTCTATCTTATGTGTGAGTGGCTGAAAATACTTCAATTCGTCCAAAAGTTTTAATTCAATCCCTGCACTTTGATTTCTCTCTGAAGAATTCAGAGACACTCCTGCCTTGCTGTGTCCAGCACCCAGCTTTATCCACTGAGCATGATGGGGTGTCCCTGGGGTCACTTGGGGTCAGCTGTGTCCCCTCCCAAGCTCCGTGTGAGCCCAACATTCCCTGTGCTCCCCAGCACAAACCCAAACCACAGCCCTGCACCAGCCTCTGAGGACAAAACGAACTCTTCCAGCCAAATCCAGAGCCCAGAGTGAGCTGGGATTGTCTGTGTGGGGATCCCTTCCCAGCCCAGCTCCTTTGGCACGCTGAGCTCCTGGCATTGCACACACTGAGAAATGCAATGATCTTCAATGAGGCATCATCTGCTCAGCAGTGACAACGAACCCACCAGATCTAAAATTTCAGCTTTAATCCTCTGTGGGACCAGCAAATTAATTCTAGTCCACTCTTTTTTTTTTTGTTCCTGTGGAGAATAAATCAGTTGGTAAAGATCTGTATAAATCAAAAGCTAAAAGAGAGAATTTCACACAGTGGTATAAGCAAGACTTCATTTAATTTTGTTATGGAGCAGTATCTGACTAGAAAGAAAGGAAAATTTTGCTGAAATTTCAAAAATCCCCAAAGTACTGACTAAATATCTGGGAAATTAAAGCAGATTATATTCTGAGTGTGAAACTAATCACTCTGTTGTCAAGTGCACACAGATGACAAAGGTCCCAACAGGTGATTCAAACTTGTGGTGGTGGCATAAGCTTTAATAAAGGGCTGAAGAGCACTGCTTAAGAAGAGAATTGATTTTTAAGACGTGGATTAAGCTCATATATTGCCATGATCCCATTCATATGCAAGTTGCAGTTATGTTGATGAAGGCATGGAAAAATGAGGATTAAAGAGAGGTGTGATTTGCAGGGAGAAACACCTTTTATTAGATCAAACAAGTAACCTTTCTAGCAGCTCCTCTTTAAATACAGAGTTCTTGCTGGTTCTTAAATATTTCAGTGTAATGTGTGAACACCACCAGCTGTTTCTCTCTGGGCACAACCTCAATTTTCCTGTTGCATCTCTCCCCTCCCTGTGCCATCCATGTCTGTGCCACACGAATTCACTGGTGGGGAGAGTGGAGAGTTTCCTCCTGAACAAACTGGTCTGCCCATGAGAATTCACCCATGTGAATTCTCTGCCATTATGGGAAACTCCACGTGAAAAACACCTTTGTTCTTCTTTAGACTCTGTGTGTGCTGAGATGCATTTGTAGATGCTGGTGCTGAAGTATTTAAATAAAAAAAATGTAAAGAGAGACACACTGACTGACCTTTGGTCAATAATCACTGAAAAAAAAAGGACAGTTCTGGTCAAGCAAACCAGAAAAACCACACATCTCTGAGTTCTCTCAGTTCTCAGGTTCTTTTAGGATTATATTTCTGACAAGTGAAAGCAAGAGTATTTATGCAATTTGGCAATCTTGTAATGCAACCAGCTGGGAAATCTGTGAGGCTACTGCTGATTTCACACACAGCTACCAAATCCCACAGAGGATAAAAGGCAAGGAGTGTTCAGAACAGACAGGATTTAGCCCTGTAGGCTCCAGGCTCATTGCTGACACCATGATAAAAAAATATCTGCTTTGCTGTTTTTAACAACACCATTTTTTTGCCGAGTGTTTAATCCATTAGACCCTGATTTTCTCCTTATGGAGCTTGAAACTTAAGAGTTTTGTTAAAGATAAGGCCAGTAAAGATGATGTTTAAAGTTAGTATTTGAATGTATGAAAAACTGTAGGAATTCTTTACTGGGCACTGCTACTGTGTGTGATATTTGTATGTCACTGAAAATAATCCAACTGAATTATTTTAATCAAATGATTAAATGTTACATGATGTAACATCAGCACTGGGAGCCAAATCTTGTCTTGGATGAAGATTTTGAGGTTTAGTTCAGTGCTCTTAAACCAAGTCAATGGGGATGCATTTGACAACATTTTCAAACAACACTTTGAGCTCCAATTTAATATCAGTAAAGTCACTGGGATCAAAATGATGAAGGAGAGGTTGAATATTTAGAACAGACCTTGCTACTTTGAGAAGGATGCCCATTCATTTAAAATCAGTATAAAAACATTGGGCCCAGTTGTAAAATTATTTGCTTTGGATTAACCCTGGAATGACTCCACAGAAATCAACAGTAATACTGATATTAAAAAGGGACAAGAGGTGGGGATCACACTGAGCTGTGTTCTCCTTGAGTTACTCTCCTACCCTCCCATCTGTAAACAGAATAATCTGTGCTTTTGTGAAGGAATTTACAAAGCTTTCAATGTTTTGTGTGCAATTAAGTATGAACATAATAACCATCAATATTAAACAACACTAATCTTTCAGATTGGGGTCGTTTTAAGCCATCTATGAGGGAAACAGGAGTTTCCCCTTAGAAGAATTTTAAGAATTTAAGCAAATTATTTCTAGTGTAAAAGTTTGTGATTAAAAAAAAAAAAAAAGAAGTAAAATAAGATTATTTTGCCTTTAGATGACATTCCCACACTTTCATACCATGAAAGCAATCTTTGATCAGTCAAACACACAAATGAGAAACAACTCCTGAATTGTGCACCCAGTCTCACTGTTCATGGCTCCATCCAGAGGCTGCCAAAAGGCTGCCAGACAAGAGCAGCTTCATTTTTATCAGAATTTGATGATCATTTATCCAGAACTGATGGCAGGAAGGGGGTGATTTGTTAGAGTGAGATAAACCCTTGAAGCACTCCCAACCAGACAGAATTTGTGGCTGCTGAAATCCTCGGGATGAGGTAAGTTTATCTGAGGAGCAAAAACTGATTTTCCAATTGGCCTCCAGATTTAACACAACACAATCAAGGCAGGGGTAGAGAGGAGTGAACTCGAGCCCTGGTGTGAAACAACATTAATCATTAGCAGGAATTATCTGTGCTGTGAATAATTCATGGATTCGCAGGATTTGGGCATTAAAAATAAGAATTATTCTTCCCTCTCCGTGATTGCTCCTCTCCAGGATTGTTCTGTGTTCCTCTTTTATCCCCTCAAAGACTCAGAGCTCACTCAGGTCACCCTGCCATGACATCCCAGGAAAGCTGGCAACAAAATTTGGGAAGACAAAACCTCTGTGCTTGGAAGTGCTGCTCTACAGAGGATAAAGCCAAAGTCAGCATTCAAAAAGTCAGGAAGAAATTCCTCTGGTGTTAAGTAGTGTGAAATTGTTGAGTTATTTTATGATTATTGGAGTCTTCCATAGCTAGAAAATATAAGGACAAAAAAGTTAAATCTCTGGTAAATTCATATTCCAGCACAATTATTTTATCTCTTTATAAAAAGGTGGAATACCACTTTGCACATAAATATTTACTTGGTTATAGAGTCAGCCCTTCATTAGAATGAAGCAGAGTCCCTTAAGAAAAGCAGAGAATTCACTCTCTGTGTAGTTCAATGGCAACCAAAGCAATCTTTGAAACATTCTCAGATGCAGAAAAATATATTTTAAATGCAGCTACAAAATTACTCTAATGGGCAGCAGGAGTGGAGGCTTCAAAATTGTGCTGTTCAGCCTCATTTCTTTTTCTCAGCACACACAGTATTTATAATTCTTGCAGTGACCATTAGAGAAAAAAAAATCATTTTAGAAGCTGTTTTTTATCACTGGCATTTTCACAGATAAACTAACTGATATTAAGGAAGAAATTTGTATTTGTGAAGGTTGGATTTTATTATCAACATACATCCAAATTCATGAGAAGTCTCATGAGAAAGAAATTCTCTAGAAGTCCCAACTTAGCTAGAGATTTCTCTTGGAATTCTGGAGGAATATCATTCTGATCACAGAGTTCCAGGCATTTAAAGCAAATATTTGAAATAATGACTTCTCCAGTGTATTAAAACCCCTTAACTTCTCTTTTAACTTCTCTTTTAACTGATACACAACAAGAGGAAACAACAATTTGTCTGGATGCCACTGAACCATAAAGTTTATGTTCAAAAGCAAACATTTTGCTGCAAGGGAGATGTGTGTGTCAGGGGTCAGCTTCTCCAGAAACAATTTACCTGTTTCCTTCTTTCTGTCCTTAAGTGGAATTGCGTTTATTCCATTAACCAGGGCAATCTGTAAATGCAGCAGGAGGAATTACTTGGATTGCAAATCATGGGGCTGTTTAATTCCACTCTTTCTGTCCAGGTTCTGTGATTATTGAAACATTGAGGATCCCACTGGCTCAGGGGCATGTTCAACACCCTTTTTTTATTTTTCCACTGTAGGATGGTGTAAAATTTCCCAACTGGAAGAGGAAGGCACATCTCTATGGGGAGAAGTGGAATTTTGGTCGTGTCATCGTGAAAGGCAGAAAAATGCTAAAATAAAGTTGAGTTCTCAGCTTCATCCCTGCCTTGGTCTGATTGCCCTGATCCCAACAGACACATCTGTGTTTACTCCTTCTGAGGCTCCAGCCTGTGATTTATAAACAGAAATAAAATTGTCCCAACAGCCTTTTATTTCCAGCTGTGGGTTGTGCAAGCCAGCTCTCCAAACAAACACTCCAATGAGCAGCACAATCCCTGGGGAATTCATTCAGGGATTCACTGCCTTTGCTGGACAGGGACTGATTTCCCCTGCACTGGAAAAGGCCCAGATGTTGTGTCCAGCTGCAGAAGCCCCAGTTTGGAATCAGGCTGCCCTGAGCTTCTGATCATTCCCTGAGACATCCACCTGCTCCCTGCTCTTTGCATTCCCCACAGGATTCCCCCAGCCTGGTGTGGGTTGGAGCCTTGATTTGAGGCAGCACGGATGGTAATTTCACCTCCTGCCCAAAACTGGTCAGGCAGGATCTGTTGTTTTTTTTTCTGATGTAACTTCACCAAAGCCACAGGGGTTTCTTCCCAAAGAGCCACTCACACATCTGGGCTTTCCCTGCTGCTTTTCTGACTTCCTCGGGTTTGTGCACACACCAAAACCTACAGAGACACAAAACGAGAACCTGCACGGTTCAATCCCCACAGAACTCAACAACTCCAAAAAGGACACCCCAACGCTGCCCCTCAGTTCACAAAATTCCAATCAGGTGAGTTACTGAAGCTGAAATCACCCAGATTTTTTGTCTCTCCACTGGTGATTGTCAAAAAATGCTCCCGAGGAGCTTCCTCTTGTCAGAATTTATTTCCCCCTCATCTGAAACAGCCTCCATGAGCCTGCAAGCTGAATTCCAGGGAATGAACTGCAAAGTCCAGCCAGCTCCCAAAGGATAACTAAATGGATGAGAGTTGAGAAATCCTTTAGCAAGGGGGATTTTGGCAATACCTGAATTATAGGAGCTTGTTTGTGTTGCAGTGCAGCTCTGCTGTATTTCAATGAGTGATCTGCCTGCCACTGAGGACTACAACATTCACATAAATATACTTATATATAAAACTGGAAAATAAAACTCACATAAAAAACTGACATTAAAAAATGCCCAAAGTGTTCATACTCCCTGCTGGTCTGAAAGATCTTTATTGTGTTCATCATTTTTACTGTGATCTGTGGAACTGAAGATAAACTGAGTAGTTTTGATTTTAGAAAGCAGGAGAA
This sequence comes from Sturnus vulgaris, assembly GCF_052056855.1. Taxonomy (NCBI): domain Eukaryota; kingdom Metazoa; phylum Chordata; class Aves; order Passeriformes; family Sturnidae; genus Sturnus; species Sturnus vulgaris. The sequence goes on along the minus strand of NC_142257.1, from coordinate 3,053,512 downwards.
AAGTGAGCTCAAATTCCTGAGCAGGATTCTGGGATGGTGAGCAGGGAACTGATCTTCACACCAACCTGAATTCTGCCAAGGAACCTTCTATAATTTGGTGTGAGACACCTGAAACAAGAAAATCAGATCCCAGCAGCAGCAATGGGATTTTAGTTTCAGAGGAAACGAGTCACAAGAGGGTTTGCATTCAGGAAAATTCCTTTTCATGTCACCCACGAGCAAAGTTTAATTCCTTGACTTAGGAAGTTTCTTTTTAAATCGGAGTTTTAAATTAGAAACAAATTTCATTAGGGGATTGTCGAATGAAATATTAAAAGTAAAGAAGAAAATCCCTAAAATACTCAAATGAAAGTTTAAAAACCCCACTAGCAAAAGTGGCAGCTCCTGCCTCCTGAGTAATTCTTGGTTTCTTTTCCACCTCCCACCCATCTGCCTCATCCCTGCAAACTGTCATCAGCCCTTTGGCCACAGCTCAGGCTTTTAATGCCATTGTTGACAACGCCTCACCCATATTGATTGTTGCTTTTAATTAGCATGGAGTGCACGGGGAGGACTGAAATTAGTTTGTTGGGTTTCATTACACTGCATTGTGTGAGCCAAGTGTCAATAAATTACCATTCTTTTTATTAAACAACAACAACAACTCTTTTTATTATCCAAATTACAAAAGGCTGCATCACTTGGTTGCAAAAGAGAGCTTGCACGTTAATAAAGGGATGGAACAGCAATCTCTCAGCAAGGTTGAATAGGAAAATGTTAATCATGCCATAAAGCTTTACTCCTGGCATGTTTTATTTCACTCTTAGAATGAGCTTTTCACATTTGACCTTCTCTGCAGCAGAAGCTTAAAGAACTGATAATGGCCTGTGACAGAGCAATCCATTGGTAAATAGTTTATTAAAATCCTGTAGGAATATACTAATTAAAAGTAACACAGAATCCCTGTCTGTGAGTGCCTTGGACACATGAGTTTTGGAGCAAAGCCCCTGATGGATATTTTTGCCTGCTGAAGTGGTGCCCAGCTTCAGCTTCTGGCAAACACAAAGGTCCCATCATCAACCCTGGCGTTCCAGTGGGGACTGAAAGGCAGCTGGGAAATACCAGCCAGGAATTCCTGCTCCAGGGGCTCCCTCCGTGCTCCCACCAAAGCCCAGGTGAACTCTCTGGAAGAGTGGGATTTATCACACCTGATTTATCTGCCTGGCAGAGGGGAGGCAGAAGAGGAATAGGGACCATGAAAACACAATGAGAGGGAACCACGAACAAATCTGAAATAAAAATCTTATAAAACCTTCCAGCAAGTCCCTCTTTACCCATGTACTGATGTGTATTCACTTATTCCATCCTTTTTGCTCAGAATGAACAATATTGTTTTTTTTCTGGCTGCTGCAGAGCCAGTTATGCTCAATTCAAACCAGGACACTGGTTTTGAATCCTGCCAGTGAAAGAATCCTGCAGACTTCTGGTTTTCTGACCACAAAAAACACCCCGACCCCACAAAATCTGCAGCCAAAGCAATGCCATAAATATTTTCTACGGGTCACTGTCCAAGACTTCCCTGTTTCCCAAGACTCAGAGTCCAATGGTGCTGTTTCCTACATAAACAAACCTCTCTGCTAGCTAAATAAATAATATCCCATAAAATTCTCTTCATTATTAGCCCCATTTTTATTTAGAAGATGGTTCAAGGGTCAATATACTTTTCAAAATTAAATGTGCATGTAACTTACAGCTAACAAACTAAAGGTCAAATAACATTCACATATTTATATTACTCTGGGAAACATCTCTATGTTGAGTATCAGTGTTGAAATATTGCACTTCGAAATGAGTTTACATATTCCCTTTCTTTAAAGAACTGTGTTGAATTAATTGCGTTTCATGTAAACAACTTTTTAAAAATTAATTATAAACAAGGTGGAAGCGAAATGGAATTAACCAGCTCATTGAGAGAGGAATTGTCCCTGGAACAGGGCTTGAAGAAACCAAAAATGACACAATAGGCTAATAATGCCTGTTATAAATGAGTTTCCATTTTCTCAGTAACATATGATTAATCAACATAATTGCAAGTCATCGTGTGAGTAATGTAGAAATTTAATTTGTATAGGCTTGGTGATGAAGTCAGTGAAATGAGCCTTTCACCTTTATTCAAAGCCTCTGCTTCAGACACGGGGTTCAGTGGGATTGGCTCATCCTGTTCTCTCCTGGGGCACACACACACACAAAAAAAAAAAAATAAATAAAAGCTACAAACAAATCTGGAAAAGTTACTGGGAGCTGCTCAGGAGAAGAACTTGGGGATGGCAACAACAGGGAGCTGTGCTTGGGAAGATGTGAAAACACCAGGGGAGACTGAGACTGGCATTTGTTGGCTGATCTAAAATGCACAAATCCAAAATAAACACTGGTTTGGAGTAAATCAATAATTAGAAAATGAATATTGAAACTTTTTGTTTTGTTTTGTTTTGTTTTATTTTGTTTTTCAAAGCCATCACCAAGTAGAACATTCAGAAATCAATCTGTCTGGGGGATGTGACTTTGGAGTGGGAATTGCACATCCTAAACATCACCAGTGAGAAGAAGAATTATTAAAAGTACACACTTCAGGTATCATAAATGCTGTTCTATACATGCAGGAATTGTAAGGTGTTCCCTGAAGTTTCACCAAAATTTTAAATCCATGTAAAAGACAGGACTACACCCCGAACTCCATTTGGAAGTTTAATATTCAAAAAGACATTCTGGAAAGATTCTGTTCAGTTTCAGATACTGCAGAAATTGTGGGTTACATAGAAATGTTATAAACAAGAGGCAAATGTTTATTCTATAAATATCAATATCCAAACAATAATTAAGAAGTTAATCCCTTGTGTGGAGCTGGAGCTGTCAGAAATGAACATTTAATAGTGAAAAGTGAATTCATCTCCACAAGCTGAATCATAAACCTGGATGAACTTTTCTCCCAGCCTGCTCTGATATATTTAAAACACGATTGAATTCAGTCTGGATGATTTTCTTCAGGATAAAAAGCTGCTTTGGCAGGAGCAGGGACTGAGGGATCACAAAATCTGAGCTGGAAGGGACCCACCAGGATCATTGAAGTCCAACTCAGCCCTGCACAGCTCAAAAAAATGCTGAATTTTTTTTACCATTTTCCTTTTCTGAGTAAAATCTGTTTGAGGTAACACCGAGGGAAAAACAGCAGAAAAAAAAAACAAAAAAACACCCAAAGCAGAAATATTTCAGGGCAAAATAATGTCTTGAACAAAATAATAGAAATTCCTACATGATATTTTTCCAGCACTCCAAGCAGGAGCAGGGCAGGATCTGCATTTTCAGAAAAGCAGGAGCTGCTGCTCACACCCAGCACGGGCAGGGAACAGAACCCAGGAACTCGTGATCCTCAGAAAAGCAGAGATATCTCCCCTCTCATCACAAAACTTTATTAAATTTAGTGTACAACAACATGCATCAGGTGTAGATTTATAAAAAGACAGCTGGCTCCTTGCAGATTGAGATAAATTGAACTATTAGGGAAAAATTAATTGTTTTCAGGTCCAGGCATAAAATCTGAGAAAAGTTCAGGCTTTACAGATTTGGAATTAGTTGAGAAAACCCCTCTGGAGTAGCCATGCTGTTCATATCCAAAGAAAGTTAACTACTGGAATACACTCAGCAACATGAAAGCGCTACCAGATCGGTTGTAATTAATCTTTCTTGTCATTTAATAAGGAAAACAAAGCTATATTAAAATAAGTTTCATCAAAGTTCATGAATTGAAAGGCTGTGCATTCTAAACAGCCTGCGGTTTGAGATCTTTCTGTAATAAATAACAAGGAATGTGCTTGCACTTCTGGTGTTTGGGCCAGCATAATTGCTGCAAAAATAATTACCAGTAATTTTCCTCTTGCATTAGATCAGTTGATGAAGAGGAATAACAAAAAGCTTTTCTTCTCTTTGTAGTTCAACACACGCAAAACAATAGCATTGAAATTCAAATCAAGCAGGCAGATACAGCCTCCCTGGGAGGATCAGCTGATAATTCAGGGCTTTGCTTTTTTATAGCTGCAGTAATTGTTTATGGGAGGCTGAAGTCCAGTGGGACTGGGAAGGTACATAAATGTTTATTTCGAGCTCCTGTCTGCATTTTAATTTTATAGGGATTTCAGAACAGGCTGAGCAGACGGAAATTTTTGTCCTGCTTGGTTCCTTCTGGTTCCTTTCCTGGTGGAAAACAGACCCACGCTGCTGCTCTTCTCAAGAGGAAAAAAAAAACCTTTCACATTAAACTCCAGACACACTGGCTGTCATATTCTTGTGCCAACTGCATAGAAAATTAGGAAGAAAAATAGTAAATCCATATCCAAATATTCTGCTTGGCAGGGAGTTGGAGGTTGGTGGCTGCAGAGGGAAGGAGAGGACACTGGGAGTGAGGAGAATTCCTGAATTCCCCTGAATTCCAAAATCTCTGAACTTTCCAAGCTGGGATATCAGGAAAAGCCAAACAACGCTTTGGAATGAGCCTTCCATGACCTCATTACCCTCCTGCTCCTGCTCGGAGCCAGGAGGGCTCAAGGAGCCCCTTCCCTGAGCATCCAAATTCCCAGGGCAGAGGAAATACCTGAGCTGAGGATTATTGTAAAAATCTGTGGTGCCTTGAAAGGGAAACACTTCTTCAGAAAGGATTTGTAGACAAAGGCTTCAAATTGGCTTTTCACAATCCCAGAATTGTCTTGGAATAGCTCAGAGCACCAACAAGGACAAATAATCACTTCTGATGGGGAGTCCTGAGCTGAAACTTGGGAGGAGCTTGGATGGAGGAAAGGTTTCACAGCAAATTTGATTTCAGCAAATATCAGATTTAGAGGGTTCAGGTTCCAGCTCCTCACACCTGAGAAGGACTGAGGTGAATCCACTTCCAAGCAGTTTTCCAAGGAGCACAACCTTCTGGAAGCTGGAAAAGGGGGATTGTTTTTATGACATTTTATTTGTGTGGGGATCACTCTCAGGGAAAACACTGAGAATTCCCTCCTGGAAGTTGTGCCAGTGCATCCCTGGACCTCTCCTGACCTGCCTTTAGTCAAGTTAATAATTCTGAGCTTACTAGGGACACACACAAAAAAAATTCAGATTTGATTGGGACCCCCAAAACTCGTAGAGTCTCTTGATGTGGGCAAGCACCAAGGGCAGAGAAAAGGGGGAGGGATGCTGGAATTTCCAATCTACATCACAGACTTTTGCACAGTGGAGCAGCCATGATTTAATTGTCTCTTCAAATAATAAAAACTTTTTAAAATGCTGTCATTCCTGGGAATTGCCTGAGCACCTGAATCCCTGTGTGAAGTGTTCCCTGCTGCAGAGGGAAATTCAGCTTTAGGAAAGTTGCTGATGGTTCAAAACCTCTCCTTGTCAGATCTACAGCCAGCACTGTATCCGAGCCATTTTGCTCCAGGCAAAGAACAGATTTTTATAGAACTGTTCTTCCTCATCCAAAATACAGAGAGGGAAAAAATGCCCCAACCAATCCTGCAACGGATGGGAAAATACAAATATTGGATAATTAGGAGTCACAGGGCAGGAGGAAGCCAAAACAATTTCTCCCATTTCTATCAAGTGGATAACATCCACAGGGAACAAAGGAAGTAAAACAAAAGAAATGAAAAGTCATTTCAAGTCATAGAAAATAAAATCTGTATAAATTATATCACATGTGAGCCATGTGATGATATAAATGGAAAATGTAGAAGATCTTGAATCCCACATTAAATACAGAAGAAGCTTTCAGAAATGTAACTTAAATTTGTTTAATTGGCCTCCAATCTGCAGTTGGATTTACTAAGGATAGGGTTCATGTTTATTTAGAAATGAAGGACTGAAAGATAAAAAGTAGAGATTTTGCTGTGGATTTTTTTTTTCTCTCCGAATTTTTTAGGAGACTTAATGAGGACCCAGACTTTAAGTGAGCATCGAGGTTCACTTCAGGTTTCACTTTTACACTTGGAGATTAATCCTCCTTCTTTTTTTTTTTTTTTTTTTTCTTTTTTTGCATTTTCAGAGGAGTGAAAATGACCCAGGGAGCAGATTTGCAAACCCTGCCTGTTCTTTTCCATCCCCCTGTTACCTATAGTTGGTCACTTTGCCTTGACTTTCAGCTGCAATTATGGCCCTTACCAAGCTGGACTGCATTTGTTAAATGTTAAATTTGTTAAAAGCTCAGTTAGGATCCAACTCCAAATCTGGCCCTTCTCCTCAGATTCTTGCTGTTTTTACACATAATTTCAAATTTCCTCATTAGCCACTTGGCTCATAAAGGGTTGGAGGTAGGAAAGGCTGGGTTAGTTGGCACCAGAGGATTGCAGAGTCCCAGCTGGCACAGAAAAAAAGGAAATTATGCCTGTGCACACCTAAGATTAACAATAAACTAAATCTCCCTTAAATACCTTCAGCCTTTGAGGATCTGCAGGTCGAAATCTCCTCTCAGCAAGCAGCTCTGTCATTGCTGGAAACCACACACTGTCCTAACTCTAATCCCTCCGAATTTGGGAATTATTCAGACTGTTACCCTTTTCAAACTGTTCCTCGTGGAAGTGCAGCTAACAAAGTCCCACTGTGCATGTAGAAACCTCCACGTGCACGTGTGATTTTCATGAAACCTTTGCAGCCCTCGGCTACAATTAAACCAATTTTGCCAAGAATTTGGAAGGCAGAAAGGTGTTCTGGCTTTTTTTTTTTCTTTTTTTTTTTTCCCTGATTTTGTTCAAAAAGGCTGGACTGAAGAGTCTTCAAGAATAAGGTGTCACAGAGGTGCAGGATAAAGGACAGGGGAAAGATGACAGAGATGCTTTTACCGTGGGAAACATTCAAAATTTTGTATGCAACGAAATTTCGTGTGCTGGACCCAGGGGATGCAGCTCCAACACCTCTGGAGCTTCTCTGGAAGCAGCACAATTCTTCCTGGGAAATCTCAGCACCCCACTCACCACCCTGTGCCCTTCCAGGTCTCCTAAAGCTCTTGAGAGCAAAAAGAGACAGCTGAGCACATGGCACAGGCTGTGAATTTTGGGGTGTCCCCAGAAGCCCCCCGTGGCTCACTGGTCCTTGTGGCCAGGCCTGCAGCCCTCAAACTTCATTTTGGTTTTAATCCCTTTTTTCCTTGGGTTCAAAGCTTCAAAAAAGGGGCACAACCAGAGCATCAGTGGGAAAACCAAAGACACAGACAGTTCTGATGGTCAAAATTAACCCATTTAACCCATTCCAAACACCCTCATATTTCTCAATGTATGGGAGAAGAACATTTCCAATCCCTTCAAGGAATCTAAGAATTATCACTGCTTCCCCAAGCTCTGCAGAGCCAGAATTGCTGTGGACAGCAAAGACAAGAGGCATTAATAACAATTACTGCTCAATTAGCTGCTGTCAAATCTGGCCACCAGGGTGTTTGCTGCTGCAGACAAATACAGGCATTTCTTCCATTCTGCTGTGTATTTGAACTATTAACTTGACATTTACATTCATTTGTACCTTAATTTATTCATGTCTTTTCTTTTTTTCTTTTTTTTTTTTTTTTTTTTTTATTTCGGTGGGTAGGACAGTCAGCCATGCAGGAATTGTTTTTATTCAATGTGAATTTTTCCCTGTTTCTGCAGAGCCAGGAGGCTCCCAGATCGACTGTGGATAATTCAACAAGAAACTCCAGAGAAACCCTTTGTCATTAAAGGTTTAACAGCAGAAGGGTGTTTTCAAAGGAGCCTATTCATTAATATCTTCTCTTTTGTGTGAGTAACACTGCAAAGCCCTTAATGTTTAATTTCTTTACATCTAAGGGGTGTTACTCATGGTGACAAAAGCTTCATTTGCACCGAGGCCCTGAGCTAGGCAAGATGTGGTCAGACTTAAGTAGAGCAAATCACCACCTTGCAAAATGAAGAAAGCTGATAGGAAATGGGGAGAAAATAACAGGCAGGTGTTCAGGGATGGATCTGAATTCAGCCTTTAATGCCGTGATGGTCATGGTTATATCTGGGTCCATCAATTAACATAACTTCATGTAACTGTTCTGTGCCTCTTCTCCCCCTGAGGAGCGTTAAAGGGTTTGCTTTGACTTTTTAAAAGATACTTGTTTTCTTTGACTTGATATTGGGAAAACTAAATCAGAGCTGTCTCCAGCCCTCAGGGCAAAAATTACTGAGATCTGTCATGACTGAGGTCTCAATGCATTATGGCTTGTGAAAAATCTCTCTCTGACACAAAAAATGGCTTTTTTATGTGAAAGAAGTGTTTTTCCCAGTCTTGGATTTTCTGAGCAAGGCAATATTTTGAAGAGAAAGCTCAAGTTCCAGGTGTTTTACAGAAGCCAAATGCTGATATTCTCAATAACCCCACAGATTCGGTGTTAGCTGGAATTGCTACCAAACTTTCCCCTGAAAAAACATCACAGCCTTGGCCAAAGTTCAAATTGTGGAAGAGCTGAGGAACAGCAGCAAAGCCTTCAGAGGTGTGTGGAAGCTGAATATATTTTGGTGTCTTTAAAATGGTTAAAACAGGAGACAACAGGAACCAAAATCTATTTTTGCTTTTCTCCCACTGTGAGTGTGACCTGCTGCAACACAGCCCCTGGTAACTCCCTCCCAGTCTGTGTCCAAAGGAGTATTTGGAAGCAAAAAAAGTCCTTCCAGTTGTACCAAAATAAACAAAGGCAAGGACAGGCAGCCAGAGGAATGAAATCTCAATTATCTGCTACCCCTAAATACTTCCTGCTAGAACAATTTGTAAGTTGACAAACTTAATTAGCTTCTTTACCAATATTTTCCAGATGTTCAGATTTTTGTTAGACTCCTTCAACCAGATGTTTTCCATATTTAATCATATGATCTGTGGCAAATATTCAGCCACCAACAGACCAGTAGGCTCTGAAAATTAAGCTCATTCAAGCAGGTAATGTGCAGCCCAGTGCAATAATCTCCAGAAAATGTAATTGGGAACTGTGACAAAATCATACACATGTGACTAAGGAAATAAATAACTCGGTAGTGGATCACTAAAAGAAATAATGACTTGAATGATGTCAGTGGCAAAAGCTCCCAGATGTTAGTGTTGGCAGCTTTATAAAAAATGTCACAGGCTTGTGAATCTTTGGAGAACAACAAAGTATTTCCTTTTGAGATATGCAACACTTGGGGCAATAAATAAATAAAATAAACCAAACCTTCTCCCCGTGGTGGTTGATGATGGGAGGAAGATTTGACATCGAGAGAGAGGTGGGGGGAGAATTTGAGTGTCATTTTCCTCTTTTGTTAAACACAATCGATGCAAAAGGGCAGTTTCTCGTATTATTTTTTATCTTTAAGACAACAGAAGCTGTCTTAAACAGAGGTGTCAGACAACTCTTGACTATTTCCAAGTAACACCCAAAAGGTGTGAGCAGCTGCAGAAATAATTGCTGGCATGAGTTCCCACTTCATTCCGGTAAAAGTCTCGCTAATTAACATTTTAATCAATGTCAGGTAAAGATTAATCCACCATTAGTTGTGTTGCTGACAAAAACCAGGGATCAAAAAATCAACAAAGGTTGTGCTGTGTCTGTTTTGAAATCAAACACAAGCCTTAGGTCAGCATGGGGAGAAATCCCAAACTGAAAGGAGCAAAATCAACAGGAATTTAAAGGATTTTTTCCTCACCCCCTGAACTTCACTGGGAGCATCTCTGAACTCCCCTTCCTGTCTTTCCCAGCTCGTGGTTTCAAGCACAGACCCCAGACCTGTGCTGGTCCAGGTATAGAGAAACCCAAACTGGCTCCACAAAAATGAGCCCCTGGACCAAAATTCATAAAGAAACTTGGAAAACATCACAGCCCCACCAGGGCCACGTGAATGAAGTGATGGATTCGGGTAAAGCTGCACCTGCTGGGGTCATCTCCATCACACCCTGAGCCTGAGCATCCCTTCTCCCTCTCTGCTCCACGAGTTCCCTCAATCCTGCACAATAAAGATTAAAATGCAAACAGGACATCAGGGTTTCGAACGCGCACAAAGATTTTTAAAAGCCTTTTGAATTTTCAGTCTTTTTCTTAAAATTCTTGGGAAGTTACAGCATGAGAAAGGTGAAAACGTTATTGCAGGGTGTGGTGCTAAATGTTATCCCGGGAATTGGTGGGAGGGAAGAGAAGAGAGACACGAAAGGAAAATATTTATTTTATTCGAAAAAGCCACATACAAAGAAATACAAGGAAATTAAATGTTGAGTGAGCTACTGGAAAGGTCTCAATTTTCTTTTGAAAGGGCGTCATCATCTCCATCAAAATTGGTAGCAGTTCACAGAAAATGTTAAAAAAATAAAAAAATTGTATCACCTATCACAAATAAAATGTGCCACTTGCTGAAAGCGTTGTCATTTTCCAAACAAAGACTGAACTCTTCCACCTCCTCTAGGTGAGAACAATTAACAAACCCGGAAGGCTAATGATATGCAAATTGCCTCCATGGAAGAGCGGCTCATTTGCAATTCTCCCTGAAAACACCTTTGTTAAAGAGATCTAGAAAACAAGGTCTTCCCCTCCTGTACAATCTTTGGAGAAACGGACCCTTTTCTTGTTAATATTAATATTAACATTAATATTCCTCCTCCTATCTCTGGAGCACAGCCACTGCGAAGCTGCTCACTGAGGGATTTAATGACTATTTCAATTAAAAATATTATGCCCACCCTGTTGAATACAGAATTTATTGAGGAACTTTCAGACATGATGGTCAGACCAAATGAAATCGCACCCCACACCACAGCAGGTGTGGAAGCATCAGAGCTGCACAGAAAAGCTTCTTCCAGCAGGTTACAGGGGCACGTAAGTGGCAGATAGGATGTGAAGAAAATAAAAATGTTTAAATAGAGGCCATTTGGTGGCAGCTACAGCTAAAAAAAGCATCTTTTAATGCCATCTGCAACGCCTGCTAAAATCTGCATTGTATTACACTCTCGAAATGGAAGCCACGAGCAACTGAGGAGCAGATCAGAAATGCATTTTGCCGAGGTAGAAACCTGCACTCAGCAGCTCTTCCCAAAGGGGTGGCTAAAATTGGAGGCTGATTTTTTAACCGCAGAACCCTCACTCTGTGCCTTGTTCTATCACCATTTCTGAGTGCCCTGAGAGTCACATTTACTTAGGAAAGCACAGGAACAAGAACTGATTGCTTTGTCCTCATCTCCTTCCCTTCAAACACTGCAGGACATGGATTCAAGTGATCACAATTCCCTGTGTGTGTCCAAAACAAAAGGGAAGAAAAAAGCACAGACTCCAGAATAGTGTGCAGTGTGCTGGCTTGGCTTATCTGTGCAAGAGTTTCTTCAATATTTTATACAATTCTTTATCCATTCTATAGCATATTCTTGAAAAAATCTGAAACCACAGTTCTGCAGTAGAAAAAAACTTTAGAATCTTGTGATCTCTGCCTGTGTCAAATATTCCTTATAGTGTGAAATAGGAATTATGAGTCCTGGTGAACATTTGAGACAGAAATTCAACCTGGATGCATTGTCTAGGAAAGACAGCACCAGGAATCCTCCCAGTACAGCATCCCTGAACCCTGCAATGTCCAATTTGTTGGGAATTCCCAGCAGCTTCCTCTGTTTGCCTTAGAAACTGCTCCTATGTGCACGGAAATTGGAATTGTGTGTGTTTTATCCCTGTCCTGCTGTCCTGAGCGTGTCCCCAGCCCTGGCAAGGACACCCTGAGCCACTCCGGGTGAGTCACCCCTGCCAGGAACCGGTGCCTTGGCTTTTTACTGAGCTGTCTGTGTCTTGTGGGGAATTTGGGGAATTTTGAGGCATCACAGGAGTTTAAAGCTCGTTTTTCCATCCTGCTGGTGCCATCTACTGCTGGATTTTGGCTCGAACAGAGGAAGATTTCAGAGGAGGAGCAGGGGGGTCCTGCCTGCTCCTGAGCACAGGGCAGGGACCCTTCTGTGTCATTTTTAACACTCACACAGAGCTGCAGCACAAATCGCATTTGTGCACCCACAGAAAGCCAAGCACCTGCTGGGACAGATCCTGCAACGCTGCTTAGGGCAGAGGAATGCAGTGAAAAAGACTTCCAGGTGGGAAAATACCGATCCAGAAAAGCAGCACTGCTGGGATATTTGTGTGTAGAGCAGGATTGTAAAGCTCCATCCCCCTCACACTGCCTGTCCTTTTCTTTGTGGTCCTAATCTGTTACAGATCTGTGTTTTGAGTGATTTGTGTTTTCACAGCCATCCAGGAGGATGGGTTTTCTCTGGGTCAGGTCACCTGGACACTGCAGCTCCCACCTACACCTGCAAGGGACAGGAATATCCAAATGAGCCAAATTCGTGAGGTCCAACTGCTGGGCTTTGTCAGTGCTGGGGCCCAGGACAGGAGACAGGCGATCCCAGATTTGTGTTATCACACCTGAGGCTGAACAAAGGACACAAAATCCATGAATCAAGGTTTAGGCAGTCCCAGGGACACCTCCCTCTGCTCCCCAGCATCAGCCAGGACATCCCTGCAGTTCTCCTCATCTCCCGGGTCTCAGACAGGGCAGCTGTCAGGATACCAGGGAATTTTCTGTCCCCGTGGTTTTTATAGCACCCAGGGAAGAGCACAATCCTTCCCACAACGGGCTGGAGGGGAAAAGAACTGAACTTAGCACACAGACACCACCTGGGATCGCTCAGGGAGCCAAACAGAGCCTTTGGTGAATCTGCTCTGTGAGCCAGGAGCACAAGATTGGTGGCATCAAACCAGGATTATTTCACCCTTCTGCCTGTTAAATTTGCAGCCTGTCTTTGGGTGGTTTGGATGGGGCACAGTGCAGAGAACCAGGTGGGGCTTTGTTTTATGAACAGGATTATTTAAGGTGGCTGCTTAAAATAGCAGGGAACTAGGTTAGACCTATTGGGCTGGAAGAATTTACACATCAGATAGAACTCAAAATGGCTTTATAAACTTTCTTCCTGAAAGTAAACATTCCCTTTTGCTTTCAGTCCTCTGAGCTGCAATAACCTTTCCTTGGATAAATAGAAACATGCCACCCTCCAAAAAATACAATTCCTGAGAGCAAGAGATGAAGATCTGTCTGGCAGGGAGGTGCAGACAGAAAAGGATGCTTTGCTCCAGGACTTTTCTAGGCTGAGACAAGCAGGAGAACAGGCAGTGCCCTAACCCAGTTGAAATTCCCAATCTGCTTCATTTTGGATTGAGTTCAGCAATCTCCACCTTCTGCCCTCAACTCTTGGCTCTTCATCCCACCAGCAAAGGGAGCTGACACACCGAGGCTCTGGTGCCACAACAGCAAATCCTTGTATCCAATACATTTAAATAATCTTGCTTTGCCTGGGGCTCTGCAACAAACAACAAGCAAGTGGAATTGGAGCAGCCAAAAAAAATTATCTGTTGTTGACAAAGCCACCCACCACGGGCAAGTTCAGGTGAGCTGAATGATGCTGAGAACTAAACATCAGATAGCTGAGGCTGCTCAAATTAATTTCAGAGCTACAAATCCGAGCAGCTTCTGAAGAGAATCCCGGTTTCCAGTGACAGGCTTGCAGCTGATGCACCCTCTAGTGGCACACGGACTTTGCTTTTCCTGGAGTAGAAAACCAGATGGGAGCTTTACCCCTTCCCTACAGACACCCCAGGGGTCAGGGTGACACCATTCCACAGGGAGCGTTCCCCATCTGCTGTAGCTCACATATTAATTTTGTTGTACTGCCCCAGATTGGTTTTCCTCGAGAATAGCTACAAAAACACAAGCAGCAAAAGGCTCACATCCAGAAAAACATGAAAAAAGATTGCTTTGCTGCACTGTAGCTATTCCAGACCAATATTAAGTAGCCCAGTAGGAGCATTTTAACTGAGTTGTGCAATGTATTCAACTTGATCTCATTTTCAGATCTCCTGAACTATGCAAGAGCTGCAGTTATTGCTCTGTAACAGCACAGTCAGGTGCTGAAGCAAAGGCAAACATCCCAGCCAGCTCATTTAGGGAGAGCAAACCCCAAACTTGCAGCCAGAGCTCCTCTTCCTCCCCATCTGACCTAAATCTGTGCACTGTGGCACTCTCTGAGCACGTCATGCTTGTTTGAAGAACAACATCGCTGGGTTTAGAAGTCAATGAGAGCCTGACGTGCCCAGCACCAGCAGCATTCCTCTCCAAATGAACATCCCAAGCCTCCAGGCTAACACTGTTTGTAAGATTCTACCCCTTCCATGAATTTAAGGCTTCATCTGCCACGTGGGGTATTTTTTTTCCTTCCTTTCTATCCTGTCCAGACCATCTCCCATACAAGAATGTTTATAAGTTATTTTCTAATTGAAGACCGTGCTTTTATTCCTTTCTTTTTTTGCTTGTTTTAGGCTTCATACATCAATCTCAGAAAAACAGTCTTTGCAGGGATGGGGGGAAATGCATTTTGGAAGGGAAGGCAGTAGATTTTGGGTGATCTAATAGTGCCCTTCCAGTACCTGAAGGGAGCTGACAAGAAAGATGGAGAGAGGTTCTTTACAAGAGGCTGGGGGTGGCTTCACACTGTCAGGGAGTTGGGTTAGATGGGATATTGGAAAGAAATTCTTCCCTGTGAGGGTGGGCAGGGCTGGCACAGGGTGCCCAGAGAAGCTGTGACTGCCCCTGGATCCCTGGAAGTGTCCAAGGCCAGGTTGGGGCTTGGAGAAACCCGGGATAGTGGAAGGTGTCCCTGCCCATGGCAGGGGGTGGGTGGGATGAGCTTTGGGATCCCTTCCAACCTAAACCATTCCATGATTCCCACAGCCTGTGTTGTGACCCCTTTAAAAAATCGAAGCCCCTGAAAATCTGATTGTGCAGTTATTTCCAGGCAACCTCTCCAGAAACATTTCTGTGGAGGCATCTTCTATACCAGGGAGGAAATTGGTAACCTCGGCTTCCAGCATGACCAGGGGACATGGCACTGAGCCTCTGCTCAGCATGAAGCTGCCAGGGCTCCCCAGGAGAAAAGGACAGGTACAGGGACGGATCTGAGCTGCTCCAGGATTTGGAAAAGCAAGAACAAAATATTTTTCATCTGTCAGCACTTCTTCAGTTTCGCTGTCACTTCCCAGCACTGGTTGCTCTTTCCAGGGCAGATCTTATCTCCCAAACCACATGGCTCCCTCTCAGGAGAAAGTCACAAAACACCTGGAGACGTGCACTGAGGCTGGAAAAACCACATGGCTGAGGTTCTCCAGGCTGCAGGACACTGACAGGTTCCAGAGGGGAGGACTGTCCTGTGCTCAGCCATCAGAACCCCAGAGCTGCAACCTTCAGGCTCCGTTTGCTCACTGACGTACCCGGAGTGCAGAACCAGCACACACTGAGTTCTAAAGCTCCAGCCACAGACTCTGAATTATGCTCCACCTGCATTTCATAAACAGGATTATGCTGGACTTGCCTATTTTGAAACATGACCACTTCTCACAAGGCTGGGCTGCCCCAGCTCTGCCCCAGGCTTTGGATGTGTGCCCTGCTGGTTTGTTCCTCCTTCAGCATCCACTCATGGACGAGAGGCATCACTGGGTGTCTGGGGAGCCTTCCCTGGCTGTGCAATGACTTTCACAGGGATTTCTGAGCCTTCCCTGGCTGTGCAATAACTTTCACAGAAGTTTCTGAGCTTCCCCTCTGCTGTGAAATGACTTTCACAGAGGTTTCTAACAGAGGCTTTTCCCAGGATCAGTTTCTCCCTTGGGTTTGGGTAAAAATAATTGAGAAGGAAACATCCTTCTCAATGGAGGTGGGTTTTATTCCAGGACATCTCCCATTTGAAGGAAACCTTTCCCATCTAGAACAAGGATGTATTTCACAACCTTTTTTTTTTTTTTTTTTTTTTTTTTTTTATATCTGGTCACCATTTTGCCAAGTCACATTATGGGACCGAAATGGCCCGTGAAATGTTTGCTAATTGCTGCAAGATTTAAAAAGGAAAAGAACAGACCTGTTCAGCAGGGTTCCCCTGGAGCACTTCTGCTCAGAAGGGCACAGTGGAAGAGCAACAATGCAAAACGTGCCCTGCTCACTGAACACCAAATTACTGGGATCACTTTCTAACAGCGAATGAAAAATATGTAAAGGTAATTATGATTTTTTTCATTGTTTTCAATAAATCTAAGCCTCTAATTACCTACAGTTTTTATGGGAGGGTTTAGATGAAGTGTGTTAGCTCTCTCTTTCCTCAGGGTTCAACAGTTGCAGGGCTTGTTTCAGTAATCCCAGATTATTCTCTCATTTTACCTTCCCCTTTGCTCCACGAACCTGTTTGCATTCAGAAATTTGTTTAAAGAAATTTGCAGCTGTTACATGACACAATGCCACTGATACAGAAATTACTGGAGCTCATTTCAGTCTGTCAGCTTGACAACAGAACAGAATATTTTGTTTTCAGAAGGAACTATTTAGGATACTTCTTCAATTCTAGATTTTTTAACAAGCTCCACTCGAATTTCCAGTCATTTCAAGGAGCAGTTTGGCATCCAGTTGATTTCTGTGTCAGTTTAATAACAATTCAAAGTGGGTTTAAACCAGATCCTGAGAGTGGGCACCCTGAAACCCCCTGAATGGACACAGCTCCATTGGAAATTGGTTTTCTAGACAGATTTTTCTGCCTAAAGAAAAGAGAGTCCAAACCCAGGGCTGAAAGATGATGGTTCACAGAATCACCGAGGTTGGAAAAAAACCTCCCAGACCATTGAATTCAATGTTTGCACCCAGCCCAGAGCACTGAAGGGCACATCCAGACCTTCCTTGGACACCTCCAGGAATGGAACCATCCAGGCTCCTCTTTGGTGAACACCTGTGCCAGGACACAGATGGACTAAAGGACAACAGTGTCCAGAACTTGTGAGGACACCAGGAAGTCCAGACCACCTGATCTGGAGAGCACAGGCTCAAAATACCTCAAATACATGAGTTATAAGCAAGGCCAATAAAAGGCTTAGAGTGGCTACTGGGCTGTTCCTCCAGATAAAATACAAACTGTGTGTCATGGATTAAGTTCTAACCAGAATAAACCAGTAATCAGATTTTCAGAGATAGGGATCTATTTTATATGGTACTAAGCATTCTGACCTTGATTAAGCAGATTATTTCTGAACAACTTTAAATCAATTGGAACAGTTCCTGGATAAGCCAAAACCTCATTTATGTGCAACAGAGAGATTATTCCAATTGCATCAGCTGCTTTAATAAAAAAACAACATTGGCTTTACCTACCAACCCTGCCTTGCTGTGTCCTCAGAGCATCATGGCTCTGTGCTGCTGCCACTGCAACACACTGGGGTATTTTATCTGCAGTCATATGGGGCTAATTAAATGACTCATTGACAATTAACACCCATCATTTGGGTGAATGCACCTACATAATCCTGGGATTTGAGCTGTTGAGGCGACAGAGTAAAGAGTTTGTTCTCACTGGAAATACCCTGGTTCTCCTTCACTTTGGTGCTCCTGCTCCCCAAAAAAAAAAAAAACCCAGTGGCAAGTCAAGAAATGCCTCATCCTCTGTCAGTCCTGGTCCATGCAAAGGATGCTGGAATCCTACAGCTCTCAGGGATGCTGCTGGCTCAGGTGCCAGATCCCAATGGATGCACCTCCCACCCACATGAGCAGGACTCGGATTTTCCTTCATTTTCAGTTTACTCAGGAAATTCGCCAAAAAAAGAAAAACGAGCTCTGCTCCCCACGCTCAGAGCTTATTGAGGCTGCAAAGTCAAACACTCAGAGTAAGGAAAAAGGAGTTTAGAGCTTCTGTGAGCATTTTGAGCTGCTCTGTGTGTACAGATTGAGGCAGAGCTGCCCTCCTGATACCCAGCACTGAGCAGCTTCAGCAGGGCTGACCATCAAAGCAAGGAGTGGCCTCGAAGATCTCTGCTTCATTTGCTGCAGCTGGGGGAAACTCTCTAAAGGATGAGGGAAAACCTTAGAGGAGGGACAGCTTTGTGGGTAAAAACACTTGGATATTGTCCTGGAAAACGGATTCTAGCCAGTGATTCCCTCTGAGCAAAGCAATTTGTTTAAACCAAACCTTTTTCAGGTGATCACCAATTCTGTGGCTCCTCTTCAGGGACACAACAATCTGTGTGTGCTAATTTGAGGAAGTGCCAGGCACTGATAGAGATAAAATCAGCAGCAATTGCATAAATAAAATGGTTACTTGTAGCCCTGAGATATGGAGGAACTCTTGCTTTAAGGAGATAATTTCATATTTTTTCATTTTCAATCCTAAAAGTTCTGGATAAGAGAAGAGAGGGTGACAGGATCAAATGTCTGACAGGACTAATGTTCTAGAGTTTAAGTTTTCCTTCTTCAAAGAAGAAAAATGATGGTGCTTATAATGAGTGGGAATCATTGTTACACTGATCTTCACAGGAAACAAAAGAATGCAAAACTCAAATATGGGGACCCTGCACCAATTTCTGCTACGTTTGGCAAATGCTTCATCTAAAAAGTAATTTTAAATAGTTAAGAAATAAGTGTTCAATAACTTCCAAGGCAAGAAACAAAAATCAGCAAATTTACTATTTTTCACAAACTCAAGCCCATATGGTTTTTGTTCACCAAATTATGAAATAAAATGTGTGTTCCTGCTTGGATATGTCTGTCCTTAGAAGGGAAATCCTTTATCTTAAAAAACTCAGGACTCAGAGGGCTCCAAGTGCCATCCCCCAAAGTGTTCATTCCACTCTGGCAGCTGATTGTGCTTGGAACAAGGTCACAAAAGAACCTTCTCCCTGCATTAAGTGAATTCATTCTTATGGATTCCTTGCTTTGCTTGTTCTGATCCAGTTCAAGTCACTGCAGCCACATTAAAAAGGGCTTATTGGGTTTGGCAAGGGTGATTGTTAAAAGTTTTCAAATCACATTTTACTTAATTTAACTTATTTTAAGTTCGCATTTACGTTTTGTTCAGGGTTTGAAGTCCTGGAAATTTTTCAAAGAACACTTCGAAGTTATCACCATTTTTATTCCTGCTAGTATTGATCAGCCTCAGGGGAAATAACAAGCCCTTCTCTCGTACAGAACTGTAAATGCAAAATAGCTTTCTGTTGAAATACATAAACCTTTTGTGTCTCCATGATCTGAAAATTATTAGAGGGGGTGTATCCTTTAATAACTTTGAAAAATGAACAGGCTTACAACAGCTGGGAAAGGTTTTAACATACAGCTGTTAGGGGAAAATAGCAGGAATTCATGATTCACATCTGAATTTAGAGGCTGGATGAGATTAAATATTTTCTACCAATACTTCTTCATATTGAGACATTTTGGATTCTGGCTTTTGAGCAAATGCTAGGCTGTCATATATAATCTAAATGTTTTTATTGGCAAAGGAAAGGAAATTGTGAAATTGCTTTTCATAACCTTTGTTTTAATTAGGTTTCCACTTTCTCATTATAATAATAGACAGTCCCCTAAGACTTTAAAATGGGTATTTGTTTTCTTCACCCTCTGACTCTGTGCAATCCCATCCCATTTATTACTTTGGGTCACGTTGTAGAAGCCAGAGTGCAGCCAAGCCCAGGCTGGCAGGGCAGGCTCCATCTCCAGGTGAGGCTGAGCCTGGTGGAAGCTGGAATCCCTTTGTGCAGACCTGCAAGTACCTTCCAATTTACAGCCAAATTCTGTAAAAGCCACACAAAAAAAAAAAAAATTAAATGAATACCTGGAGGGTGGATACCTGAGGTCATTAAAGAGGGCCCTTCCTTTTCCCAGGGTATGGAATTGGGTTTGGTGTGCTCCCAGATCCGTAACTGCAGCAGAGTCAGGGATGAGGGGCAGAACTGCAGGGCTGGGAATTGGCACAAAGTGCCCCTCTCACTCTGTTCACCTTCACCTTCTTCCCGAGGCTCATCATTCTCACAGCCCTGGGGCTCAGGGATTGTCTGGGGGAGCCAGAGCCAAACAGAGGAGCCACAACAGTGACGGGAAGAGAAATGCACAGAGAAGAAGAAAACGCCTCAAAAGAGAATTGTAAATAAAGAGCAAACAAATAAGGATGGAATGGATCAACTTCGGGACAAACTTATTGATGTGCTCCAGGTTAGAGAACTGCTCTGAGAAGCTTTTTGCTGACATTAGCTGGTGATTCTCCTCCTTCCCTCCTTATTCCTGCGGGAGAGTCGAGAATCACTGGAACTTGCACATTCCCTGAATTTATGGCCCCAGGAGCAACCAAACCCACAGTGCCTTCTCTGCTGGCTCAGAGCAATGATACAGAGCTCCCCGTGGGCCAGAGACACACACAGGCTCTAACCCTGGCTGAACCTTTCCCCCATCACTCTTGATAATTGATGGAGCCCCAGGAGAAACGCCGGCAGTTTAATAACGCTCCATGGTTTCTGGGTGACTGCTGGTGTGTGACTAAAGCAACATTTAGGTTAGGCATTACCCAACGCTTCTCAACGGGGGCCACGGGGGGGAAGAAAAGCAGGAAATGTGAAGAAAGACCTCAAAAATTGGAAAATAATTCTCATTTTGCGATTCTTCCATGGGAACATGGCATTTTCTGATCTGCTGGTGTGGCAGAGTTGTTCCTCCGGTATGAAATCATCAATTAAAACCTGCATAAATGAGCAAAGCAATTTTCCATCTGTTTCCCAGGTACAGCACGACCTCAATCTTCTTGCCTCATTTTCTGCTGACATGAGAGCAAAAGTAGATCCAACAATAATTCTGGAAAATCTTAAGGAAGCAGATTTATTAAGATCCATGATGCTGGGGACCTGTTTGTAATATCTTGCAGTGCTCAGTCATGTGAAATTCCCACCCACCCCCTCCCAAAGCCTCAAAAATACCTGAGCAAAATGGATGATGTTACTTTTTACCTTTGCACTGCCATTATTCACGTGTAGGTGCCCATAGTGCACTGACAAATTTCCAAGAGATCACAGAATCACTGAAGTTGGAAAAGAGCTCTGAGATCATCAAGTCCAAGCTGTCATCCCCATCTTGTCCCCAGCCCAGAGCACTGAGTGTCACCTCCAGGGATGGGGATCCAAACCTCCCTGGGCAGTTCCAATCCCTGAGCACCCTTTCCATGGGGAAATTCCTGCTGGTGTCCAACCTGAGCCTCTCCTGGCACAATTTGAGGCTGTTTCCTCTCATCCTGGATGCCCACCTGGCTGTCCCCTCCTGTCAGGGAGTTGTGCAGAGCCACAAGGTCCCCCCTGAGCCTCCTTTTCTCCAGGCTGAGCCCCTTCCCAGCTCCTTCCCCAGCTCTGTTCCCTTCCCTGGACACGCTCCAGCCCCTCCAAGTCTCTCCTGAAGTGAAGGGTCCAGAACTGGGCACAGCACTCAAGGTGGGACCTCAATGCTCCCTATAAAAATTTCCATCTCATCAGAAATTTGCTGCTCCCAAAAGGGAATATTAAAGAAACCACAGCCAAGGAGAAGATACAGCTGAGTTTTCCCACCAAATACACGAAGTTTTTATCTTTTCAGCTGAAGAAAAATCACCAGTGACCAAGAGTTTTTAAGGACCATTGACATGCAGATGATGAGTTCTGCTAACCAGCAGCATAAACCTTCATGGTTTAAAGCAACTCACTGCAAAAGTTCAGACTTCTTCTGGCTTTTATAGCTCTATAATATACATTTGGTCCAGAAAGTTGGTAGGACAAGTGATGTTGTGAGTATAAAATATTCAGCTCACAACATCAAAAAATGTCTTTGGTTACAGAGATCAGAAGCACTTATAAGAACAGAAAAGAAGATACAAGCAGCTCCCTGATTTCCTGCAACACTGAAAAATGTTTTTCCCCTCTCAACCTGAAGAAATATGTCTTCATGCAAAGCAAAATATAGGATGATAAGGAATGTCTGAAGATCTCACAGCCAATATATTACCATGAGCTATGGGTGGAATAGAATGATCCTCATGGCCAAATGTTCAGGGACTCAGCATCCAAAATGTTGAGTTGCTTTAGAAATCAGCCTGCTCCTTCTGGAACCTAGCTGGGAGCTGATTTCCTTTGAAAATCTGGCTGTAATCACGCACAAACAATGTTCTCCTAATAAAAGAGCCACTGTTGGCTGCATGTTTAATTTATGTGAATTTAATCCTCCATGATAATGCAGTGAGTCTTGCTGAGAACTGCTGCCCATATGTAGAGAACAAATTCACATTAACCACAGCAACACAAGTGCCTGACTTGGCCAAACCATTGAGCCAAAGTCTGGGACTTGCTAACGTATCAATATGGAAGACATATGTTCTTTGGGATATAAATTATGATCCTTTTCATCATATTACTTGTGCAGTCCAGTTTATGGAGTCAAGCAGCTTAGCAGAGCTTGTTTGGATGGATGGAAAAAGCATGAATCACAAGAGGAATTCCCAGAGCTCTGCTTTGATAGGCACCTGCTTATTCTGGGGTTTGTAGAGCTCAGTTAAGTCAGGATGAGCAAACCTTTCCTCCTGGGTCCCATCTGGAAACACAGGTGCTACAACTTGTCTGTCACAGACTTGCTGTCTTTATTACACTCAATTTAACCAGAGAAATCAGAGCTTCTGGAAAATAGCAGTTATAAAAACACTTGCATACGTTTCACTAAGCAATTATGAGGCTGCCTTACATTGTTTCAATGGTTGTGGCAAACATTTCTCAGGCAAAGCAATTAAATAAATTAATGGTTTAAAAGACAAGGGTGCCATGCCTTGATTTTTAAAATTCCTTCTTTAAGATTCTGAATATGCTGGAACAACAGATTCACTGGGTAGTGCTGTGAAAGTTGCTCATCTCTGGGGAATTTCTAACACCACTTCCTTTAACCAGAATTGCGTCTCCAACCTGAAATCCTAAAAGCCATTCCTCCCCAAAAGCTGTTAATTCTGAAGGACTGCAGAGCCCATCTGCAGTTCCCATTACCTCAGTTGAGCAAGGTCATCACAGGGATAAACACATTCCATGCCACATTTATGATTTCAGAGAAACAAGCAGTGCAGAGCTTTGATTTGCTTTCCACTTGAACAGAAAACCAAAATTAACGCTGTGGGTGCTGCCCACCCCTCTTTGCTCAGAATGTGTTGGAATGTGGGAATTACAGTTTTTCCAGCCCAACACCATGGACTTTGTGCTCATCAGGCAGGATTTGCAACACGAGACTGAAAGACCAGTTGGGCAGCCCAGAACTCCAGCCTGTGCTCAACAGGAATGCATCCATCAGAGTTCTGCCCATTGAATGGCACGGGGAGATAAAATAGTGATTTTTCAGTATTCTTTCCTGTGGGTGTGCAGTGATACTTGGGTTAATCCTGGATGGGAAATGAGGCAGTGCTGGCTGTGCTCTCCTCACTGCAGGCACCATGGCAGGAGGGGTTACACCAAAGCACAGCTCATCCTCCAGAGCTGAAAACGTGGGGCAGCTCAGAGCACAGACCCAGATCTAGGCCTGGATGAAATGCTTTTTTTTTGGTAACATGGCATTCACAGGGACTTTTAATCCAGAACCTTCCTCTCACCCAGTGGCTTTCCCTGTGCACTAATGGGACCTGCTGAGAGCAGAGCACATGGAACTCCGTGGTGTGGATCTGATGCCTTGGGTTTTAGCTTTTATATTTTTCAGAGTCTCTGCTGCTTAGTGTGTAGCTCTGAAACTTTGTATTAGGTGTTAGTAAGTTTTCTTCACAAGGTGGTGACAAAATAATTCCTTTCTGGCCAGAGAATCAAGGACAAGTGGCACCCAAAAAGCAGAAACAATGGTGAGGGAAAGGGGGCAAAGCAGGGGGCTGAGACTTCATAGCCTGGGGCTGGGTTTGGATAATTGACCCCAATGTGTAAATGAACAAAAACTTATAAAAGTGTAAAAACTCGTGACTGGAATCCATCTTGGATTTGGTTTGGGTGTAGCCCCAGCTGGGCTCTTGCACTGCCCAAGGTGTGTCCTTTCAATAAATACCTGTTTTATTCCTTTTGCTCTGTTCCAGGTCAGCCTTTCCAGGCAAACAGATCCATCACCTCAGATCTCTGCTGCTTTGGGCAGCTCCCTGCAATTCCCAGCTTCCCTCTGGAACACTGACACTTCTCACCCTGCCCACCATTTCTTGTTGGAGATTCAATTCAGGGAGCTTTTATATTTCCCTGGATCAGCAGAGAGGAGCGACCTCCCATCCATGAAAACACCCAGGTGTCCCTTGGGCACCTTGGCTGGGGTGAGAAACATCCTGAGCACAACAGGGTTAAAACCAATCTGACAAACGAGGCAGAGCATGGAAAATATGAAGAGAGCTCTGTGGTAGCACATCTGAACCCAGCACAGCTCCCATCTGCAATCACTTAGAGGTGCCCCAGTAAAGCACAGCCCGGAATGCCTGGCTAATAAAGTGTCAGCAGCAGGGGGATTACGAGGGAGATTTACAAGAGTGCATGAGTAGAGTTGCTGCTGGAGACATCCGATACACTCCGTGTTTGATTCCAGGCTTTGGGAAGGCAATGAAATAAGCCCTGGGACTTGTGTTGAGAAGCATTTTGAAGTGCTCACTTCTGCCCCGAGTACCTGCAGGAGTCCTGGCAGCGCTGCCTGCGGCACCTCATGGCTCTGGTGCTGCTCACATTCCCTTTTTGAACAGCAGCACGGAGAGAAAAAACCTCTCCCCTGGCTGCCAGGGTGACAGTCCTAGAGGAAAACCCAGGGTTAATGCCCTGATGTGACGTGCAGCTTTCTCCCTGTCCCACTCCTGCTCTTAAGCCTCATGTGCAATGAAGTAAAAACCACCAAAACTTGCCATATGTATGGGGAGGTAAAACCTGAAAATTTTTCACAGGTTTTTCTCTAATTTTTAAGGAATGGTTTTAAATAGACATGTGCTAACTATTTAAATCTAAATTAGATGAAGCATGAGTAAACCCACTGCAGTGAACACTTCGACCTGGAAAGCTTGATTAGAGGAACAAACACTGCTTTTTCCATCTCTGAGTGATGAACTTACCAGCTCCGCTTTCAAATGTGTTTTCCTTTTATGAAGTGGACTTTCCAGGAGGCAATTAGAGTGATTTGGGCAAAAACAAAGAGCGAAATATTTTCCCTTCATTGTCTAAATCAACAGAAATAAGCACCGAGCTTATTACTCACTCCTTGAGTAAATGAAAAGAGAAAACATTTTGTGCTTTGTTCCTGCACCGGACAGGGGGATGTAAAACGGGCAATAAGCTCAGCCACAGCTCTGTCATTTATGACAAAGCCGGGCTGTGGCTCCAGAGGGATGATAAAGCTCTGGATGTGCTGAAGTGTTTGCAGGAAGAGGCTCCTCAGCACCATCCATCAGCCCCAGCCCTGGCAGCCCCTCGGACTGAGAGCCCAAGTGCCCCCTGGAAGATGTGAGGGACTGTGAAAGCAGGAATGGAATGGGAACAAGGAATGCACTTGCCCAACCTAAGAGAGTAATTGGAGATATTGTTCACTCTGGATATCCATCAAGCCTGGAGGCTGAATTCTGGCCCCATGGGAGCTGGTGGCAAACCTCTATTGATTTCAGCAAGGTCAGGATTTCAGTGGTGATTTATGGAACGGACTAACATGACATTTTAACAATCAGTTTTAGTAGTTGGAAGTGTTATTCACTGCAGAGGTAAAGCATTGTTTGATTTTATGTGACAGTGTACCTTTAAATACAGGCAACCTGCAAAGCAACAATATAAAAGGCAGCACTTAAATTACATTATGATGAGGAATGGCACCAGGGAATGAAACCAAGGGAACGCTCCCTTTCATTCCTCTCATTCTTTCAAAAGTCAACAGCTATGAAGACGCTGTTAATGGTAAATTTCAATCACCTTTCCTCAACTTTGCAGCTGTTTGCTTGCAGTTCCCTTCATTTCTGGCAAAACACAAGGATTAGTTTTTCAAGATGAACTATGGGTTTTTCTGACCAAGCACGACAATCCACCAGCACACGTGAGTTGTTCATGGGGTGTTGCAGGACGAGGAAGAAAAACCAGATCTCCTCTCCAAACGTCTGGCTGAATATATACATTAATAATAGCCATAATCATCTCTTTGTAAGCTCTTTTGTTAACCCTGCCATTCGTAATAATTTCCCTGGAAATTGTAGAGTAGGTCTTGGGACAACAATTTCAGGCTTTTGTAAAAGAATGGGAACAAGAGTTGTCAAAATCACATCTCTATGGTTTGAGATTTTCTGCCACAAGGAAGAAAATTGCTTTGAGCGAGGGCAGGAAGGCATATTTACAAATAGACAATGACTGGGTTGGTTATAATAGCATAGTTTTCGTTCTGATTTGATTTTCCTTTGTTTTGGTTAGGGATTTTTGTGGGGACAACATATATTTGTCACATATATATGTGACTGCAGGAAGAGGACAAGGCAGCTCCAGTTGACTTCCCCAGCTACAGACGGGCACCTGAACAGATTTAACCCATACCAGGAGATAAATGTGCCCATTTCTCCACACCCTGGGTAGGTTTTGAGTATTTTCAGCCATGAGGGTTCTGTGCCTGCCAGTCCCAGCCTGGCTCCCCAAAGCAGCAGCAGCAGCAGCACAGACCCAACCTGCTCACAAACATGTTTGGCATTTGGGAAGTTCAAAGCCTGCTTTTTTTTTCCTTTCCTCCTGAAAAATCCCCACTTTATATCAGAGAACTTGGTTAAAGTTAAAGCCCTGGTGGCTTGGCTGTCCACTGGTGTCTGGGTGATGCTTTCTTGGAGAGGTTTGAGAATTTCAACTCCCAGCTCAGGGAAGAAAAACCCCTGTCACAATAATGGGATACGCTCACGTTTTTCCACATTTTTTTTCCTTAACTGGATGTTTTGGCAAATTAACTTCTAAAGAAATTTAATGCAGAAAGCCTTCCATCCTGCCTTGATTTTCCAAAGGAGTCAGCAGTGTTCCCAGTTTTCCTCTGGCGTGCCTGTTGCTCTGTTTTTGTAACCCCACCATCAAGCTCCTGCATGTTGAGCCATTCCCAAACACCTCCACTGCATTTTGCATCCACACAAGAAAAAGAATCCAGCCCTGGCAGAGGCTCAGGGCTTCCTCACCCTTAATAAACCAAATTTGGTGTCAGTTGCCATTAAAAGCAGTTGATGATTCAGAGGATGAAGCCCTGAAAAAAGTTGTTTTTTAGAATTGTTCCCTTCTACCAAAGCAATCACAGGTATGCCTGGATTCATTCAGCAGACCTGTTCTTCCAGTCCTTTAAAATTGTCATTTTCTAATTGACCAGGAAAATTGATTGTTTCTTTCAAAGCAACGAGAGGAAAAAAAAAAAAAAAAAAGCCTTGTTCAAAATCAAATGAGTTTTAATGACCAGCTTTGCAGTAAGGCAAAGTTCAGCCTGGTCCTGCCTGGGTTTGCATTAAAAAATCAACTCTGTTCATCACTAGGTGACCCTCCATAGTTAAAATAATGAGAACTGGTTGGAATTTTCCACTTTAAAGGCTTTTATTTCTATTTTACGTTATTTTTTTGAAAACAAACAAATTACACTTAGAAGATTTGGATCATCTTTGTCAAAAACTCACCCGCACAAATTTTTTTTTAGCATTGCTGTTATCAGGAGAGAAAATGATCTTAGTATTTATTGACATTTTATTTACTTGGTCACTCTCTAACTTTCCAAAATTGGCCATGTTTGGAATGTGCAGTAAACACTAAGCAGAAAAAGGGAAATTATCTAAACACCATTTATTTTGTGATGTGGAATAACAAAAAGGTACAAAGGAAGACAAAGTAGTAAATCCATGGTACTCCAGTTCTCAGAAAACTCTTGAAAAATATATATTGAAAACTTTTTTTTTCCCCCTGAACTCTCCAGAAAATGAGGAGTTTTAGGATTTCTAAACTTCTTTTTTCTGTTTGTCATAACATTAATGTGATTTTATGCAGTCAGTTATAAGCTCAGAAGGAGAGAGTGCTGTGTCTGAGTGCATCATAAAGGTGGAATTTTTCCTCTGTTGAACAGGAAGGGACAAAGCCATCACAGCTGGGGCTGCCTGCTCTGGCATCAGAGCCCTGTGGGGATTTTAAAGCAGTCCCTGAGGCCCATGGGGTGACTTCCAGCAGCTCCTGGGACAGGGACAGGGACACTGGTGGGTGGTTTTGATTCCAGATGACAGCCAAGAAATGCAATCCCTGCTTCCCCCCATCCATCTTCAGAGCCTGAACCCTCCCAAAAATCTTCCTCGTGTGCCATTTTCAGACCCCCTCCTCTCCTTTGGTTGGGCTCAGAGCTTTCCTCAGATCTTTCCTCATCCTGCAGATTCAAGGTCCTGTTTGTTGTGTTACTGCAAGGAAACATTCACATTTTCTCCCTGGCTCTGCCGCTTTGGGAGATTTTTTTTCACTTCGTTTTTCAGGAGAAAAAGCCAAATCCATCCTGCCCGAAAAGGATATTCTCCAGGTGAGACATTCAGGCAGCTCCATCCTTTCACCTCCACACTCCTGATCACGAAATGAGACTTTCTGTCCACCCTCAGGCACTTAGGGAGCATCTGTAAACTAATCCAGATTTCCTCCTGAAGTTTTGCTCGTGTTCCCTTCTGGCCAAGGACCAGGAAAGGCCAAACCTGAGCCCAGCTTGGTGCCAGAACAAAGTGGCTCAGATCCCCAGGAGATGACACAGCAGCTCCCTGCCACTTTCTCTATCTGATCACACAACTCCTTAATCAGCACAGACACTGCTGGCTGTCAGAAAAAAAAAAAAAAAAAAAAAAAGTCCAGTGAATCAGCTTTCATCTGCGGGGAACAGGTTCTGCTTTTGCAAATCCAGAGGGTGCCCAGCTGTTTTCCCTGTCCCTGCCCTTCCCAGGCTCTCGTGGCTCCGCATGCAAATGCAAAGGAGAGGTTTCAGCCTGGGAAATCCAAAGTAGCCAGGGCAAAAATGACTCTGGATATTCCAGCACAATGGGAAGGTTGTGTTTGTAAGCACCTGAATCAGCCTTTTTAATACTTCGGTGATAGCAGGGAAAAATTCAACCTCTTATTTAAAAGAAAGGATTTTTCTTTTTTTTTTTTTTCTCGTAATGCATTTGGTATGAGAAGAGTAAGAGCAGCCAATAATTTCCATAATAAACATCCTCCATTTAAAATTAGGAATAGAAAACTGTCAGCTTAATTAACAGAAAATTAAGACGTGATTTCTCAACTCCCGACGAGCTCGGTGTTTTGCTGAAGTAGTTCGTGAGCCGAGTCTGCCTGTAAGGAAGGACTTGTGTTTGCATGGCAGGACCACAAGAGAGAGCTTTAGTGCTGGATGTCGTGCCCTGCCTTGGGGAGCATTCCGGAGCTCGGGAGCCCAGTGGTTTTAAGAGTTTTTAAGCAGGATGAAGATACCGAAACAAAGCATCTAATACAGGCAGCAAAACAATTCCCCGTTTTCCACAATCCAGGCAACTTCTTGAAGCACGAGGGTTTGAGAGGCGGGTTTTCAAAACGCTGCCATTCAGATACAGCCAGGTTTTACCCAGTTGTTCTGAAAACCTGATTCTCAAATTTTACAAGCAACCTCGAGATCAGCTTTGATGGGCTGTTTCCAAAGTGGAGGTGTGACATCTATTTTAGCCCTGTCTTTACAGCCTGGGTTGGGCATTATCATCATGTTTTATATAACCTTATATATAAAATCTGGATATAGCCATATAAAAACGTGTGTGTATATATATATTAGTAAGTATATCCAATCTTTTCCCTTCACCACCCTTCTCTGCTTAAACAGTTCTGGCCTGCTGAGCAGTCGGTCTCGTTCCATTCAAATCCTTACCTAAGACTAATTTCTCCCATGATATCCACGAGGACTTTAATAATAATGATTATGCTGCAGTCCAACCATCTCAAGCTCTCCACCCATCTCCTCCCTATTGTGCATTACCTTCCACTCATTTTCTCTCTGATAAAACAACCTCTGGAGGGCAGAGACCTGCTGGCTCTCCTCGTCTTCTCCGGGGTGTTGTAAAAGTAATAAGGCAATATCGCACATAAAGCAGAGTATTCGCATGGCTCTGAGTCAGATGTAAATGAGGAAAAGCAGGTCATTCCCAGTTACCTCATCACCCAGTGCATTCCATTCCAGCAGCTTCCCGGATACGGCATGTAATGAAAATGGTGAATAATCGTGTGTGTGTGTGACACCTTTCATCCCGAGCAGTTCTCAATTACTTTGCTAATTGCCTGCGCCAAGTGTCTGCACCAGGAGCGCTTTGCTCATCAGCGGAGCGCACACGACCGGAGCGATTCCCAGAAAGTCTGGAGACCAAATCCCGGGATCCAGAGAGGGCAGAGCGGAGGAGGGAAATGAAAGACTCAGCGGTGACCTTTAACTTGGTGTCTCTGTGCCCATTTTTCAGCAGAACAACCCTGGGATTGTGTGTGAGATACGCGTTTGCACGCAGTCCCCGCTGCTCCTGGGAGTCCCCCCTTTCCCTCTGCACTGAAATAAACGGGTCTAGGTCTGATCCTGGAACATTCTGAGCACTCACGATTCCCTTGGACTCAGCAGGAGCAGCCCCAGCTGTAGCCCTTGAAACACCTCGCTTCAGCAAGTATTGACAAAAAATGCTTTTTCTAACAGAAAAAGACATATATTATCTCACAAAATACACGTGCTTCACTTAACTGCAGTGCAAGTTCAGTCCTTTGTTGGATAATGACAATATTGCCATTTATCAAGTCTCATGATTTAATATGCCTTTTACAGCAGTCAGAAATGTTGCTTGCTATCTTGCTATGGCTGTGCACTCATTTGTTTTTAAAGCATAGCCCCTGGATGTTCCCGAGTTACTTTTTTTTTTTTTTTTTTTTTCATCATTAACTATTTTTAACTAACACCTCAGTAAGCTTCCTTAAACTTCCAGTGACCTCTTACGCACCCAGAAATACGAGAACAGTGAAACCTTTCCCTAGACAGAACATTTTTTCAATACCAAAGCGCTCGATGATGCAACTGATTTTGCTGTCTTACAAACAGGGAAACTGAGGCACCGAAAATGAAATCACGTGTGCAAAGGCAATGAATTTGCTAAATCAGATTGAGCACCCAAGTGGCAACTTTGTGCTTCTTCCCACACACGTGGAGAACGAGCAGCTGCTTCAGGAAGTGCCTGTGCCCCTTGCTCAGGTCCTATTTCCAGCAGCAGGGTTTGGAATGGTTAAAGGAATGGTTTTGGAATGGTTAAAGGAATGGTTTTGGAATGGTTAAAGGAATGGTTAAAGAAATGGTTCAAGGAATGGTTCAAGGAATGGTAAAAGGAATTGTTAAAAGAATAGTTAAAATGGTTAAAAGAATGGTTAAAGGAATGGTTAAAAGAATGGTTGAAAGAATGGTTAAAAGAACGGTTAAAGGAATGGTTCAATAAATGGTTAAAGGAATGGTTCAAGGAATGGGTCAAGGAACAGTTAAAGGAATGGTTAAAGAAATGGTTCAAGGAATAGTTAAAAGAATGGTTAAAGGAATAATTAAAAGAATGGTTCAAGGAATGGTTCAAGGAATGGTTAAAGGAATCTGTGCTCGAAGATCTGAGGGTAAAGCAGGGAGCCAGATCTCTCTCTCCTCATTTTATAACATGCAGATGCATCTTCTAACAGGCATTGTCTATCTCTCCATCTGTACCACACTCATCAGATTACACTATCTGAAACTTCTCTTTTCCCCCCCAAGAGATCATAAAAGTTTCAGTGTTTGCTCAAATGTTTTGTCGTGTTTTCAGTTTGACAGGGTGAGCAGTGGCTCCAAAGATAACACAGCAGCTGCCAGGGCTGCTCATGTGCTGAGCTGAGTTGTGGATGCCTGTCTCCAATGGCACGTTCCCTCAGCACTTTCAGATCCTCTGGAACAGAATTTTCCAGTCTTCTCAAATATGTGAGATAGGGGATGGCCAGCAGCTATTCAGATTACACAACAGGGACATTTTTGAAGGCCAAGAAGAAGGAAAACAACAGCGCTGGTGGTGCCCAGCCTCCAGCACCAGTCTCCAAAGAGCTTTGTTTTCCCCCCTCTGTACCCAAACCCCAAATTCGCTGCTTGTTGCCCGAATTTGCTGCTTTGCCTCCTTGCTGGCCCCATGGTTTTGCTCAGCCCTGTGGCTCTGGGTGCTGGAGAGCTGTGGCCTCAAGCCAAGGTTCTCCAGCACATTCTCCTTCCACAATGCCTGGGAGTGGGGTGTTCAGAGGATGAGGGGGCAGAACTGCTTGGGACGTTTCCTGCTGCTTTCCACCCCTATATAACAGCCCAGGAATTCCTCCAGCTCCTGGAAGTCCTCCTGCCATGGCAGGGAAGGGGACTGTTTCCATTTATCCCTCTCAGTTCAGCGTGGAGGCAGAGGGCAGGGTGCAACAGTAATTTACACACTATAAACTTTTGTAGGTTTTATTCACCTCATTGGTCTGGTATTAAACAGCATCGCTTGGAGAGGCTGGGAGCTGGGAATGGTGGTGCTGGCTGCTGCCCTGGGGTGTGCACTGCCACACACTTCACACCTCCCTGCCCTTCAGCAGGGACAGGCCTGCCATGGGCTAGAGGTGGGAACAGCACATCCAACACACAACCAGCTCATATATTGATGATTGAACATTTTTTTGTAATGTTGAAAACCCTGCTAGGAGCTGTGCATGTGGAGCTGTCTGCGAACTCACACGCAGTCCTTGCCAAAAAACAAAACTGCACAGGAGCTGATGAAGGTAAAGGAATGATCCTTCCTTCCATCAGGATACATAACATGGTACTTAGATAAAAATACCTCGCAGAGGTCTTTGCTGATCAGTGCAAAACCATTTGGAAACAGCAGAATTCTGTCCTAAGGGGGCTGTAGAGTTTGAAGTGGGAGTCTCCAGAGGTGAAGAAAGTGTGATTTGGGCTCTTTATCCAAATCCCAGACTGCACAGGGATTCACTTCCAGGGAATCCATGCATTGATTCTTCTGTCCCAGGTGTGACACCCAGAGTGTGACAGGAAACTAAAAGCAGAGGGACAATGGGATTTATTAAAGGAGCAAACCTGCTGAGGAGATGCAGAGCTTTACCCTCTGCAACAACCAGTGCCAATCTCTGCTGGAAAGGCTCCTGCTCCAGCAACTGCAGGTCCTGGTGGGGTCACTCCCCTCCAGTTCCTCCCAATTCCCATGGAGAAGCTTCCCATGAAACTCTGCCTGAGCTGGTTAGGATTGTCTCTGTGAGTTGTAGATGATCCTTTCAGAATCTGATTTTGGCCAGTGGCACAGATAACGAGTTCATCCTTTGGCTTTATGTTTTTTTTTGCCTGTCACATCCTAGCCAGCACCAGAGAGCTCTTTTCTGAACCCTGAACATATTCTTGCCTAGAAGAAATTGCACTGGATAAATGTATTATTTTTTTTATTCTAGGCAATGAAAGGGAAAATCTTCAAGCATTTATAACAGCCCAGCCTTTTCTGGACCAGAAAACAACTCTAACATAGACCAGCTGCATCTAAACCCAAAGTGTTTTTAATGCTCCTGCATTGCCTCACCTGAATAATAACATTCAGGGCTTTGTTTCAAGACTTAATTTGTTATAGGAAGTGAAAAAAAAAGACACACACGCAAACAAGCCTATGGAAACTTTTGCCCACAATAAGTGTCAAGCAGAAGGAATGTTATTGATTGCCATAGATTTACACCCAGAATGAATTTGGCCGGCTGGTCAAAAGTCTGGTGGGTGTGTAAACGGGGAGGTGAGGTGGGGAATGACGTCTGTAGTGGTTTATCTGGAGAGTGGAGCCGCAAAATGTTGTAGTTACACTTAAGTTTTATTAAAAATGCCATTCTAACGAGCCCTAGTGGCCCCAGCACATGGAAAGTGGCTTGCTGTGTTTTGAATGGCACCGAGCAACACCCCAGGGCCTTAAATCAGTTCAAGATGTGTTGGTGGCGTCTGATGTTAAGCATGGAAGGGAAATTCAAAGCAATATAGATTTAACCTAGAGACCCTTCTTCTGCCTGATGCTTATCAATAACCAAGCCTGAGTAAGAGTCAGCAGAAATTCGGTTCTGAGGCAGAGTATTATTGGAGGGAAAGTGTGATTTTATTAGTAATATTTGCACTGAGGTTTGGATAACCAAGCAGCAAGGCAGTGAAATGTGGGCAACAAAGAGGGAAAGTCAGATATTCCATCCTGTGTATTTCTGCAGGCACTGCTCAGTGTTCTGTGCCGAGGGAAAATTGAACTGCAGGAATAAAAGGAAGCAATTTTTTTTTTTTTTTTTTTTTTTTTTTTTTAGTAGGCAAATGGAGGAAGAAGAAACAGCCATGGAGTGAGTGAGAAGGGAAACCCTGGTACATATTTCTTGTCAGAGCCAGGGTTGAGGGATTTGTTACTCTGCAACAGATGATCCCAGAGGACACTAAGGATAAGGAGAAAAAGTAAAACGTGGACATACCCCTCATCCCAGCTGTGAGGAATTCATGTATTTCTTTGCATTTATTATTCTATATGCAAAGTCTTGCTAAGGAATGTAAGTGGAGTGCTCATGTCACAAAACAAACCCAGGGCTGTGCTTCCAAACCTTGGCAGAGCACGGACATTTCAATAAGGACATTTCAAAGTGCCCCCCGTTTAGATGGGACAGTGAGAATTATGGTTTCAGAGGGATCTGTAACACCAAGGAGGATTTGCTGGGTATTTGGATTTCACACAAGCTGCACCTGAACCAAAGCTGTGCATTCCAGGCTCTGGGATGACACCACAAGACCGAGGTGCACCCCTAACGCTGCGTGGGTGGCACCATGGGCTTGGAGGGTTTAATTTGGCCCTAATTGGCAGCAGGAACTTGAAATCTAAATCCCTGAGTGTCCTTCACTCTCTATCTCTGTGGTCTGGAGACACAACCACTGAGTCATGAGCTGCAATCTGCTGCTTATGAGATGCAATTAGAAGAGAACCCCAACAGCCACTTAATGAAGTGCCGAGGACTTGGCACAAATACCTCTGGTGATCCAATGGAGAAGGAGCCCTCAAACTCTTACCTTGAGCACTTCTTGCTTCCTTCCCACACTGACAGCTTTAGGAACAACGTGACTTAGAGTGTCTAATTATAGGATAATGATTGTTGTTGCTGTTGGTAAAGGTCAGTCAGTAGAAGGTAGGACCCTAAGGGAATGGAGACAAGGAAGGTGAGGAAGGAAATGGGAGTAGAAAGGTTTGGAGTCTTTTTGATGAGGTAGAAACAGAGAGAGGAGAGAAATGGTCCCTCTGTGTAACTGGACCGGGATTTGGAGTTGTGTAACTTGAATGGTTT
Source organism: Sturnus vulgaris (assembly GCF_052056855.1). Lineage (NCBI taxonomy): Eukaryota > Metazoa > Chordata > Aves > Passeriformes > Sturnidae > Sturnus > Sturnus vulgaris. Next base: position 3,018,291 of record NC_142257.1, on the reverse strand, counting down.
GTGCTCATGGCTGAAGACAGATCCTTTCCTGGTATAAATGTGAGAGAAGATCCAGGCCGTGCCTCTTGCCTCCCTCTGTCCCTCCAGTGCCAAGGAATGGAGCTGCTGTGGAGATATGGCCAATTATAAATCACTGCAGCCAACCTCCTTTGCTACTTCCATGCCTCAAAAAAACCAGGCACTTTCTGAGTTGAAGCTTGATTTTTGCTTCTTAGATTTAGGAGGATTATTTGGTGAAGGAAGAAGAGAAATCTCCAAAAACAGCTGCCACAAAGGAACTGCACAGCAGAGTTTTACTGCCATACTCAGTGACTGTCACCTCAGAAAGTTGTGAACTTGATAAACCCAATCTCCTTTCAAATCCACAAGACAGAAATAAACCATGCCACAGCCTCACTGTTCCTCCTCTTCTTCCCCTCTGAGCTTCCTGCCCATTTTTTGGCACAGAGCTTAGGGGACACAAGCACAGAATCACTTTTGCTTTTCATCAAATTTGCGTTTGAGTGGAGGGAAAGATAAAATTTGTCTTCTAGGTCTAAACTGCATCTTATAAGCTATAAAATATTCTTAAACATTATTTCATTGGAGAGAAGTCTTCTGTGATCCTAACTAGTAAAGAAGTAAATGAATAAATAAATCTGTGTGAAGCTGCTGATCTACATCCACCTCAAGATGGATTTCAGTGGGAGAAAACATGAAGCAAGAGTAGCAGAAAGGAAATAGTTGGATTCAAGCAATCATTAGAAGTAGGAAGATATTTATTATTTGAACTCCTATCCCCAGGTATGAATAACTGTTTGATCCTGAAACAAAAATTAATTTATTTGGTATCCATAGCAAAATCATAAATTGGCAGCAAAAATGTTATGAAGAATCTTGAACCTGACCTGTGCAAATGGGACTGGCTTGCCTAATTCATTTTTTGTAAGACTTCAAAGAAAATAGGTCAAAATTCCTCACTGCAATTAGTTCAACTTAATACACTCATCTTTGATCTATTAAAACATAATTATGCTTTTCTAAATTATCCTCTTTTCATTGGAATTGGCAAGATATGAAAGTATGGATGGATCTGAACCCTGGGAATTGTCTTGGTTTAGGTGTGTGAGGTGATGGCCAGGGTGAGTTCTTTTTGAAGTGTAATTTCTTTACTCCTGCAGTGTTCATTTAGTCCCTTCCACATCCTTGAAAAAGGAAGTGTAGGGATTTTAGATGTCTCAAAAAGAGCTTGAACACCAGTTTAGCTTGGATCCACCTGTGTGATTTCAGCACCCTGTGGGATCTGCTTCCCAAACACAGGGTAAATTCAGGGAGAATTTCTCAGAGCAGCTGATTGCAGAGCACTGTAGGAATTGTCATTAATAAGAATTATCAGATCAATCAGACATAACCCTGCTGTTGCACTCTTCAGGTATCCTAAACTTTATTCCTAATTCCAGCTGTGTTTTTAGGGTAATTCCTGACTTTCAACACTGGACTGCATTACACAACTAAAGAGCAGAAGTCATCATCACAAAGTAAAGAGAAAGGAAAGCCTCCAAGGTTAAATTTAAAGGGCCAAAATGACTCAGTGGGAAAAGGAATTGAAGAGTTCTGGACAGATTTACAAAGTCAAGGGGAGAAAAACTTGTTTTCAGCTTTCATGATTCATGGGAAAGTACAGGAATGAGTCCTAGAAGGGAGAAATAAATTGAATGTATATGGACAAAGAGGATGAACCAAGGGGATTGGAGCTCTGGGTGAGATACAAGTACCCTCATTTTCAAATACTGCAGGTTTAACAAATAAAGGATATTTACAGCTGTGATCTTACAGATAAACTGCAAGGAATGGAGATTGTATCCTATACTTGGAATTTCTGAGTCCAGCTCCCTGTTGTCCCTTGGTCCCCCCATGCCTGTGTGTGAGGAGGGAAAGGGGAAGAAGAAATGTCCCAGGTAAACAAGCACATTGTGCAACCCTGAGCCTGGAAAACTGTGTCAGCCTTCAACTCGTTGAACTGGCCCTCCTCTGGCAGTAACACATCATTACTGCTTTCCGGTGTTTATTAATGTCATTTTAATGGTTTATTCCTAGCCAGGTTCAAATTCCACCTAAACAGATGCTTTAAAAAAAAAAAAAAAAAACAAAACCAAACCCAGGGGGCTTTTTATGGTTATTCTGTATTGTCACAAGGAGATGGCACTGGGTGAGCGTGGAGCAGAGGGAGAGGCTGAAGGAGCAGTTTGGGATGGATTTGTGGTTTTGCACAGGATTCCCAGCTCATCAGATTCCCTGGAGTCCCATGGAGGTTCCAGTCCAACCTGCTGTGGCAGACTGGAGCTGCTCAGCCCTGCTGCTCTCAGGGGATTTTTTTTTTCTTCCTGTGCCAAGAGGGACAGCACACTCTGGAGAAAAGAGGAGCACATTCATTCCCAAGCGTGGTCAAGTGTCCAGGGCTTCTCAGAATTAGGAGTCATCACTCCTTTAATAACAACCTCTCACTCCCGAGCCACTCCTGGGCTGCTGGCACAGACTCCAGGGGCAGCAATGGCATTCCTCTGCTCCCTCTGGGGGAAAGGATGCAGCAGAGCCCAGCATCCCGAATGACTAACACCCACCAAAAAGGAAAACTCCACGGTTACTCACGAAACTGAGGCAGCAGCTGTGCACTGCGTGTTAGAAAACTGAATTCCTGAGCTCAGGCTTCAAATCCAAGCCCTGTGCTTGGAGCACTCTGGCCTTTTTGAGCCTTTTTTTCTTTCTCTTATGGAGTCTGAAATATGAATATTTGTATGTCATCTTCTGTGTGAAAGTCAGTGTAAAAATCTCACTCTAAGGGGTTTTTTTCTCAACAGGAATGAAAAATGAAGCATTTAAAATGTGTTGTATTTGATTTAATTTGAACCAATATTTCGTGTGAGTTCTCCAACTCAGAGATGATACTGAGACTTTTTATTTTTGCCCAGACACGTCCCAATATCATTTCAGTGACAAGTCCTCAGTCCATAGCTTGACCATGGTTTTGTTCCACAAATAAAATCCAATCCTCAAAGTGGGAATAGGTTCTGAGGGGATTAAACAAGTGACACCTGTTAGTGATAGGAACATCCATCACTGCATCCCAAAGGAACAGTCTGCTGCAAAACTTGGTTCTCCTTTTATTCTTCTCACTGCTGTGGAAGGAGGAACAAAACATTTGTGGAGTTTTCTTTCCAGCTCCAGCAGTCTGCAGGCTCTTGGCAGAAGGACTCAGTTGGGATAAATAAACTGGGGAAAAGCTGCTGAGGAGGACAGCAATGAGGTTATAAATTGATTTTTAGGGAATCACCTTCCTTCTACTTCCACAGTTCAGTTTGGAGACTGAAACCACAGAGGCATTGGGTTCCCAGCACAGTCTGGAGCACTGAAAATTCAACAGAAAGGATTGTACATCTAAAAACGGGGCAATTTTGGTTTAGTTGGGAATTTTGGTTTAACAATTCTAGTCACCTATTTAGAAATTTACTTAAGGGGTAAAAGCTCATTTCAATCTCAGGACCTCAGTACAGGAAAGGAGCTAATTCTAGGCTAGACCCCAATCCTGACAGAGATCTCTCAACATGATTAAGACACATCTTTAACACTGGAAGCTGTCAAATTTGGCAGGTGAAATTATTCTGTTTTGACATTTTCAGTGAGAATATTCACATTCCCTTTTTGGTTACCTGAGATATCTCTGAAGCTGCAGATCTTCACGTGCCACTTTCCCCTCTGTCTTCAGGGCAAGGAGAAGATGCTCTTTGACCTCATGGCAGTTGAATATTTGACTCAGGGCCAGGTTTCTGCTGGTGTTTCTCATTAAGAAACCCCATTTCTGTTTCTATCAATATTCTCTGTGCCTCTTCCCACTTACCTGTCAGGTCACTCAACAGAATACTGGGGGTTTCAGCAACAAGGAATGCAGGCAGTGGAAACAGGCTGAGGATTTTTAGGGGGGCCTCTCAGGTAGGTTCTGTCTCCCCTGGTGTGGCTGAGGGCTGTGGAATTCCAAAAGCAGAGGTTTGTAAATCAGCCAGGGGCTTCAGGCTGGGCTGAGGCAGGGAAAGAAGACAAGTGTGTGTAGAGGGGAAGGAAGGTGACCCCTGGATGTCTCTTAGGATGAAATCCTGCTCCCAGACCATTCTCCACTCCACCAGCAGCCCTGCTGACTGCCCTGGGACCACTCACTCTGCCTAGGTTTAGTCTGGCCCTAATTTCTCCTTCTTAATTTAAGGATGGCAAAGAGAGTTAGTCAAAATATCTACAAGCCCTAGACAGTTACTACCAATTGCAACAGCAAAACTTTGCAGAAGTAGATCCAATCTGGCCCTGTCAGCCCTTGCCAGGCAATGTTTTGGCTCTGGGTATTTTTTAAGCTCCTTTCTTGTCACTCTAAATCAGATGATTCACGCTGGTAACATGTTGTATCGCTTATCCAGTAATGCAACCTAATAAAACCCTGCTTAAAACCATTTTCCTTAAAGAACCAGAAGAATTTGTTCTTTGCAGAATCAAACCTGTGTTCTTAATAAAGGCAGATTGAATAAAACAATCTCTGTGAAGTAAAGGGACTAATTTAACAGCTCGCTGATGAAAATCTGTGGCTATGGTCCCCCTCCCTCACCCTTTGCATGAGAACAGATGGTTTAACACAAGTTTTGAATGCAAAGTTAATTAAAAAAAAAAAAATCCATTCCTCTTACAATCCTTGGGCTAAGACTTTAAAAGTTCCCTGCTAAATCGGAATGCCAATGCTCTTATTTTGAGCTCTGTAATAAGGAAACAGACTCATTAATGTTCTGCAATTATTGAAGTGGAGTGATGGTCATGGATTAGCCCTTGAATTGAGCTCGGCAGGCTCCCTTGGCAGCGAGACACTGGAATGGAATTTGAAAACCTCAGTGTTCCATTTTCCCCACTGCTCTCAAGCTGGTGCTGGGGGCAGGTACAGTCACCTGGATGGCCACGGCCCCAGAGGGAAGAGGAGGCATTCAAAGGGCAGGATCATTTCCCATAACAAGAACAACAACAACAACATTACATGTTAGGATTTGATTCCAATGAACGCTGCAAAAAAAAAAAAAAAGGCAAATTATTTTCTATTGGGCTGGAACACGTCTATTTTGAGGGTGGAAGGTAATAGTTGGTTAATGGCAGCCACTTTATATAAAAACCAGCACAAGATGTGAGAAAGCTCATATTAAATTAGTTCCCACTATTGCTGCAATCTCCTGCCTCAGAGACCTTCCAGTCTGAAAATTCACTTTAAGTAAGTGGGAGGAGCTTGGCCTAAGTGAAAAGTAATTGCCTGAATTAGAATTGTCTTGTCCTGCTGCATTTAATGCTCTCACATGACAAACATCAGAAGAGCTTTAAACACCCCAGTGCACCTGGAGAGGAGTTTTGTTTTACCTCTCATTTACAACCAAAGCAGGTCCCAGTCCAGTTCCTGGAGTTGAATTCCAGATGAAAAGCCACCTCTGAAGACTCAAAAATATTTTCTTCTGACATCTTCTTCACCCAGCTTTCAACACCAAAACAAATTCAGCCCAAACATCCTCAATACCAGCTCTTAAGAAATGAGGAAATACCAGGCCTAAAGGGATGACTTAGAACAAGAGTCCAAATTTATGGTGAATTTTAATAGGATCAGGCAATTCTTGTTGGGATCCTAATCACAACAGGGCCACAGCTAGTAGTGAGTGAAGTCACTCCCAAGTCCTTGTTGGGGTGTAACTTGGAGAGAAATCCAATCATCCTCCAGGTCTCCTTCTCCCTTTTCCATCAGATCTTGTACAAGCTCCAGCAGCAGCATCCAGGAGCTGAAATGGGTGCTGAGCATTTGTTTCCCAAATTGCACCCATGGGACAGGAATGTCCATAGCCCCCACCAGCAAGTGGATTATGAATAGAACACAGCACCCTGGAGCTGGGGCTTCTTCTTCTTGTTTGGGTTTTTTTAAGCCACTCTTTGATTTTTGCACCACGACTTTGTCCCCAGATTGCAAAACCCCAGGAGCAATTAATTGCAGAGACAAACTCTGCCCCTGCTGCTGCCTAATTCCTTAATAGCATCCTTGAATCAAAGAGATGTCTAAACTTTATCACAGGCACCTATGATTAACAGCTCCCACAATCAATTACAGATGCAAACAGGAGCAGGCTTGGCCCAGAAGGGATGGAAGGGATCATTCCTGGGACCAAGTGTTCAGTCTATTTATCACCTGCTGCTGGCATTTTATGGAGCCAAAGCTCCCAGAGTTCATCCTGAATGGAGCAGACTATGGAACAGCTTTAAAAGGAATAAACATGATCTGCAGGTGATGGCAAAAATCTTGGTAAATGACATTATATCCCTCCAGCTGAGGTGTGGCTGATACTCTACCTGATGTTTTAACTGGCATGAGGGCTCATGGTAATCATGGTTTACTGGAACCAAAGGAAGCCTTTTGATTTCCAGTCTATTTATTCCTTCTTCATTGCTCCTCACGTGATGTTTTTCCATCCAGTAGTAAATGCTGGGACTTTTGATGGACTGTGGTGAAGAACAAAGTGACAAAATCCCACTGAGCCTACAAAAGATGCAGTAATTAGAGCTAAGTTGGTACTTGGAGAGCAAAATTAGGCAAAGCAGTTTAATTCTCCTCAATGAGCAAGGAGTAACTGGGAGTTGTCTTTTATTTCTCTTCTTCCTTCCTCACCTGTGCTGACCTCTTGGTGAACCTTCAGAGTTGTTGAGATCAAAACTCATTAAAATCACAGAACCATCTGCAGATCACAGTGAGCCAACTCAGGCTTGCTTAAAAAACTCACACCAGAACCCAGCTCCACTTGAGTTTCCCATGATGAAATGCTCAGGTAAAGAAGTTTCTCACAGCCTCAGTTACTGTGAAATCTCCTCTCTGTCCTCAGTGTCCTGCCCAAATTATTGGCCAAACTGTGGCAGGAGAGTGGCACTGAGGAACAAGACTTTGCTGTGTCTCTGTCCCTTGCCCCAGACACCCTGACCTCCCCAGATCTGCTCTTGCATCACCCAATTGTTCTCCTAAACTGTTTCATCATTTTCAGAGCTGCAGATGAACCAGAGGGGGTTTTCCCCTGCCACGAACCTTGTGGGTTCCTACGTGCCTCCCTAATTCTGGGTCTTGCATTGCTAATCCTATTTCCTGCAGGGCAAACGATTCCCATAAATATCAGCTGTGGGCTCTGCCCTGCTCTCCACTGCTGCTGTCTGAGGCAGAGCTGTACTTGTGGGGGATTGTGGCCAGATTAAATGCAACCCAAATGTGATGGAGCATCTTTTCTCCAGCTCTGCACCTCCTTAAACGTTCAAAACTCAGGCAGAAAAAGTGAGCTGAGTACAGGCAATGTGTGCACAGAGAAGAATTCATTCGTGGCAGGGAAGTCACACAGAACTGGTGGCTGTGGAGGTTCTGAGCAGCAGAAATTAAGGACTTTCTTCTCAGCCAATTTTCTTCTCACTCATTCACCATAATTAAAGGAATAGGTGAATCAGGGAGGGTGAAGCAGGGACTCAGTGTGAACCTTCACCTTTTATGAGATACCTGTGACAGAGCCTGGCTTAGACCTTCCCCTGACCCTTGTTCAGAGCCTGGGCTCTTCCTTTGGAGGCTGCACCTAACACAGGGCAGCTGTGAGCCCACGCCAAAGTCTGGCTGATGAAAACCTCATTCAGAGCAGTCTGCAAGGTTTTGGGCTGGAGCCATGTCTGCCCAGAATTGGCACCCAAAGCCTCTTAAAGGTTCTATAAGAGTTTGGTTGATTCTTTTTTTTTTTTTTTTTCTTGTTTTGGTTTTCTCTCGCTGACTTCTCATATTTATTCTGTCCCTGAATATTCTCTCTTGCAGAGGAAATAGGAAATGCTGCAGTATCCTCAGAAAGGGGTTGTTTTGCTTTGATTCTTAGGGTATTTCAAGGTCAAGAAGTAAGAATATTGAAAATTTTAGAAGGAAGCTTATAAGGCAAGACAAACCCTATTTCTTTCTCAGAGATATCCTTCAAATGAATATGATAGGTTTGGAATTAGTCTGCTTTAACTCCTAACAACATAGAAAACTGAGGGTTTCCAATGTGATAAATTATCTATAAAATGTCCAGGTTTGATTGAAGCTCTGAACAAAAGCTCAAGCTTATGGGTTCTGTCATGGGATAAACCCACAGTTACCACAGGCAAATCAATATTTGCACCTCCCAGAATGTGACACCCCCTGTGCCTTGGGAAGGAGAGGTGAATCGACTGGACTGTCCACAGACACACAGATAATTGCTGTTAATGTTGTTGGGAGAGGAAAGAAATAGTGAAGAAAATGAGAAGTTCCTGTTTGGGGGCTGAGATCCTTCCTGGCCTCTGCTTAGAGCCCACACACTCATTTTTCTCCACCTGCACAGGCACAATCCCAGTCCTGGGGTATCCACAGCGTTACTGCACCTCTCACTGAGGGGATTTTGCCATAAAATCAGGTTTCTACCACTGTGATTCCCACATCCTAAAGGGCCTGAGCAGTGTGTGCAGAGCACAGAACCCGGCTCTTCCCGTGGGACAAATTGGGCTTTGCTGCAGTGAAGGACGAGATCTCAAGTTTGAATAACTTGAAAAATGTTTCCTTTGCCTCACACCATGTCCCCAGACAGGTTACATCACCTCTGAGGACACTGACACTTGCTGGATTTTGTAAGGCAAAAGGAAGCATCTCCTTCTTGCAATAGGGAACGTGATTGATCTGCCCCAAAAGTCCTGTCAGGAACGAGCATCCCATTCAGGGCAAGATGAGGAGAGTTTCCATGAGTATGAAAACGGGACTAAACCCAAAAATGACTGCAGAATTCTGATTGTGAATTCCCTCTGGCACTTGCAGAGCTTGGAGAAGCAGCGGTGAGTTCTGGCTTTCTGTGGCTCAGTGTGTGCTCACATCTGGGTTTGGCTGTTTGGCCCTGCCTTTAACCCTTCCTAGAAAGTTTGTGCTTTTGAGCTGTACAATAACATCACTGCAGGAGCTTTGTTCCCTCTGAAAGGGAGCTTGTGTTGTAAACAACGATCAAAAGGAGCAAGCAGCAAGAGGAGCTGTGTGGAAAACCCTGTCAGAGATCTGGGGGTGTTCACTTCCCCAAGCGCCTCCTGCTCTGCTCTCGTGGTTGCCCTGTAATTTTCAGCCACTCGTGTAAATGATGATGAATCACAACGACAAAAAGCCCAAACACTGAGAGCCTACAGTAGCATTTCCTGGCTAAATACACGTTCCAGCACCACATGAAGTGCTGGGTTTAATGAGCAGCTGCGCTTTACTTATCTTTTGAATGGATCGCTTTAAATGCATGTTGGAAAGTACCTTTCACCAAACTGCCCATTAGAAGTGAACTACAAAGTAAAGGGATTGTGTATGGGAAGCATTTCTTATCTCTGGGAGTGCAGCTCATCGCCTGCAGAGACTTTTTTCCTTTCCTTTCTTTTTTTTTTTTCTCCTTTTAAGTAGAGGACATTTAATGACACCTTTTAAAATCCTGATAAAATTAACGTGTTTTATTTTGACTAACAATTCAAACAAGGGTCATCTGATGGCTACAGGCACAGATGTACAAATTAGATGCTTACAATAATAGTTGAGATTCCCAATTAGGTATCTCATCCTGCTCCACTGTTTGACTATAAGATAATTAATGCTCTATAATGTGGGACAACTGGAAAAGAGTGTGTTTGCTTATCCTTGGCATGCCTGATCAGTGCCTGGTACTTTCAAGGGAATTCACTGAGTATTTCAAGATTTGGTGGGTCTGGATCATATTTATGCACGTTTTCTCTCTCTGAGCACAGCCCAGGCAGTCAGTCTTTAGTTAGGAGTGGATGATGACAGTCCATTTTTTATTGGTATTTTGCCATCATCAAATATTCCAAAGTGTTTCCCCTTTGGCTCGCTGTGGCCGTGGCTCTGATGTCACCAGTGGGAGTTGCTGAGGGGGCTGAGCTGCCTTTGGGAAATGCAAAGTTCATCTCCCCTGCCCAGGGATCCCCCAGCTCCCACCCTGCTGGAAGCTGGATTGATGTCAGGCCTGGCTCAGGAGGGGATTTCTGCTCTGAAGCCTGGAGCACAGAGAATTCCTGGCGGAAGAGGCTGCAGAAATAACCCCCGGGGTTTTAGTGGTCAGAAATGAGCACCCAGCTCAGAACTGGCTGCTCCCAAAGTCCTTCCTGAATGGGGCAAGGGTGTTGCCAGAGCTGCTGCACCACTCTCATCACCCAGTGAATCAAACCAGGTTTGTTCCTGTGCTCGATGCCTTTCATTTGGGCCATTAATTCCAGGCTTCCCAACTGCCACAAATGGACGTGTCTGCGTTTGCCTCTTCAGCCACCACAAATCGAACAGATTTTTGAAAAGCAAATATTCTGATTTCCCCACTTGCTCGTCCAGGGCTGCTGCCATGAAAAGATCAGAGTGCAGCATTAGCCTGGCATTGTCTGTGCAATGGCACCAAAAGCAGACACAGGGGCAGACAAGAACATCCTTTCCCCCCTGCACATTCTTTTCAGGCAATAACTGCAATCCCAGTGACTCATGGACACTTAAACCCCCATCACCAGCTCAAGGAACACAGCAACAATATCTGTTGTTGGACTTGGCAGGATCCATTAAGCTCAAAGTGATGTGTCCTATTTAGTGATGACAGCCAAGTTCAATTAAGTTCCATTTGACATCTCTTTGGACGCTTTTCCAAACTTTATACGACCCTCTTGGCACTGTAAATCTCACGGAGCTGTTTTCTTCATGAGATTTTTTTTGTTATAATTTTAGTTCTGGATGGGACTGGCTGTGAGAGTGAGCACAACCTTCCACTCCATGCACTGGCACTGCTGCCTCTAGGAGCTTTAGAGAGGAGGAAAACCACGGGACAGCTTTGAGAAGGGGCAGGAAAACACACATTTTTCTTTATGTTTTGGGCAAAAGATCATTCGGGGGGCAAAGGGAATGGCTGTCTTATTTTATCTGAGCTGACTTCTCATCTGCTACTTGAGCCTCTCTCGTTTTCCTCCTCACTAGGAAACAGCTTGGCTATGGCCATTGCCTGCCTGCTGAAGTCAGGGTCAATTTTTTCCATCTGGACTGCATTAGGACTCTTCCATTTGCTCATCTCCCTCCCCCCAAAGCCCTCCTGCTCCTCCCCAGCCTCCCCCCTGCTGCTGATGTGCTGCCAGGCGTGTTCTGTTTCACCCACAGCCAACAGGCAGCTCCAGTAGGATCTCATTAATTCACACTAATGATGGGGAATTTGGCAAATTAGTGAACTGACTTGATCCTGCCATTATTAATAGCTTTGCTGTTGACTTCAGGCAGAACCAGATTGAGTCCCTGAATTGATAGCTCTCCTCAGACACCAGAGAGGGATTATATTTTATGCCATAAAGTCTGATTTTCGTTCGGATTATTAGGGTTTGGTGTTGTGCTGGTGCATATTACAGCAAAAGCAATGAGCTCTCATTAATGTGAGGGCTCACAAGAGCTTTTCAGCTGTTAAATGCCTGGAGAAAGGGAATGGGAGCAGAGATGAGGTTTTCTTCACATGCAGTAGAGTGCAGGAACTTGCACACTGAGAGTCCCTGCCTGTCTGCTTGGCCATCCAAAGGTTCAGCCCAGCAAGGACTGAGCTGGTGGGACTCTGCCAGAGATTTCCATGGCACTGGGCTGAACTCTAATCTTTTTGTGCTTGAGCTGCCTTCTGGAAAAAAGAAGATATTCTTTCCTTTCTGCTGCATCTATCTCTGTCACTTGGCTGATAATACCTTAAAATCTAGTCCAAAAGAGCTTTATTTGGGGTGGGAGGATGCTCTCTGGGAAATAACAAAGAGAAATCAGTGATCCACTGGTCATTTCTATAATTTCTCCTGTCTTTTTCCATAAAGCACAGTCACATCAGTCCAGAGAATTCCACATCAGGAATGTTTGATACCCTGTGCCAGTGGCATTTTAGCAGCCCCCAGCCACTCCATGCTCTTGTGAGAGCAGAGGAAAAGCTCAGCAGCAGCAGCTGAAGGACGAGTGAAAACCCCTCTGCATTTCTCAAGGTCAATGTATTCCAATTCACCAAGAAAAAAGCACATACACACACACACACAAGAACTTTTAAAGATCTTTTCTCTAAAACACCAAAGGAGACAACTCGAGTCTCCCTTTGGTGTTTTCCCTCCTGCAGGTGATGCTTCATCGACTTTTGGTGTTCTCCCCAGGCTGCAGCAAGGAGCCAGCCCGTGATGTGCAGCAGCCGAGGCACAGACACTCCTCTCCTCCTGCCAAATTTTGGGAGCAGGGCGGGGCAGACGGCTGGAGGCTCCAACGTCTCCCAGCAGCTCCATCACACCGAGCCTGGCTGCTCCCAGGGCAGAAGGGAGGGCAGGGTGAGACCCAAGACCACGCTGAAAAATTAACCCAGTGTTTCTGCCTCTCCCTGGTAATGGATTTCATTTCCTAGGCTTGGGCAGCTCATGGGAATTTGGACTGGAATCCACTTTGCTGTCATTCCCAAGATGGGAAAGAACCTGGTCCCTCAGACAGGCTGTGATAAGTGAGATCCCCAGAGCTTGGAGGATACCAGAGCCTCATTCCTCCTGACTTTATTCCAGGGATCTGTCCTCCTGCAGAGCAGAAATCACGCTTCCAGCTCCCAAAAGTAAATTACATCCCTTCAAGAGACTGGATTGGGATTTCTAAGCAGATTTTTTCCTCTATGACAGCATCAGCACGTGGTGCTTCCCAGTAGCTGTTCTTTATGTTCTGGCTGTTCTGGACACACCAAACCTTGCTGGGAAATACTTTATGGACAGTTTCTTCTCTCCTAAAACGTGCAAAATCTCTCAGTCAGAGGACATGGCACATAAACCCAGCACTCTGCAGGTGTTGTGCTCCCACCATTCCCAGTTTAGGATCAAAATGGGAGGGAGGACTGAGCCTTCCCTCATCACACACAAACCTGTGTGAAGTCCACGTTAGAATGTACCAAAACTGGCTGTAATATGTTCAGGATTTCTCATTTGTGTGCACTGGAGGACAGAAATGAGGTATAAATTGGTTAGTTCAGGAATTGAGGGGAATTTTTATATTTAAATTCATGGGTGACTCTCCTTCACATTGTGCAATTTGATCTTTGGCCATTGTCAGTCCTTCATGAACTTGTTCCCACTCCAATTTCTGTATGTCCTGGTGGGGCCAGCCCTTGGCTAACTCCATGTGGCATTTCCATGTCTCTCATCTAATCCATTTTCTGCATTTGCAATGCTCTTAGATTATTCCAGTCCTGCCTCTAACAGATTTTCATGGCATTCCCTGTTTTCACCCCTTCTCCTTCCCTTTCCCCACTCACCTCAATGAGCAGAAAGTCTTAAAATAAGGAAAATGGTCCAATCTGGGAAAAAAAAGGATCAGCCAGCAGGGATTATTTGAGTATGTGTAGGCAGGTGGAAGGAATCCAGTCAGATTTGTTTTCCCTTGTTCTATTTTTCCTTAGTTTTCCTTCTGCTTATGCCCAGTTTGGCTGTGTCTGATGCTAAAGTGAGGTGTCATTCCATGAGATTCTTCAGCTCTTGGACACCTGTGGCTGGTGAAATCCTTCCTTAGACTTCAGAGTTAACAGTGCAATGACGTGGAATAAAAAACCTCTCTCCCCCCAGGGTGCTGTAAGACCTAAGTTTTGTTCAGCTCCCAAAATCTGTGGTGTTGGGAGCCTTTTCAATGACAACAAACCCATTTATTTTAATAAATGACAGCTCACATTCTGACACAGCCCTGAGCTGGCAACGTGGCTGATTCCAAACTGGCCCAGTTGGACTTGGCATCAGCAGGGAGGAAATGTCTCATTCCACACTGGGCTTGCCAGGGAAGGCCTCATTTCTCTTGGAGCAGTGGAGGATGATTCTCTCTGCATCAGGAAGTCAAATGTCTCCCAGGGATGGGTCTGTTTGCCCAGTACCACCCCCCTTCCCACTGGCATCCTCTGCCTGAACGTGGAATTGTGGCAGCACAAAAATCCCAGCCTCAAAAGCCAGGATGCCGTGCAGCATCCAGCTGGATATTTGTTGTGTTAAACGTGAATTAATAGATCTGCTTTTCAGACTGGACTGAGAGTCCCAGGCAAAGATATCAGCTTGAGGTTCAGAGTTGGAATAAAACTGTTTAATTTGTTCCTTGAGCTATTTGGCTACTTTAAAAAAATATCTGAGTGTGCTTTGAGACTCGTCAAAGAACCTGGGAGGATTTTCATTATTCTTCTTCTCGCTACTTGAGAGGATCAAACTGTTAAAAATACAACGTGATTTTCCACTCAGAAAAAGAGAACCCAGACAGCAACGAGGGCAAAGCTCTGTTGTACAAACTCATGGACCACTCATCCCCCAAGCTCCTGGGCCAGGATCAAGCCTCAGGATTCCTCCAAAGACCCTGAGATGTGTTTGTGCTGTTGCTGCAATGGGTGATGCCATCCCACAGCATGGGAACTGCCCCCAAAAATCTCTGCCAGTGCCTAAATCCACCCCTGGATGTTCTGCTGCTCTCCAAGTCAGAGGGAAGACTGGTCCAGAAAGTGGCAAAGATGAATAAATGTAACCAGTGAGAATTCCCTCAGGCACAAACCAGGTTACTTTTGGTCCTTGTGTCTCAGGGCTGCTGGTCTCTGGGAGCCAAGGTGAAAGCTGCTGGGATATTTGGGATGTTGTGCTCACTCCCATTTTGCTTCTCTGCTGTTTCTTAAGAGGTGAGATCTGGTTACAGCCTTAGCAGGGATTTAACAGGATCTGTCTCCCTGCTATCCAGCAGTCTATTTTCAGGAAAATCACAGCAACCTGATTATTTCTGAGACCTCTGCCCCCTTGTCAATTTTGATTGGAGTTGGCCCAGGAGTTCAAAAGGCTGTAACAGTTTGATCATATAATCCTGGCTTCCTTAGGAAACCAAGCTAAGGAACAAACAAACACAAGTCCTTACAGAAATAGTCCCTTGACAGCTGAGGAGTTTTTTTAATCAACACCTTGACTTGTATGAAGATTTTTACCTTCACTTCCCACAAAGATTGTCTTACAGAGCAGCCACCAAACGTGTGGCACCACTGCTGGCAGGTTTGCCTTAGGGACAGGCTGGATGCCAGTGGGACCCAGTGTCCTGCCAGCATCCCCCAGTGCAGGACGAGCACAGCTGAGCCACCCCCAGCCAGCTTTAACTGCAGCAAAGCTCAGAGCTGAGCCTCCCGTGGATGGAGGAGAGGAATTCATTCCCCAGGTGGACAATTCCCTGCTCACCCAGCTCAAATCCTGCCCAGAGCTGCTGAGTTGGGTGGTGCAGTGGTTCCAGCTCCACCTCTGGGATGCTGGGATTAAGGGAATGAAGGAATGAAACCCCACCTCACCCTGCTCCCTGCCCGGCTTGGTGGGGTTGGTTTCCCCCAGGAGTGCAGAGAGCTCTGAGACACGAAATTCAGCCCTGCAAACCAAATTTTGGCACATCCCCCTGGGTGCAGCAGGGGTGCAGAGCCAGAGCACCGTGCCCGGATCCCTCCAGCCTGGCCACCGGCTTCTCCTCCCTCCGGTCCCTTGTCCCTTGGTGCTCATCCCAGAGCACCGACAGCACATCTGAAGGGGCGATTTTACCACCTAATCCAAATAAAACACAGCAGCTGCTGGTGCGGAAATCACAGACAAGAGCGTTCCTGGATGATCCAAAGTAACGTGTTTTGGTATTAGGAGCGAACTGTTTTTTCATCTCTCACTTTCAGAGAAGTTATTAAAAGAAAAAAAAGAGGAATTGCAAATATGCCAAAAACGATTATTTATGCTCATTCAGCGTTATTTGATCTCAGCCAATTACTACCGTGTTCCGAACAAGAAGCTGCAAAAGGAAATGTTCTCCCTCCCTTCTTATATATATATATATATATATATATATATATTTTTTTTTTTTTTTTTTTTTTTTTTTTTTTTTAGGGAATCGGGACTAACATTTTCCCGGCGTCAGAAACGATGACGCCTCTCTCCGTTAGCCTGGGGATTTAAACAGAAAACACGGATTTGAGAGGAAAGCCGAGGCAGTGGCCGCGGGCTGCTGGGAAAGGACGGGAAAAGAGGGGACCCATCAGTCCGGGAGGGGACGGAGGGCGGGAGATGCCAATCCCGGATTTTCCTGGGCTAAAAATAAGAGAATAAATGATCGGGAATGGCCTCGCAGAAGGCAGAGTCCGCATCACTCCTTAGCGAAGTGAACAAGATCTCTTTTTTATCTTTTCTTCCTTTTCTTTCCTTAAACGTATCTTTTCCCTCCGTGAGAGGTGTACGTTTAATTATAAAAGGGCCTTTTTCTGTTGTAATCTCTTTCCAGCTCAATTCCTTTGCTGGATAAACCCCTTAAACGTGTTGTCATTCCTTATTTATTGATTGCAGGTATTTGGGGTTTAATTGAGCAAGTCGGTCGTGGCCCAGGGCAGGAGTGGCGCTACATGAGCAATTAAATCTGATTAGCCCGAGCCCTTTAAGCCCCAGCTGGGTGATTGATAACCGAGACCAACATTCTTCAATTGACTCGCTACATCAAAAAGGAGAAAGGCTTAGAGGAGAAACGCATGGGTCCAACATGAAAAATAGCAAAGGAGCCGAGCAGATTAGATTTGCAAAGGAGCTGAGCTAACGGCGAAGGGAGCGGGGAGAACAGCCCTGCTCAGCCCATAAAATAAATCCCTGAGTGTCTCCTCCTCTAAAACTCGGCCGAGGCTGGATTTTTGGTTTGGTTTGGTGTTTGTTTTTTTGGTATTTTTTTTTTTGTTTGTTTGTTTGGTTGGTTTTTTGGCTTTTTTTGGTTTTTTGGGTTTTTTTTTGGGGGGGGGGGTTGGGGGGGTTTTTTGGGTTTATTTTAAGAGGCTGAAGTGACTCGAGCTGTAGAGGATGACTGAAGGCGGCGGAGCTCGGATTTTAACACCGCTCAGCCCTCGGAGCGCGGCTCCATCCATAAAGCTGTCGTCTGTTTGTTAGGATGTTTGTCTGCTCCTTCATTACGCTTTTTGCCCGGTAGTTTAAGAAAATAAACTGGCGGGGAGAACAGGAGTGAGTAACCCCCATCGATCAAGCTGATGGATGTCCGTGTCTCCCCTGGGAAGGGACGGGACGGGCAGTGACCAGCGCGGGGACATCATCCTGGGGCATCCTGGGGCACCCGGGGCCAGCCGAGTGCCCAGTGGCGGATTTGGGGGCCAGGGATGCTCCTGGTCTCGGGCAGCGCCTCGGGAGAGGTCGCAGCGCTGCGCTGATGCTCCGGGAGCACCGCCCGGATCAGCCGTGCGGAGTTTTCGGGAGCGGCACCTCCCGTGTCACACATCCCCGTGTCCCCCCGTGTCACACATCCCTCGGGTCACACGTCTCCCTGTCCCCCGTGTCACACATCCCCGTGTCCCCCCGTGTCACACATCCCCCATGTCACACATCCCCGTGTCCCCCGTGTCACACATCCCCCATGTCACACATCCCCGTGTCCCCCGTGTCACACATCTCCCCTGTCCCCCCGTGTCACACATCCCCCTGTCCCTCGGGTCACACATCCCTCTGTCCCTCGGGTCACACATCCCCGTGTCCCCCGTGTCACACATCTCCCCTGTCCCCCCGTGTCACACATCCCTCTGTCCCTCGGGTCACACATCCCCGTGTCCCCGTGTCACACGTCCCCGTGTCCCCGGGGCGTTCTCCTTCCCCAGTCCGGAGCAGCCGAGGGGATGCGGGGTCGTTCCAGCTCCGCCGTGCCACTCCAAGGGGACCCGGCCGTGCCATCCACAGGGGTCCGGACCGTGTCACTCCAAGGGGACCCGAATGTACCAGCCCCAAAAATCCGGCCGTGCCATCCTCGGGGGTCCCCCCGTGCCAGCCCCGGGGGTCCCGCCGTGCTCCCGGAGCCACCGCGCCGGCAGCGCCCGCCTCAGCCTGAACTGCAGCGAAAGGGGGAAAGAAATCAAAGGCAGGGCAGGGGAAGCTCGGGGGAAGCTCGGGGGAAGCGGCCCGGGCCGGGCTCGGGGCAGGGGGTGCCACCCCCGCCGGGCACCGCGGGGCCGGGGCGGCTCGCAGGGCGCTCCCCTCCCGCTGCCGACTTTTGCCTCGGATCAAAACAGCCTTGAAAGCTCCAGAAATCACCGGGGAGGGGAGGAGGAACGTCAGCAGGAGCTGGACTTCTAAAAACCGTTCCGCCCCATAGGCTTTAATATTAAAAACCCCCTAGGAGCCTCAGACACTGTATTAATTAGTGCAACCACCCATGAAAAGTTGGGTTTGGAACAGCATTCTTTGCCCTGTGTGAAACAGCAACCCTAATAAACAATTGTTAACTTGGCCTATTGCCTCTGGTAAATTACACAGCATTAAAAAATAATGCTTTTCATATTAGGCAGTAATTAAAGGTTGGGACAGCTTTAAAACAAGAGGGGGAGGGGGGGGGAATCAAAGAAAATATAAAAATGTTCTTTCAAGAGTTATGGGAGGCTAATAAAGTATGTCTGTTATAGTGCACCACTTTGCCCCCAGCTACAGCCAAACTGGAGCCACTGCAATTGCCTCTCAATAAGATAATGATATTCCTTTCTCTGCTATTAAAAGGCTCCCAGTGCAAACTTAAAATGATTTATTTAATTTAAGAAATTATGAGGTGTAACTTCAAAGCGTAAGCCGTTAGTAATGGAAAACACCAGGTTGTTTAAAATTATAATAATAATTGTTTGGAATACAGTGACATCAAAGTGCTTTCATCACCAAATAAAATATAGCACAGACCCCCAAATCCAGTGGAGTTTATTGAGTAGACATTTTTTGGTGTGTTTTTATTATTTCCTTATCAAGAGACATTATTTTAGCAGCTCCTTTTCTCAGCTTTGATGTTTTGACAGTCTTAAATTAATTTTATTGCATTTTTTTGGCTCGGAGATGGGAGATTATTCTGACTGCTTATTTTTCATTATGACTTTTTTGTTTTCAAGAACCGGTTTGTTATTTAACACAGCACCTTGATAAGCGCAGTCGAAATGAATTGGCCATTACAGGTCATTAAAAAGCAAAGAATTCTGTTTTCAAGCAATCCATTACACGTCTGGGAAAATATTCCTACTTAAAACAAACTTTTGAGCTGAACGCTGGCATAATCAGTTTAATAAAACGGGTAGCGCATACTTTTAAGGAACGTGGGTTTTTTTTCTCTTTACGAGATTCTTGCTTATTCAAAACACAGCAATCTAAGAAATACATATACAAAACATTTTGCCAAAAAAAAGAGACCTGCCTTTGCAGCAAGAACATCACAGAATGTTTTTAATTTCCTTGAACAGTGTTATAAAACCTTAATCGCGCATACATTGCTCGAGACTTTTTTTCTTCCCAAGCAAAGCAGAATTATTCCAACCCCCTTTAAAAATGGTAGCGTTTTAAAATATACTGCAGTTGCAGCTTTATAGACCGGTCTTTCCACTAAAACAGCAGGGACAGAATTGCTCGGGTGTTAAAAGACTGAAATATAATGGATGGAAAGATTTTTATTCCTTGCGTGCAACCAGTTGGGAGCTGCTGGTAGCACCCGCCAAAAGCCTCGTGGATTACGGTGGGAAACGCACAGCGAGGGGCTCGGGGAGTCAAACACAAACCGAAATAAAAAAAACCTCAACGACAACAACAACAAAAGACCCCAAATTTCCCCTCTGCCTTTTCCCCGCGGCAGCGAAAGGGAGCGTGAACCGTGGAGCGGCTCCTCCTGGGTTTAGCAGCGCTGGGATGAGCTGAGCAGTTTCCCTGAGATCCCTCACTGGAAAAATATGCCCCCTCTGCTCTGGAATGGAAAAATGGGGGAGAAAAAAAAAAAAAAAAAAAAAAAGACTGGAATAACCTCTTTGTTTTTATTTTGCGAGAGAGGCTTCCTACGCCAAGAATGTGGGCGCTGCCGAAAGTAGGTTAACTTGCAAAAGTGACCCCCGGAAAAGGCATTTTGGAGTCTCCGTGGCTGACACTGAGCGTAGGAACGGGAGGGACACAGAATGCTGGGTGTTATTTGTTTGGGGAGATTTTTTTTTGGTGCTTTTAATGATTTTAATTTTTTTTTAATGAAAGACATCCACGTTAGTCTTTGGGGATACTAAACGCGGAACAAATAGAGAGGGGAAATACACTTTAGAGAAAGCAAAATGCTCACTTGTCTCTCAGAGCAGCCCCGAGAGGGGTGGGAGTGGATCCACCGCGGTTGTTCCGCGGACCCTCTGGCTCCTTGTGCGCATCCAGGGCACGAGTGCGCGGCTTGGAGCCCCTCCCGAAGGCACAGGGCCCCAGAGTTCGGCGCTTTCTGGTCGTTCTTCCTCATCCATCCCCTCCGTGGGCTCCCCTCCTCCTGCAGAGCATGTCCAGCACTCACCCCCAAAATCCTGCAGAGCCCCAGGTGTGTGCGATGGGACATTGGAGCGCCTGTGGCGCTCGTGTGAGAGGCACGGACAGTGTGGGGATGTGGAATATCCAGATCCACGCTCCAGAGATTTGGGGGGCCGTGGGAACCCCCGGGAAGATGGAACCAAAGGCTCGGGACAGGGCTGGGAGCCGGGATGCTGCTGCTGCTGCTGCTGCGGGGCTCCACTCGCCAGCCGGCTCTGCCTGGCCTGGAGGGGACCTGAGCCCCCCGGGTGGGCTCCGTGGGGGAAGCGCTGGGAGCATCCCCGTCCTCATCCTCATCCTCATCCTCATCCTCATCCTCATCCTCATCCTCATCCTCATCCCTATCCCCATCCCCATCCCCATCCCCATCCCCATTTCCATTCCCATCCCCATCCCCATTTCCATTTCCATCCCTCTCCCCATCCCATCCCATCCCATCCCATCCCATCCCATCCCCATCCCCATCCCGAGGTCGGGGCCGTGGCTCGGGGGTCTCTGGGTGCCCGCTGTCCCCTGCTCGCAGCGCAGAGAATTCCCCGCTCTCCCGGGCATTCCGCTCGCAGCCAGCCCCGTTTTCCTCGCTCGCCATAAAACGCAGGAATTCCGGGCTTTGACAAGGCGACGTGACAACATGAAATGCAGGCTCGGAGCGCCCGTGGCTTTAGGTAATGAACGCTTGGCCGGAGCGAGGCAGAAAAGCCCAATCCCAAATGTTTATGTCAACAAATCCATCCCCGGTGACTGAAGGTGCCCAGCTGGCCTGAGCCGCCGCTCAGCAAGTCCGGATTTTAAGGATGGGGATAATTTATCGCGTTGATTTTAATGTTTATTATTTATTGCTCTAATTATTTTTCACTTTCTATTGGGAATTTAAAATATATAGATGTACCTGGAACATGTGCCAACTCCTTTCAGTCTCACTCAACTTCTAATCATCGCATCTGCTTTGTGTCAGAAAATACTTTGGGAACAATTTAACTTTGCATTAAAATAACTAATTAAAGCCACACCTCCCCAGCCTCTTGCGAAAGTGGGGGAGGAATTTCAGTAAGTGCATCGCTTTTAATGATAGCATTCTGATTTCCCTGCCTCGCTGTAATTTATTCAGTTACAGATCTGCCTGCGGGGCAGCTCCCATTAGGACGATGATGAAGTCTCATGAGTAAAGCTTGACACCTCCCTCCTAATAAAATATAATACTCAATTAACTCGGCCTTTCTGAAGGCTTTAATTGGAACAAGTTAATAATGGGCGCAGGGTGAATTGTCATGCCATCCGCAGGCTCCGGGAAGGTGTCACGGATCCCTCCTGCCTTTCCCAGAGCCGAGGTTGTAACCGAGATTTGGAAGCTTTTCCTTCAACACTCTTGTGTGCCGCAATAAATCTGTATCCATTTAGGGATCTCTCATAACACACGCAAAGCTCCCGCGCTCAAAGAATTTCCAGCAAAAAGATTTAGCTGTAATCCCTGACACAGCTGATTTATACCGAAAGTTTAAAAACACCGCTGGTTTATTTATAGCCCAGCCTGGCTAAGGAAACACTCGGGACAAGCGGCCGGGAAAGGGCAGGGCCGAGGGGACTTCGCCTTGCCCTGGATTTCGGGGGATGATGCTTCGGGAAAAGGGAATCAGGGAAAGAAGCGGTTTTCTCCCGTTTTTATGCGGCCGTAAATTGTCATTTGAAGAGTCTGCGTGGAGGCTGGGCTCTCCCCCAGCTTTGTTCCCTACATTTACCAAGCGGGGTTTTTCTGGGAGAGGGGCGAGCAGGGCGAGCTCGCAGCCCTTCCCCACAGCCCGGCTGGCCAAGTGTCTCATTCCCCGACCCTTTTCATCCCGATCCTGAAGGATGCTGAGGCAGCCGGGATGTGGGAGAATTCCCGCAGTTCCAGCTCCGGCGGAGCCTGCGGGAGCCGCACGCCCGGAACGGGGAAAACGCACCCAGAAAAGCCCCAAAGGGGGCAAACACATCTGGTTAGGGGCAAAGACATCTGGTTAGGGGGCAAGAGGGCAAAGACACCCGGTTAGGGGCTAACACACCCGGTTAGGGGGCAAATACACCCGGTCAGGGGCAAAGACACCTGGTTAGGAGGAAAACGCACCTGGTTAGGGGGAAAACGCACCTGATCAAGGGACAAACACACCTGGTTTGTTCCCGGGCCCCCTCCTAACCCCAACATCCCTCCTGTGACATTTCCATGCCGTGGCACTCGGCCCCCCTGGCCAGGGCAGGGTGGTCCAGTGCCTGCTCTCCCAGCCTGGCCCCCAAACTGGGACAGCGCAGCATCCCCGTGCCCTGAAATGCGGCTGGAGCACCGCCAGGTTTTACCTGTCCCAAATTCTTCCCCAAATCCTTCGGGAATCGAGACCCATCTCCCTTTAAAGCACAGAGCTGAGGTGGAGTCGAGCTCCCAAAGAAAGGAGAAGTCACACGAGCTAAAAGTGATGGAAACATCACCGGAGCATGGTGTTGTAAAGAACAGAGGCGCCTAAAAGTGGTTGTTAAAAACAAGGAAACCTCATAAAAGCTTTGGCTTTTGACTCCAAAATGTTGACTTGCAATTCACCTTCATGCGCTGCAAATTTGGCTTTAAATCAGATTGAGAAAGGGGAAATAATCATAAAGGCAACCCAAACATTCCTTTGAACTTGACCCAGAGGTGCAAAACACACACGGAGAGAAGGCACCTTTCAAAGGGCTCCAAACACTAACAGACCCACACGCGATTAAACATGTTTTTTCTTTTTTAATTTAATTCGAAATAAGAGATAAGAAATAATAAATCTTCAATAAAATATATAAAATTGTACAAGGCATCCCTTTCAAAGGGATTCTCCGATAATGGGAGATCAGGGGTGAGGGGGAAGGGAGAGAGGAAGTTCATCTACAGTGGGTCCCAGGCGGCATCAATGCCTGGGTCAAAACAAACCAAAACCAGCAAAACCTCGTGGCTTTTTTTTTTTTTTTTTCTTTCCTTTTCTTTTTTCTGATTTTTTTTGTTGTTTTGTTTCTTTCCTCCACAACAGCATGCTAAGAAAATAAATCCAGGAGAAGCTCTGACTTCAGTGCTCCACAGCCTTGGGAGTAACTTCCTCATAAAGTTTAGCAAGAGTAATACAAATAATACAAGAGTTACAAGGAGAAGCCTGGGGAAGCTGCTGCCAGAGCTCCCACGGGGACAGGCAGGTCACACAGTCTCTCTCACCCCACTGTCCTGCTCGTGGGACTGATTGTGACACCCAAATCCCTCTTTAGAAGGGCTTAAAGCACGAGTCACTTCTATTGGCATCCTTAAAAGGGAAGAAAACTCGGGGGGGTTCTTCTCTTTAACAGAGGCTGTGGCAAATACAAATAATAAAAACCCCATAACGTCCCTCAGAAGGATTCAGCAATCCTTTATGGGAACAACCCATGTCTTTCTCCCCTCTCTCCAGGTTTTCCAAGAGCATTGCAGAGCCAAGATTACCTGGCTGCAGCCAAAAATTTCTAAGCATGCCAATAGGAAGAGATAAAAACCAGCCTGCCTAAGAACCCTCCCTTGCTCTTCACCTCCCCTGCCAGTGCTTTACAAAGGCTGAAGCTATTTATACACAGAAAGGCGTTACAGGAGCCACGGTGGGGAAAGCTGGGCTCTACATTTAGGGGCCCTCATCTCGCCGAGGTTCGGGATGCAAAACTTCTCCCTCCCCCCAGAAATGCAGGAATTTGCTGGCTCTGAACTTCACTGAGACTCTACCGGCTCTAGTTTCTATTTACACGTCTCTAGCTACGGGCTCTGCTGTCTTTAAAAAAACAACCGAACAACAAAACTTCCATCAGACCTTTTTATTTCCCTCCCCCCTGCCCCCGTGTGAAGTGATGGCAACTTAGAGCGTGGCTCGAGGGCACACACCCCTCTCATTTTAAACCCCGCCAGGGAGGTGTCAGGGAATTGCTGCCTCCGTATGATAAAATTGCTTTTTCACCCGTTCTTTTCTTTAACCTAGTTTTACTTGCATTAGATGAAACCCCTACATTTACTCAATTTTTTTTTAGGTTGGTTTTTATGCCTGGTTTTTTTTTTTTTTTTGCGGGTTTTTTTTTTGTTTTTTTTTTTTGCTTTGAGGAGCAGACTCTGAGTGCTCAGAGCACTCTCAGGAGACGCCCAACCCGTAGCAAACTCCCAGGTGCCAGATAGAAGCGTGCAGAAAGAATGGCCAGTACTGGTTGGGGTTCTGCCTTCTCAGGGCTGGACAGGATCCACCAGGAAGTCTGTCTGTCTGTCTGTCTGAGGCTTTGTCTGTGGTATCTTCTTAGGATAAGTGGTACATGCTGTATCCAACGGGAGTGGCGTAGAGTCCAACGGGCGGGATGGGGAGCACAGGTCTGTGAAAAGGGTAGGATGTGCCATACAGGGAGGCAGCCTGGATGGGGGAGTTGATGGGGAAAGGGAGGCTGAACCCCGAAGGCAACATGGGCTTCGCTGCCATTTTGAGCTTCTCCAGCTCGGCCTCCTGCAGTCTCTTGGCCTTGGCCCTCCGATTCTGGAACCAGATTTTGACCTGGGTCTCTGTGAGGTTGAGGGAGCTGGAGAACTCGGCTCTCTCGGCGATGGACAGGTACTGCTTCTGGCGGAACTTGCGCTCCAGAGCCAGCAGCTGGGAAGTGGTGAACGGGGTTCGGGGCTTCCTATTCGTCTTGTGCTTCCTCAGGGTGCAGGCAGTGGGGCTCAGGTGTCCTGCAAGGAAGGGAGAGGCCGGTTATCACAGCAGCATCACCCCGGAGCTCTGCAGGGCTCCCAGGGATCCCCTCCAAACACGGGATCCTTCAGCGAGGGGCTCTGGGAATCTTTTCCTGAAAATTCACAGCGCTCGGGGCTGATGAGCTGCCGAGGGGAATTTTGCCTCAGGGATTTCAAAAGGGACTGAGGATTCGCAGGTCGCTTTGGGAGTCACTTCACGGGGGTCTGGAGCACACAAACCAACTGTCCCGGCTGCTGCACAGCTCCAGGAAAGCACAGCACAAACGCCACAGAAGCAGGAGATTCCCAAAAGGACAGAGGGGCAAGAGGAGAGCCCAGCCCTGCTCCAGGATTTCCCCACTAAGCACAACAAGTGACAGCTGAAGAAGATCTGACAATTTCTATGTTTTCACTAGCTGGACTTTTTTTCTTGCTATTTTTTCTTCCAAATCAAGTTTTTTTTTCCTCTGCTTATTAACTTTGATTTTCAGTGGGTGTTTTCTGATTATCAACCAGCATAAAAAAACCCAACAAACTCAAACAAGAAAGCAGCGCTCTTTGAATTCAACATTTAGCTTTTATAACATTTGCCAATGAAAAAATAAAGCAAAACCCAGACAAAACTTCAGCATTTCGTAGCCAATAAAAGCCAGAAAATCCACCTTTTGTGCCTGCCTTAAACCCCAGCCAAGTTAGGCAATATTCCCGGGAGATGGCAGAGCTCTGACTTGCCTTTAGATTAATTTAGCACTTCACTAATAATTTTGCAATCTAAAGAATAACTAAAAGGCGGCTGGCTTCAAAAGCTCGGTGATTTGGCTGTGCTTTGCTCATTCCCAGGGCACAGGACAAGTCACCCTGACTGGACACAGCAAGTGACACCCAACTGCTGAATTTTGTCCACATTGTTGTGTCTGCTTCAAGCGCTTGTATTTGCACTCTGGGTTTTCTCTGCTCGTTTCACTTTTTAATTTTTTTAAAGTAAGCCAGACTAAGAAGTTGTTTAAGCACGTTTCATGCAATTAAAAAATCCCACGAGGGAATTGTTCTAAACAACAGAAAGGGAAGGGAAAAGAAGTTAAGCTTCTCTTACTGCTCTTCCTCTAGAAGACAAAATACTGAACTACTGAAAACACAAAAATAAAGCTTTTCTAGGAGACAACTTCTCAAATACTGGCCTGTGATCCTGAATTATTTTAATAATTCAGGTGCTCAGCTGATTCACTTCTAAAACGGCACTAAATTAAAACTACAGCAAAGCCACCCTGAATTCCCTGCCTCTATTTTTGAACCCAACTCCTCACTTTTCCCAAAGTTCAGCCCTCCCAGCAGGGCCAGGTTTGGGGTGCCCGTGGCTCCCTGTCCCAGCTCCCACTGCGCTCGGGAGCACAAACGCGTTTTTCTGTGAAATCCCTGGAAATATTCCCTGCAGGATACACCCCAGGGACACATCCCAGGGGACACATCCCAGGGGACACATCCCCGGGGACACATCCATCCCCGGGCACTGCCAGGCTCTGAGAAGCCGCAGGGACCGTGGCCACCACAGCCCCGGAATTGCGTTTATCCCGTGCCAGTCCCCAAACCCTCGCTCATTTGCTTTGCTGTTTTTATTCTCTGTGTCCTCCTTTTCCTGGCCAATATCGGCCAAAAAACCCCCAAAACCCCATCATTTGGAGAGGGTTCCCTCTCCGTGTTCCTCAAAATTCGAACTTCTACGGCTTTTCCACCAGCTCATCCCACCCATAATATTAATATTATTAATAAAAATAAATAGAGAGGCGGCTTTTAATGTTTAATACTCTCCATGGACAGGCGGTTTTCCTGCGGGAGAATCGGTCATTGCCTCCTGCAGAGGTGGAAAATGAGGAAAATTCTCGAGGCCAAAGGACCGTCCCTGATCCTAAGTTGTCTCCCCAAATCCCTCTGAAGTGACGAGAACTCTCAACTACCGAACTTCTTTACAAATCTCTTTTGCCGATCCCAAGAAAAAAACATTTTAAAAGGGAAAGAGGAGGAATTTCGAAGGGGAAAAAAATGTACTGGGACATTATTAGGCCGTGTCTAAGTCCAGGAAGTTTTAGAGAAGGAGTCCAAGTAGAAGCAAACTCTTTTTTCTGTGTTTTCCCAGCACATTTGAGAGTACGTGAAAATTAAAAACTGGAGCTACACAAGGAATGCTACAGGCGGGATGCCTTCCTCCTGCCCTCTCCCAGCACGATAGAAATCAAATTAATTCGGGGTTATCATAAAAGAAGGGAAGTGTATGAAAGCCAAATCGAAATTGTTGTAAAAAAAAAAAAAAAGCAAGGAAAGTTGTAACAACACTAAACTTTCCTCTCGCAATATTAGATTGAGGAGTAAATTCCGTGAGACAATTCGCGCCTGTGGAGTCTCTAAGTTAAATAAAGCAGAATATTTCATTTCCAGCAGGCACATTAGGGATGCTCGGAGCAGAGCGGATAAATCCTGACACAGGTGTGCGTCCTGGCACGGCCGGGATGCTCCTTCTCCTGAAGGATGTTTTGGGGCTTTTAACTCCTTAAAAACAAGTTTTACCCCCTGTCGGTTTTTTTTTTTGTTTTTTGTTTTTTTTTTTAATAAGGGATGGCACCGAAAGCGACACGCGGCTCGGGGGTTCAGAAGTGACCTGTCACCTCCGCACCGAGTGTCCCTAAGGAGGGGACGGGGGCCAAAGGGGTCAGGACCAGCTCGGGGAATTTTGACAAGCTCCGGAACCGGGGCTGGACAAACCCCGCGCCGGGAGCCGGCTCAAGGCTGGAATTCCCGAGTTTAAGGGATTGCTGCGCACCGCGGATG
The DNA here is from genome assembly GCF_052056855.1 of Sturnus vulgaris. Taxonomy (NCBI): domain Eukaryota; kingdom Metazoa; phylum Chordata; class Aves; order Passeriformes; family Sturnidae; genus Sturnus; species Sturnus vulgaris. Next base: position 2,990,330 of record NC_142257.1, on the reverse strand, counting down.
GGAGAAAGGCACAGGGAGAAATTCCAGCTGTTGTTGCAAGGGGATAACATAAAAGGACGAGCTGGCTGCCAGGGGCCGTGAGTCGGGACAGGAATTTCTGGTGATTTCTGATTTTTCTAAGGCTTTGAAAGCTGTCTGTATTCATATACATCCGTGTAGCCACGTCTAGAGACGTCTAACACTATAAATACACAATAATATACAGATACAATAATAAATATGTAACATCTACCTAAAGTCGACACACTTGTGAATACCTATAAAAGTACAGCGGAATGGCAGAACGTTTTAGGTTGGAAAGGACCTTAAAAATCATCTCCTTCCATAGGCAGCGACACCTTCCCTTCCCCTTTCCCTTCCCAGCTCGCTCAGGGCCCCGGCCTCGAGCACTGGGATGGGAATACAGGATATAAAATATAGGAGCTATGTAGGATAAATTAAAAGCACATATTTATGTCCGTGCTGCAGCGCATCCCGCCCGCCCCCGGAGGACTCACTTGGCGGCGGGGAATATCTCCCGGCCTCCGAAGGGATCCAGGACGAGCCATCCTCGGAATTCTCCGACTTGACCGAGGCGGTGTCGAAGGTTTTTGTAAGCGCCCCGGGCGGGCTGTGCGCGTCCCGGGAGCCGTGGCCCGCCAGCAGCAGGTTCCTGGAGGTGCCCACGGCCGCCCCGTCGGCGCTGCCGCCGGCCGCGGGCAGCGGCGGCTCCTTGGGGGGCGGCTTCTTGTCGGACATGAGCGCTTCCACGCTGAACGGCAGGCTCGACACCTTCACTTTGTGGTGCTCCTCGGCGCCGGCCGCCGCGCCTTCCTCGTCGGAAGAGGAGGAGGAGAAGGCGTCCTTGGCCTTGTGAGGGGAAGCCATGGCGGTGCGGCGGAGCTGGAGCTGGCGCTGCCCGGCGAGTGCGGCGAGCGGGCCCGGCCGCCCCCCTTTTCCCCCTCTGGGGCTGCCCGCCGCTGTCCTGCCTGGGCGAGCGGGGGAGCCGCCCCGCCGCCCAATCAGAGCCCGCCCTGCCGCGTGACGTAGAGCACGGCCGCTCCCCATTGGCTGGGAGCGAAAGGAGGGGGCGGGGCCAGCCGGCGCCGCTCGCGGGGAGTTCCCGGCCCGGCCCCCCCCCCCCCCGTTCTCAATTAATGACACGGGGTTAATGACGCGGGCGGCCCCGCCGAGGAGCCGTGCAGGGCTGTAATCACAGCGAAGCAAGGGGGAAAAAAAAAATAATAAAAAAAACCTCGCTGCGGTAATTAAGGATGATGATGATGATGAAGCGAAGAGGGAACTTCAGAGGAGCGCGGCTCTGCCCCCCCCAACTCCTCATCGCCCCGCCACCGGCTCAGCTCCTCCCGGGGCACCCCCGGGATCATCCCGGCACCCCGAACTCATCCTGGCATCCCCGGGATCATGCCGGCACCCCCGAACTCAACCCAGGGCACTCCAGAGCTCATCTCGGCACCCCCAGACTCCTCCCGGGACACCCCCGAGCTCATCCCGGCACCACCGGGATAATCCCGGCACCCCTGAACTCATCCTGGCACCCCCAGGCTCCTCCCAGGGCACCCCCAGGCTCATCCTGGGGCACCCCCGGGATAATCCCGGCACCCCCGAGCTCATTCTGGCACCCCTGAGCTCATTCCGGGGCACCCCAGGCTCATCCCGGGGCACCCTCAGGCTCATCCCGGCACCCCCGAGCTCATCCTGGGGCACCCCCGAGTTCATCCCGGTACACGCGGGATCATCCTGGCACCCCCGAGTTTATCCCGGGGCGCCCTCAGGCACATCCCGGTTTATCCCAGGAGCCAGGGTCGGGGACCGCCGCACCCCCGACCCTCCCGCCCCTTTCCTCCTTCTCCCCCAAAAACGAGTCCGTTCCCCGCAGTCTGGGTCTGGGTCTGGGGTTCGGGATGAAGGAGACGGGATGCGGACCCCCGGAGAAACGCGGGCGCCGCTGTTTGCGCCGCTGCTTTTTCTCATCCAAGTTTTTTTTTCTTGTTTGCGTTTCCACGGCAGCAGGACCCAAGTCGGGCAAAACCACTCTGCAGAGGTTAGATCTGTAATTATTATTTTTTTTTCCAGAGTCAATTACACACGTGATGAAAAGATGAGCTTTAATAAATTAGGGGCACGCAGCCCTTAATTAAAAGTCATATCAAACCAGTACTATGAAAGCGATTCTCTCACTTTTTGACTTCCTACCAGTGGTATGAATAAAGAGTATCCTTTAAAAAGCTTTTATAATTACAGCGCGGATAAAAGCGAATACATATTGTTCTTTTCATAATTATTTTAATCTTAAGCCGGGCGTTATTTCGTGCTGCGCCCGCAACTTTCTCAGGTGTTTTTTTTTTTTGTTTCTGTTTTTTTTTTCTTTTGTTTTTTAACGTCCAGGGTGCACGGAGTTTGGGAGCTGTTTTGGTGTTATAATTTTTAAGTGAGGGTGTTTTTTAGAGCCACTAAAAATCACTGAGAAGACGACAGGCACAACTCCTCTCCCCAAACCCCGAATTCAGGGCCAGCTCAAAGCTGCGGGCTCGGCCCTGCAAGGCTGCACGAACTTTTGGATATATCCCTTCCAAAAAACACGGAGGGCTTAATCAGCTCCGTTCGGACTCCTGATTTCCCTGCCTGTCATGGAGCAGTTTTGGAAGTCCCCAGCCCTGCGAGTTCCCATCAGGAGGATGGGGCTGTAGGGAGTGCCCTGTGCTGGGCCCAGGGGAGCTCCCGAGCCCTGGCAGTCCTGCTCATCCCTCCCCGCTGCTCAGCCACCAAATCTCGATAACATCGCTCCTGGTGCCAGGGACAGCAAATTGGGACCGGGGCACGGGATTGCCGTGTGGGAAGGAGCGTGGGAGGACGTGTATGAGAAGCCGTGTTACAAAACCCCACTCAGCAGTGGCACTAATAGCAGGGTTTGCACACTCATTACGGATTGCTGGCAGTGTTACTGCACACCTCGATGGGTTAAAGATTAAAAATCTGCCAAGAGAAGTGATGCTTTCCTCTGCCTCAGTCCAGCTGGCCTGGCTGCAAGATTTCAGCCGGCAGAGCCCGGTTCGCGCTTTTCCTCGAGGATAGAAATAATAATAATAATAATAATAATAATAGTAATGCCACAAACTGATGCCTCTCCAGCTGCTCTTGCTACCCCCAGTTTGTCACTTCTCCTTCCCCACAGAATCCATCTCTTTGCTGGGAGACACTCACAGAGACAGCAACCCGGCCTTGCAAAGCTCTGCTGCTGCAGTGGGGCTGAGTTCGTCCCTCTTCTCCCCCCTCTTTCCCTTCCTTTCCCTTCTCCATGCTTCCTGCACCGTGACAAGTAAATGAGAATTGATGGACACGCAGGAACAATGTCGGTGTGTCGGGAACAATGCACCGCCCGTGGAAAGCCATTGTGGGGCTGCTGAAAATGCCGCAGATAATTACACCGCGCCCCCGAAGTCAATGCCCGCTGGAAGGGCGCCTGGAGAACCGCAGCTCGGGGTCATGGTGACACCGAGCACGTCCCTTGGCTGCAGGTTCTCTCCCCAGGTGCCCGCTTGTGGCCCGGGTGGGCTTGGAGAGGCTACTCAGCCCTGCCATCCCTTGGGAGGCCGGAGGGGAAAAAGGGGATCGAGGGACAAGGTGTGGAGCACGGAGCACAGGTTGGCTCATCCAGCCTGGTCTGGCTGAATTTTGGGCGTCACAAGGATAGCAAAGCATGGCAGGGTGTGCTCATGGTGTTTTCCCTCTTCAGCTTCAGTCTATCGCGAAATTGGAGCATTTTCTGTCTAAAGGCTGAACCTAGAGGTTTCTCTCCTCTCCTCTCCTCTCTCACCCCTCCGCTCCTCCATCCTCCTGCAGTCAGTCAAACATCAGAGGATGAAGCCCCAGCGGTTCTGAATGTCCGCACGGAAACCTCTCCGAGACGGCGTTTGGAGAGAGAAATTTCTAGGAATTAAGGCTTTGCCCCCTATCCAGGACCCCAGAGCGGCTGCCCAGGCTCAGACTAGCCGGGAATTCTCCCAGCCCGAGGGAACGACGTGAGTCCGGGGGCTTTCCCCGTTCGCGTCCCCGCTGAGACCCCAGGCCCGGGGCGGGACGGCGCCGGTTCTGGGGGGAGGATCTGGGTCTGCACGGACCACAGCCATGTCCTAGGGGTACCCAGGAATCCCTCAGCCCCCCGTGCCCCTCTGCCTCTCCCCCGCCCTCCTGCAGCATCAGCCCCGTGAGCCGGGGCGGGCTCTGGGCGCCCCCGGTCCTGGGGCTCTCAGCTGGAGCGGGGCGGGGAGGGAGGGAGCGCAGGGGGAAGAGAGACGCTGCAGACAAACTGAGGCTGTTTTGCAGGCGCCAGGAGCGGGGAGATGAAAGGGAAGCTCCTGGGGGAAGTGGCTGTGCAGTTTGACCGGCTCCAGCGGCAGCAGCAGCAGCAGCAGCAGCAGCAGCAGCGACGGCCCGTCCCGGGCAGCTCCGCCTCCCCCTCTGCCTCCCCCGGGCTCCAGGCTGCCCCCGGGCCCACCTCCGCCTCGCTTTTCCCAGCCTGGAGGCGGAGGGAGGTGTCGGGCGGGCACTGCCGCAGCATCCTCGCTCCTGTATCCATCAAGCGGGGAGCAGCATCCCCGCCGCGAAATTCCGCAGCATCGTCCGTGCGGGATAGCCGGGGACGGTGGATTTGGGGGAGAGGGATGTCCAGTGCCCCCCTCCCTCCTCTGATCGGTGTAAATCAGGAAGGAACTCACTGGGACCTTACACGAACGATGTCCCCTGTCCCCAGCCCCCGAAAGCACCAGCCCCTGTCCCTCACAGACACCTCGGGAGCACAAAACGCCCGCGGGCAGTGGGAGCGAGTTTATTCTCCGGGAGGGAAAACCTCACGAGCATTCCTCCCTCCTTTTATGACCGATTTGGTTAATAATCCGTTTTCTAGAGACAGGAGGGTTTTTTAAGGACCCGCCGCGAGGCTGGCGTGCGGACATCGTTCAGGGAAGGAAGATAAGGCTCCCGATTTGACTGGAAAAAGAAAGGCAGGAAAATGGAATCAGAGTGTGCATCAAGTGTAAGTTTTGCCCCGAAACGAGGTGTACACCGAGGGAATGTTTGATGTGTCAGAGGCTGGGAGATTATTGTTTCATCGCCTTGCCCCAGATGAGACCCGGAGCCAAGAGAAAGGCGTTGCATTAACGATAATTCGCGTTTATCTCCAGACGCTAGAAAGGAATTAAAGCGAGCTGAACATCAGAGCTTCCGAGGGCTCAGGGCTGGTTACCGACGCCTCGATCTAGATCCACCTCTGGATTCCCGAAGCCGTTTTGGCTGACAGCTCTTGGCTGCGGAGCCAGCTCCGAGTGGTTTGCGAGGGGACCCTTCCCGAGCATCCTCCGGGGGGACGCGACCGGCACAGCCGGGCAGGGGCTGGGGCGGGGGGGCTCTGTCCCGGCTCCCGGTGCTCGGGGAAGGTGGAAACGATGGAGCAGAGTTACACTGAGTGCAATCACGCGTTGTAATTGTCCCCTGTGTCACCCGACAATGGTCCCCATTGATCGCACCGGTGTCATCCGCTCGTTCGGACAGCCGCGCTCGTTGCTCAACCCCAGCGTCTCCTCCCGCACCCGCCCAGGGCTGTGCTCTCCCTCTCTCTGCGCAGGTATTTGATTTACCAGCAGATATTTGTTCTGCTTGGCAAGAGGCAGGGGATAGCTGGGAGAGATCAGATGTCTTCCTGCTCAAAGCAATTAACAGTTTTGCCCTTAAGGATTGAAAACAATTTTTTTTTTCCCCCTCCAAGGTAATGAGTTTTAAAATAAACACAAGGGGAAGGTTCGAAGGAGGAAAGCGCTGGTAGAGAGGTTAAATTTACACGCAGAGAACTCGCGGTCAAGAGGATCCTCGGAGATGGGGATTTCGGAGGTGATGCACGGCCCCTGGCTGAGGAAATTCGGGATTTCGGGGCTGCCCTGCGAGCCCCGACCCCGGAGGGTCCCGCTGTGTCCTGGACGCCAGGACCGGACCCTGCCCCCCCAAAGCTGCTCCACCCAAAGAGCAGGATCGGGCCCTGCGGAGAGAACCCCCGAACACCTGCAGGAGCCGCTCGGAGCCTCCAAAGGACCCCCCCAAATTCACCACTGGAAAAAATGTGGGCAAAATCCTTTAGGGTTTGGCCGCAGTGTCATCCTCCCGCCCCGTCCCCCACACCCCGAGGGCAGAAGGACGAACACCCTAGACTCCCCAGACAGGGGGAACGTTAGGGGTGACTTCTAGTTATTTATTAATTATTTTATTTTACTTTATTTTATTTTTACGAGGCAGAGAAAGGAAAAAAAATACGATCTATGTCCTTAAAACTTTTTTTTTTTTTTCCCCCACTCCCCCGGACTCTGTCTGTCTGTTTGTAAACGGTTTCCATCGAACTTGTTGCAGGGATTCCTAATAATCGCACACACCTTCCTGCCTGTCTGGGCGATGAATAAACCAACATGATTCACCTCGGCCAGGGAAATAATGTGTGCGGAATGACACAGACTCAAAGCTCCTGCTCTGGCTTAGATTGGAGCACCCGATTATTCCCAGAGTCTCCCCACCTTCCCGCACAAACAAGCAGATGGATTTATTTTCAGGAGCGCGTTTTATTTTTATTTATCAATTTTCAGGTATATTCGTTTTCGGTGTTTCGCTCTCTGCCTTCCATCAGTCTTGGAAACGCAGAGGGAACGCGGGATGCGAAATACACGGAATTGTCCCGTGCCCAAAGGCAGCTCCTATGAAAATCCTGTTATTTATGCAGTGCATTCACGGTGTGGAGATGTGTCCAACGCTGGACGCAATTCTGCAATTACAATTCTCTCCTGTCATTTTTTTTTCCTCTTCAGCTTTATATTTTCCAAATCTATCCCGAGCCCCCTGAGCGATCGCAGCTTCGCCCATGCCGTTTGTCTCCCGTAACTTCCCATCTCTTTTTTATTATCCCTGCCGCTGTAATAAACCGATCAATAAACAGCTTTTGAGTTACAGGCTCAGACTTGGTACAAATTGATTGTGAGGGTGCCAGACTCCGTGAGATCAGCCGGCTGGTTTCTTTACTTCTCGAACCCCATTTCTTCAAAGAAAATTTAATTTTTCGTATTTTTTTTTTCCCCGAAAAATAATTGTTGAAGTGAGATTGATGAGTTTTATTATTTTTACGCGGTAGAACGAAGAGGGGGAGTGACCGTGCAGCTGTTTGGGGGGCTCGGTTGAGCTCTGCCCGCTGGGAGATGCTCTGGCTGGGATGCGGTGGTACCTGGGGACAGCCCGCGCTGTGCAGGAATCCCGAGAGAGCGAAAATCCTCAGCCCAAACGTGATTTTCCATCCCTCCATCCATCCAGCCCTGTCCTCTCACCCACGGCGCGGAGCGTGAGTGGGGAGCGCATTCCACCCCGGATTCCAGCCAGCCCTCCAAGGTTACAGGGATTTTTTTCCACCCTTTATTTAATTACATTCAGGGTTTTCTCGGCGTTCGCAATTCCTCTGATTGCGTTTCGAGCCGATATTAGCCCAGGAGTGAATGCCATCGGCGTCCCCGCCATGGTCTGCAGGGATGGGGAATTTATTTGGATGCTCCTAATTCCTCTGTCGATTGAACGGGTTCCAAGTCGTTTTAAGCAAGGCAATAATTTTTATTTGTGTGAATAAATGTATTTGCATGGAGAGTTGAAACAAGCAGAATAAATCATACTTTAGAACGTAACAGATGGTAGAAAGATGCTCGTTTAGAAAATGATGAAATTAAATCCACGCGGATTTATTTAGCACAGACTCTCAGAAATCAGAGAGGAGAAGAATCTCTAACTCCTCCACCCCTGCTAATAGAACTTTCAGTCTTTCTACACATCTAAGGTCGTTAGAAATATCCAACACTGCCTTGTTTCCATAATTTCCCCTGGAAAATAACACTCATTCTAATATAAGAATTATCTTCCCCTATGCACTTACAAAATACGTTTTAAACAACTTCATTAGTAGTCTCTAAGATATAAAAAAATTTAAAAGTCTGCAACTCTGAGGTGGCTGGTTGCAGAGATTTTGGGGAAGAAGCACTTCAGGGAAGGTTTTTCTGGTGTTTGCTATAAGGGATTTTGTGCCATGTAAAAGGATGACTCAGTTTTCTGCACTTTTATTAAAAATCTGCATTTTCCTCTGACTGCACGACCCGAATTTATTCCACTGAAATGCTCCTTGGGCAGTAGCTCCCCACTGCTCCTCATCTGCAAAAATCTCGGCTGTTCTATAGACAAATCAATTTATTTGTTGGGGTTTTTTTTTTTTTTTTTTTTTTTTTTTTTTTTTTTTTTTTTTTTTTGAAAGTGGTGCTAACAAGACCACAATGCCCAGTGATGCTTTTGGGATTTAAGGGTTTGGTTTGTAGCTGGACCCTGATCCTGCCAGTGGCTTGGCTCTGTCAACTTCCCCAATTGTGCTGCCTCAAAACGTGCTGCAGAATATTTCAGCATGGATTCAGCTCAGTGTCCCTTCCCGAGAGCAGTGACAATGACGAAAAAACAGAGGGAAAAACAGTGGGAAACAGAGATTTGTACCGAGCAAAGAGATTTTTGCAATGTCAGGGTGTTTGACCGTGATAATGGCGAGCTCTGGATATTTAAGGTTCAGTTAATAGAGGTTTTATTTCATTTGATTTACTCCAGATGGTTCTCAGCCACAACACAGAGGCTGAGACAGCAACCAGAGCTCCGGCGTGCAGGAGGCTCCGAGTAATGAATTTTCATTTGGCCCTCAGCAGATAAGAGCCCAGCACGGCTCGGATGTGCAGCAGTTTGGATTCCAGAGCCCTGCTCCGCACAGGGGGAGCAGCAGAGGGCTCGGGAGGTGCCTGCTGCTCCTTACAGCAGTATGAGAGCCAAGAAAATCATCTTAAAATTACTGCGGAGGGATAAATCTCCAGCTCAAGCAATCAGGGGAGCTGGGTCAGCCCTGGTGCCAACACCGGCTCTGCTTCCCCATCGCTCCTGGGGCAGGGCCAGCAAAGCCAACCTCGTTGTGACCTAACTCCCATTACAGCCGGCCTAATCAGCCCAGGCTCTAATATGGTAACAAAGGCTTTGCATGGTCCAAAATTCCCACTCGACCTGCTGGAGCATGACCAGCACCACCTAAACCCACCCAGCACAGTGCAGACAGCAGCAGGGCTTTATCCTCCTTTGTTTCTTCTGCACTTCCATTTGTACTTTAAATTTTTTTTTTTTTTTAATGTGTAAATCCATAATTCACAAGTAGAAATTCTTAGTTGATCCAGCCAGATTTTGATTTCTTTGGTCACGTTTCAAATAGGTAAAGATGAAGTTTATCTATGATTATGGGAAAAGAGGGACAATTCTTTGTCGTGAACGTCTACCTGTTAATAATAAAGGAGAAAGTGGCAGGAGCCCTTGGAGGGAGTTGCTAATGGCACGATTAGAGGAGTTATTGGTGTGGTAGAATTCAAAGAGGATAATGCAAAAGGCAGATTATACTCAATAAATATGAAAGTTGCTGAAGCCTTCTGGGAAACACAAGAAGCTTTTCTCCCTAGCAACTGTTTCTCGCAAGTGTAACATTATTGTTCCTGATTATCCATTTGCTTTTCTTTCCTGGCAGAAAAGCCAGCATGCAAAATCCCATTTCTCTGCGTGTGTATTGGCTCTCCGCAGCTCGGTTCGCAGCAAAATGCAAAGTGTTCTCTCTTTCAAGTCGCTGAATGCCAAGAAAAGCAGCTTCTGCAGAATGCAAACAGCAGAGAGCAAATCACGGGGAATCGCTGTCCTCGAGTCACCCCCGCATTCCCACCGGGGCTTGGATCCAGGGCTCAACATCCCTGCAGGTGCAGCTGGTGCTGCAGGGGCCAGAGGCTCCTGAGGGAACCAAAGGCTCCTTCCCAGCCTTGCACTGGCCGTGATTTGGGGAGAAAAGCAGTTTGGGATGAGGTCCAGGAGCCCAGGCGGGTGATGTTTGTCTGGAGCATCCTCTGGTGCCCTTCCCTGTCCCACAGCCTGGTCCTGGTGCAGAGCTGCTCCTGAGGCAGCTTCTCTCAGCTGGCACCTGCTCAGAGCTGGCCAGGGCAGCAGGAGAGCAGGGATGGAGCCAGGGGCAGCAAATCCAGCTCTGCCCAGCACCCAGGGATGGTGCCAGGGGCAGCAAATCCAGCTCTGCCCAGCACCCAGGGATGGTGCCGGGAGCAGCAAATCCAGCTCTGCCCAGCACCCAGGACAGGGATGGAGCCAGGGGCAGCAAATCCAGCTCTGCCCAGCACCCAGGACAGGGATGGTGCCAGGGGCAGCAAATCCAGCTCTGCCCAGCACCCAGGACAGGGATGGAGCCAGGGGCAGCAAATCCAGCTCTGCCCAGCACCCAGGACAGGGATGGAGCCAGGGGCAGCAAATCCAGCTCTGCCCAGCACCCAGGGATGGTGCCAGGAGTTCCAGCTCTCCCCAGCACCCAGGGCCAGGCCGGCTCCCCACTCACCTCTGGTGCCCCCAGTCCGGTTTTAAACTCCGCCTGCAGCCCTAGGCTGGGCTTAGCAGACGCTGGAGCCCTGCCCAGGTGTGAGGGGAGCGGTTGGGAGCTCCCATCTCATCCCCAGTGCTGCTCCCAGGGGATGCAGCTCCTGTTTTGTTTCCTCCCGCGTTTGTAGCTCGTGCTGAGCTGTAACTTTCACTGAAGGACTGGTCGGACAACACGGGGAGAATAAAGTTGTTTCCAAGAGCCAATTCCACTTCTTTGCCCTCCGTCAGTTTCCCTCCATCCCTCCCCCGGCTCGTTTTTCGCATGTGAGCGGTGCAGGCTGTCCTGTGCTGGGGGCAGAGGGTGACACTGGCACAGATCCCCCAGATGTGAGGGAACAGCTGCATTTTCCAGCCACCACGGGTTCTGTGTCTCCGTCAGAAAGGCAAATCAACTCTCGTCTCCTCTTTTATTTATTTATGATTTTTTTTTTTTTAAGGCAAAGCTTTCCAACAACAATATAAAAAGGCAGGAGAAACATGAGATCATCCAGTGTTGGATTTTAGAGTCAGACACTCCTTCATCCGTGTATTCTCCTGCCTGCTCTGTGCCATCTTTAGGGAGAAGCATAAATACTGAGTAATTTTATTAACTGTCTCTTCTAGGGGCTTGTTCAGGCCAAATTTGGATTTCATAAAACAAACAAACAGCACTTACTTAAAAAAAAAAAAATCAAAATGTACGAAAGTATAAACAGAGGGATATTAAGTTTTCCAATTAAAAGAATTATATAATTAAAATCCTCACCACCACCTCCCAGATTTTGTAGTGCCAGGAATGAAAAAAGCATGAATGCAAACGACAGTGAGTTTTGCACTTCCACAATTCAAGTGAAATGAATCTCTCGGTACAAGGGAAAAAAAAAAAAAAGAAAAAGAAAAAAAAGAGTGATGATTGAAATTCTGTTTTATTGAGTGCAGGTGTTCGTAATGGTGCAAGAGAAAATGTTTTTAGTTTTTAGGTTGTTGTTTTCCACTGCAGTCTCTGGACTGTTAAAACTGAGATCTGAAAACAATCCAATCTGTGATTAAAAGGAAAAACATACCTGTATTTAAAGGGGAACACCAGAACCTGATAACAACTTTTTCAGCCCTAAAATTCACTCTGGGTATCCAGAGTTTTGTATGTTGGGAGCGATGTCTTGAAAGCAATTTGCTTCACTCTGAAAAAATGTGTTTTAATGTGTTTTATTACCCATGTTCAAGGTAGCTGATGATTTAAAAGACGGGTAATGCCAGCGTTTCTTTGGTTACCTCCAAACAATCTCTCTTAAAATTGTCCCAATTATATCTTCATCAAACACCGGCAGAGGAACCCTCGAGATCTGATTCCAGACACATTTTTAAGAGTGTGTGTTCATCTCTCCGTGCTCGTGTATTTATAGCAACTCTCCGCTGCCGAGATCACTCCTGCCACGACACAGCCTTAAATTAAAAGCTGATTAACGCAATGACAAGAGAATAAAAAGATTCTTGTCTCCCCTTAGTGCCACAACCAGCGGGTGAAACAGAAACTGAGCCGAGCATCCCTGAGTCCCATTTGATGGAACGACTTTGGGATCGCAGCTCCCGCACCCAGAGCGGGACCTGTCCAAGCCGCCTGAAATTCGCATTTTAAGTCCGAGGAAATGCAATATCCAGCCAAATCTCCATTTGGGTTAATTCAGCCTCGGAGCCAGCAGAGTCCTGCGGGGGTCGCAGGGTTTGCAGCAGATGTGGCAAAAAAATTTCTCACTGAAATCGCAGCAAAATTTCCCCAAAGGGGAGAGAAAGGGCCGGCCCCGAAATTGGGAACTCCGCTTTCATCCCGCTCGCGTTTGTTCTGCCGTGTTTGACAACGCACGCATTTGAAAATAAATGGGTTAATCACCTGCCTAATGGCTTTGGAGCCAACGCCAAGAGGATCTTCCTCGGGGAATAAACATCTTCATTTGCAGCGCTGCGAGAGCCCAGCGGAGCAGGCTGGGATGGGCAGCTGCTCTCCATTCCAAATTCTGGAAAAGCTGAAAACAAATTTTCCTTCTGGATTTTGCATTTTTTCAAACAGAATCAGTCAGTACCCCTATACCAGTTCACTTCACTGACTCTATTCTGCTTAAAAATTAGGATTTTTCATCATTTTATATTTATTTTTTACCAGTTTGTATTTATTTTTCTCACTTTATATTTTTTAATTTCATATTTTTCTCACTTTATATTTATTATAGTCATAGGCATTGATTTAAATGCACAATTCAACCAGCACTGCACTTTTAAAAACTTTTTCTTTTAAAGCATCACACTTTCGATCACATTAAAAAAAATATTTTTATTCAAAACTGAGACTAAAATATATTAATTTTTTAATATCCACAAAACAACCCCTGATATTTTGATGCTGGGGAAAAAAAAAAGGGATTTTTTAACAACAAATATTTAATTTTTTTTAAATATCCCAACATCTCAGCGCAGCGTTTTCACAAAAATCTCTTGCACCTTGTGCTGACTGACAGGGCACAACTTCTGGAAACATCTTAATTGCAGCTCTGCAGGTTTGGTAGCTTATCACAACCATTTAAATAGTCACTCTAAGACAAATACAGAGTAATACGATCCCCAGCCTTACACCCTCAAACCATAAAGTAAACTTGTTTTTCCATGAAGCAATTAGAAGGCTACATTTAGACATTGCCTTAAAATAAACAACAGAAGCCTATCTGAAAACATGATTGGATGTTGTAACTTGTGGGCTCAGGGAATGGCAGCTCCCAGTTACTGAAAGAGCAGGGAAATGTTGGTCAAGATGTGCAGGGGCAAAATCAGCCTGGATGGAGGAGGAATTTCCAGTCCTGATTTTGCACAATGATTCCCCTTCTGTGGTTTACAAAGAAAGGGGTAAATGCCAGGAAAATCTCCCATGTTTCAGGCACTGGAACATTTTATTTGCTTTTTCCTAGACCATCTTGGATTCTTATTTCTGTTAATTAATTCCTTAATTTAAAGAACCCTCCTGATGTCTATATATGTTCTAAAGCACACAGCTCTAGATGCTTTTCTGTTTAATGCTGAATTTTGCCTGATTTATGCCAGGTTAAATTTGACAGCCACACGAAATCCCCACTCAGGACATCCCTGAGACCTGGGATTTGTGGCTGGGTCATTCCTGCTTTGCCAAAAGTCCTGTCCCAGCTGCTGCTGGGTAAGGGAACCCATCCCAGACCCCTCTGGAATCAGGGAAGCACAAGCCACTTGTGTTTTTCCAGGATGAATTTGGGGTCATCCCTCTCCAGGAGACCCCAGGTGTCCCCAGTGCAGATGTGGGAATGGGGTGTGGATCCCAGCCAGAGCACAGGAGCAGGAATAAACCCCTGCCACACTCAGAGCTGCTGCTTTTTGGGTCTGCAAAAACCCCCAAAGCTCAAACTTTCTGCTTCTCTCACATCTCCTGCTCTCGCTCCCTCCATCCCCTCACATTCGCTCTTCAAAGAAACAAACACTAAAAGGGGGAAAATCTGCCTCAAAATTCAAAGATAAGCTTCAAACAGGCCAAGAATCTCAGCCCATTTATTATCCCTTTGCAGCCAGTGATGCAGCATTTCCACCCCCTGAAACCACTGTTTTTTTCTCTCTTATTTGTCTTTTTTTCAGGAATTTTCAGATGCCAGTGTAACCACAGTTTTCCTGTCAGAACGGCTGCACTGAAACATCTTTCAGTGGATCCAGTGTGCTCTGTACTTTCTGCAGTTTAGAACACAGCCATAAAAAATTGCTCAAGGCTGAATCTTGGCATATTAAGTGTCATCACAGAGGTAATTGCTTTTCTTTAAACACCTAGAAAAACAAAAACCCAACATCTGAAGTTGCCAAAAGGCTCTCATGTCCAAACACCTACACTTCCACAGAAGGGTTTCTTGGCTTTTCTTCCAGTCTTTCTCTGCAGTTCTTTTTTTTTTTTTTCTCCTCTCAGCTGCTTTTGCAATTGAGTGTAAGCATCAGAAAACAAGCAAGATTATTAACCCACAAAAATGTGTCCAGTTAACAAAATGTTAGGAAACACAATGTCTAGGACAACATGTCCTTATTACACCCTTTACTAACACAACAGTCTCTGGACTATTAGAGGAATGAGTAACACATGGCACTGAGGTTTGAATATGGCTCTTTTAATAATCCATTGTCAGCTCTGACAGCACAAATGCTCTAATTCAGTTTATTTCTTGGTCCTTCAAACTTTGCTTCATGGCAATAAATTCGGATTTACACATATTAAATGCTGACATGAGATGGGGATGGGGCCAAGCTGGATTTTTGGGAGAAGATTCTTGCCTGTCTCACAGAAATCTGCAAAAATTGGGGTATGATTCAATTCAGAAAACTGCTCTGGGTTCCTAATTGTGACAAAGCTTCCTGTAGCACAATCAGCTAATTCTGAGAGACCTTAGCATTTGATTTGGAAATGGCAAAGCAACATCTTCAATTCAAGGAGCTGCTTTGCCTGTTTGGATCTTTGCAAGCTGGAATTGGAGGACTGTGAATGAATAAAACCCCCTGAGAAACAATGCAGTAAATAAGCAGTAACCACGCCAAATATTTTCCTAGTCTGCATTCCCGGTGTGAATTCCACCATTTTCCACAGCCTTTTGGTTATGGTTTCAGCCTTTCCAATTTCTTATTCCAGAACCCAGCCAGCCATTTCCCAAACTGTTGTTGTGGAGAGCTCTGAGCAGCTGAATGACTCCACTGTGCTCCCCAGCCTGCATTAATCCATCATGTTCTGCTTAATTTTGCGTGGCTGTCACTTTTCCAGTCGGTTTGGGGAGTGCTACCGTGCAGATCTTTCATTCCAGAACATCCCAGGCTTGTCCTGCTGCTCCTGTCCAGGCTGCAGCTCTGGCTGTCCCAGTCCTGCCATGGCTCTGCAGTTGCTCAGAGGGTTTTGTCAGTGTTTCATCCCATCCCACTGACAGATATATCGCCAGTTTTAATTAATTTTTCTTTTTGGTACGTACTGAGCTGAGTGATGTGATGGCAGGAAATAACGTGGGGCTCTGACCAGAGCTTTTAGCTCTGATTTTGAGTGTGAAATTTGGGTGCTTTATGCAAAGAATGGGAGAGCTGTCAACTCCTTCTGCTGAGGGATTCAGAGCTCATTGCTCCAGCTCCTGGTGGCTCCTGCTTTCCCTTGTTTTTTTCCTAGGACCTCCTCCAAGCCTCAGAGAGCCCTTCAGACCCCTCCTGATCCAGCCTGGGCCTCTCCAGCTTTGCTCTTGCCACACTCCCCGTGGCTGTTTGTCTTTTCCAGTGCTGGGGAGCCGGAGTCGTGGCTCAGGAATGAACACCACATCAAAAAGGTGCACATGAAACCAATACAGCTCTTTCCAAGAACGCTGCACGCTCGAATCCAGCCCCAAACAGTCATCCCAATTAACATGCGTATTCCAGCATTTCCCATAACTAAGTCAGAACGTCTTGGGCTGTCAGCACTTCAGGAAATTTCATCACCTCACTGTCCACTTCTTTCTGCAACTCATTAAAAAGCCCAACACATTAAATCTCGCTGCTCTGCAGCTCTGACATGAGAACAATCCCCGGGTTTGTCTTTCCTTCCCTCTGGGGGCTGCAGGGCTCCGCCTGCTCCTTGGCAGCTTTAAGGCAAGAAGATACTTTCTCCTCATCCCAAATTGGTGATTTGTTTTCTGTGGAGCAGCCTCGTATAAAATAACATGAAAAAAAACAACCAAAAAACAAACACCAGAAACCTCTCTGCCCCCAAAGAAATAATCCCCATCCAAATACATTTGTTTACCATGACCCACATTGGATTTTGTGAAGAAACATCCACGGTTAATACACCCATCTGGCCTGCTCCCAAGATTACACCACAGCCAAGAAATCAATGTACAGATTTCTCTGCTGGGGCATTTCCTGCACGGGGCAGAGGATGGGTGAGCACAAACCCTGGTGCCTTGGAGAAAGAAATCAAGGATTTCAGCACCTTGTGTTCTCAAGGATAGGTATTGGGAAGGAAATTTCCCTTCTGTGGTCAATGCTGTGAGCTCTCCCACAGGAAATATGGGTGAATTTTTAAGCCCTGGACATTGTGCTTTGCTGTAAGAAAATTCTGTGACCTCTCTGGGGCTGGGGTTGCTGTGTATAAAATGGGAGCAATTGTATTTTCTTCCTTGTCCTCTTTGTCTCCTGCCTGTTTATTTTAGCCATTATATGGTTTGTACAGTACTTAGCACAATGAGATCCTGTTCTTGTCCAAGACCTCGGAGAACTCCATAACACAAAGGTTGTGTTAATGAGAGAGATAATAAACCTCACCGGGGAGAAAAAAAAAAAAAAAGGAAAAGAATTCTTGTCATTTTTTGTTGGAATTCCAATAATGACCAGCTCGGAGCGACTGAACCCCAGGTGACTCATGGAGCAAAGAAAACACACAGCAAGTTTTTCACAGCTGGCCTCCAAATATGTTGTGTTTTGGGTTTTATTTTTAAACAGCAGCAGCCCCCTCTCCAAAGATCACAAGTGCTCTGCTTTCTGAGTAGGAGGGGAAAGAAAAAGACACTTTCTTTACTGAAACCTGACACTCACCATTCTTGGCTTTCAGCTTTTCTCCTTCTCGGGGTTATTTGACATTTTCTGGGTGCTCCTGAGCTGGGAAAGGCAGGATCAGCTCTCAGCACCCTGGTAGAACAGGAGGGTTCTTGCAGGGACGAGTCTCCCACCTCCTGCGAGTTTTGGGATTGGGATCCCCCTCGGGCAGCTTTTCTCATCCTTTGTCGGGAGCAAGTTTTGACAACAGCAATGCTAATTGATTAAACGTTCTAATCAGAGATTACAGCTAAAAGGGAGATAACATTTTTATTTTATTGTGTCTCCGGGAACATCAGCCTGGAAGGAGCTTTGTTCCCCTTTGGCCGTGCATCAACCCAAAATCAATCTGTTTCCCCTTCCCCTCCCGAATTTGTGCCCAATCTCTGAGGTCAGGTGTTTAAAAAGCTCATTCAGTACTCACAAAACATCTTTCATCAGGATTCAGGTAGGGGGGTAAAACTCTTCAAAAAACGACTTTGCAACTTTTATATTCCTTCTTCTTGGGTAGTTTTTCCACCTGGAGCCAGCTGGCACTCACAGTCTGGAAGCATAAACACTCTCACTGCAGAAAATATCTCAGATTAACCCGTGGCTTAAAATCGGTGGTGAAAGGGGCCACGTCTGGAATGAGCCTTTTCACAATAATTTCACTTAGATATGGACAGATTGGCAGAATGCAAAAGTGGAATGAAAAAAAAAATCATCCCGTGCTGAGGCAGAGCAGAGTATTCCTAAACAAGGTACGGAAGCTAATTTGTCTTTTTTTTTTTTTTTTTTTTTTTTTTTCCCCTCTAAAACCTTTCCAAGAACTATAAAAATCAGGTGTGTTAAAGGCTTCCAGTAACATTTAGAGCACGAATAAGTGTTTCTGCAGATGGAATTAAGTGGTGCAATGGGTGAGTGCCCAGGTTCTGGGAACTCTTGGAATCTCAACCTGCCACTGGAACCAATCCTCTGAGACCTTGGGGATGTCACACCTATGGCTTGGATATCAAGAGAGTTTTATTTTACAATGGGAACATCTAAAATCTTGATTTTGGTTCCTCTTGTCTTTAGGGACCATGTGTTGTGCTTGCTATCTTTCAGATTTTAGTGGAAAAAAATTATTGCAGAAAGTTCCCAAATTGCACTTGTTAACAGGGCACTTGGAGAATCAACGACCTGATCCCTGCATCACCTGCAATAAAAATAAATTAAAAACATCCCAAAACCCAAAAAAACCAAACCAAACCCCCCAACTCTGATGTATTTTTTAATGCATAAAGAACTGACCATTAGGATTTTTGGGTTTTATTCATGTTTTGAAGTGTAATGTCAAGTTCATCTCACACACAGAGAGAGGGATGCTGCTGCTGGAAGTGCAGGAACTGGTTTCCTCCCTAACTCTGAATAATTTACCTTTTTAGTTTCTCAGTGAAATATTTGAGTGAAGTGGAACTTCTGCAGGATTTCACGAATATAATGAGATGCTCAGCAGTGGCTGAGAATGAGATTGGGGTTTTTAGATAGTAGCAGTCATAAAACGCTGTCATTTTTGTAATGGAACCCAGCTATCAGCTCTCCCTCCTCCTATAAAAGCACCAAGATTAGGTGATTAGAGCAAATCTTGTAGTCCAAGTATGTTAGGAGGAAAACTCTTCAGGAATGTAGGAAGGCAGGAGATAACAGAAACATAAAAATACTCTGGTGAATAGGAAGGGTAATACCCAGGGCCAGATTTTGATCTTTATTAGGCTCACGTAAATCTGGAGCAGCTCCACAGACCTCAGCTCCGCTGCTTTGACCTTGCAGAGATTCCAGATCCACGGCATAAATCAGCAGAGATAGCTTTGTGTCTTTGGGAGAGGTGGGTTATAAATACAGGCAGATATTTATGCAAACACACGTGGCATGAAAACATCCCCACGGTTGTTTTTATGTGAACGTGCCCAACGCTGTGGGGTGCAACCACCAGCTCTGCTGCCTCTGCACAGAGCTCTTCCCCTCCTGACCTCAGACTCTGCACAATACTACTACTACTACCTTACTATTACCTTACTACCACCTTGGCATTCAAGTAGCAGCAAAGAGATTTTGGCCAGATATTCTTATTTTTGATTTTCCTGCTGCTGTGTTAGGAGAGAATGGCTGCAAAGCATCAAGCAGAGCATCAGATGGATAAACTGTGTGTGAAACCAAGATGCTGCTGTTATTCTTACTGATGAATTATTTGATCTTTTTTTCCCTCTTCTCCTTTTGTTTTCCTTCTTTTTTTTTCTTCTTTCCCCCTACCCTCCTAATTTTCTTCTTTTTATTTCCTGCCATGTGGTAACAAAGCACTTAAGCCTTATGTTTGCACCCTGTGCTCCCATGTGTTGACTCTGGTGGTAATTCACAGTAGATTTTCATTTTAATTGTTGCCCATCCAGTGTTCTGAGCATGCAGCTCCATAAGGAATTCCAGAAATAAAGGTTTTCCCTCCTGGCTGCAGGGATTCCCTCTTTCCCTGCAGGAATTTCAGGTGGCACAGGGCAGGGACATCCCTGAACACTCGAGACTCAAAGAAGCAGGTGAGTGATGGAAAAACAATTTGGAAAGAGCCAAGGAGAAAAGAGACATTGGATACATGACTGTGATGGATTTAAAATAAATTTTATTGGCCCAGGTTTGAGATATTGGCATTCCTGAAAGCTCTGCTGTGTCTCGAACTGCTGCTGTCTGTAAGGAATCATGGAATCATGGAATGGTTTGGGTTGGGAGGGATTTTCAAGCTCATCCAGTTCCATCCCTGCCATGGAACCACGAACCTTCCACCATCCCAGATTGCTCCAAGCCCTGTCCAATTTTAGGAAGAATTTTAGGGACAGCAGGAACACAGGAATTAAAGCAGGCAGAGGATTGGGTAACTGCTGTGGGAGGCCAGCTGGGAATTTTGAGGGTGACACTGCTTTATTCTCATGTGATATCTCCTGTCTAAAAGCTTCAGCAAATCACACCAGTTAAAAATAAATTACATAGAGATGAGTGAAGCCTTTGACTTGCTCCTGAGCTGAAGATCACACAGAAAGTCCATGAGTATCCTCTTTTCCTGGGGCTGGGAGAATATGGACATGCAGCTCAGGTGCTCTGTATTTTTAGTAAAAAGTAGTGATAATGAGAATAGAGACAAAAAGGAAGCAATGGGGACTTTTTTTGTCTCTAGTAAAGGCAAATTGCATGGAGGCAGCACAGGTCTGGGTACAGCCTAAAGGCAAATCCTGTTAGGACTTCTCTGTCTTCCTCTGAGTTTTTTTTGTTTTTTTTTTTTTTTTCATTTTTGCATCTTTTTTCCCCCACCCCAGACAAGGGAAATCTTGCATTTCATTTTTTTTTCCTTACCAATTCTGATTAAGGCCCTTCTCGTTCCCCTCCCACCCTCTTTGAATTTTTCATCATAATGACACACAGCTCAGATTTTCCTTTTCCTGGGGGAAATAAGCTTGTTCTGGGAAGGCACCTCCACACCATTCGTGCAGAGCATTTCCTAGGGTGAGCTAAGGGCAAAATCCCCACAACATTATTGCACCAGGTTTGTCATCTCACATTTCATAAATCCTTGAAAATAAGCTCCTGAAAAGCAGGGATAAAGTGACATTTGGGAATGGAGTGAAATCCCAACCCAAAGGTGAACCCCAGCCTTGGAGGGGAGTTGGGTTTCCAGCTCCTCCGTGTGTTTGGAATGGCTTAGGCTGGGCTGGAGCTGTTTGCTTAGCCCTGTTATGAACACAAGGCTTGAACTCCTGCCCCCCTCCCTCATAAATAAACTGATGTCCAGGCTAAAGGCAGATGCCCATCTTTCCTTGAAGTGACATCCACGGCTCACATCCGAAAAAATCTCTGGGGTGACGAGGGTTACGAAACATAAATCTCGGAAAATAGTTTATTAATTCTGTGCTAGGAGCTCATGCCTAGGAAAGTCAGCAGGATGGATTAGGCTGCCTGTGTGTACAGTAAGGAGGGGTTTTTTTCCCCTCCTCCCCTCCCACCCCTTTTTAATTAGAAGCAGATTTAGAAAGTGGGACTTTCCTGAATAATCATCCCCAGTAAAGCTTTAATCTCGGTCACCTCCGTGAGAAAAGAATAGGAAATGGGTGTGCAGAAAGCAGGGAGACACAAAGGAAGGGACTGGCAGGGCAAGGACAGGTCACTGAAGTCACTTTCTCCAACTGGGATCATTCTGCATATGTGGATGTTCTGTTTTGCACAATTCCAAAAGCTTTTGTCTGAGGCAATTTCCAGTGTAAGTCCCAGGAACCAGAGCAAGGACATGGAGGTGGCTGAAACCCTTTCCTGTAAAAATCATCCATGTGTGCCTTTGTTTGTATTTGTGTCCCAGGATATGAGCACTTTTTGAGGCACACAATTGGTGCTATCTCTCAACTTTGTACTCAATATGAGATTTTTTTTTTTTTTTAAAGGGTTTTATAGGGAAAAGAAGAATAAGCAGCTTAGTTGTGGTCTGGCCCTGCTCTGGATCCTGCTGCTGGTGTGGGGGAAATCCAGGCTGAGTAACATCCCTGAAGGGGAGAAACTCCTCTGCAACTTGGAGATGAACAGGAAAAAAAATAAATTACAGAAAAGCTTGGTAGCAACATCACTGAATGTGCCTGGTGTGTGCAAAGGGATGCCTGGACAGCCTTGTTTGTTTTTCCCACCCTCAGCAGAGCTCCAGCAAATCTGTGCCCTTGACTCTGCCTCTGAACTGCACCTCCAGTGCTTCACTCTGATTAAAGCTGTGCCTGCTGCAAGTCCTGACTTGCAATCCCTAAGCCCAGGGGTTTTGAGGTGTTTTGCTCCATCCCAAAGCCCGGCCTCTGTAAACCCAGCCTGTGTAAGCCCAGCCTGTGTAAGCCCAGCCTGTGTAAGCCCGGCCTGTGTAAGCCCGGCCTGTGTAAGCCCAGCCTGTGTAAACCCAGCCTGTGTAAGCCCAGCTCGCTGGATCCCGCAGCTCCAGAAACAAATCTGATGTTGGGAAAGCTCAGAATAGCCCAAGGAAGCCAAACGTGGCTTTTCAAATGTCTGGAAATGCTGGAGGAGCAGGATAAAGGATGTATTTGTCACAGTAACTTCTGCTTTTTTTCTTTTGCATATCCTCTGTCCATTTAGCTTTTGTTCTTGGGAAGAGCTGGGAATTCAAGCCTTGAAGGGCTGACATTTCCCTTCTGCAGAATGTTGATAAAGATGATTTTTGTGGGATGGACTTCTCCAGCCTTTCAGGCCATCTCCTCTTCCCCTGGGATTGGCTGAATTTGTTGCTTCAGAGCACAGCATTTCCTCTATATTTCCTCTATTTTTCCTATATTTTTCTGTGGATAATTTGCTTTTCATCCTGCCTGGATCCCCCAAGCTCCCTTGACTGCAGTGGATGAGCACCACCTTTTTTTGCATACTCAACTTTTGCTTTCCTTTCACATTTCAATAATTGAATTATTAAGCACAACAACATTTTCCAGAAATAAATTGATGATGAGCTGTCACTTAAAGCTCCTGATGTGGAAGTTCAGGTCCATGGATAGGGACAGGAGAAGCCCAATGGGACTCACATTAACACCAGAACTGGCACTGAAACAAAACTGGTTTTGGACCCCACTTCAATCATTTCCACTTGGAACCCCCCCAAAGCCAATAAAGCAAATACATTAAAATGATTAACGTGAACCAATCCAAGCAAATGGTTTGTGTATCCATCTTGGCACAGACTTTTGAGTGTAGGAGGTAAATCAGAATAAATTTACTTTAGTCAACGGGTGTGAAGTGTGCAATTCTCTTAGTGCTGGGTTTGCATGTGACTAAAGTGGGGAAAATGCACTAAATAATTGTAAACTGGGAGAAGGTCGTGGTGGCAGTGGGGGGAAAAAGATAATTTTTACTCACTTTATCCACAAGAAATACTCTTCATTTATTCACTTAGCACCGTTTGACCTTGTAAGTGCCTCGTAAAACAAATCCATAAAGAGACAAAAATTGCTCGCATGAAATTAAATTACTTATCATTAGTAGCCACTGATTCTTCTAGATTAGGACTAAACTGTGATTTCTTACCTCAAAACCGCTTTTCATCTCCAGACATCAAAGTCTGCAGTACTTTTGAATAAGTGCTGGTGGGGCTTTTGAAAAGGGGAGGCAGACAGAGCACAGGAAAGAGGAGCTGCTTCTTTCTCTCAGGGTTATCTTCTAAGATACACAAAGAGCCACCACTTGAACTCATCTGACTCGACTCCAGCCCTGCACTTCATTCCTTACAACTGTTGTTCCCCTTTTCAAATAGACAGGAGACTGGGAAGAGGAAAAATTAAATTATTTCCTACTCACCCCCCTGGTTTTTCCTCGTGTCTCCCTCCCTCCCTGCTTTTGTGGGGCAAAATCCCCAATATGTTGGGTGCTCAATTTGCTGCTTTTCTCATTTCTTTCAGTTTTCACCTGAAAACCCAACACTGTTTGCCATCTGAGAAGTCCCAGAAATTTTCTAGACAAAACTGTTTGTCTGAGATTTCACAGTTAACTTTGGAAGGTCTGAAGTGGATAAGCTTCTCAACTGGCAGAAATTTGACTCCACTATTTGTAATACCAAATTTTTTGAAGTTTCTCAGCCCGTAAGTAGCTTTGAAATGAATAAGGGCTTGCACTGCAGCTCTGTAAGGTGTCTTTTATTCAATTAGAGTAGGTACCATGTTAACATTCTTCAGCGTTGTCATAATTCCTCTTTTTTTTCTTTTTTTTTTTCCCCAGTGGGAATTAACTTGTCGACTGTGAAGAAGCTTCGAATTTGTCCATAAATCATTTTGCTGCAGGCTACAATTTGACAGGCTGCAGGAAAACACTTTTTCTCTGGTTAAAAAAAAAAAAAAAGACCAATATATTATTATTTTTTTCCCCCCTTTAGAACAGTCTCTGAAGTCTCCAGTTTGTGACTAAAGGAAATTTTCTCCAAATTACCCTGCACTGTGTTGTTAAATTGTCAAGGTAAGTGATCACCACGAGGCTGAGAACTGCAGCCAGACCCGTGGTGGGACCATCTGAAATTCAGCAGGGGAACAGAATTTCAACCCAGATTTCTGCTTTGTGCTTGTGTTGAGTTGTGTCTCCTTCTCACCTCGGTGGGGGTGAAACTTCCAGGATTATGAGCAGATCTTGAAACCCCCTCCCCACATCACTGAGCTCTGTCCTTGCTGGACCCACCCTGGGGAAGCTCCCCAAAAATTCCAGGCTGGATTTCGAGGGTGCCAGCGCTGGTGATTTGCTGTTGAGGCTGGAAATTTTTGACAAGTGACTCATCCCTCTTCCAGCAACGTGTCCCATTTGATCCTGCAGTCCTAGAGGGTTTTTAGCAAGCAATTAGGAGGTGGATGTGAAAATAATTTGTACGTTTGTCTGTTTGTTGTTTGTCTCTTCTGTAACCAGTTGCCTCCCTCCCTTCTGCTGGAGCAGTGGGGCTGGGACCCCTCCGGGCTGGAGCTGGGCATCTCAGAGCTGGCATCTCTGTTCTGGTGTACAAAATGTGCCCTGGGAAGGTGGGAGAGGGTTTGCTCCGAGCTGTCGTGCTGCTACTTGTCCTCTCCCCCAACCAAAAGGTTTCTCCAGCAGCAATTACAGCATGGCTGCAAACAGGCTGGAAAGAGACATGATGTAAAAATTCAATTACTTCAAGCATTTCTGGGCTAACACTTGGCTTTATATAAACTCAGAGACAATCCTATAAGGCACTCAGGGCAGATTATAGGTTTGGGCAAAGCTAGAAAATTGCTGCCATTATATTGTTATTATTAACACCTTGTAATTAGCCCTAAGGAATCCTGAAGTTCTCTCTCCTGATTTGCCTTTAATGAAGGAAAATTGCTACCTTTGCAAGTTGGATGGCGCCCGCTCTGATTAGCCTTAAGTATATAGGACTATTATTTTGAAAATGTTTGTTGTCATGTGAATATTCGTGTTGCATGGAAAGGGGGGGGGGAGGAGAAGGGGGATCTTTTGTTTTTTTGGCTCTGGGGAGCCCCTTGGTCGCTTCTGGGATGGTTGTGCCCCCCAAAATGAAGGCTGGAAGCCTTGTCAGGGCATCAGGAGCACAAGGGAATGGATTCAGGAGGCTCCTGTGGCAAGGGCTGCCAGCTGCCCTACCTGCTGATTGCATGGGCTGATGGAGTAATTGTTGCATGGAGATAGTTTTATGATTGCTTTGAGAGGCTGAATGAGATCATGCATGAGTTAGCACACTAAGTGCAATAAAAATGATTTTATTTGCATGTCCCAGAGCCTTTCCTGATTCCTTTACTGCTTTCACAGGCAACGTCTTCCCAGTGAAATCCAGCCAACATTAATAAAACATCCCTTCCATGCATCTCCACTCCTCTCCTCCCACATACTCTATGCTTTCATTACCATCTCTGGGAAAAAACTAACATTAAAGAAAATTCATCTGATCTTATCTGTAATTAATTTGTATTTTGATAATATAGAAGAAGAATTTTTGCATGTAATGACTTACCTGTTCATTATTTCTCTCCTTTGAACTCCTGTGACCGCTTAATAACTCATGCCAAAGCAGAACTGATTATGACATTTTCCCCACCCACCTTCCAGGAAGGTTGAAGGTGTTGCCTCTCATACTTAGACAAATTGCTCCAAATAATGACTTTGTGCAAAATTAGTCATACATAATTGAGAAATTCTATAGATGAATAGGAAAGTAACTCGAGATGAAGTTATCATTTTAATGTTTTTTAAGTTAACGTGGGATTTGCCGTGCTGGTTCAGGCCAGCAGTCCAGCCAGAACATCCTTTTGTGGCAATGGCATCCCAGCCCAGTCCTGCTGGGAGCGAGGACAGCTCCTCGTGGCACCAGGGAGGGGACAGAAAGGCCTGGGGGGGGGTCCCCTGGATGGCAGCAAGGACCCTGGTGTGCCAGCAGGAGCATCCAAGGGATTCTCCCCATGGCTGTCAGGCTGCTGTCCCTGCTCTGCCTGTCCCAGCCTGGTGGCACTGAGGGACTCCATAGCCAGTGGTCATTTCTCACAATTTGTGTCCGTGTAGAATGGTGATGTGGCACAAAGTGTCCACCCAAGACACTGAGACACTCTCAGCACCGATCAAAATTCATCATTTGGCTTAAAAAATAATCCCTGAGCTCCCTGGACACGTAGAAATGATGGTTCCAAACTCCCTTTTGCCATGTTTTTTTTAAATATTTTATTTATTTTAGAAATTCCTGTCCTTCTTTCTCATCCCTGGGAGAAATTCAGCCTCCTTTGTGCAACTGTCAGATGCAATCAGCAGGTCTGTTATGAGAGATAGATCACATTTCCTGATAAAAGTACCACGGGCAGCACCAGAGAAATCAAATCTAAGAGAAATAAGAATCAGGTCCCAATCCTCCCATAAGAAGTGCAAACAAAACCTACAATATTCCATCAAAGGGGAGACACAGCTTCCTCTTTCCCCAGGGAAATCCCACATTACACCATGAAAGCTCTGCCTTTCCAACTGCCCAGGCCTGAACTGCAAGACAAGTGCTCAGTGATCATAAAATTATCCAGTGCCTCTCTGTAAGAGCTGCAGGAAAAAGGAGGAAAATGAAATCAAAGTCCCAGCAATGTAAATGGGATTATTTACAGCTTTTCTGTGCTGAAGGAGGAGAACCATAAAGTCGAGGAGGAGGTTTGGGTTCCTCACACAGGGTCTGGGGTTTCTGCTGCAGCCCTTGTAAAGCCATGGGTCAGTGGAACAGGTCAACATCTGGAGGTGTTCAGGTTTCAGCAGCCCGGCTCTGCCTCTCTCCCCTTCACCTTCCACTGCTGGATTATCAGAATGTGGCCTGGAGTTTGCCACACTTCAAACCCAAACACGCTCACTCCTTTTTCATTACATTTATGACTCACTCCGTGCCTCGACTCCATTCATCAAAGGCCAATACATTAAACAAAGCAGTTCTTTTAGCCTCATTTACATCTATTTTCTATTATCAGGCTTGCTGCCTCTCCCTCTCTCAGATTATTGAACATTGCCTGTGACCCATCCTTGGTTCATTGAGGAAAACTTGGAAAGGACAACACATTAAAGAAAAATCACGTTTAAAACTGAAAAACTGTGTGTTCAACGTGCTTCAAAGTTGACAAGAGTGGTTTGTGGGATATCAGCCCAAGCCCTGCTGTGAATGGAAAGCATCAGAGAGATTTTATTGAACTATCTTGTGTTTATTGCAGTGTAACATTTAAAAGGTGCCTGCTTGCTGCCCACAGTGCCTTTGGTTTTATTTAATTAGAAGGAGATAATGAAGATCAAACTATCATCTCCCCACCTGCCAATCTCTAATCCCAGCAGGGCTGCCCTCAGCAGGTTTTTAAACAAATGCTTCACCATCAGGTATTATCCTTACACCTCCTTAGGGTGATTTAACAGGTTGCACACAGAGAATGGAACCAAGGTGCACCATAAATCAAACCAGGACAAAACAGAGGACATATGAGCTTTTAATTCTTTGCCCCCATAGGATGCTTTTTAACACAGGATGAGGGAAGCCATGAGCAAGGCCAAGTCTGTGGTTAAAACCTTCAATAAACAAGCCAGGCCTTATAATGATATTCAGATTTCTGGCTGGCCTTTATCAGTAATGGCCTGCATTGCCCATTTGCAGCCTGGTGGAAGGAGGAGAAGGGGATTTGAGGAGAAAATCCCTCAAATCTTCTTCCATGAAGCACCTTCTCACCATATTTTCCCACTTTATTCCCCCCGTGGCTGCCAGGAGGGAATGGATTCATCCTGCTGAGAGGGTGGGTGGCCAGGTCTGGAGAGGAATCAGAGACTCACTGCTGTTCAATCAGGCATGTTCTCCCAGAAAACCAATAATCTGATGCAATTTGTTGTACAAGTTCTGCTTCCCCGAGCAGAAATTCTCCCTTTCCACAGTCTGAGCTGAGCAGAAATTCTCCTTTTCCACAATTGGAGCTGCCTGGGAGAGGTGATGCTGTGGTGCAGCAGCACTTCCAGTGCTGCAGTGGGTGCTCCAGTGGGGATCCAGAGCTCTTTACAGCCTGCAGGAATTCATTCTGGGGGCTTGGAATCATCCTTGGGATTTGTTAAAGCTCCTTCTTTGCAGCAGCCCCACAGCTCCCTGGTGTGCAGCAATTTGGATGCCTGGAATTCAGAGAGTCCAGTCAGGAATTGTCCCACTTGCCTACAAAGCCACAGAGGATTTTAGGCCTTGCTTTTCACCATCAGCACAGGCAAAGGTGGGATTAATGTTCTGTTAGAAAGGCAGAAAGGTCCTGTCCTGCTGCACAGCAGCACTGATCGTGTGCTAAAATAAATTCCAGGACATTGGTGGCATCAGTCATCTCTCTCCCCCTAAAACCAAAGCATCATCTGCAAATCTGCCACACTGAGACCTCTGCAGACTGAAATCCTCCCTGTGCACACTCTGGGCATCTCAGGTGATTTTCTGACCATTTAGGCACCAACTCAACCCTCAAGAGGCACATCAGTGGGTGAAGGAATGAAATCTGGATTCTGCTGTGGGGTGGGACAGGGAGAAGGGAGCAGAGAAAGTCGCACAATTATAGAAATTCTTCTTTCCTCTGTGGCTGGGGAAAGTACACGAGGTCCAAACTGATCCCATTGTGTTAATATTTGGCCTCTTGTCTTCTCTGAAGACCCAGCCCTGGAGTGAATTATTTCTTTGGGATCGTTTCTGGCACTTGAAAGAAGCATGGCATGGATGGCAACTGTTCTTCAGTGTTGGCAGCTGTAAAATTTGATTGAAATGATCAAAGCCAAGCCAGTAAAAGGCCAGCAAAGACGAACTGGCTGCTTTTAGAGAAAGCTCTAAGACATTTTGTAAATTTAAAAAGGCCGCCTGTAGAACACAAAGGGCCTCTGTGTCCGTTTTCTCTCCCACTTGCTGCTGCAATTTGCTCATTTCCAGTCTCAGGGAGGGACATGCAGCCCCAGTGGCAGAACAGTGGTTTCAGTGTGGTGGTTTCAGTGCCACAAAAGCAGCTCTGGGTGCTCAGTGATGGGAGCTCCCTCAGCCCCTTCCAGCTCTGTGACTCAGCTGCACAGAGCAAGGAGGAGTGAAAAAAACCAACAACAACAAAAATCCCACAAAAGCCTTCCATAAAAATTTACAACAATTATTTTGCAATGACCAGAAGCTCCTGGGGGTGCTCTAATTGTCACCCCCCGGTGCAGGGTGTGGAGTGGGGTGACCTTTGTACGAGATGCTGTGATCTCTGCAAGCACAGGGGGAAAATCTGCAAACAAAGGAACTGCTCAGACTCCTGAGGCTTGTCCCTCTCTATCTGACAACGACCTCACGTATTTACAGGAGCTGAGGGGACACTCGGTGTGCTCTAAGTACAGGTGCTGCTCAGTTCTTTGGCATCACCTTTTTACAGCCTCTGCATCCTTTAATCCTGGCTGGGCTCAGTCCCTGCCTCTCTGCTGGAGGGCACTGCCTCCCCACATCCATCCTGCATGGAAAACATCTCTTTGGAGGGACTCCCTTCATTTCCATCAGCAATTGGAGCATGGCCATGGTGTCCTGATGAGTATCTGTGCTCCAAGGCTCCTCCCCAGTGACAGCTATTAAGGACTGAGCTTTGTACTTCCTCTGAGTACAGCAGTCATTAAAAGCACCAGTAATGAGCTGTATCCCAAATTAGACCGTGCTCCTAATTGGAGATTTGGAGAAATATGGCCAAAGTACCTTGTAAAATAATTAGCTTTGGATTCTGGATTCTGTAGAGTGGAAGTTCTTCCAGCCATGCCCATCACCATCACTCCATATTTTGGATGCCATCTGAAAAAACCCAACCTAAGAAGAAAAAAAGAAAGAAAGAAAGAAAAGAAAGAAAGAAAAGAAAGAAAGAAAGAAAGAAAGAAAGAAAGAAAGAAAGAAAGAAAGAAAGAAAGAAAGAAAGAAAGAAAGAAAGAAAGAAAGAAAGAAAGAAAGAAAGAAAGAAAGAAAGAAAGAAAGAAAGAAAGAAAGAAAGAAAGAAAGAAAGAAAGAAAGAAAGAAAGAAAGAAAGAAAGAGCCAAGGTTTTTGTTTATGCAGGCAGGAAAGCAATGCAGAGCACCAGAACTAGGGAAGGGAATCCTGCTGAGCAAATTATTTGTGGCTATTTATTGGGAAAAGTTTTCTTTTCTTATTTGCTTGTTGTCTTTTTTTCCCCCCTAAATTACCCAGGACCTTTTTTTTCACTGCTTTTTAAAACAAATTTGTGCATTGTTTGGTGATTAGAAACACATGCTGCCAGCAAATGTCATCCTGGATCAATCAGAAGCCCAGCAGACCCAGGGGTGGGATTTCAGAAGTGCCTAAGTGAGCTAAAACACAAATCCCAGAGAATTTCCACTGTACAAAACTCACTCCAAACCCTTATTAGTCAGAAGTTCACATAAACCCTGAAGAATGTTAGGTTTACAGCTCTCTGAAAAGTTTTATTTATTTTTTTTAAACCTTGATTATTATACCTGGCTATTCTTGCTCCTGATAACAAATATCTGATACCTTTTGGAATCCTCCAAAGCTTCTGGCCTCGGGAAGACCTTGAGGAAAAGAGTTCCCTTGGGCTGAAGGTGCATTTGCTTTATGGATCCTGGTGGGATTTCACTTTTGGGGCCAGGTGAACGTGATGGACAAGAAGATGTCAAGGAAATGGGTGCAGCTGGGCAGTCTGGACCCAGCCAGGGACACAAAGAGAGGATTAAAGAGATGAATGGCATGATGTCAATGTGTAAATTCCCTCTGGAGGCATCTTTGTCTATCAAGGGAATCCAGGAGCAGCTGGGCTCCTGATTTAAGAGTCTAAATTTAGGTAAGAGAACCCAAGTTAAGAATCTCTTCTACCTTCAGAGCCCCTGAAGTGTCAGGGCAGCGTTCTCTGCCTTCAGGTACAGGAATGAATAAATAAGAAGCAGCTCTACAAAGCTCTGCAAGCCTGATAGGATTCCTCAAAAAAACAATCCAAGGTTCCCTCAAGAAGTTCTCCAGGAAAATCCTCTTCCCCTCAGCTTTTGCCACCATCCTGCCATAGCCCAGTGTTCACCTCTCGAGATTTTATTCCCTTTAAAATAACCCCAAACTGCTACTTTCCCTTGCTGAGATTAAAGCTGAACCTGACTGACACGGGGATTAGGAGCAGAGGTTAAACCCATGTCAGACTGAAGATAAAGATGCAAAAGGAACAAATGACTTGACCAAACTTCCTTCTTTCAAGTGCTCCTCAGCAGCAATTAAGCTGAGCTGTTCATTTAGCATGAGCTGAGGAGCTCCTGCAGTTCAAATGAGATGTAAAGGAGAGGTTTTTCCCCTGCTGGCAACTAAAAAAACAGGAAAATGATTATTCTTTTTCTGACCATTTAACTGTGCTTTGCCTTGCACCAGGCTCTCTTTTTTTTTTGGCTTTTTTTTTTTTTTTGGCTTTTTTTTTGTTTTGGCACTGGGAGTCCTTGTGATTTAAGCAACTGGCCTCAAGGTAAAAAAAACAATTTATAACAGACAGAAAGAAAACTTTTGAATATACAAACCCTCTTTCGTTCCTCATTTTCCCTAATGTTCCTAAACCAAATAATTATACATTTTATATTTGAAGATTCCCCCCCCTAACCCAATGGCCAAAAAGGAAAAACAAAACCAAAATACTTGACTAAGAAAATGAGAGATGCAAAACAATTTAGGCTGCAAACAGAAAGAAATAAAATGTCTGACTTGGGAACAACGGATCAAAGATAAGTAAATAATGCACAGAACTCCCCTAAGCTCCAGCAGCACTGAAAATAACCTTGAAAACAAATGAAACTCGAATATACAAGGTGAAAGTTTCCTCTAGGGTTGGGGAGGGTTGAGTTTTGGCTCCAGCTGGCAGGAGAAGAACCTTGCCTAGCGAGGTGTTTTTTGAGGTCAGGGCTCTCAGATTTGGTGTTTGGAGAAAGAAGATCCAGTAAAGGGAAGGATGGGAGACCTCAAGGAATATGGCAATTTTTCCTATGTTTGAAGTCTCTGACTGCTGGCAGCATCCTTTTAAGTGGAGCTGACACTGAAAACATGTTGAGATTTGACCATCATTAGCCCTAAAAAAGGATCCCTTTGGCTGTGTGTGAGAGCTTTGATATGGTATCTGATTGGAAAAGAGAGGGGGTTTCTCCTGAGCTGCCCTTCCTCAGCCCTGCAGCCCCAGAAAGCTCCGGGCAAGGATGGAATTGTCCCCCTGGATCCATCCCTGCCTCATCCCAGCTCAGGCTGGGGGCTCCCATCCCTGTTCCCAGTCAGAGAGGGGCAGCTGCTCCAGGTTGTTGTGTTTGGCTTCGTGTGAGTCAGAGCTACAGCCAAGGGCTAATTTTCTTCACAAGAAAGAACTTTTTTCTTTGAGGAGCCACCCCCAGCCCTTTCCATCCTGACCAAACAGAATCTCAGCTCTGCAAACGACTTTAATGAAGCTTGAAACCATCCCTGCCCTCTGCTGATGTGAATTCCCCTCTTCTTTTTCATCTCTCTCCTGTTTTGCATGCTGTAAAATCCACATTTTCCAAACAATAGAGTTCCTGCACCTCCTTTCCCACTGGTTCTGTGGAGTGGTTCTGTCTTCATCCCTCCATCCATCCATCATCCATCATCCATCCATCATCCATCCATCCATCCATCATCCATCATCCATCATCCATCCATCCATCATCCATCCATCATCCATCATCCATCATCCATCCATCATCCATCATCCATCATCCATCCATCCATCCATCCATCATCCATCCATCATCCATCCATCCATCATCCATCATCCATCATCCATCCATCCATCCATCCATCCATCCATCATCCATCATCCATCATCCATCATCCATCATCCATCATCCATCCATCCATCATCCATCATCCATCATCCATCCATCCATCCATCATCCATCATCCATCATCCATCCATCCATCCATCCATCCATCATCCATCATCCATCATCCATCCATCATCCATCCATCCATTCATCCATCATCCATCATCCATCATCCATCATCCATCCATCCATCCATCCATCATCCATCATCCATCCATCCATCCATCATCCATCATCCATCATCCATCATCCATCCATCCATCCATCATCCATCATCCATCATCCATCCATCATCCATCCATCCATCCATCCATCATCCATCATCCATCATCCATCCATCCATCCATCCATCCATCATCCATCATCCATCATCCATCCATCATCCATCCATCCATCCATCATCCATCCATCATCCATCCATCATCCATCATCCATCATCCATCCATCATCCATCCATCATCCATCATCCATCCATCCATCCATCATCCATCATCCATCATCCATCCATCATCCATCCATCATCCATCATCCATCATCCATCATCCATCATCCATCCATCCATCCATCCATCATCCATCCATCATCCATCCATCATCCATCATCCATCATCCATCCATCATCCATCATCCATCATCCATCCATCCATCATCCATCCATCATCCATCCATCCATCCATCCATCATCCATCCATCCATCATCCATCCATCCATCCATCCATCCATCCATCATCCATCATCCATCCATCATCCATCCATCATCCATCCATCATCCATCATCCATCCATCCATCATCCATCCATCATCCATCCATCATCCATCCATCCATCCATCCATCCATCATCCATCCATCATCCATCATCCATCATCCATCATCCATCATCCATCCATCCATCCATCCATCATCCATCCATCCATCATCCATCCATCATCCATCCATCATCCATCCATCATCCATCATCCATCCATCCATCATCCATCCATCATCCATCCATCATCCATCCATCATCCATCCATCCATCCATCCATCCATCCATCATCCATCCATCATCCATCATCCATCATCCATCATCCATCATCCATCCATCCATCCATCCATCATCCATCATCCATCATCCATCATCCATCATCCATCCATCATCCATCATCCATCATCCATCCATCCATCCATCCATCCATCCATCCATCCATCATCCATCATCCATCATCCATCCATCCATCCATCCATCCATCATCCATCATCCATCATCCATCCATCATCCATCCATCCATCATCCATCCATTCATCCATCATCCATCATCCATCATCCATCCATCCATCCATCCATCCATCCATCCATCCATCATCCATCATCCATCCATCCATCCATCATCCATCATCCATCATCCATCATCCATCCATCCATCCATCATCCATCATCCATCATCCATCCATCATCCATCCATCCATCCATCCATCATCCATCATCCATCATCCATCCATCCATCCATCCATCCATCATCCATCATCCATCATCCATCCATCATCCATCCATCCATCCATCCATCCATCATCCATCCATCCATCCATCATCCATCCATCATCCATCATCCATCATCCATCATCCATCCATCATCCATCCATCATCCATCATCCATCCATCCATCCATCATCCATCATCCATCATCCATCATCCATCCATCATCCATCCATCATCCATCATCCATCATCCATCCATCATCCATCCATCATCCATCATCCATCATCCATCATCCATCATCCATCATCCATCCATCCATCATCCATCCATCATCCATCCATCCATCCATCCATCATCCATCCATCATCCATCCATCCATCCATCCATCCATCCATCCATCCATCCATCATCCATCATCCATCCATCATCCATCCATCATCCATCATCCATCCATCCATCATCCATCCATCATCCATCCATCCATCCATCATCCATCCATCCATCCATCCATCCATCATCCATCCATCATCCATCCATCATCCATCCATCCATCCATCCATCATCCATCCATCCATCCATCATCCATCATCCATCCATCCATCATCCATCATCCATCCATCATCCATCCATCATCCATCATCCATCATCCATCATCCATCATCCATCATCCATCCATCATCCATCATCCATCATCCATCCATCCATCCATCATCCATCATCCATCCATCCATCCATCCATCCATCATCCATCATCCATCATCCATCCATCCATCCATCCATCCATCATCCATCATCCATCATCCATCCATCATCCATCCATCCATCCATCCATCCATCCATCATCCATCCATCCATCCATCATCCATCCATCATCCATCCATCATCCATCATCCATCATCCATCCATCATCCATCCATCATCCATCATCCATCCATCCATCCATCATCCATCATCCATCATCCATCCATCATCCATCCATCATCCATCATCCATCATCCATCATCCATCATCCATCCATCCATCCATCATCCATCATCCATCCATCATCCATCCATCATCCATCATCCATCCATCCATCATCCATCCATCATCCATCCATCCATCATCCATCATCCATCATCCATCCATCCATCATCCATCATCCATCATCCATCATCCATCCATCATCCATCCATCATCCATCATCCATCCATCCATCATCCATCCATCATCCATCCATCCATCCATCATCCATCCATCCATCATCCATCCATCATCCATCCATCATCCATCCATCCATCCATCCATCATCCATCCATCCATCCATCATCCATCATCCATCCATCCATCATCCATCATCCATCCATCATCCATCCATCATCCATCATCCATCATCCATCATCCATCATCCATCATCCATCATCCATCATCCATCATCCATCCATCATCCATCATCCATCATCCATCCATCCATCCATCCATCCATCCATCCATCCATCCATCCATCATCCATCATCCATCCATCCATCCATCCGTCCATCCATCCATCATCCATCCATCCATCCATCATCCATCATCCATCCATCCCCTCAGAGTGCTGAAATGATGCTTCATTCTGCTTTAGAATTTCTGGTTTGCCACATTTATCTGAGAATTTTACACCCTGGCTTTCCACTGTACTCTGCAGATCAAGGACTATTTTCTGCTTCTGCAGAATCTCCCATTGATTTGAAATGGTTGTAGCCAGAGCTCATTTATGTGTGCAGGAAGTGCAGAGGGATCACTTCACTTTTTTCTGGAATAAAATCACTTTTGGGGTGCAACCTCAGAGCATGTTTCAGCAATGGAAGTGAGTCACACCCAGGGGGACCAGGACAGGCAGAATGCAATTTAATTCTGATGAAAATGTCAAACTCTGCTCTTCCTCCTCCAGGGCTCCTATTATCAATCCTGAGGAAACTGTCATGGAAGTTTTAGGAACTTTAATGGACAAATTTTGGTCTTTTATCTCATTCATATAAAAATATCTTCAGCTCTGCCATGCTTTTAAAACACAAACACAGTTGATCAGACCTGAATTGCTCCTACAAGAAGTCCACTAGGGAAAAGCAATCCAAATTCTGAACTTAGATCTCATCAATTAAAAAAAAAAATAAAAAAAATTCAGTGGGCATTGTACCCAGCTGGGTGAATTTTACTCCTGGGAAGGAGCAATGACAGAAGCTGTGCCTTTGTTGCTGGGTTTGCCAGCCTGGCTCTGCCCAACTTCCCCTTTTGTTCCTCAGCTGAAGAACTGGCAAGGAAAGAAAATCCCTCATCTAACCTGTGCACTTTGGAGAGGACCATAAAAATTACCATAAAGGCATTTTTAGGCTGTTTTATTTTAGTCTGATCACTGAGGAAGCACAATCACCACACCCCTGCCCACTCCAGGGTGATGCATCTCCTTAGAGAGGCATGGTGTCAGAAGGAAGATGTGACATTCCCAGATAATGTATCTGCCTGGGAAATCAACTGCACTGACAGGAAAAAAAAAAAGAAAGATATGGAGACATTATAGGGAGAAGGGGAAAGAGAAAACATTTGCAACAGGAGTTTTGTTTCCAGAGACTTGGCTGGCTGAGAAAACAACTCCAAGTGCTGTTTAATGCACAAAATGATTTGTAGCTGCCGTGGAGGGCAGAGCAAGCCTTGTTCACCACCATTGATCTGCAGTTATGACTTCTGTCAAATTCAGCACCTAAAAAACAAGTCTGGAAAACGAACTTTGTGGCACACCTGTGCTGGATAAAGCCCTCCCTGGCTATAAATAGACACAATCCCAATGGAATGGATGAGTTTTGACTCTTCTCGATTCACAGAGAGAGAGGAGCTGGTCCAGCATGTTTGACCAAGCAGCTGAGGCCAGCCCTGGCTAAACGAACCTGCTCCAAAGCAAATCTATTCCAGGATTCCCCATTTCTCCTCTCCTGTGTCCCTGCCATGTCCCCTTTGCTTTCCCTTTTTTTCCTACATAGGAAAGAGAGTAATCACATATTTCATCACTCTTCATCCAGATTCCTGATCCTCAGCAAAAGAGAAATTCTTCCTCCAGTGTGTTTAAATTATTTTGACCTACACAGGTTAGATAGAGGTCTAAATGACATAATCTAACCCTTTAGATAATCTGGGTTTTTTAAGAAGCCTTAATGTGTTCTTATTTATTTTTAAACAGTAGGTTCTAACAATAGCCATACTTTAAAAAAAGATTTTATTGCAAGGAATGGGAACTGAAACACATCACGCTGCCAATCTGAAGGGCAAATATAAACATCTTGAGTAACCCTAATTTAGTGTTGTCACTTGCTTTTTTTTCTTCCTCTTTCCCTTCAAACAGAATGTTACCCTTTGAAAACCTATTAGAGAGATCAAGATGACATCTTCCCATGACACAAACAAATCCAGAACTACATCTCCAGGCTGGAGATCAATGGGAAAGCACAGGCAGAGCTGCTCCAAGCAGCCTGGGATTCATCAGCAGGAAGGTCCAAACAGGCTGGAGCATCTTCAGAAAAATTGTCCCAGCCCCAAGGGACACCTCTGGGCACTGCCCTGCCCTCAGTGTGATGTGGAGATTCACTGTGGGGAGAAATCAGCCTGTGCTGTCTTCCCAAGGGCACCAGCACCCACCTCCTCTAAAGAGTTGACAAAATAACTCGGATTCAAAATGAATATTTGCCTCATAAATTGGCAAATGTGTGTACAGGACTGCCCTGCTCCCTGCAGGGCTCTCCAGCCCCCATCTGGGGGAAGCAGGACATGGGGACAATTCCTTCCAGCCCCCTCCACACAAACAAGTCATTAATGCCTCTGCTTTTCCTGCTTTGGCTGGATTTTTTACAAACTGCATTCGGTCTCACAGGTACCAATCTGTAGTGCCAATTAAAGGATTACAGAATTTATTGCTCAGGAAAGTTGTTGCAGTGCCTTGGTGCCTGCAGCAAAAAGCTGTGGCCTGCCTGCCCCCTGCCCCACTTCATCAGACCCTCCCTATTTTGTTGATTTTTGGCTCCATCTCAGGCAAACCTTAGAGCTTCACTTCTGACTTTACTTCATATTCTCAGTTTTTCACAGTTGAGAGATTTCTCACAGCTCTGCTCACCCAGACAAGACACTGATATTGCTGTCAAATAGAATTGAAGTGGAATTTTTCATCGCAAACACCTGAAGTTTTCATTCTTTTTTTTTTTTTTTTGGCTGTAACACAGGAACTGTGTCCAGGACCATTGACACTGACTGCCTTAATCCCATGGTGGGTCACAGAAATCAGTTTCTATCGGGATGTGCTGTGGTGGAAAGACTTTCTCTTTCTCCAGGTGCATTTTTAGTGGCTGGAGCTCTGTCTCAGAGCAGGATGAGCCAGGTTCTGCTGGAGGAGATTTAACTGTGAACATGAGGATTTGTTGTCAATATTCTGTGAGTCTCAGAACCTTTTTGTGCAATGTAGAGCTGGACAAATACAACTTTAGTGCCCCAAAATTTGCTTTAATGCTAAGCAAAATATTCCAGTATTTCACTCCCAGCTCCAAATGCCATTTCCCTTTTATCTTTCCCCAGTTGTAGAATTATTTGGTTTGGTTGTTTCCACTTGAAAGACACAGAAAGTCCCTCGATAAAGTGGGGAAAAAAACTTTCCAAAGTTTTGCTTTTCCAAAGTAGCAATGGATCCATCCCTTATAAAAATAAAGCACACCTTAACATTTCTAAGTGTCCCATGGAGGAACACGGTGATTTTACCTCCCAGAATTTTAGAAAACATCCTTTTGGGACCAAATCTTTATGGGAAGAGCTGCTGTTTGCAGCCAGCCAGGAACACTCCAGCAGAGAAATGCTGGGAGCAGTGGGAATTACCCAAATTTGCCCATGGAACAAGAACAGGTGATGGTTCCAGAGCACGTAAACACCACCAGGCACTCGTTATTTCCTCATTAATGGCATTTTGGGGCTGCAGAACACTCCCAGCCCCTTGAAATGCTAATGGCAACATTTGAATGTGTTGTTTTCC
This sequence comes from Sturnus vulgaris, assembly GCF_052056855.1. Taxonomy (NCBI): domain Eukaryota; kingdom Metazoa; phylum Chordata; class Aves; order Passeriformes; family Sturnidae; genus Sturnus; species Sturnus vulgaris. The sequence goes on along the minus strand of NC_142257.1, from coordinate 2,950,922 downwards.
TGACAGCACACTCGAGGAGGGTTTAAAGCTGCCCAGCAGTCTGACTGCTGCCCATAAATCACTCTCCTTGCCCTAGCGGTCCATTTTTCTTCTCTTTCGTGTCTATTTGCTGTTTGACACAGGAGCCTGTGCTGGAAGTGCTCATTTCATGGCAGACACTGTAATACCCCCGCAGCCTGCCCTGATTGTCAGGTTGATTTCATTAGCACGATAAGATGCATAGGCTCCTTTTTATCTCTTGTGTTCTCCCTTCTCTCTCTCCCTTTCTCTGTAATTTGGGTCTTTAAAGTCCCTGCTGTCTCCTGATCTACAGATAATTGTTTACTGTAATACTAGCCAGGAAAAGAGCTGATAAACTCCAGATGTAGAGAGGTCTTCGAATTCACTTTCCTTGCTCCATGCCCATGGCTATGGACCTCAGATAATATTTTGCTGCTGTCTGGGGTCCTTTAAACCTGCTAATAAAAAGAGGTTATTTAAGATGGACAATGATTGTATCATGTAAGATCTCATTAAGGTTTCTTTTCTGTTTGGGGGGTTGTTTTGTGGGGTTTTTTGTTGTTTTTTTACAAGCTTCTTATTAGCCCCAGTTCTTGTTGCCTGCCTGTATCTGCCCTTCACTGTACTCTTTGAAGTCTTATCGTGCTTTTTAGTGACAGGAGCCAGGATGCTGCATGTTAACCCCCATAGAGCAAAGAGATGAGACTTATTAAAAAAAAAAAAAAAAAAGAAAAGAAAAACACAACCACTGATTTCTGCTGTGCAGCAGCTTGTGGTCCATTTTGATTTTCTGAGCAGCAAAAATTTCGATTTCAATGGTCAGGGGTTCACAAGGAGCCAAATTATTGCCTCCAGCTTCAACAGCTCATGAAACAATCCCCTTCAGAGGTTTGATAGCAGCTCTCCAGCTGATTTTTTAATTACTGCCCCTGAGTTTTTACATAGCTCTGAACTTCTCCCTTCTCCCCAGCACTGCAAGGCAAGGAGCTGCCAAAGAGGCTCCTATCTCCAGCCTCATTGTAAGGCCCAAAAATAGCCCCAAAGGCCCTGCCTACATCTCCCTGTGAACCCAGTTTACAGCCAGTTCATGAAGAGGTTGCCTATAAATATTTGCTGTGCCCACACAGAGCGGGGTGGTTGTGACATCCCAGCCTGGCACACGGGGATCTATCCCCGAACTGGTTTGGCACATTAATTCCTGAATTCGAGACCACCTGGCCCCACCAGTGGAACCAGTTTGGCTGCTCCGTGCTGGGCGTGGCAGGACATCCCCGGGTGCTGGGGCAGCCCAGGGTGGAAGTTTTGGAGGTTTGTGTTCCAGGGCTGTGGGGTGTCTTTCCTAAGGTGTTTTCCTTGGGAAATGTCCCTGTGGACACAGCACCGTGCACCCACACACCCTGCAAACACCTCGTGGTCTCTGCCTGGACGTGCTGCCATGAGAGGGTAGGGAAATCTGTGCTTGTGGCACAGGAGAGGATCAGATCCTCAAGAAACATTAAAAAAACCGCAACAAAAACACCCCAAAAAACCCCACCACAAAAAACCCAAATGATAAAACCCAGCATGATCAGACTCAGCCTGGGCTGGCTCTTCTGACCTGATATTTCTGTCTTAATTTTGAAAACATCAAAATTTGGTTTGGAGCTGCCCATTCCCAATTCTTGGGAGAAGGCTGGAAACCTGAATATGAATATATTGGATATATGAGTATATTGGAATTTTACGAAGGTGTCTTAATAGAATTTATTTGCCAATTTACACCCAACAAACTGAATTCCTTGTGCCTGACCCCCCTGTAGCCCGAGGTTTTGGAATTCAAGGCCAGAGAAGGAGGCTGAGCATCCTCCAGAGGATGCCCCTCGCTGCTCTGCCCTAGAGGGAGGGGGATCAGCATCCAGCTGCCCTCCCCTGACAGGGCAGAGCCATGGAGAGGGGATTTTTCAGGAACAGGGAGGGAGAATTCATCTGCAGGTCTCATCTGGGAGGTACTGGCTCAATTTGTCCCTGCTCTTCGTGTTTTGGATTCTCCCAAACTCCTCCTTGTTGCAGGCAGCATTATCAGACTCCACATCCCCATTACATTCCCGGAATTCTTAGACAAATATTTTGTTTTCACTTGGTCACAAAGGTGATCAGACTTCATTTATCTGAATGAAGCTTTTACTTTCTCTGGGAAAACACCTTTTCCTCTCTTTTTTTTTTTTTTTTTTTTAGGGCTGTTTCTTTTTCTTTTCAGTCTTTCTCAAGGCAAGGAAGTCCTGCTGGGGTCAAGGTCCTACCTGGACACTTGCAAGAGGAAAGAACTCTCCTCAAAAAACCAGATTTTGTTGCCACCAAGGATGTGAGCAGAGATTTTCAAGACCCATCTTCTTCCCCAGTATCACCGAACCCCCTGGATTAGCCATCAAATTAAAAAGAAATGGATTGGTGTAACTCTTCCCTCATAACAATGCCGTTTCATTGCCTTGTAATCCACTTTTAATTGGGATTTGCTTCCTGGCAACTGTGTGTAAACAAGGAGATGGTCAAAGGCAGCAGGGGGAGGGCAGGGAATCAGGCAGGAACGAGTCCCCCCTCAGCCCAGCTTCCCCTCTATAAAATTCCACAGTCTGGGTTGCTTCCACCGTCATTTTGGAAAACACCTTTCCTTTCCCTCCTCTTCCCCAGATTTAAAAAGGGTCTGTTCTCCTCCCCTCTCCGTGTAAACATCACTTATCTTGTTCTATAGGCAGCATAACTAGCAAGAGCAAGTGCTCACAAAGTGCAAATTAGCCGGTGACAATAAATTGTCAGATTGCCTCTGAGGCAGAAACAAATGAATAGCTGCGTTTATTAATCACATGGCACCTTCACCTTTGATGTCTTGATGTTCCAGTTTTGGTGCTCCATTAAGCAACCCTGAGTGACTGCTGCAGCAGCTTCCACTAAACCAGAAATTTAGTTGGCAGCACATTTCAGGACTTCAAAGGCGGTAAATTACCTCGAGATTGTTTCATTAAAGAGCCCTTCCCAGTGTGAACAGCAATAACAGGAGAATCGAGATCAAAGAGCATCCATCTTTCTAGATTTGTTACATAGAAAATTACATGCTGAGGGTGTCTTTTTCACAAATCATGTCGCCTCCCATTTCAGCAAGAATGGTTCTAATTAGAGCAGAAGCCTCCCTGGCTGTGCAGAGAGTTATGATTGTCATTAATACACCACTGCAAGGTTTTTCCTCTCCTCTGCACTCCCCAGACCCCATCCCCTGTTTGTGAGGTGCCTCTGGAACCTAATTAGAAACAATTATGCTGATTAACTGATTGCAGGCAGTTCTCTACACATTCTTGGGAAGAGCTTTTCCTGCCATGTATATTTGTTTATTTGAAATACTCTTTCATTTCCCTTCCCCTCTGCCCCCACGGGCTTTGCACAGCGCTGGGATTTGCTTTCTTCTCTGCAACCACCAGGGCTGCAATCCAGGGCTGCTGGGGCTGGGACATCTCCTGCTTGGTGGCATGGAGCAGGCACATGGAGAAGGACCAGGATCTATAACCCTGGTGCCTGGTTTGGTTTAATTTCCAGACACTCCACGTCTGCTTCAGCCCAAAGCCGTGGGAAGTTCTGTAACAATAAAAGCCCAGCAGTTCCAGCTGTAAAGGATAAAAGAACAGAGGCATCACCTGGGGATTTGGTAGCTCCTCAGAACGTGTTTGGGAAGCACAGGATGGAGGAGCCAAAGGCACCAATCCCATGCTGGAAGTCTCTTCCCATCTCCCTGGCTGGGCAAGGTGTGGAGGGAACCACCTGGGCAGGCATCACTCCACAGTCAGGGCAACCCTTGTGCATCCTGAATCATCACCTCACCACAATTCCCTTTATCAGCAGCCTGAGGAACTTGTCTTGTGTCTTTTCCAACACCAATGGCAGGTGCTCCATGATTCCATAGAAATAACAGCAGTACATGGAAAATCCAGCCCCTCGTTATCATGGCAACTCAGAAAAAAGCAGGAGAAACTCAGGAGTAGAGGCAGTCATGGAGAAATCTCTCACAAAAAAAGTTCTTCCACAGAAATATTCATCCTCCCCAGACACCTGGAGGCTGCTGCCTGCACCCAGACACAGCATTTTACATCTGCCCACTCTCTGATTTGATTCCCAGGTCTTCCTTATTAAATCTGATGTTCTTGCCACCTAAGAGACACCCATCACAACACAGGGCTGGGAAAAAAACCCCTTCAAACTGCCCAAGTGGAGTTCTCCTGGAAAAGGTTTCTCTTTTAATGTGCTGCACTCATGTACAGCCTGGTTTTTATGGTGTCCTGTGAGGAGTGGAGACATCAGGTTGGTCAGAGTGTTTCAGGAAATTTGTCTCTCTCTCACTAATCTCTCTTTTCAGTAAACAACTAAGAAACTTAGGAAATTCATATTAGTTCTGCAAAAATCCCAAGGGAAATGCATCCATTTTCCTACAGATTAAGAGTTTCTAGAAAGGGAAAGATGGTTTCCAAACTCAGAGTTTGAGAGGTGCAGTCATTTCACTTCACTGTTGTGTTTTATGAGACCTTATCATCAAATATCACAGGGGGAGCAAAGCGAGGAGCAGAGAGCCGTGGGAAAAAGAGCAGTGAAGATTTTGGTGTGAAATCCATTGGAATCTCTGTCCCCAGCCCTGCTGCACTCTGAACCCAATCTGCTGGATACTGTTCCTCAGAGGAAGGATTGGGAAAAGTAAGCAGCAAGCAATGATTTGTTGGGCTCTGGTGAAGACACACCACGCCTAATTTCATTGTAAAAGGAACCTACCCAGCCATTGATCAAAATATCCTTGTCAGTGCTGGCACTGAGCCAGAGCTATCCTGGTATTTCCAGAAGGATTCGTGTTGCTTTCTGTGATATGAGGTCAGAATAAATTAAGCAGGGCCTCTGACAGCTGATTTTCAATGATAATCTTTATGTTAGGATTGACCTGTTTATTCAACCCAGTCAATCTCTCATCAAAATGACAGCTCGAGAGCACCATAGATCATTATCCCCAAGGATGCATAAAGATCCTGTCACTTGAGACAATAAAAGCTGATTAGTACAAAATTAGAAAACAAGACTGATGGAGAAGAAAGCCAAAAAAAGATCAGACTCTCTACCTCTGCTACACTCAGAGCATGTTGAAACCCAAACTGCAGATGTTTCGTGCTGTAAAAAGCTTTTTTATTGCTCTGGGGGTTTGAGATTTTGGATTATCCTGACAATGGGATGGGGTTTTGTCCCTTGTAGGGCTCTGGCTGTGCTCTCACCCCTGGCTGGATGGGCAGTGGCTCCACCTGAGGATGATAGAATTGCACCCTCATGAAGCATTGCTATATAAAAGCATCACAAAAGGCTCAGAGCTGATGCTGTGGGACAAGGCTGCAAGGCAGAGCTCTGTGTGCAGGGTTAGAACAGCTGGCAGCTGCTGTCCTGTGGTTGGGGAAGTATTTCAGCACAGCTGTCAGTAGTAAAGTCTGAAGGGTGCTTGTCTGAACAGCTCCTGTAGAGATTGATTTTTGTTTATCACTCCTCTGAGTACAAATTTACACATGAAACTCAAAGGAAAAAGGGTAGTCTTTCTAATTGTGGTTGAATAGACATACTGCTAATAAGTGCACAATATAACTGTAAACAGATCACAAATCTGGAAACATATTCATTTATGTTACCTTTGTTCTCCTTCCAGGAAATACAAGGATTTGATAAGTTGACATTGATTTAATAGTCTGAAAACTGGAATCAATCTTTCTTTTCAGCCTTTTATTTTCCCTCCTGTTGCAAATTACAAACACATTTCTGCTTCCTGAAAGCTGTGCATGTATTTCTTGAGGACCTCTCCCCCTCCTGCCCCCTCTCCTGCCTAAGCAAGAAATATCTTGTTAATTGAGGCTGGGATTCAATGTTTAGTGAAGGAAAGGAGCACAGTGCACTGGAGGAAATTCAGCTTCACTCTGAGCTCATTCTGCAGTGGCTGATTACTGGTGTGGTGATGATGATGATGGTGATGATGCTGATGATGATGAGGAGGAGATGTTGTTTGAGAGCTGAGAGGCAGGGATTGGTTTTGATAACCTGAAATTAACAGCTGGATTTATAGCTTGTAAATATTGCTGCTGGTGGATTCTCGCATGGCTGGCATAATTCCCCTCTTCCTGTGCAGACCCCGTTTATGAATCCCAGGGCAGTGACATTATCCCCAGGATGTCAGACAAGAGCCTCTCCTGGAGGGCACGCTGCCTTTACTGAGGAGTCAGTAAAGTGACATTCCCAGACTTTTTATGTGCCCTTCAGTTCTCTGTGAGTGTGACAGTTAAATTTGCACACCCTGACCCACTGCTCCCTTATAAAAACTGCAGGATCCTCCTTTGCCCAGGTTTTCTCCTGCAGTGTTTCTCCTTCATTTCCCCCTCTGTGGAAAGCAAAGAGCCACACCTGGGGGTCTGTGATGTGACACAGACACTCAGTGCCAGCCTGGTGCCATCTGCCCATTTTTTGGGGTGTCCTCCATCAGCTCTGGGTCAGAGTGCAAAGGGACATCCCTGACCCTCTGATGGCTTGGAAAAGTCAAGGATCCCTCAGGCAGCTTCATCCCAGCCTTGTGGGAATGGCTCTGCTGGGCTGCAGGCAGAAAAGGACATGGAAAAATCAGAACATCTCACACCCAGCTCCACCTCTGGAGCTCCTCTTCCCAGCAACTCTCCCTGGAGCACAAAGAATTGCCAGAGAAGGGAGAAATATTTTCTCTTCATGGAATGATTCAGGCCAGAGGGACTGGATCTAGGTGTTCTCTAAGGTCCCTTCCAACCCAGGCTGTTCTGGGATTCAATTATTTCATGTTTCCATGATAATGCAGATTCGTATTTCAATCTGCTGAAGAATATATTTAATTTCTGGTTCAGTTTTGGCGGCCACACTGAAATAAGAGTGCTAAACCAGACAGTGATGGAGCTGTCCTGGGGCTGGGCTCCCAAAACGATGGGGGGAAATCCATGGCAGTGACTTTTGGAAACATTTAGGCCAACATTTACAGCTTTGTTCAGTAAAGTGCAAGTATGATTTGATTAAGGAGTTCCACAGATTTTGGACCATTGTGGCTCTCAAAAGCCTGATTCTGTTTTCAATGTGGTCAAAGCAGATTAGTGAAAACTCTTCCTGGATAGGCAATAAGGAATGAAATCTTCCATGTCCCCTCTGTCCTCAAAGAGTTGTCCCAATATTTCTAAAAATGCAATGTGTTATTAATATTTTGCCTCATTATCTATGGCTGTTCATATACAAATTGACTTGGCACAGTCCTTGCCAGGAAATGATGTGACAGAAGGGTTTTTTTTATAGGATGGAGGAGCCCACAAGTCTGATATACACTCAGTGGACCTGCAAATTAGCATGATAATAAATTTATCATCTGTGGAGGTAAATAAAAACCAAAGCCCACAGAGACATCCCTGTGTGGTGAGACAGGTTTGCCAGAACAAAGTTGGTCACATTCTTGGAGAATCTGAATATTAGAAGATGTCTGGGACCCAGAGAGGGGAATTTCCAGACAAGATAAATACAGACAGAAATATGAGAGTGAAGAATAGAGCTACTGTAAGAATTTTTGCCCTCAAAAATGGAGCGAGTTGTGGGAGGCACGCCCAGTTGGGATTCTGGTTTTCACAGGCTCTTTGCTTGTCAAACTTAATATCAAGTAAAATAACCTAATTTGACTTGGCAAAGGCACAGAGTGTAGAGCCTTGATAGCTGTGACAGAGGCTTTTGAAGCTTCTTATAAACAGAGTTTCCCTTGCTTTGGAAGAGATGCTTGAATAATAAACAACTTTCCCAATCCTGACTCTCACTACTGAAAAGCATAAATTGCAAGGAATTGTTGGCCAAGGAAATCCCTCTGCACAACCCAGGTGCCAAAAAGGGACTTAGCAGAGTGCTCTGAGTTAGGCCTGGCTTAGGGTGTGTCCCATTTTTAGACTTTCTAGCCCAGTTTTTTCCTGATCCACGACCTCATAGAAGCGTGCTACAAGAACAAATATTTGTTTTTGCTCTCCTGGATCTTGTTCTTAACCTCTCTTGTGGGTTGGTGTGAAATCTGAAAGTGAAAAGAGAAGCAATTTACCCATTTATTATTTTTATTATTGTTACTATTATTATTACTATTATTATTATTACAACTACTGCTACTATAAGGAAACAAGCAGAAATAGGTTGCAGAAAGGATAACAGGTCCAACTGGGGAGAAAACTTAGATCCAAGGCAGAAAGTATGAATGTGTTTGATGTGTTTGAGATGCAGGATGAGATCCTTGGGAAATGGAGCAGATTTAGCCATTGGCAATAAAACCCCATGAACTGGAGAGTGGTGATGGGGGAAAATCCCCACAAGAGTAGGGTTCTGTCTTCTTTTATGTTGTCCCAGTTTTTTCCTGGGTCACATTCAGGACTGAATGTGGAGGCACTGTTGTCACTGGAATTCATTTCCCAGTGAAAATGACTTTTGAATTGTCATTTATTGGCCATCAGAGCAAAATAGGATTGGTACTAAAACAATGATGTAAACAAATGGTTCAAGAATATCCTCCCCCCAAAAAGTTGTTCTTTTTCCCTCACATCTGATGAAAAGTGGCACATCTCCACATCTCCACCTCTCTTTCCTTTCTCTCCAAAATTTGCTATCTCCTGCCATTACCCTCCCAGTCTCTGGGCTTATTTTTCTCTTCTGCTGCCAGTCTGGAAATGAAATTTTGCTCCAAATGAGAGAGAGCTCCGAGTCTCCTTTTGAATCCCAGCTTTCACATTTTAATTCCCTCAATTCCTGCAACTTTCCTCCTATTGATAATGGATAGACTGTTCCTTCCTCCCCAATTTCCTTTATTAGCTGCACCAGGAAGTTTATTGGTGTTCCTTGCGTGTAACTCGAGCCCAGGGCCACGCTCCTTCCCAGCCCTATGTAAATTAATCCTGGCCACAAGTCTGAAGGCAAAGATCAGCGAGCCCTAAAGCAGAGCAGAGATCTGGTTACAGCCAGAGGCTCCTCTCCAGATGAAATGACAGCAATTTGGGGCTGCAGCATTTCCGTGCCTCCTAATGAACCGGGCAGGCTCCTGCAATGATCCACGCAGCAACAGCCAGGCCTGCAGCTCTCAGTTTGGTCTTAATTTTAATTTTATTCTTAATTTTATTCTTATTTTTTCTTAATTTTATTCTTATTCTTCATTTTATTCTTAACTCTATTCTTAATTTTAGTCTTATTTTTTCTTAGTTTTAGTCTTAATTCTATTCTTTATTCTTATTTTTTTCTTGGTTTTAGTCTTAATTCTATTCTTAATTTTATTCTTATTTTTTTCTTAATTGTATTCTTATTCTTCATTTTATTCTTAACTCTATTCTTAATTTTAGTATTTTTTTTAGTTTTAGTCTTAATTGTATTCTTAATTTTATTCTTAATTTTAGTATTTTTTTTTTAGTTTTAGTCTTAATTGTATTCTTAATTTTATTCTTATTTTTAGTCTTAATTTTATTCTTAATTTTAGTTTTACTTTTAGTCCTATTGTTATTCTTTTTTTAAATTTTATTCTTAATTTTAGTCTTATTTTTATTTTATTTTTTCTTAATTTTAGACTTCCTTTTAGTCTTATTTTTATTCTTCATTTTAGTCTTATTTTAGTCTTAATTTTATTATTAATTATTATTACTTTTATTCTTTTCAGCACCCCCTGGTTGCCCTGCAAGCCTAAAAAGGCCAGCCTTGGGAAGCTGGAATTCTGAACTGCCCATGGATGCTGCTGGTGTCAGAAATGTCTTTTTGCCAGAGTGGAAACCCCAGTTGTGATCTCCTGAACCTGCTGTGTGTGCCAGTTCAGCTGATTTACTTTTATGAGCAAAACTCAGGAGGATTCCTGGGCTGGCACAGTTGGGTTTGAGAGGTTTCCCTTCATCACCAAATCCAAACATTTTCTCCTGACATTCCTGCTTTGCTGGAGCCAAGCTGCTGATAAATGTGTGTGCCTTTGCACAGGTAACAAATAACCATAAGATTTTGGGATCATTTATCCACGATCCCATTGGTTACCCACGTGAATGGAAATATTTATTGAGGAATACTACAGGGAATTTCAGTGTATGAGAGGTTTCCCCTCTCCAAACGTGGGGGTGTGTAAAGTCTGTCAGGTGTGACAATTAAATGGTGTAACACCATCAAATGGGCACAGGGTGTTTCATTCCTAATTATGACACTGCTTAGGACAGGAAATTGCTGTGCCTGAAAACCTCAACAGAAAACTCTGCCCGTGTTTGTTTCCACTGTGAAATACAATGCACCAAACAGCAAACCTCGAGTTCCTCCTCTTTTCCTTCAAACCTGCACAGGGCAGAGGGAAATTCTGATTTATTGGCAGCATGAGGGTGAGGCAAGAGAAGTTACAAAAGCCATATGATAAAATGATGGCTCAATCAAGTGGCCAGGACATGCTCAAAAGCAGGAAGGGCTGTGCTCCAGGAGCAGCCAGGAAAAGAAATTCCCTGGGAATCTCCACGTCTGGGAGCTGGGAGGGAGCTGCACTACCTGGGTTTGAAACCATCCCCATCCCCTCTGGATTCTCAGGCATCTTCCAGAAAAGAAACAACCCATATATTTATGAATTAAAATGCTTTCAATTCCATCCCTCCCAAGAGGGGGATAAATATAATTTTGATGTTCTTCCGTGCTAAAGAAAAAAAAAAAAAGATTTTGTGCCTTTGTGCCTTTTTTCTTGTTCCCTGAGAAGGGACTGAAGCAGACTTGTTTACTTTTAATCTCTAATGCAACATATTATTTACCCTTCAAATCGTGCAGTTTTCCAGTTAATGACATATCTGGAGGCCTCCCGTTTGATTTGGGGCAATGGGATGCATTTTCTGGACTCTTTCTCAATTCCTTCCCCTCCACGACTCTTGATAACAGACCAGAGAAAATCTTGATAACCACCAAAACCTCAGCTGCATAATAACAAATTGAGGCACCAGCAGAGGAAAATCCTAAACCACGTGCTAAACCTGTTGTTTAAGCATGGCCAGAAGGAGCAGACAAAACACACAAATTTTATCTAAACTACAGACCCAAAGCATCCCACCCAAAAAGAACCAAGGGGGTTTTACCCTGGGGTAAACACTGGATGGGGCTGGGGACACCATACCCTTGTTCTCTCAGGGTTTCATTGTCATTTCTTTCATTGTCCTTTAATAACTCTGGTTATTCAACCCTCTAGCAGACATTTGCTGGCTTTTGATTGCAATTTAAGCACTCCAATCTACTCAAACACTTTGTTGTAGGGAGAAAAGCTACAGGCACTGGTCTAGGACATCAAACCTCGAGGTTTGCTGGTATTTTACAGCTCTGCTGGCTCCTTTCTGTTGATCTGATTTGTGCCAAAGGTGAACATTGCCCAGTAATAAACCATATCCATTTAATTGGGCAGATTAGCCCTGGGGGAAACTCTCACTTGTGGTGCCACGGGATCATCCTCCAGTGTGGCCACGCCAGGTTTTGTCCTTCCCAGAGGTGATGGAAGCTGAGGAATCTGGGACAGTATGAAATACTGCAACAGACAAACTTCAGCTTGCCCAAAATCAGTTTAAAAATCGAGTATTAAAGAATGTCATCAACAGGTGCAGAAGTCTTAAAAGAAATACTGTATTTTTTTTTTTTTTTTGCTTTCAGCATTGTCAGAGCATTATCTTGTTTAGATCACTTAGATTTTCACTCCAGATCATCCCCTTGGTGCTGTGAGCAGAACTGAGGTACTACAAAAGGATAGGAGAGTGATTTTCTTTTTTTTCCCCTGTTGTTTCTTAGGGCACTTTTATGCCTTTGTGACCTGTTTGCATGACTGTGAAAGAGCTGGAAGTTTAAGGACATGCTTACACAGGAATGGCTGTGTGTAAATCCCATTTCTAGTGGTAACAGATGAAATGAAACACCCTTGCCAGGGATAGAGCAGTCTGGATATGCACATTCTGTCTTATGCCTAATTACATTTTTTATGTACACAACTATTTCTCTTTAATCATCTCTGTCTCCTCCTTGCCTCTGCTCCCAGTTGTCACAATTCTGTTTCTTTAGCCTGCATCAGCCCTGCTAAATATGTGCCACGGCTTTGTTTATGGATATATTTTACTAATTCTTATTTATTAAAATAATTGCCTTAATTAATCCTAATTGTCCATTGTTAATCACTCAGTAATACGCTTCCATTTGCTTGTACATATATTTTGGTATTAGTCATTAGAAAAGCAAGACATAAAGCAAATGGTATAATTACTCACAGAGCACTGGGAGCTCAACCAATAAAAATCAAAGGGGAGAAAATAAAATGCTTTCAACATTCCTATATAGTAACTGGGACATCCTGTGTCACAAATGACTTTATGAGCTGTCTGGAGGTGGGATTCCCTCCTAGAGCCTCAGGAGGCTGAGAAATGAAATGAGAAACCCTCTCAGAGCTGGGATGACGTGTCCAAATTTACCTCTTGTTTGTCAGCAAGAGCAGGACAGAAGGTGAAATACCCCACTGAGCTGTGACACACTCCCCAGGGGAGCCTTGGAGGGAGTGAAACTGGAATAAAAATGTCAATAAACCTCAGAGCTTTGTATTTTTTATATTTTTTTATTTTCTTCTTGGATGGGAATAATAAAACCTCAACCAGCTCCTGTTCTCAGGCAAAAGCTCAGAAAGGTTTTCAGGTGGGTGGTGACCCAAAATCACGACATGATTTGTTCTGTTTGCACTGCCAGCGAGCCAGGGATGGGACAGGAGCCTTGGGAAGAGGGACTCCATGGCCATGGTGGGGTTTGTGTCTCCTGCAAGGCTGGAGCCTTTCCCTGGAGGCAAATATCAAAGCAGAAGCAGCTGGGGGGGAGCTGGTGGAGGCTCTGGGGAGCAGCTCTGGGCAAATGTGGCTGCAGGGCAGCCCTGGGCTGGCACAGAGGCTCTGCCAGCAGGACTGGCAGCACATGGTGAAGCATCCTCAGTGCCAGGGCCTGGCTCCTGGGGACAGCTCTTGTAGCTCAAGAGGAGCTTTTACATCTTACAGAAGTGCTCTCTGCTCCACTAAATGATGCCTTAAAGTTTTGCTTTCATATTTTCCAGGTTCTGCAGTGCATTAGGATAGAACTCTGAACTCCATATCAAGTGTTCCAAGTTCTCCTCCCAGCTCAGGCACACAGAACAATCCTTTTCCAGCCCCACAACCAAGGACACGCTGCAGCTCCAGCCCCAAAAAGTGCAAACAGCAGAGAATGGGGGAGAGAATCTGGGAGGATGGGACTGCAGAACCTGGAGCTGGGATTGGACAATGAACCCCAAAATGGAAATGGACCCAAACTGATAAAAGTGTGAGAATTTGTGATTTGGGGACAATCTTGGGTGTAGGCATGGTTGGGCTCTTTAACTGCCCAAGGTGAATCCTTTGAAGGGTTTTTAATAAATCCCTGCTTTATTCCTTTAACTCTGCCCAGCCCCTGTTCCAGGGAGCCTCTTTGGGCATCAAAATAACTCTGAAGCAGAGACCAAAATCCCCAGGTGCTTGTTCTGCTTCCCTGGCCCAAAGTGACAGAGAAACTCCAGCAAAGCCTTGCTCTGCTCTCAGCTGAGAGCCTGATCCGTGTTTACCTGGAACATTCTGATCCCTCTATTGCTTTGGGATATTATAATTGTCCTGAGTTAAATGAGATTCACAAATGATTTATTCAACAGTTGCAGTTCCCACAGTTCCAGAGCTTGTTGACTTCATATTCTCTGGGTAAATTATTTGTGGCTTAAGCTGCTGGCAAAGTCCCAGCAGTTTCAAGGAAGTTATATTTTGTCCTGAATAAGTGGATTTTCCTCTCTGGCTGGCAAGGTTTAAATATCTTTTGATGCAGGGGCAACCTCTGTTCTATAGGGAAGTGAACCATTTCTCAACTCCAAACATGGACCTTCTGTGGCCAGGGAAGTCCCTCTAAGAAATAGGAGCATTTTCTCCACACATCTCTATTTCTGTCTTTGATTTTCTCCACACATCTCTACTTATTTTTGTCTTTGAGTCCATCAAGGCTTCCAACAAAAGACGTTTAGTGACAATTTTCAGTGGCTCCTGTGATCTGGGAATCTGATCTTCTACAAGAATTGAACAAATCCACTTCTGGCACATTTTGTGGAGTCACAAAACATGAAGGATTTCAGTGCTGTGCCTTCTCCTTCCCTTTTGGTCGTGGTTTTCCATGTCCTGAGAGACTCAGGGAAGGCACCAGAGGGTCACAGCTGGTTTGGACAGCCCAAAGGTCACTGAAATCCTGATGTCCCCTTGTTTGGTCACTGATGTCGTGTGGCACAAAAATCCCTGCAGGTGAAGGGCTGATCCAGCGACAGGGACCTGCTGCTGGGAATGTGGGCACCTTTCCCTGGAAACACCCCCTGCACCCAGCAGCCCACCCTGCCAGCTGTCCCGGCGGGGGCTGGAGCTGCAGAAGGGCAGACCCCTTTGTCACACCCTTTGTCACACCCTTTGTCACACATTCCCAACCCCAAAGTCACTGCCCCCACTCCAGGCTGTAATTCTAAACTCCCGTATTTCTTCTGGATCCTGTGGGATGGAGACCACGTCTCTGCACTCTGATTTTAAACCTACAGCCCTGCTAAAGGTGTCAGATGGAGGAAAAGACAGGAAAGGGGAAATTTAAAAGGAGTGAATTAATGGTTAAATTAATGCTGCAGCTCCTCCTCCAAACCCTCACTTACAAGCTCAGCAGGTTTTTCTTGTTTATCCACCCAGCCTGTCCTGGAAAGGCACCTCCCACCTCCTTCTTCTCTATTGCTCTTGCTATTAGGAGAGATTTTTGTAGTATACAAAAGCTCTGATTGTCCTCTCACTTATACTAATTTTGCAATTGTGTAAATCCATTGACCTGAGCAGAGTTATTTTTGATTGACACTAATACATGCTGGAGGAGAAGCAAGTTTTAAATATCTTTGAAGGCAGGCAAGCTTGGAGAAAATAATTTTAAGCTCCATAATCATGATGATGATGTTGTTTTGTGCCGTGCTGTTCATTTGTTATTTGAATTATATTTGTGAAATGTTCATTCAGGACACAGATGTTTGTATATCTACTGAATTTTGCAGAGTTTGTTTTTTCTTTTTAAAATTTTTAATAAATAACCTCACTTCAAAGCTATTTGAGAGATTTTAAAGACCATGAAGCCACAGTGAACGCATATGAGTGGCTCGAGCTCCTAAAACTTCAATTTCATCCAGGATTTCTCTTACCATGAAATCAAATGAGTCATTTCTATCTTGCCATGGGATGTGATCATTCTGTTACACGATGTGGTCAGACAGGAGCCCTGTCAGTGATTTACAGCCAGATGGGCTCCCCATGAATCTCTGGAATCCAGTCTCACATGGATCCTCTTCAGCTCAGTCTCTTTTATGCAGAATTCACTCAGCTGAGCTGTGGAAGTGCTCAGTGACCACCAGGATGAGTCATTCCAGTGCTAGAACTGCTCTTTTCTATTTATTTCTATTTTCTTGTTGCCATCAGGGGATTTGGGGCTTTTACAGCAGCAGAGCCCCCCTCCCCTCTGAGACCTCCCCAGCGTGGCACTGGGCAGAGCCAAACCCTCAGGAGGTTTCATCTCGAGTTCCTGAAGCAGCTTCCTGAAAATCCTGCAATAACATCAGTTTTGTGGGCAAACCTTTGGCCCCACGGCTGGCCTGGCTTTGGGCAGGGTGACAGCAGGAATTGCAACATTTCATTTTCCCTCTGCTGTGCCGTGACAGGGATGGATTCCCAAGGCTGGGGTCTTTTGTACCCTTCAGAGGCTCTGAGAGAATGTGCCCAAATTCTTACTGATGAGCCAATGGATGCATAAATCGTGCATTAAACACAGGAATTCTGTGTCACATGAAAAACCCGAATGAAAATTCCCAAGATGTGCTTCAAAGGGAGCAGCTCAGTTGCTCAGCGCTGCCGATTTTTGGTCTGGCCAGCGCCCATGACTGCAAAAAATACAGAGTCAGAGGAGATTTCTTCTCTTGAGAATAATGGGTGTTCTCACCTTGAAAAATAATGTGGCTTTAGCTGGTGTGAAACTATTAGCAGGGCTGACTTACTGCTCACTGTAGTTAGGAGAGATTATGTTAAATGTGGCATCATCCCCTGGAAAAACACACCAGGGAACATTTGGGGCTGTGCCAGCCCTGTGTTAGCCCAGCTGAACTTGCAGTTAGCCAATATTATACATCAGTCTAAAATAACTGTGCAAATTAGGTGCATAATTACATCCATAAATCGTTGGAAAATTTGGCTTTTAAATTGCATGTCATAAACAATAATAACCCACTGAGGTG
Organism: Sturnus vulgaris; assembly: GCF_052056855.1. Taxonomy (NCBI): domain Eukaryota; kingdom Metazoa; phylum Chordata; class Aves; order Passeriformes; family Sturnidae; genus Sturnus; species Sturnus vulgaris. The sequence goes on along the minus strand of NC_142257.1, from coordinate 2,934,556 downwards.
ATGGTTGTCAGTTCACCTCAGCTAAACTGCATTTCTCCTTGTCCAGCTGAAGAATTGAGGGACAATCTCTCAACTTCGCAGGGAACAACCTTCAAATCAGCAAGAAAAGTGCTCACAAAAAATAGCAGTGAGCTCTGGATGTCAGTGCTGTGAGGATGGCAGGGTGCAAGTAATAAAATGACATTTTTGGTAGCCTGAGTTCCATCAGCTGCTCTGAACGACCTACAATCAAATATCAGCTATTACTATTTATGGTTATTACTACAGATTATTATTGTTACTATTATTTTTAAATTTCTCTGGCTAGAAATATGATTTTTAATTCCTTTATTATGATAATATTATTATAATAATATAATTCCTTTTATTATTAACCCAAAATGGTCAGAATGCGAATTTGATAGAGTGAACACTGGGATCCTCCCTTCAGCTCAGAGAAAAATGTCAACGAAATAAAAAGAAACAATTTAAAACTTAACCTTAATATCAGAATCCAGCTCCTAGTGGTCCAGGATAGACAGTAATTAATTTAATCATTCACATAAAAGCCACTTGGGAGGAAATTAGTCAGGGAGGGACAAGAAGAGATAGCTCTGATCACCCAGAGGAGTGATAGAGGATAAAAACAGCACTTAAAACACTCATCTCCAATTAGTGTAATATTGTCTATCTTTTAATAATGAGAACAACACACCAGGGAGGTGCAGGAGCTTCTAATGACACTCAGTAAATGAGCTGCCTTGCAAAACACTGCTCCTCCTTTTGTGCCTCTAATGGCTCGACAACATTTTGTCCAGAGGGCTCTGAAGTTTTCCTGGCCTGGCCCGTTAATCTTAAAGGCAAATGTTGCTTTTCAGAGAGAAAACTGCTGGGACAGAATCTCCCTGCAGTGCCACAGCCTGAGACAGGGGCTGGGGCAAGGGCTGGCAGAGCCCTGCAGCTCCAGAGTCACCCTTTACAATTGAAATTGAAATGGAAATAATTGAAATCGAAATAATTGAAATTAAAATTCATGAATCTCAGCAGCTTCTGAAAAGCCCAGCCTTGTTCAGGTGTGGATCTCTGGGGTTTTGCTGTTGAGGAGTTTGAGGAGCCTCTGTGCAGCATCATCTGATAAAAAACTCACACTCTGGGCTTCTCTGTTCCACTTGCAGGGCTGTGCAGTAATTTCCTCTTTCAGAGGTGACACTGGCTCTAGAGAAGGTTTTTTTGAGAAATTAAAAAAAAAAAAAAAAAAAGGGAGGCTCCATTTGCAGAGAATATTCCAGTTCTAGATAGCTTTAGAGATTTAAACATGCACTGCCAGATCTGGGCTCTGAGTCCAAATCATGATTCATATGCATTCATGGGAAAGCCCATAATAGCATTGCCCTGGGTGTGTTCAGACTGATAGAAATTCTAATGGATTTCAAAATTAAACTTGACCTACAATCCTACTCCAATCTCAGATCTGTACAAAGGCATTAATTGGACTTATTCAACTAATTACTCGTTATTAAACCTGTGTAGAGACTGTAAAGACTTGGACAGGCAATTACTTTATAGAGACGACAGCCTGAGTTTTGGCAATATTATCTGAACTGGGATAAAAGTTCTGAAACCTTCAGAGGCTGAGCCTGGGGCAGCCAAGCCCGTGGAGCCAAGAGGTTATGCCAGTGTTCTCATGGGGTTCATTTTGTTGTGCAGGATGAAATTAAGGCAGAATTTTGGGTCAGGAGCTGTGTGTATCTTCTGTGTATGGAAATATGAGGCTGCAGCAGCCCCTCCAAACCTGAGCAGCTCTGGGCTGTAGCTCCTCACTCAGTAACCCAAATGCTGAGAGAAATGAGGAGCTAAGAGTTCCAGAAGCAAAGATTTAATTTGTCGAGGGAATGGAAAAAATAATTCAAAAACCCACCCAGCATTTCCAGCTCAGGATCAAGCCAGAAATGTTAATTCTTTATTTTAACACGTGTTAAAATGTTAATTCCTTATTTTAACACGTGCTCACCATGAGCTGCTGACAGCACTCCCAGGTGTAAAATGAAGTTGGTGATTTTAGTTTGTGCTCAGGTAATTCCTCTGGGTGTCTTTGGGGGGCTGTGACTGCTCAGAGGGATGAGAACCAAACCTTTGTTCTGTTGTGGGGCTTAGTGATGGTCCTTTTGTTGAGGACAGCAAGAAATCACGTTTTCTTTTCAAGTGAAACCCTATTTTAAAAGTTAAGTTTTAGCCACTTTAAGGAATGCCCAATGGCCTGTAGAAGGATTAAAAAGCTGAAGGACTCGGCTCTGATCAAATCAACACTGCCCTGAGAGTGGTACAGCTGATAAATGAGACATTTAACTGCACTGATACAACCTTGAAGTGTTTCAGAGCAAAATCTTTGGCAGGTTTTTCCATTCTAAAACAGCAAAATCACTTCCACCAAACCTTTTTGGCTGCAGAGAAGCAGAATTTCTGAGAGAAGCCCATCTCAGCTGAAGGCTGTGTGTGATTGAGTCCTCACAACCCTGTCAGGTTGTTTTCTTCAAAAGCCAAGCAGCTCATAGTTGCTATAAAATTATTTATTGCAGAAGCACATCAGTCTCAAAGCAAAAGTCACAGACAGTAAAATTCATGTTAAGTTTTGGCTCAGAGTCCCAAACAGAAGCAGGAGCTGCTCCTGGTGCTCCCAGCAGGGCTGGTGGAGCTGGGCAGCTCCTTTCTTCTTCTTGGGTGTTGATGATGGCAGGGAGAGAGCAGAACAAAAGCAAAGCAAAGCAAAAGCAATGGCAAAAAGCAAAAGGCAAAATACAAGTGGCAAAACGCACCAGCTCTCCCTAATGTGTGTTCTCATATAGAAACTTTCCAACCAGCTAAGACACAAACTCGGACCACTACTCCTTAACCTGTTAGAAATCTGATTTCTTAGCACACCAGGCTGTGTATAAACGATGTACATGGTCTGTCTTGTTCTAACTGAAAAAAGTAAACAATATTCTCAACTCTGTTATGTCTGAAGCGAGGTTCTTGGAGCCTCCATGGAAATTCTAGTGTCCAGGACTATGTTTTTCAGCCTTCACTAGAACATGTGCTACTTCTCTGGCATCTAAGACCTTTTATTTACTAAAAGCACTTCAAACTTATTCCATTTACTTACTTACTTGCTTGCTTGCTCACTCCTGATAAACCTAAACTTTCACCTCTGCCTTATGTGTGAGTGGCTTAACATCCTTCAATCCATCCAAAGGCTTTAATTCAATCCCTGCACTCTGATCTCTCTCTGAAAGAGTCAGAGAAATTCCTGACTCACTGACTCCAAAGCTGTTCTGCTGCAGGGAGGAGCAGGAGTTGCACCTGCTGCTGACCAACCCCTGCATTTCTGCAGCTCCATCCCTCCCTGCGTGCTCACAAGGTATTTTCTCATTTGGCAGGGAGGAAACTGAGTCACAAAGGTGCTCAGGGATTTTCCTGAGGGGAGCAGGAAGTCTGTGAAAGGGGCAGGAACCCAATCCTGCCTTCCCAAGCTCATTAACTTTGCTCTTCAGAGGGAATGACTTCTTACTAAGTGGACTCAAAGCAGTTTCTGCCTCTCCAAGCCGTACCTTCACTCTGTGTAGGGATCCAGCTGAACAGCTTTTGAACATTCAGAGTTTCAGAGCTCTCTGGCAGGAGTTTTAGACCCTTAAAAATATAAAAATCCACTTAAAAGTGGAAAGCTTTTTTTTTTTTTTTCTTTGCAGCCTCTCTTTCCTTTTTTCCCCTTCTGGAGTTTAACAAGTTCCAAATGTTCTGGGGTGTCTATTTTTGTTGAGTTTTGGATTGAAAGTGTTGTTCTTGTACATTGCTACAGTAAAAGTGTTTACACAGAAAACAGACTTGTCTGGAAAAGTAACAATTTGTTCACAGGATCATATAACATATTTTCCCAAACGGGCTCTGGAGAACGAGAGCAACTAATCCATCATCTCCCTGCAGTGAATTTGCAATCTCTGATTTCTCTTTTCACCCATGAAATCTTCATCCTGCTCCCAGTGCCAGCTATAGCCTGCCCTGCTATTAACAGCAACAGCAATAAAGGCAAAATAAACTCATTTTAGCGTGCAGGGCCTGTGGAGAGCAGTGCAGAGCAAACAGCTCATTATGTTTGCGTGTCAGGAAAATGCTGGCAGCGCAGGGAAAGAAGGAAGAATCAAAATCCCATCAGAAAAATATTCCCTGCTCTGTATAATCCTTCTTTGCAACTCCTGAATTTAGGCTCCTTTATTAAAGGGAAGGAGCAGTGCCCATGCAAAGCTGCCCGTGGTTTCCCTGTTTGTGCATCCAAGGTATGACACAATAAAGGACAAATATCCGGAGGCAGGCTCAGAGACATTGAGTCTAGATCTTTAATTAATAGCTGGGCATCAATTACATAATACCTGAGCAAATAGACACGTGCATTTATTATCTGAAAACAAGAACTCTGCAATTATGGTCATCAAGAAAATGTCAGAAAACAAGAAGCAACAAATACCCATTGTGGAATTAATAAGAGCAGTAGTTCCCCTCCAGTGGTCACTGAGTAAGCAAACATTCTGGTTAAATAAACTGAAATGGAGCATATCTGGGCAACGCACTCAGGTGCTGGGTCAAAGCAGAGGTTAAGTAAAAATTTGTTTTAAAAAGACCCAAAAGAACACGCTGTCAGTCCCTGCCCCACGCAGCACATGCTGTTAGAGCAGCGCCGGGCAGGTCCCCAGCGTGGCTTTGAAGTGGAGCTGTGTGGAAAGCAGGCAGAAACTCGTGTTTTCCCAGGCTCCTAGCAACTCCCCTGCTCCCAACCCATCCCTGGCACCCACGAGGGGTCGGTGCTGGGCAGCCAAACACGAGAGAGCCCTGGCAGCACCATGGTGATGGGTGAGCCTGGCACCGGACACCAGCGCTGGCCTTTGCGACAGGGCAGCTTGGCAAGGGCTGTGCTTGCTCCCTGTAAATCCACCTGAGGTTTCTGAGGTGCTGATCCTTAATTGGTCATTACAATAAAAGCAGAGCAGTAATTCCATGTTAAACTGGTGTCTCAGCACCGATTTAGGTCGCTTCGTGACGTTTTGGGACTTTCAAGTGCGTGCTCGGGTGTCTGCTGCACGGTGAGGGGCACCCAGCCACTGCTGAAGGACTCCTGGTGCTGCATTTGAATAAAAAAATAACACAAACTGGCCTCTAGCAGATGAGTTGGGCAGATTTACAGCACGTCCTCTGCCAGCTCTGTGGTGATTAATACGGACACTGATTTTGGGAGCCCCCAAATGTGAGCAGGAATCACATCTTGGCTCTAGGTTCCCTCAGCAGGAATGATTCACAGAGGTAAGAAAAGGGGGGTTTGTCACCCTGAAAAAGGCTCTGCCCAACCTGAGTGCCTGCTGAGGCTGAAGGGAGCCCGGCTGCACACCGAGGTGTAAATTCAAGTGATCAGCCCTGAAAAGTGCTGTTCTTTACACAGATTTCCCTCTGGGTACCCACAGACATCCTGCACGCATTTACAGACACTGAATCTCTCCTAACTCTACATCTCTTTACATTTCCAATATACTTAACTAATCCAGTAATTAACCATAAAAATAAATGACTTGTATAGATTATGTAACAATAACAAGGCAGCATGAGTCACTTTGCTTTGTTCTCGCTCACTAGCGAGCAACAACCCGGGCTCATTAAGTAGGTACCAGAAGTTCAATATGGAGAAAACTCAGATCTCAAGGCGAGATAATTTGGCCTCCATTTGTTTGCCTTTGTTCTCTTTTGTTTCCAGATTAAAAGGGCACCACGTACTTTTAGTTTCTGCAGGTAAAACAGACAGGGAGCTGTTCCTTCAGTGGCAGCTGAGCAGAGATGGGTGAGAGCCACACAATAGCTGCTCGCCCTGTGCTTGCAGTTTCATTTGGATGGCAGAGCTGGAATTTAATTTGCCTCGGGACAATTAGGAAACTGACCCCACTGACATGCAGACAATGAGAAACTAAGTCACCAATCCTTTGCCACAAACATCCCAAAGCTTTCATGAGCAATCAGGAACTTATTGTGGAAAGGGCACAATCTCAGGCTCTGTGACCACAGCCAGGGTAATGACTGCTCCCAGCTCCGGGGTGAGCTGCCCAGCCTGTGTGTCCTTGGGATTTTGGGAATGGCCCAGACCCTGGCTCCCTCATCAGGAGTGTGGGGTCAGGAGTTTTGTGCCTTTCCATCCTGTTCACACAAGTTTGAAGTAGTTCTTCCCAGCTAAACAACAGCTGGGAGAAGCTGGTACTCAATTTCTGCTAAAAGGTGGAATGGAACACCATTAAAAAACATGAAAACACCATTAAAGCCTCCATTTATTTTCACATCTTGCTGGACTTTGCTTTACTCTGGATGTCAAATGTCAGATAACCACTCCAAATTCCTCTCTGCTCTTAGGGATGACTATTCCAAATATGAAGGCTGAAATATTAATTTCCCTGCTACAACAGGTACAGTTCTTTATGGGGGAAGTCAGTCACTACTTAATTTTATTTCAAGGAAGGCCTTTTAGACAAACTTTAAAGTGAAAAGTCAAGTCTTGAAAGGTCATTGTCTTTCTATCAGGGTAGACTGCTCCCAGCTCTGGGGTGATCTGAGCACATCTGTGTGTCCTTGGGATTTTGGGACCCTGGCTCCCTCATCCCTCCACACCATCCTTGGTACAGGTGGGCAGGAGCAGCTGCATGGACACAGCTCATCCTTCTCTTGGGTGGGGAAAGGATGATTTGAGCTCTTGCAAGTCCTTTTAGGGACTGAATCTCTCATTTGTGGACGAATACAAGATTGCAGAGCCCCAGGAAGACCTGGAGCCCCCAAAGGCTGGCTGGTGCTGGGGAGAGCTGTTGGACAGCAGTGGGACCCTGCAGAGCTCAGCACCAGGAGCAGTTTGGGCATTAACTCCTGTCCTTCCTCTTCCATCCCACTCCTCTTTCCCATCCTGTGGGAATCACCTTCTTCACTGTGCCACAGCAGTGCCTTGGTCATGGAACGAGATCAGGGAATTCACTTGAATTAGGGCAAAAGTGTGAAAAATATGGCCTTTTTATTTATTCCAGTCAAATATTTTCAGTTTCTTGGGAGATATAACTGGGAGGAAGCTGCAAGGCAAAGGGATGAGTGAAGGCAGAGAAGGAGAAGAAAAGGTGTTTTAAGATTTCCACTCAAGCCTGTTTTTCATGGCCTCAGGAATCCTAATGGAGGTTGAAGCTCTGAACATTCCCAGTAAACCTGGCTGTGATTCGACTTCAATTTATATTTGTCTCCCTGCAGATGCTGCTCCCTCAAGTGCTGCTGAGAAGGAGCCTATTAAAACATGAAGCTTATTTCAAAATGAAAATTCCCAACAAAAAGCAATCCCAGAAATCTTTCCTTGGTGTCGCTGACTTAAAATAATTTAATGTTTGCTTTAAAAACCCAAGACAAAGAAGGAAGTGCTGCATTTTCACTTTCAACCAAAATGCAAATTTATTTATATGTAGAGATGAACCAGCTTGGTGATGGTCAGATTAAACACCTGGATCAACTTTCAGTGACGTTTTCAAAGGTCACTTCACTGAAAATGCAGTTCTTAGGACAGGTCATCACCAAGACAGCAGAAATCTCATTTTTAGTTGATCCCACAGGTTTTCCACCACAAGAGGAATCTGATTTTCAGGCCTGGTTTAATATCAGCTATCAAAATCAGGTCACTTGAAGGTATCTTTATTTAATCATCTGGAAATTGAAGTGCCCAAATTAATTTGTTATGCTGAAAATTATTGTGCTTGGAGCTGACTTGGACAGGAGTTTTATTATGAAATATCAGAGTTTGAATATCTAAACTCCAAACCTGAGACAAGTTATCAGAGAGATGTTTCTAAACCTGATGTTTTTAACCTTTATTTCATCTGCACTTCCAGCTCTGTGAAATCTCAGTTCTCTGAATCAGAATTACTACATATTTTATGTAAATGAAATGGCATTATGGTGCCAATTGGCTCCTGAGTCAAACTAACTAGCAAAGAATTTAATTATATCCATTATTAAATGTTTGTGCTCCCCGGATCCAACTCCTTAAAAACAACAGTGATGAATTTACAGATTCCTATTCCCATCTCTCCAAGTCTGGCAGGGGGTGGAAACTTTGCTGAATTAAAAATATTGCTATTTAAAGTCTTCCACAGATTCATTTCCTTAGACAGTGAGCTTACTCAGTGGAGTCTTATGTTCCCTGAATCTTTGCTGGCTGCTGAACTTGGAGCCATTTTCAACCATGCAGTGGATTCTCACAAAATTTATTATTTTTGTTTTTAAGCTCTCAGCCACGGACATAAGTGGGCAATCTTTTTCCTTTTTTTTTTTTTTTTTTTTTTTTTTTTTAGAATGCAAGGCTTGAAAAGGAGAATGGCAGGAGTAAAGAGATGGGAAGAGGTGACTTTGCCAGAGTTTCTGCCTTGGCTGCAGTGTGCAGTTGTTGCCTGGGCGATTTTGTTCATGGGAGGTCTTTCCCTGGCAAAGCCTGCTCAGCTTCACAGGCGCCACAGCTATTTCATCAAAGTTCATTATGCTGGGGAGGGTACCACCAATAAAACGAGATTACAAGTGTCTCCAACCAGCCCTTAAAGACAGAACTCCCGGCTTTACCTTTTGCCACATCCCTGTCTGTGGTCCTGTAATGCACAGAGAGATTTGCACCTAAGATAGGGACGATCCCACAGCTTAATTGAACTGGAAAACTCCTGGAGAATTTCATTCAATTTGTCTTGCGACAGAACCTTCTTTTGTTTTCGGTGGAGACAGAGTTCTTCATCTAAAACAGAAATCAGAACAGTTTAATCACATGTTTTCAGGGAGGTGGGAGTATTCAGGCTAAAAGAAATTAAGCCCAGCCTAGATCTCTATCAAGGCTGATCTATATTAAATGTTGATCAACGGTATTTAACGCTCTGAGCACTTCCAGGGAGGATTCATTCCAAGTCGAGGGGGAATCAATGATCAGGGAGCATTTATGGCTCAGGGTTTGGTGATCACACCTCCACACTTTGCTTTATGAACTGACACCTCCAGCAATCTCCTTCTTTTACGTCTGTCTGAACCCAAGTTCAGGGTACGTTTGGCCTTGATGGAAAATTATGGATACCCAAAGAAAGACAAAACCAGATTTAGTGTGGGGTCAGGAGTTTTGTGCCTTTCCATCCTGTTCACACAAGTTTCAAGTAGTTCTTCCCAGCTAAACAACAGCTGGGAGAAGCTGGTACTCAATTTCTGCTAAAAGGTGGAATGGAACACCATTAAAAAAACATGAAAGCACCATTAAAGCCTCCATTTATTTTCACATCTTGCTGGACTTTGCTTTGCTCTGGATGTCAAATGTCAGATAACCACTCCAAATTCCTCTCTGCTCTTAGGGATGAATATTCCAAATATGAAGGCTGAAATATTCATTTCCCTTCTACAACAGGTACAGTTCTTTATGGGGGAAGTCAGTCACTACTTAATTTTATTTCAAGGAAAGCCTTTTAGACAAACTTTAAAGTGAAAAGTCAAGTCTTGAAAGGTCATTGTCTTTCTCTACCTCAGTTTTTTTTGTGTGTGTTTTTTTACACTCTAAAATAATGAGAAACAATAAACAACCCGACTATGCTGGATTTATTCTGCTCCAAGGTATTTTTGTGTTTGTGCAGAACAGATCTGGCATCAACAGATTGGCTCCCAGGTTTCCCTGGCAAGATCAAGAGCATGATTTTACCTATTTTATGAGCTAGGTGAAAATTTTATCCAGCCCAAGATGTGTAGGAAAACTCAGGTCACACCATCATAACAGCATCCTTTTACCCCAGCTTCCAACAACACCTCCTAGAATTACATGGGACAATAATAAAGAAGGAAAAACAACTTCAGATGGCACTCTCTGAAACACCTCCACTACAATTTATTAACCTAAACTGTGTTTTGCTTATGAACTACACATCTACAATGAAATTTTATCTGAAATACACTTTATTAGAATGGATTGTGCATCTTCTCCAGGCAAATCCATGGAATTTTCTGCACGGGCTTTCCTTCTTTTCCTTCCAGTGCATCAGGCTCCTCAGGCTTTTCTGAGGACTCTGAACAATCACATTTGGACAACATTGGACAATTTATATACATCAGGAAACACAGAAATCTCTGCCCTGGAGGGCTGCTGGTCTGAGGTTGTGATGTGATTAAAGGAAGCTCAGATCTCACCAGCAACTGGAAAATAAGGAGCAGCAACAGCTCCAAGAGGGCACATTTGCTCTGAATGCAGGGCACAGGTCTTTCTCTGAATGACTGGGTTAACCACAGCTATTTCTGATTCCATTCTCACTGCTTCAGCTCCCAAATGCATGTCCAGGCAATGAGGCTGAGCAGGGACACACAGGGAGCTGCAGGCTGCTCCAGTGCATCCAGCAGCTCCAGGAATGGTTCAGGTGAGAATTAAAATTGGCATGAATTCCTGAGGAGGTGAATCACTGCCCTTGTGGGCCCCAGTGGCTGCTTTGAATCATTTGTTTACTAATATTTGAGGCACGCTGGTATTTTCCTTTATTAGAAGGGTTTGCTTCAGGAATGCTTTCAGTCCTGGAGACTTAAAAATGCTGGATGCTCTTTGTTCCAGCAGGCACCAGCTCTCCCCATTGTCCATCTGCCAGGGAGTGGGGATGGACCAAGATACAACATCCCAGAGGTCACCCAAAAATGTGAAAGCTGACCTGGCCTCGCTCTGCCCTGTTTTACCCTAAAACCAGCCCTTCCAAGATGTGGTAAGGCAGGTTTTTCCCTAAGTGTTTGACATTTATCCCATATTTTATCTCATTCTCCACCGGTGCCGTTGGGCAGAGTGCACTGGGTTAAGTTCACAGTTAAGCCTTGTGTTGAACAATTAATCTCATTTTTCGTGTACCAATAGAAGAGAAATAAAAGCTGCAGTGCTGGAACATGTTTTGGAAGGGTTAAGGTAGATTTTACTCCCTTTAGTGCCTTCCCTCTTCCCTTGTTGTCCCATGTCCCCCGAGTTCAGGGAGCAAGTGAAGTTTATTTCCCAGATAAATCCCCAAGATCTCAGCCATGTGACTTCAGGAGTGTGTGTGCAGAAGATGACACTCCCAGACAGACACTAAAACTATTTGTGTACCTTAAAATACAAATCCAGCACTGCCTGATGTCCCAAAGTCAGGGCTCTATTTTCTAAACATCTTGGCATTACTGCCCCGTTCATTACTGGATGATCATTTCTCTGTTTTCTCAATGTATATATATATTTTATTTTTTTTTTTACACAGGCTATAATTATTACAGCCCAGCTTCTTCTTTTTCATTTTGATCCTTTGTAAACCCAGTCATTACCCTGCCTCAGCCTGGCTTCCCGAAATGTCAAGATTAAAATGGGGCATGAAAGCTTATGCAAGAGTGAGTCAGTGGAGCAATTTGAACCAATAAATATCAAAGCAGTCTCTAAGAAGTAAGCAATTCATTTGATACCACATCTTTCAACAAGTCTTTAGAGGATTTTCCTCTGCTGGGTTACACCCTGATATTTATGTCTTGTTCTCTCCACTGTGCAAAAGTCGGAGTTTGCCTCATTAATGTGATGCTCCGTCAGGAAAAACAGTTCTGTCTGCAAAACACATCAGCCCAGCCTCCCCTCCCAGTGCTCAGCACTGCTATCAGCCACCAAAATAAATATCCCACAACGCTGGTTTGCTCCTCTGCCTCTGCAATTAGTGAGATTTTATTAGTTAGTGAACCAGGAACGCGCCAATATCCATTTCTTATGGCACTGGAGGTAAATGAGTTGTCAGGGCAAGAACTCCGATATAAAAGTGCCAGTGAGAGGTGCTGAGTCTAACAGGGCACCAAAACAAAGGCTCTGTTTTCACAGCTATGTCCTGCTGCTACTGCTTTTTTCCTCACTGCTTTCAATCTGATGAGTGTAACAACTCCTGCCTTTGATTTTTTGCCATGGGCTCCTGCACCATTGTCTTTTCCTCTTACGTTATCCCCTTTCCCTGCCAAGGCCATGTTTTATTTTGCTCCTATCCAAGGACCATTCAATAAAAGCCAAGACCCCCTGAAGCAAAGTTGAAGCACTGGAAAATTCCAGCTCTTAAGAGCTCCTCCAAATCCGAATTTCTCAAACGGAGTTGCTGCCTACAAAAAAAGCCCAATTAAACCCCGGCTTAAACTCTGCTTAACTTGACTCAGGATGAGGATGGAAAAATATTGTTTTCCACATACCAATGTCTGTTTATGAATAAACAGACCGTTCACTCAGCACGAGGTGTGTCCTGGGCCTCATTTGCACCTCACAGTCATTGACCTCAGGTGTTTTATTCTGTGTCTCACAGCTTTTACTGCCCTTTATGGGCTGCTCCTCTGCATCTTGAGGTTGGTTCAAAGGGATGACATTTTTGTGACCCCTCCTAATTTCTTTCTGCTTTAATTAATAGACAATGTAAAATAGTCTGAATTGTTTCCTGCTTGCACTTGGATCCCATGCAAGCAAATTACTCTAGATACACATGATATATTTTATAATCAAAAGCAAGGAAGAATTATCTATGAGAAAATCTATTTCCTCAAGTGGAAATGTTTGAGAACTCCTGACACAGGATCCCTTTTGTAATGTGTAAACTGTGATTTATCCCATCTAACAGTATCACACACCTAATTTCAACCCTTTTGCACAAACATTTGCTTAAAAAAAAAAAATCCTATTAAAAAAAATTATTGCAGTGTTTTCCATACCAAACCCCACATCTCATTTAATGCTATTTGTGTATATTGCTTTCTAGAGAAAGACGTCTGCAGTTGCTCTTCCTATGCGTGTTTATTCCTGCATTTCTATTAATTGTTGAACACATGAATTAATTTCAGATATATTTTACAGAAAGGTGGAAGGCTGAAAGGTAATGACCCCCAACAAGCATTGAGAAAGTGGATAACCAGGAAAAAAAAAATCCCTGTTAATAAAAAATGTCAGTGTGAGATTTCACATTTATTATAACTAAAGTCCCCATTCTTAGAAAATGAATTTTTTTTTTTTCATGATTAGAGAACTTTTTGGTTAACAAATATTCCAGCACCGTGAGGGTTTAGGTTTCTTTTAGGATAAAAGAATATTCAATATCCAAGATAAAAAGGTGACAACTGAGTAACCCCTGGAAGCTGAACGTGCCAGAATTCAGGGACAAGTGTCCTGTGGGCACCTAGGAAGTGCAGCCATGGAACACTGGAAGCTTTTTCCCATTCTTTGTTCACTCTGTGCCTCACATCCCACCCAATAATTAGTCCTGGCAGCTTCATGTTGGTGCCTTTGCTTTGCCTCTTTGTTTACCTATGATGATATCACAAAAAACCTGCACATTTCATCCTCTCTCCTTTATTTTTATGATTTGGCTCTGGGCCTGGGGTGCTAACACAAAATCACTAATTGTAGAGTAACAAGCCAAAGCCTTTGAAATGCACTTTGTAATAAAAGAGTTTTATTATTTTATTATTTTTTTTAATCATACAAGCAGAAAGAAATAGAAGAAAGTGATGTGGATCTCTTCAATTCCACAATTCTGATAAGAGCTGCCTGACTTAACAGAAAATGACAGGGGTGGAAATAATGTTGCTGCATTTTAAGAAAATCAATCCCATCCAGGGAAGTTAAATGAAATCTCACCTGAGCAACTCTGAGGAAGGAACAAGTTTCTAAAATCGTGGAGTCAAGGAATGGTTTGGGTTCTAAAAAGGAAAATTTGAAGATAGGAGTCAGTCCTGCCTTGCCAAATGTGGGACAGACAACCCATTGCCCCAAAAATGGGAATATTTGACAGCACTCAGTGATTTCCTCTGTTTCATCACGTGTGGAACAGCACAGACACTCACAGATGTTTGTGCACCAAAAATCAGGGAGTTAAAGGAAGTGTAAATACCTCAGCTTCTCCTCCTAAATGCGCTCCCATCACAAGGATTCTTCAGGATGTTTCTTAAACCTTTAAGGTGAAAAAAAAAAAAAAAGAAAAAAGAAATTATCTGTGCCTGCCTTGATGCTGCAAGGGGCTGAGTTGATTTCTCCTGGCTGAGCACAAGGGCTGTGATGTTCAGAGGGATTTCAGCAGGAACTGGAACCCCCCTGGATCCTGGATGGGCTCACAGCACCAACACTCACTCACTGTACTCTCCTCCCTTCACTGTATTTTTGGAGAGTTTCTTCCATCTGACTTCCCCTGGAAGGACTTGCTGTGAAAACAGGGAAAGGAATTCTTGAAAACAGCAAGTCTGAAGGCAAATTATTATTTCTGCTCTGTATTGAGACTTAAAAGTCATGTGAGAAGTTCAGTGCCTCCCTCCTTCCATAAATACCAGAAACACTTCAAAATCCCTGCCATGAAAATGCTTTTCACTGTGAAATAAATGATTGAACTTGGATGCTTCATATGAGCACAGGTTCATACATTTTCTTGTGCTTGTTAAATCTTTCTCCCTGTAAATGCAGCAATTACTTTTTGATGGCAGAATTAACTTTCCAAAAACTTACAAGGGAAGCAGTTAATCTTGTGGAACTTAAAATAAAGAAGGAATCGATTTTTCAGTAAATTTTGCCTTCCACATCTGACTTCCCTTGTCCAGAAACATTTACTAGAACATTACAGACATTCCCCATTAAATTAAAATTCCTAGAAATCTCACACAAGGGCTATATTTGAATTCATTTTATGGCCCTAATGGTCATTTTTTCCCATGTTTTTCTTAGTAACTGAAAGTTGGTAGAAGCTGCCAAAACAGCAAATACAGAGAATTCCCTCGGGAATGCCCCACGAATTCCACTTCTCAGACTGGCTGCCATTTCCTATTGATCTCAGTCATGATGAAGTATTAATTTGTACACAGTTGAATGCCCATGATTTTTTTAAAAAAATCTGATTCAAATTGCTATGAAGCCTTGGCAGCTCTTAGCAGAGCTGAATTCTTGCTTCCCTCTCCTGTGAACCAGCTGTTGGCATCAGTTGTGTCATGGACCAGGAGAAAGATCTCAGGGGTCTTTTACCTCAGCTCAGAATAGTCACAGGAAACCTCTTAATATAATTAAATTGAATGAATTTATCAATCTGTACCTTAATAGTTAAACTTGTAGCTTCCCCTTTCCAAATAATTCAGAATATTGCTTATTTTCCCTTCTGAAATATTTCAGAATATAAGCTTATTTCAGGATGTCAGTGCCCTGCCAGCAAGGATCCTCCTCACTCAGAGCTAAGTTCACCCCTGGATAATTTATTTCCATTCTTTCTTGTGTTACCATCGTGCTTTAATGCCCTTCCCTGTCTGTAAACTGTGATGTTTATAAGGAACAATCATATCCTCTGCCTAAATAAATCATGCTTGATTTACTCTGATCAAACATAGAAAGTTCTTTGAGTCTTTTCTCATATCAAAACCTAATCTCTTCTCTGATTATCCCAGAGTTTTTTAGTGACAGCAAACGTTCTCTTGAGAGAAAATGATAATGACATTCGATGATGACTTAAAAAACCAGCTACTTCACATGAGAATTTCTTCTGAAGTTGGCAGAGCCAGGAATGTTTGCGTGGAATTTCCATGCCATTAATAAATGTTTTCTTTTTTCTGTAATTTTAACCTTAATTTTGACCTCTTGGATTTTAGCAGATTTGCTTTAGTGATACAGTGTTTTTAAGGCGATTGGTATTACCCTAAATTGCTGTTCTGTAAGGTCAGCCTTAACCCCAATTTAACACAGCTTTTTTTTTTTTTTTTTTTTTTTTTTTTTTTTTTTTTTTTTTTTTTTTTTTTGGCTTGTGAGAAGCAATAATAAGGAACTGACATTTTGCCAATTACAAGAATAATCCTTGGAGATAAACCCTGAGCCAGCCCCGTTGTCTCAGGCCTGGCAGAATCAATTGCACGATTTGTGGATTTCTGTTCAAGAACTTCAGTCTTTGAATTATCCCTGCCCACAAACCATTTTCTAAATCAACCCTGAGAAGTGGAAGAAATCAGCAATGATTTCTTCTTAGCAACACGAGCTCTGTGAGCTCCTGCTCCATCCAGGGGGGTTTTTCTGCTCCTGCCTCACTCTCTGCATTGCAGCATCACATCAAATATTTTCCTTTACAGTGCCCAGGATCTTCTTCTTTCTTCAGCAACCTGCAGCTGAGAGAGGGAAAAGCTGTTTTTATTCCCAAACTCGAGTTTTGGATAGGCAAGATGTGACTTTAGGAGCTCTGCACCTGTGGCAGCATCACTGACTGAAGCTCCATCCTGAGCAATACCTGACAATGACATTTTGGGTGCACGTTGAATGATCTCAGTGATGATGTGGCTTAGAAACAAGAGAAGGGGGTTCTTTCCTGAGATCTGTTTCTTCAGCCACCTTTTCTCAGTCTATTTCCCTTTTTTTTTTTGGTCGTGGCAGGGCAGTGAGGGAAACCTGTGTCTCATTATCTTGTTGTACACTGGCCACCACTGGGGCCTTGATCTCAGCTGGGGCCTCAGGCACCACAGCAGTGCAAATACTAATAGCACAGGGGAGCCCTTTGGTGAATATTTTCTGTTACAGATTCTCTAAGATGCTTTAAGGACTCATTTTCTGATGGGACTATTTTACAAATTTTACCAGCAAATCAAATAAATATGGCAGTAGGGAACAGGCTTTAAAAATGACACCATTGTGGGTAGAGGAGTCAGACAAGCATGTGGCAAATCTGATGCTGCTCAGTTGTAGGATGAATTTGTGTGAATACAATTAGAACAAAGCTGCTTTTTGAACTGCCTGGTTATGAGCTGGTTGTGAGTAATGCAGGCTCGGTGTGTGCAAGAACATTAGAACAAAATTAATCATCAATAAATCACTCAGCAAATAATTCTCCCTCTCTGACATCCCATTCCTAATTACCTCGCTGTCTTTCATTTGCTAATGGCACTTAAAGCTCCAATCAATTGCCTAGCAGGGAACCTAGTGAAGAAAAAAGTATCTGTGGAAAGAGGTTGAGAACATGTGATAGCTGAAAAAAGAGTCTGAGGAAAGTTTTAGTGGCTTTTTTCCCTTCTTTTCACCCTCCGCTTTTTCTGGATTTCAGTGATTTTGTTCTTCACTGATCTTTTCTTTGCTGCACTGTCCTCGGGTGTGAGAGTGGTGGAATTGTAGTGGCAGAAGATAAAAAGCACTTCATGGATCCTACTGTCTTCTCAGCAGTGCTTGAATGTAGATAAGCAAATCTTTTTTTGAGGCTCACTTTTGAAAAGATTGGACTGTCAGGGCAGAGAGGCACTTCAACAGAACGTGGGGGGAATTCTTGGGAGCAGCAATTTTATGAGTGATGCTTCCTGCACCCAACATCTTCTTTTCCTGACTTCATATCACATTGTGCCCTGAGGCTGGATCACATCTGGCAGCTGCCTGCCCCCACCTCACTGGGGCTCTTTCCCTTGAGGAAAGGGGAAAAGCTCTGATTGAAAAGGAGCAGCAATGGCTGTATGTGTGCTCTTACTCTGTTTTCCACACTCCCAAATGCTGCAGACAAGATGCTGCACAAGGCAAGGAGCTGTAATCAAACTGGAGTGGCTTTGCTTTGGGCCAAGCACGTGCTCAGTGCTGTTACACTCATTAAAAAACTTCCCTGAGGATTGAAGGGACTCCTTTGCCATCAAAATATCAATGTGTGG
Organism: Sturnus vulgaris; assembly: GCF_052056855.1. NCBI lineage: Eukaryota > Metazoa > Chordata > Aves > Passeriformes > Sturnidae > Sturnus > Sturnus vulgaris. Next base: position 2,916,883 of record NC_142257.1, on the reverse strand, counting down.
TCACTGTGCTGCAAGGAGAGAGAAAGGACAGCAACACACACGGGGCTCTTTTGGGGAAAAAAGGCCAATTTATTGTACAGCCAGCCCGGATTTAAAGTGTGTCAGTGCAGCCAGGACAGGACAGGAGCTCATGGGACAATTGGGAAAAACATCCTTGGGACAGCACCTCAGGATGTGTCCCACGGGAAAGACACCAGGGGTTAATCTTTATGATGAATTCCACTCTGTTTTTTACCATATTTTTACCTTGGGAGACTCCTCCCTAACTGAAGCTGCAGTCAGCTTGTCAGCCTGGGAATGGAGCTGAGAGTCAGGAGAAATCCAGGCCTGGAGAGAATTTCCAAGCTGGAATTCCCCAGCTCTGTGAACGTGTGTGTCCACATCCATGTACTCCTCCTGCTTCCTCCCTGTATGGCAGGAAAGGCATCCAGCAGATTTATTCTAATAAAAACCCCACTCCTTTCTTTCTCCCCAGATGCAAGCAGCACCTCAGAGCTCTGTTTCCTTTCCAACCCCCTTAGGATGGCTGCCCTGTTTCTCTTGGTTTCTAGGCACCTTTCCACCTCAGCCTGCCTTGCCAAAACCATCAGATATCTCTGTCATGTGAACTGGGCAGCGAGCCAGCAGGTCAGGGCTTACACAATTTGTGGCGCCTACTTAAAGTGTCTGAGATTCTTACCAAGCAGTCTGAACCTGGGGGCAAAGTGTAATTCTTTCCCTCTTGCCCCTATTTATAAAATCACACAAAGGTAAACCATAGCACTGGTGGGTTGCTCTGGCTTTTTATTTTTCTGTGGTGGGGAATTCAGAGAAATCCTGCATCTCTTTGACTGCAGGTTAATCCTTGTTTTGTGGTAAAGGTGCAAAGCAGCTCCTGTGACAAATGTCAAAAAAAAAAAAGCAGGTTGGGTTAAAGGAGCTGTCTCTAGAAACAGTGTATGAGAGCCTTACCCAGGCTTTAATTACTCCTTTCTCAGGCAACATTTTCATTGAGCTGAATTGGAGATTTCCTGTCACCAAAGAATTTTTAGACACGGTGCAATACAGACTGGCTACATTACATTTAATTACAAATATACACATTTTCCTAAGCAGGAATGGTATTACAATGCTTTAACCAAGGTGAAGGTGGAAAAATTCAGTCGTTCAAAAAATGACCTGGGGAGAAAGAATTTTAAAAATAACAATTCTTCCAGTTCCTGATGCATTTTCTTCCTCGTTAGCTGCTGTCTGGCTCCACATAGTTTTGGTGTGCTCCTCCTCAGAGCATTGCCACACCATTCCTGCTCTGACCCAAACACACCCACGCCCTCAGCCAGGTTCTGTCTGTCTTCCCAGCCTGAATTTTTACATTTTCTCCTCTGCAACGCCTACCAGCCCGTTCCCTCATGGCTTGAAAGCAGAATAAAATGAAAGAATAACCCTCTGCCTGCCTGCCATCTTCTTCCACCTCTCTTCTGTCTGAGACCACAGGGGACACTGAACAAAATGTGCTCCCTGATTATTCTATGGCCTCCCTATGGCAGGAGCTCTGTGGATGATACAGTGCAATGCCAGAATTTAGCATTGGTGTTTTATTAAATGTTCCAGGCACATTTGAGCTGGATTTTGGGGCAGCTGGAGCCAGGGTTTGCTGGTGCAGCAGGTTCTGAGCAGCCCCAGCCTTGCTGCTCCCTGCAGATGCTGGGCTGCCCTTCCAAAGCAGGGCTGGAGCTGCACAGCAGCAAAGAAAAACCCCAAAAAATGCACAATCACTCGTCTTTTCTTCTGCCAGGAGCTGCAACACACAGCATGACCTGGGCAGGGATCTTTCCTTACTCCCCTTCCTCCAGGACAGAGCTGTGAGATCACTCTGGGCCTCTCTCCCCATTCCAGAGGCAGCAAAATTGGGAATTGCTGCCAAGGATGCCCCTGGGTTCCCATCCCTCATGTCTCTGGATGGCTCCTTTTCCTCCTGTCCTCACCTCAGACACTTTGGGTGAAAGTGAATTCCCATCTAGCAGCCACTCAATAATTGGAATTTCAGCTGCTGTACATTGCCACACTCTTACACATGCTCAATGCATTTAATCATAAAAAGAGCTCATGTATGGAAAACACATGGATACTGTGGGCAGGCCAGCATGACAGCTCCGAGTGAAAGAAATTGTGGATATACCCCACAATTCCAGGAAACTTTTTCTTTAGGATACACACAGAACACATAAATGAAGTTATAAAAATCAGCTGTGCCCTTTTGCTTCATTTTATGCTTTAGTTGTTTGGGTTTCTTTCACCCACAAATGAATATTTCCCTGGGCCTCTAATAGTTTATCCCTCAGAAATACATTTTTTCCCTCAGCAGCATTAATTTGTGCACCAGAGCTGTGTTAGCATTGGGACACTGGATGGGAGCCACAGCAGACTTGTAAATTGGTTTTTTCAGACATCTGCAGGAAAGGATCACACTTCTTCAGTTTTCTAGGAACATATAACAGCTTTTATGACTGGAAAAAACCACCAGGAGATGGTGAAAGCTGGGATTGAATGAGCTGAATGGAGTCTGGATGAGGGTCAGGGTGTGGGGGCTGCTGCCAGGATGGTGTCAGGGGGAGCAGAGGGGACAGAGCAAATAAAATGGGAAATTCAGCAGGTTGATACCCAGCACTGATGATGTGCTGCATGGTGCTGGTGATGCCACAGCATCACTGACACCTCCTGGTGCCTTTGAGCCCTCCCTGTGCCAGGCTCTGGGGGTACCTGGACCCAGCCTCCTCCATTCCTCCATCCCTGGAACAGCACTGGGAGTTTTGCACCACTCAATTAATGGTTTGTCTCAGTCTCTTCTGCCTTCACTCAGAGCCAGGGTTAACAAAAACACGATGGAAATGGATTTTCTTGTGTTCAGGTTTGGTTGTTTATTAAATTTTATCTAAAGCACAGAGCATTCAGCAGCACTTCCAGCTACCTGCTAGAAGTGAGGAAAATGGAGCAAGATGCTACAACGTCTCTTAAAACTAAACAGTCCAATAGAGAATTAACACCTATATTATTTATCCTTTTAACCCAATAACTAAATTCCCATGACCCTCAGTGTGGCACTGACTGACCAACCAGAAACTGCTGCCTGAAACCCATGAAGATAAACAACAAAAGAGTCACCACCCCAAATCCTCCATATTGTCCCATACCTGTTATAGAAACCTCAAATTTCAAACCCTTTACCATGTGAAATCACACACTCCTATTTACACACCCGTGATTTTAACTCCATCACTCAAATTTGGAGCCTTCTCCAAGGCCTCAGCTCAAAAGCAGTGTTCTGCTGGGGGTCAGTGCCTGACAGCACAGAAAACTCAAAAACCCCCAGGTTTCTGGGATCCAACACATCCCAGCATCAACTGGCTTGGAAAAGATTTACTTGTCTTGTGCAAAGGTGTTGTACTGCCACAGACACTCTGCCCTGAGGGATTTAGGAGGGATTTACAGGTTAATTAATAAGGCTGACTGGTAGAAATGCCAATTTAAAGGCCATCCCTGAGCCCTGGATGGGGCAGAAAGCTGTGACACACCAGGGATGGCTGCACACAGCGTTTTTGGGCTGCTCAGTCCCTCAAGCATGGCCAGAATAGGAGCATAAAGTTTTACTAACTCAGCTACAACCAGAGTGCTCAGAGCCAGCAGTGCAGGCCTGGAGTTACATCATCTACTCTCATGTTTTTCTTACTCATGCCCAGAAGTATGAGGAAATACTCTTCTTCAAAAGAATATTTTGCATCTCAATAAGCTGCTTCATGCAAGATCTCAAAGGGCTCTATATCCAGTCATTAAGAGCAATTCCTATCACACTGATGCTCACAGGGAAGCTGGTAACTGAGCTCAGAAGGATGCACCCAGGAGACCTGACCCCCCTGCACTCTTTCCTAACCTGCAAATTACATTTTCCTTCAAAACAAATAAATGGCCCTAAAAAATCCCTAAGAAGCTTTAGTTACAGAGAGAACAGCGAGGAGCACGGTCTGGGTTAGTGATACCACAAACCCTCACGCTTAGGCTGGAGCTGGTGGAAATATCCAAGAGCCTGGATGGGAATATAACTGCAACCATGTGGCTTTGGGAAGTCATCACATGCCCAGCCTGTTACTGGCTTCAGGAGCTGGGTGCAACTCCTTGAGTGTGTTTATAGAAACAGAAAGCTGGCTGGGAAACAAGGCTGCGTGAATTCCTGGGAGTACAACACTTCTCCAACTTCTGATATTTCCTCTTTGCTGATATGATGATATCTGAGGCTGGAAGCCTGGAAAGTCTGGCACATGGTGCTGGCAAACTGGCAATGTATGACAGTATTCTTTTGATTCTGAATGCAGATACCTTGATAGTGTGGAAGTGTTTTAATCTTCATAATAACTCAGAGGATGGGAAAGCAGAGGAGAAGAAGGAATTAACTGAAGTCAGAAAACTCTGTCTTTTGTTCCAGTCCTGCTGTTTTGGTGGTGGGAAGGAGCAGTAAAATTCCCTCCTGACGAGGCTGGCACATTTGCAATGGAGAGTCTGGGAGAGGAAAAGCAAACTCGGTGTGTATGGCAGATGAGCTCATGCCAGAGACTCCCTGGGACAAGGTGTGCCCACCTGTCAGTGGGACCAGGACACTGACTCCAATGAGCCTGTGTGACTCTGGAATGAGCCCCTTCCAGGTTCCTGGGCCACAGTTCTGAATTTCAAAACTTCAAACCAAGGGTCTGCCTGTGTTATAGTTCATACATGAAGATTGTTAAAGAGGATGGCTGTCACTGCTAAAATTCCTGAAGAACACAGGTAAGAAATCCTCTTTGTGTCTGAGGTGTCCAAGTTTACCTCAGCCATGTGAAGGTTTTGCTCCCAGATCTGTCACCCTTACCAGCATTTGCAAACTCTTTGTCTTTTTGCACATTCCCAGAGGACTCCCCATAAAACAAAATCACCACATTCATGCAGATGACAATCCTGAGCACTTCCAGCTCCTTTGTTTCTGGATTACAGTGGTACCTGAATCGTGTCTCACACAGCAGTGGGGGGATGTGCCATAAAACAGACATAAAATAGACTTCAAACATCTCTGCATGCCTTCTTCAACCAGCACGATGATAAAGGATTTGATTACACAGACATTGCAGAATTTCTATCAAGAAGCTGGGATCCCAAGCCTTACCTTTCCATCCTCAAGGGGAAAACAGGACATTTGTCATCATTTCAGTGCCACAACCCCCCACCATTCTCAGTGAGAAGGCTCAGCTTGGGCACCAAGGTATGAAAGCCATCTCCTGGGCCTGGAAGCTCCACACAGGATTTTGAAATGTTCCTCCTAAACAAAGTCCAGATTGATGTTATGATGTCCCTGGCAGTGTCTGATTTTTCTGATACCTGACCCACTCATAAAATGATATAGAGTAAAAATGTCATGTATAAATCCCAAGTGAATAATCCCAGAACCTGGAAATCCAGGACTTGTATCATGATTCCAAAATCCTTGTCCCAGTGCCTGGCTGGAATCTTAATACTGAGAAAAATGACATTTTTCTAGTTCCACTGACCTTTCAGTGCCCTCTTTGTCTGCTGACCCTGAGGACTTTCTTTTCATTTCATTGGTGTTAGACACAGGTTCCAATCTCATTCTTTCATCTTCCAAACCCACTCCTTAGCATTACTCTATATTCCAACCCAGATTGCTATAAAATACAGTTTTGGTCTTGTTTCTCCCCTTTCTTTTTATTTTTAACTACAAAATTCAATCAAAGCTTGACAAATAAAAGTTTAGCTGCTTGATTGATGCAAAATATGACTCAGTGGCAGATCTTAAAATGAATATGCAATATTTCAAGCAATTTTCAAGGCTCCCCCTTTTTTTTTTAATGCAGGAAACCAGCAAAGAAGCAAAGTGAAATGAAATGGTCCCTTCATAGAAAGACTCCCATCTGAAAATTGTTTTAATTCAGGGCAGCCGTGGGTATAGTTTACATAATAAAAAGCAGTTTTACTAAAGTGTCTGTGGTTATACTTACCCAGTGTAGAGGTCCTGATCAAAGCTGCCTTGCAGCCAAAGTCATCAGCATCCCGACAGCGTGCTCTGCTGAAAAGAACTTTCCTTCTCAGCTGGGATGGCTCAGACCCACTCCCAAGAAACCCAAAGCTAAGCAGAAAAGATGGTGTAAAACCAGACACCTTTTTTTTTGCTGTTTCAGTATCAGGAATTAAAGGCAGGGAGAGCTGGGATGGAGATGTGGGTATTTAGGGAAACAACTGAGTTTCAGAAGCAGAGTCAGGGCTTGAGATCTTGGGGATGGTCCCTGCTCCTCTGGTTCCCTCAGCAGCTGCAGGGAGAGACAGTGCTCAGATGGAGCACACCTTCATTTCAGAGCTCAGGATTTAAAGGCAGAACAAAACCTCCTCATCACAAAACTGACTCGTTTCCCAACCTGGCAGCCTGCTTTCCCTTCCCTCATTTCCCCAGCTGCACTCTGCAGCCTTGCAGAAAGGAAGGTGCACTATTCTGTACAGTTATGGGACAAAGAGAGCCGAGGAGGGGCAGATATTGAGTGTGCAAAGCTTCCCCAGGTGATCCAGGACTGGGCAGATCTCACCCCATAGGAGCCTTTTGGCTTTGGGTTGCCCCTTGGTCTTTTCATGTTTCCTCCCTCCCCATGGTATGTCACTTCTAAACATCAACCAAATTCTTCTCTGGGCACAAAATGAGGCCACTGCAGACCCTGTTCTTTTGAACTGGGATCCAATTTGATTGGCGTCTCCTGACTTTTGGTAAACTGTGTGTTCTGAAGTGTGAGAGAGATCCCTGCAGCAATAATGTCCATATCAAATCATAATTAAAAACAGCAGTGAGGAATGTGCTGAGATTTGAACTGTAGACCTCCCAGGCCTAAAGCCCAAACTGCAAAACAGGACTTAAAAGGCTCATGGAAGCTTTAAACATCAGACATTTAATCACAACGAGTCTGTAGGGATGATTTCCAAAAAAAGAAACAAAATCGCACCACCACAGAGAATAATAACAAGATCTGAGCGTGTGTTAGAGCAGAGAGACAGTTCCTTCACAAAGGGGTCACACGCTGTGCATCTCCTTTTCCATCTACCAACGACAGCTTGAACATTTTCAAAGACATCTGCAGTGGGAATCACATCCAGCCAAACCTGGGGGAGAGGGAAGGAGGCTCTGAAGCAAGAGGATAACGAGCTTGTGATGCAGTGGCAGCCTGCCATGAGTGGGAGGGCTCCACCCAGAAGTATCAAAAATAAATTAACACACCTATCTTTTCTTAGACTTCTTGGAACCTCTACAGGTGCTGCTGTCGACTTCCTCACTTATCCCAAACTGGGTCAGCGAGGAGGTGAATGGATAAAAGAGGTCAAGCCTCTGGCTCTGCCTGGCTCCATGGCCTGTTCCTAAGAGCAGACAGCCAGGGATGGCATAAAAATGGGCAAGTGTCCATGAAATGTCCTGCTCCTCTTTAAAAGTGAATATTTCTGGCTCACCAGTGAGTGGAAACAAAGTGGAAAAATGTTTGAACTGCTATTTTTCTCATGGACCACAACAGGACTTGAGAATCCCCATGGATGGCAAAGCAGGGCTGAGCTTGAAGTGTGGGATTCTGATGAAATGTTGATGACAAAGGAGCTGGGCTCTGAATGGAGTGTTGTCCACAGGTTGTGTGTCTGCTTCACTGACAGGGGGAACCCACAGTATTGAATAATCCCAAATCCATTTCTGATGGGATTCATGCTGCCCAGCAGGGATCAGCCTGACCCTTCACCTACAGGCACAGGTACCTGGCTAAACCCTGCCTTTAACACAGCACTGTCAGTGCTGGAGAGGGATTTTCATTTCTGTGGATTTTTTTCACAGCTCTGCTGATGTGCTTGGTGACCATCAAAGCTCACTGTGACACTGAGCCTGTTTTATTCCACTGATTAACAAACTGATCACTGATTTTATTGTGTGTTATGATAAGGAGTTGGGTTTGTGTGTTTTCCTGGACTTTCCCCACACTATCTCAGCATTGCTGATGGAGTTTTGACTGATTCTTTCTACCAGCAGAGGTGGAGGGTGGGGATCAGGAAGACTCCCTGGTGCTTGTGTTTGTCTTAATACCTAAATACAATGATATTTCTATATTTAAGAGAGATTTCTTTGGTGGTGGCCGTGGTGGACATCTGCTGTCAAGGGTTCCATTGGTGCTGAAGTCAGAACAAGAGTGGAATGTAACTTGGGGGAAATATAATCATGGAGTCAGTCATGGTTGGAATGGACCTTACAGGTCATCTCCACCATCCCACCATGGACAGGGACACCTTCCACTGTCCCAGGTCCAACCTGGCCTTGGGCATTGCCAGGGATCCAGGGGCAGCCACAGCTTCCCTGGGCACCCTGTGCTGAGGCCTCCTCATCCTCACAGGGAAGAATTTCTTCCTAATATCCAATCTGCTCTCTGTCAGTGTGAAGCCATCCCCCCTTGTCCTATTTTGTAGGAAATAGGAAAAAAACTTGGCTCCTGCTCTGTCCCAAAAAAGGAGTGATGGGTTAACCATGGAAATTGTAACTCAGATTTGAAATCAACCTGTAACCAATCAAACACATACATCCTGCAAAAACAGAGTGTGACACCAAGGATTTTGTTGCCCACAGAGAATTTTTTGGTCATTCAGCCATTCTCTGTCCTAGATTGAAGCACAGAGCTCTGGGCATGGCTACATTGAACGAGAATGTGATGAGAAAAGCGAGAGCAGGGATGGTAAAAGCTGACAAAATGGAAGAAGTGGGTCATGGGTATGGCTGTGAGAGGCAGGGAGGGAAAATGGGCAGATGGGTGTAGCCACATTCCTTCTACCTGCTCAGGTTAATGCTGTTATGGGAATCCCAGCTGGAATTTCACCATTTGGGAAAGGGATTTGCAGACCTGCTGGGATTCCTGCTGCCAGTCTCTGGTCAGTGCTATTATTTAAGAATTTATTTTGCTTTCTAAAGGGCTCTCTTTCATGCCCTTCAGCATCAGACCTTCCTCACTGTTGTCTTGTCTTGTCTCACACCTGGCCCTCTGGCTCCTCATGCTAATTGGGAGAAAATAGAAGAAACACCTGCCAGTATTCTTTCAACACCTGAGTTAGGGTCCAGCTGAGAAAGGTGGGACAAAGACAGGAGGGGCAGTGCCAGGACTCTCACAGGAGCTCTGTCATTAATGAGAGGCAGAGGATCTGCAGCCTGATCTCTTCACGTGGAGGGAGGAATGCTACTGTTGGTACATGATATCCCCAAGCACTCATGGGGCAAGAGGCTGCTGATGACATAATTATTGTGCATTTACAGCACCGTGAAGCCACAGCCAAGATCAAAGACAAAATCAGGCTTGTGCTCTTACAGTACAAACAAGCACGAGGTGACAAAGAGAAATCCTTCTCTTACAGGGGTGAGGGGACATGGAAATGGATCCCATGTGTGGCTTCCAGCTCTGAGCAGATGACACTCACCTCCAGCATTCTTCCTCTGGCACCTTTGTGTAGCCGTGGGAAGGGATTTTAACCCTTTAAGTGTGGCAGAAATAAGATGCACAGCTACATGGTCGTTTTTTATGACAGGAAGAAAGAGCCAAGTTTATTCAGAAACACACTTGGTTTTATAGCATGGCTGCAACTCCCAGAGTAGAGAAAAGGTGATTGGTTCAGAGAGAAGACACCCCATGGCCAGGGCCTGGGCACACACCACAACAGCTGTTCTATCTTGTTATTAATTCCTTTTTATTTTGACCAAGTTATCACCCTGGCAGAAATTCTCCCTGGCCTTGAGCTGGACCAGCTCATGGGCTGGGAACAGAGCTGAGAAGCTCCAGTCTGGAATATTTTTTAGACTGTAATTTTTTTGCTTTCTCAATATGTGTCCCTACACCTTTGTGTTGCAGAGAGATGTTTATTTACCTGTGTGTGCCCAAACACTGATGTTTGTCAGGAGGTTTTTGAAGATCCTGGCATTTTCTGATTTCCAGAATTGTGTGCAGCTTGGGGGTTCATATGCCTGTACAGAACTCAATCCAAAGGTGGAGTTTTATGCTGTGTGCCCTTCTCCAATAGTTTTAAACAGAAGTGCTCAAACTGACTCAAACCTTGGATGGCAGGACTGGTAGAACTTCACTGCTGTCCAGCATTCCCCCCTGGTCCATTTGGACTCAGAGAAATGGGATTTATTCAACCAGAAGAGAGGCACATTAAGGGTTTGGGCCAATGTTCCAGTCAGGGCTTTCAGCTGCAGCTTCTCAGGTAGAGAGAGCTCACCCTCCATCCCTGCAGGGAACTGGGACAACAGGATGCCTCCTGTACCACACCAGGCTAAAAATAATCCACCAGGACAACAGGGAGCAGAACAACTTCTGCCAGATGTTCCTGTCCTCAGCTCTTGGCCAACTTCCTTCCGAGGCTGCCACACTGCCCAGCCTGTCTGAATCCCATCTCCAGCTCCAGGAGTTTCCATCTCATCCTGTGCTCAGGCCATGAATAACTGCCTTGTTATGTACATGCAGGGTGGAAGGGTGGGGTGGAAAAAAAAAAAAACCCTCTGGTAGGAGCCTGTCTTGAGCTTGCAGTAAATACTTACCCAACAGAAATGAGATTTGGCAGCCGTGGGGAGAACTTCTGGAAAATCATTTCAGGTTCCTAGGAAGTGAGGGAGGCATTTGGGAAAGGGTGGGGACAATTTTCTTTCCCTTGATATTTCTTGTCTGAGAAATGGGGAAGATCTAATTCCCCATGAGTGATCTAAGGAAATCCCCTGTACCTAATAAAATATCCTTGTCCATGCTTGTCCTGTCTTTAGGGAAGCCCCAGCAGGAGCCTGGAGCAGGGAGGTGCCAGATCTGTCCCTCTCCACCAGTCCAGGAGCTCTGGGACTCACCCAGGCTGCCTGTCTGGGAATGCCAAGCACTGCAAGGCAGAGAAAATCTGTCAGGAGACATCACTTTAAATCACTGGAAGGTTCCTGTTATTCGAAACCTTTTGGCTACTGGGGAATACAAACAAGATAAAGCAATATTTTGTTTTGCTTTTCTCCATTGTGTTCTGTTTTCATCCTTGGCATTGTCCCACTGTTATTTACCCAGCAGGGAATAAAATTTGAGGATTAAAGCTGCTGTTTTAATTCATAATAAACGAGCCTTCAGTGCAATATATTTGTTTTACTGTATAATTTATAAACACCTGGTCTCAAGCTTACAAGGCACCAAGGATTCCTGTCCCAATAAAGGCCATCACTTAATCTGGGCATTTGAATGGTAAAGTACTTAAAATTTATCAAAATTAAAAATTCATTGCTTCACAGATTTTTTTTTAAACCAACAAAGTCCTTCAACACTTAACCACTTGCTCACAGATATAAACATGTGAAGTAATTGTTTCATTGCTGGGACTATGACTTAAGGCAAAATTTGCACCAGCTTGGAATAATTTATGGGAAATATGTGCATCTCAATGATCTGAATGAGCTGGAGATTATTTACATGTTTTGCAAATATTTTTATACATTATACATATTCCCTATATTTTATACATATTCCATTTAAAATCTAAAAATCCAGCTCTATAATGCAGAAGGCCATGAGCGTGTGAGTGCACTCCCTTTCGAAGGAATATTTTTAATATGGAAGTGCTCTATATACATTTTGATTCCTTATTTCACTTTGCTGCATATTTGTTTTCATTCTTGCTGCCACAATTGTTGCTAGAGATGGACCTGAAACAACACATTTGTCTTTGTTCTCCTCCTCCAGCCAGAAAAGTTGGTTGTGCAATCGTGGAATTACCTTTAAGTGATGTTCCACTTGCTTCTTACACCACTGCCACTTTTTCTGGTGTCCCTCCTGGAGGGTGGGAAGGTTCTAAATATTAAAAGCTTAGAAATCAGGAGAACATTGAGAACGTTGTGCCTGTTGTGGGCCTGAGTTCTCCCACCTGCACCAGCCTGTGAGGAGATGAGAAAACTTTGAAAATATTTCACAGCTTGACGCAGCTCCAAGGAGCCAAATCCTTTTGCTCAACAGCTCAGCTCTTCTCAATCTGCAGAAGGAGCTGCACAAATTTTCATTTCAGGCTTCCAGCTGCCCTCTGGGTGGTTGGAGTTTACAGCTCCTCCTGTTTTCCTCACAGCTTTTCTTGCTTCCGTCCTGTTTGCATCCACAACATCTCGCTCTCACGCAGAGGGTGGAGGCATCTCCAGACACTGATTCCTGTAAACTGATGGCTTTGATTAGTTTAGATGAAAGAGGCTCTTATTATAAACCAGCCCATGCTGGGTGCATGTCTGTGGGTGGATGGTTCACCCCGAAATGGGAGAGAGAGGCTCCAGACCCAGGGCTGGGGTTTGGTGCTGCAGGAGCTCCATCTGGAGACTTCCAATATCACCCCTGGCATTCCATCACCTGCCTCCTGCAGCTCTGATAAAGCCTTGGAGGTGAATAGGAACAGCCACTTGGATTTGGCCATCCCAGAAGTGATTTTGCCATCAGCACACACTCCATCCTCCATCCCGTGCTTGAAGTCTGGGGATAACCAAACCACCAGGCAAATTCTGTGCAAATATAAGCGTGGGACACATATTGAGAAAGTAAGAAAATTACAGCTTGAAAAATATTCCAGGCTGGAGCTTCTCAGCTCTGTTCCCAGCCCATAAGCTGGCCCAGCTCAAGGCCAGGGAGAATTTCTGCCAGGGTGATAATTTGGTCAAAATAAAAAGGAATTAATAACAAGATAGAACACCTGTTGTGGTGTGTGCCCAGGCCCTGGCCATGGGGTGTCTTCTCTCTGAACCAATCACCTTTTCTCTACTCTGGGAGTTGCAGTCATGCTACAAAACCAAGTGTGTTTCTGAAGAAACTTGGCTCTTTCTTCCTGTCATAAAAAACGACCATGTAGCTGTGCATCTTATTTCTGCCTCACTTAAAGGGTTCAAACCCCTTTCCACAGCTACATATAAAGATCTTTATTTGGAAGGCTGATTAATTTATTTTTCCCCTCCTATTTTTTTCCATCTTAGCTGTCACGAAGGAACAGAAAACGCAGACAATGCTGGGATTATTGATTATGTGTGATCTTTTGGGGAGCTGTACAAGTGGAACCTTCAACAGGGGGACCTCCAGCAGGAACGGGAGCAGGATCTGACACTGTGCTCCTGCACAGAAGGAGGGGTTTTTTCTGACACAAAAGAGGGTTTTTTTCTGACACAGAAGGAGGGTTTTTTGTCAGCTGGGTAATAAGGGAGTAAGGCCATGTCATGCTTTAATTGGTGTGAGCAGAATGTGTTTAGACTGGGTGAGGAGGATGTTTTGGCACTGGGTGATGAGGATGTTTGGTTAAGCTGCTTGATAAGTTGGGTAAATCTGACATCAAAGACTTTGATAAGGTATTTCTAAGATCTTTGTGACTTCAGTGATGTTGTTAGGATAGAAATGATACAAAGATAAATGAACTGACACTTCACCAGCTAAATGGGTTCCCCCCAAGTGTATTGTAGGGTGGATCAGTGCACACAGCTCGGGGTGAGCTGGGGAAAGGAATGGTTTCCCAGAACTCTTCCTAGCAAATTGAACAACCACCTGCTGGCCACTTCCTTCTGCTGGGCAGGAGAGGTGGGTACAGGAAGGACAATGAGCTGCAATGAGCTCCTCTCTGGCAGCAGAAATCAGGAGACTCACTGAAATCAGCGTGTGATGACTTGCAGGGCTTTCACCAGCACCAAACCAGCAAAGGCAGCAGGGCTGTAATTAGATCTCACCTAAACAGGAGCCCAGCAAGGCCCTTGGGCAGCAGAGCTCCACCAGGGAGCTACGAGGAGCCCCAAAAAAACGCAGGGATGGTGTGAGAGCCTGGCCCTGAGAGCTCTGCTTGCTGCAGAGAAATCCCTCAGCGTCTCACAGTGGGCTGCAATCCAAACCCTCCGTGCCCCCCTGGAATTCCTGACTCATGGGGGACACTGGGGGAGCATTGATGGGGCTCAAAGCTTGAACTTGTCCTGGAAATGAGCAAGTTATGGGACACAGCTCACAGGGAATGGGGAATGCCCTTTCCAGAGGACTGAGCAGCAGTTTTATGCCCAGACAGGGTGGAAGGTTTGTCCTCTCCCACCATCACAGGAGATGAATCACGGGGCTGCTTTGCTTGGCTTCCAGTGGTAGATGATTGCACTCAGCTTCAAATCCTTTCCTACCATTCCTTTTCCTACCATTTTCCACTACAGGAAAAGGCAGTGATTTCAGTGCAAATAAAGGCAGTGATTTCAGTGGAACTGAAGGCAGTGATTTCAGTGGACAGAGGAGGCCAGCAAGGCTCTTCACCCTTAGGTTTGAATTCTGCCCCAGGCAATCTCCACTGTGCTGGCTCAAGGCTGCTCCAGCTCCTGCAGTTGTTGCCCACCTTCCCCAGGACCTGGCCAAGCAGCTCAGGCTTGGAACCCCCCCAGCTCTCCCCAAGGTCTCTGAGAAGACTTTCTTTCATTCTTTCATCTCAGTGGGTATTAGAGCATGAAAGCAGCTGGAGGGGCAACCCTTTTTGGTGTTCTTCACTTAATTTTGTCCTAGGATCAGTTTTGGATGTAGGTTTTTGTTCCAAAGCTGTGACTGGTCAGGGAACAAGGGTGGTAGAAAATGAGGAGAAAAGGAGTCGTTCTAAATAGTAAAAGAGATTTTCTGCTCTGAAGTAAATCCCTGTGTCCTTTCTTTTCCAAGGACTCAATGCAAAACACGGGCCAAACCCAGCTAATGAAATTCTATTTATCTTAATGATCCTCTGGGCACAGGAGATCCTTGATGATCAAACTGAGTTGACACCTGCCACTGTTCAGTTCTGCTCCTGAAAACTTTGAGACAATCCCAGCAGATAAACAATACAACATGGTTCCCATTATAATATCACCATAAATCCAGACAGCCTCATGTTTACCCCATAAATAATTAGTCACCAGGCAAATCAGAGAAAAAAAAAAAACAATCCTACCATCACCTTAAATTACCTGTCAAACATTTACCTCTGTTTGTCTTTTAGGGCATTTATTTTTTTGCAGTGTGGTCCTGGTCCTTGATTAATTTAACAACCCCCCTGCATTTTGACAGCAGAAGAAAAGAAGAAGTGATTATTACAGTTACTGCTCTTGCTTTGCCTTGAAAGTCCATTCTAAAGAAGGCATTAGAAGAGGCTTTCTTGTGGCTGAGAGATCAGATTACCACAATTAAAGCAAAAAGGTGTGGTGCTATTTACTCTGCATGTTATGACACATGAAAGAAAGTGATTCAGGCAAGAAAAATAATTACACATTAATTTGTGTTTGGCAACTTCGTTTCATATACGTGGCCCACAGAGCTTAGATAAAAAGCTATTTTGTCCAGCTTTGTGTAAACTGGGAGGAGGAGTTGTCTGTGTGTGAGTGGGGATGAGGAAATAAATAATTCCTCCTGATCCTACACCACGAGGCCCTAGGAGCCCGCTGGGTTTCACACAGCTGAGAAATGGTCCTGCAACCCAGAAACTCAGCCTGGCTTTGGCAAAAGTTCTTGAAAATTTGAGAATTCCTCGAGGTTTTGAGCAGAGCCTTGTGTAGAATTTAGTGAGAATCACACCACAGGCACAGGGGGGGATTTTTGGGGTGTCCTGTGCAGGGCCAGGAGCTGGAGTTGGAGCATCCTTATGGGTCCCTTCCAGCTCAGGATATTCTGAGATTCTGGGAACTCTGAAATTACACCTGTGGGAGCCCAAATTCACACAGGTTTCTGTAAACTCGGGGTGACTGCAGTGTGGTCTCAGCACAGCTCAGGAGGAAATTCAGCCTTTGCAGCTGAGCAAAATGTGTGCAATAAATTGTGTGGCAGCTCCTTTTGTGCCTTGAAAATATCCCCTTGATCATCCTGGTGATGACACAGGGAAGAAAACACAGGGAGGAAAGCTCCAAAACACCCAGGAGGGTTTCAGGGGTGTCTTAGAGAGGCAGGATGTTAGAACTGGGAAGAATTATTCAATCTGAATATGACCAGCATGACCACAGTCCTGCTCCCTTACTGTAAATGATCCCAGCAATAAACCCTTGACTAACTCTCAGACAGTGCAGTTTCTGTGCTAGGCAGATGTTAATTTTACAAAAAATGATCTCAAACTGGCATTCCTGCAGCTTTCCATAAAACACAGACATTTGAATCGGGTCTGTGAGCACAAGAACCTCTTCGCTGGGGAAACCACCTTCAAAAAGGGAAGAAACAGCCAAAGAAGCTTCAAAAAGAAGGTTTGCCATCTTATTTTCATTTGATATTTTCAGAAGAGCTCTCTGTATGAAGCTGTGGAGTGCTGTTGACTTCAGGACAAGCTGAAGTTAATGGGGCGATGACAAGAGCAGAAGGTTTGGCCCTGGGGAGAATCTCCTCATATCCCTGCAGTAATTACTGAGCTCAAGCAAACAGCAGGAATTCATAATGTGGAGAGGACAAATGCATGAAATGCAAACCCACAAAACTCCATTTTCCCACAAAGTAAGCTTTTTGCATAAATCATCATTACCCATTGCAGGGAGGAGGTTTTAATATTAATGAAAGGTTGGCCGTCCTTGTATCAATATGTATGTTGGACTGGCTGCCTGGGTATGGAAAGGGAATGTATTTACATTAGTAAATAAAATAAAATTTCTGAACCTACAGGGGGAAATCCAGCCAATGGAATTGTGTTTGTTTCCTTATAAAAGTTTGTGGGACATTTTTTATAGCGCAGTCTGAAATGGTATCATTTATTCTGCGTGCTGATTAAAAATTATATTGATTTAATTTGGCAGTTATTGTCCCTTTTCTTCCTGCCAACCTATTTTTAGCCTTCCAGGCGAGAGACACTGAGCTTTTTTACATACCACTACAAAGCATCAATTCTAATCTGTGAGCTGCAGAGCAAAGGGAATGCAGGATCCTTTGCAAAATGCTTTTCTTGGCATGGCCCTGGCACGGCTGCATGACTTGCAGAGCTGTCAGTGCCTTCTGTAAACTCCACCAGCTCCTCATAATCCCCTGACACTTTTGGCAGTGGTTTATTCTGGGTATTGTGTGGCTCAGTAACACCAGCACAGCCTCACCAGGTGAAATTGGAGTTTTTTTTTTTCCTGGTTGTCCATCCCCAGCTCTGCTCAGCTGCAGATTTTGTGGATTATTCCCCAGGATCTGCTCCAGCTGTTTGTGGCTCAGGGGTATCACCAGCCAGAGCTGCCTCCTGCCAAACCAAGAGCTCTCAGAACATCAAACATGCAGAAAGGCACTTTCATGTGCAGGACAAAGTGTGTTTATGCAAAATGTCCATTCTGAACCACCAGCTGCTCCTGAGAAGAACAAATCCAAACATTTCTCTCTAGAAATAAACACACAAGTGGTGCATCCCTTTCTGTATTTACTGGCAGGTGTCAGCACTAAGAAACATAATTAAGGTCTGGGTAGTCCTGGATCAGAGTGGCACCTCTGCTTGGGAGCTTCAATTCCTTAACATTCACTGCCCCAGGGCACTTGGAAGGTGGCCAGAGCCATTGACAGGTTCATAAAATGTAGGTGAACCCTCTAAAGTCTCAGAAATGCTTTGAGAAAAAAAATAAAAGTAAAAAAAAAAAAAAAAAAAGTGGTGTTTCCATTGTGCTTCAGAAAACAAACCCTTCAGGAAGAAAAAAAAAATAATGGAAACATATGAAACGTAAATTGGATACACTCAAAGTTAATGAAAGGAAAATCTTTTTTCCATTTTAGTTAATGTCTTAAATTAGAATTTTGGTATAAAAGCTGGAAAACAGATGGAGAGGATATATTTTTTTTTCAAAGAATAATTTGTTAGTGAATTTGAGGCTTGTGAATGAGAGTCCCTAATAATAGCATTGGCTTGAGCAGCCCTTGGTGTAGACTGCAGCTACTTGGGTTCCTGCACTGGATTTCTCCCACTGCACTGCAGGAATGTGTCCCTGTCCTGTAGCCACATCCAGCCCCTCCTGTGGGTCTAATTCAGCCAAAAACTGCTCCAGCTCCACTTTCCCCCAATATTCATGTCTTGGATGACATCTTCCTTTGTTTGTGCCTCCATTCTCTCCTTGGACCCCATTTCTGACACTCTGTGTGGAGATCTGATGCAGCTTGCCTTGAAAAATATTAAATTGTCCTCATCTTCTGCCCTTCCCAGTTTTTACCCACCTTTACCTGTGTGCATCCTATCATATTATTCAGATTTTCCACTTCTCCTTCCACTGCTTTTGGCAAAACTCATCAAGCTGTGCATTCGCAATTTACACCAAAAAAAAAAAAAGAAAAAAAAGAAAGTAATGAATCCTCATTTTGAAATTGCCCATTAGATACTGTTTTTCTTTAGAAAAATATTTTTAAAATCCTCTTTTTCCATCCCACAGAGCTTCCCATGTATTCCTTCCTGTGTGTTTATCTGCCATCTTGTTTGCATAGCTGCTCCCCAAGAGATTTGTCACGGCTGGCTCACAGCACACTCTGCTGATTTACAGCAGCAATTAATAATTCCACATCTCCTGGGAGGGGATGGATTTCTATCTCACGAGGATGAGCAGCAGATGATACCCACAAAATGCTGATGAGCTTTTTTTTTTTTTTTTTTTCTCAGTCAGAATCCAAACACAGGGTTCAAGCACAGGTGACAAGGTGGGGATGGAGGTGTTGAGTCTGGAGGGATCACAGCTCCAGGTAGAGAAGTCCCAGGGGAGTGGGGCTGACATCCTGCCCTGACTCACTGGGGTCTGTCCCTCATCCCCTGTGGGTCCAGCTGGCCCTGTGGCCACCCCAGGCCAGCAGCTCGGGAGCTGGGAGCAGAGCTGTGCAATTAAACTTGCAAAGCACCAGCCCACACTCAGGCAGCTCTATCTGATCCTCCAGCAGCAGCCAGGCTGACACACACCATGGATGGCTAAGCTGAGGGAAGGCACAAATGACCAGGTTTGCTGCTTTCATTAAAATCATTCTAGAGCTGAGTTTTTTTGGTCGCTGCCCTTCTTCTCATGCCACCCTCACAAAGGGGAATTTGAGCCAAGGGGAGCTGCTTTCCCTGCAGGGCAAAACCCAGGGGTTTGCACCAGCACAAAGCAGCAGGAGACCCTTCCTTCACCCTGGCCTTTGGTTGCACTTGTGGGCATTCACTCAGCTTGGAGAGCAGCAATTTTCTCAGACAGTGGAGTGTGAAAAGCTGCGAGTGCAAGAGGCACATAGACCCCATCGATAATAACAACGAGCTCATTCAGCAGCCGTCCATAAATTGTTCCTGCCTCAAACACTGTTTATTCCAACCTACCTGGCTGCTCCTTGGCAACAGGAAAACTGGACATCTTAAAGCTTCCAGGGCTGTCTTTGCCCTGACCTTGCCTGGCATTTAAACCCCTTCACAGCTTAGCACATTTTTGACCTTGCCCCACGTAGGCTGCACGGCTTTCCCTTCCCTCCCTGATAATCCCTCCACTCTCCTTTCCCAAAGCTTTCCCACAAACACACTAAGCCAGGCTTGGGAAGCAGCAGGAACAAGAAGACTGAGCTAAATCTCCAGGTTCAGACCAGTCTCTGTGTTGTTTAGTTTTTCAGGGGAATGTCTATCAGATCAGGACAATCTTTGGGGTTTTGACTGTCCAGTGCTCACAGACACCATTCAAAACGAAACATCAGCATTTTCCTGGGTGTTCCTAGGGATGAACTGGAACCTTCTGGAGGCACAGGCAAAGAAGGAAGGCAGAAAATCTCCCTGGGTTGCTTTTAATCATTTGAAGTGATCCTAAGCTGAAGGCACCACAGCTCAGGCCTGGAACGTTGGCTTTGCACACACATCCAGATCCGTTTAATAACCTGGATGTACACAATTGCCTTTCAACCTAGAGCATTATATAACACTTCACATGGTTTTGCAAGGAGTGTACCAGGGAGTATTTGCAAGGAGCTGAGCCAAGAAGCTGTACAGACAGCAAGGCGTCTGTGTTGCCACTACAAAGTGGATGTTAATTACCTAAAACAATACATGTAATAGGCGAAGAGAAAAATGCTCTGCGCTGCCTTGCCATACCCACTCATCTAGTGCATCTCTAACTGCACAGTTATTTAGCCTGCAGGGATCATAATTAGCTGCTTCATAAATTAATAAGGGAAAGGAGGAGGGAAGGGGGAAAGCTACCAGTGCAAGAATGGTGGGAAACTTTAGATAGGATGTTTCTCGAAGAATGTCGTTAGCAGGCATAATTGCTTCATTAAATAAAGGCACAGACAAATGCACAGGGATCCTCTGTCCCTCGAGAGAGAAGGGTTGGGAGGGTTCCTTGATAGGCACTGCGAGGATCTGAGCTGAAGGACACCCTGGACGTGCCAGGCAAGTGCCACCCTGTGCCCAGCACGACAAAACCTTCCCAAAAATCCATGAAAAAGTGACCAGAGTGACCAAGTGCGTGCCAAACAGCGATTCTACCACCTTCCATCCACGGGCACTCAAACAACAATCAGGGAAGTCTTGCAGGGCTTGTTCTGAGCAGGGTGAAGGCACTGTCCCTGTTCTCAGATGGAGAAACTGAGGCAGGCAGTGACACATCCTGCTCCCCGTCCCCTGGCGGGTCAGGATCGGCTGCACCCACCAGCCTGGGTAGAATGAACCCATTGGAATCCCATTTTCATCGCTTAATTAATTGTGAGTTCCTAAAAACAACGGGCTTTATTTCTTCTATTATGCAAAGGATTTACAAGGTGGGAGAAGCTTGTCCCCGCCGTGCCATCGGACACCAGCCCCATTTCGGTAATTAGCTGGTTCCAGGCTGCATTCACACATCATCTTCATGCCTGCTTTGGAACCTGAGCCTCTTGTGAGGCAGTGCAAATATCTCCAAAAGCCCAGGAAAAAAGAGACAAACTCCATCTGACTGGAGGTGCTGCACCACCTTCCTCCTTTTGTGAATTTTATCTTCACAGACTTCCACACTTTTAATCTCTTAATCCACTGCAACTCTTCTTGCATCCAGAGCCTGCCTTTACTGGCTCTTTCTGCATATTTTTTTTTTTTTCCCTTAAAAGCCAGGCTTCTTGAATCACAGGGAGGTGAGGGATGTGACTTGACTGTGCTCCAGCAGCAAGTCTCAATGATTCAAAGTCAGGAGTGGAATTCAGCTCCCAGGCTTCAAGGAAAACTGGGCCAAAAGGAAACTCTGCTTTTCCCATTCTGCCTTGGCCAGCCAGCTAAAAGTGAGGCAAATAGGAAGCATGTCCCACCCTGAGCAATGTGGAGGGAGTGCTTTTTAAAACTGCAGCTGCTCGGCTTTGGTGGTGCTCAGCTTTCTCCAGGAATATGTGGGATTTTGAGAGAAAGGCATGTGGAGTATTTTCCACTTGATTCTGAAGTATCCCCTGTGTGTGCCTGTTTGCATTCATCCTTGCTAAACACCTCATCTCCTGAGCTTCCTCCTCTTCCCTCAGTGCTGGAGTTTTTTGGGGTTTTTTTTTTGCTGTTTTCAATTCTCTTTATGCTCTTCCTCCCTTTTCCTGGCCAAGGCTCTGGCAGTTTCTCTAATGAAAATGGTTGCTTGCATGCAAAAAGTATTTTTGCTGTGCATTAAAACCTTACATTCTTTCTTCACTCCCCTCCAGAATGCCCATTTTGGGATTGAGTGTCTCTTGCTTTATTTCCTGAGCTCCCCACGTGCTGCCCCACCATTACTTGGTTTTATCCTTCCACTTTTTTCTCAGTGTCTAACCATGACTCTGTTCCTGACTCTTCTTTTCCCCTTTTTTCTCCCTTTTCTTGGAGTTTCCTCTGCCTTCCCCAGCCCATCTCAAGCTTCCCATTGCCCTGTAAACCCAGGACACATCCTCACATTTTTCTTTGCCCAGAAAAGGAAGTTTCTTCCCACGTTACTGAATTCAGCAGGGCCACTGGGATGTACCAGCCTGGCCATGACTTAAACCTGTGGAAAGTGAATGCTGGAATCTTATTTGAGGAAATTTCTCAAAGTGAAATTTCTGAATTTCTGTGTCTGACTCTCCCATGGAGGGGAAAGGAGAAAGGAGGGCTGGAGAAAACCTTTCCATCAAGGACTGAGCTGGCAACAACAAACCTCATCCCTCCCACCCTTTGTCTCATTATAAATTTCCATGGCACAATAAAGCATTTTCCAACCAGTGCTGAACACACTGACAGAGCTGAATATGTTGAGCCCTTTAGATTTGGGGTTTTCTGCTCCATTGGCTTCCTGAAACTCTTGACTTCCAGTGGCAAAGTTCCCAGTGACTCCTTGGATTTCACCCTGGGTGTGGCTGGAGCATCTCTGACCCTGCCTTGTGTGATCAAGTTCTTAAAGGTAAACAAGCACAAGTGGCAAAATAAAACTTTCAAATCACTCCATCTATAATAATGAAGTATTAATTTCTTACAGTGCTGTAAAGTGTATGGAGTATACTCCTTAAAATAGATTTTCATCATCTCATTGATGTTTTTCCATAAAGAATCTGCTTTTTGCCCTGAGGATATTCAATCTCAGGCCTTTCACCCACCACAGAAGCAGAGCAGAGAGCTTTATGATAAGCAGGAATTTTTTCAAGATTTATTCTGAGTCCTTCCTTGATAAGAAACCTGTAGTTTTTAGGGGTTAGAAGATCTATATATGAAAGCCTTGCAGTGGTTTAGGTCTAAGCAGCTCAGATTCCTGACTTCAGGCCTCATCTTAATTTCATATATTGAATTTAATTGATTTCAGTGGACTTATGATGACTTGCAGTGGGGGAGGTGGGTCAGGCCTCTCATTTCTGTTTTGATGGTGCAGTGAGATTCCATAAGCACCCAGATAAATCCAGTTCTGTGTGTGTGAGTCACTCCCTGCCTGGTGAGCTCTGCTCTTCTCCTGCCATTCCCTGCGTGCCAGAAGGGAGCTGGAACGAGATCAGGAGCTGTGGCATTGCACCAAGACAAAGGGAAAATGGAGACACACGTGGGACACTCCCCCAGGATCACCAGAGGACAAGAAATGACTTTTCCTCACCTGTCCCGTTCCTTCATCCACTCCTGGAGGAGCTGGGGATGGCTCTGACCTGGAACTCCCTCAGGAAAAGTGTCAGCTCAGTTCTCCAGGGATAAGAACAATCCCATGGGGATGGCTGCCATGGTCAGGCACCACATCTTAACCTTAATCTTAATTGATATTAACAATTATTAATTCTGGTGCCCACATGCATGAGACATTTGATTCACTCTCCAGCAGTGGGGGGGATTTCAAACCCCTTTTTCTGTGGTGGCTGATGGCCTCAAAATCCTCTCAGGTCCAGCCTGCAGCAGCTGCCAGTTTTGGATCCCAAAAGCTGTAGCTCTTTACTCAACAACATCCCAAGTACCTGAGCAGCACTGACCTTATCACTCCAAAAATCACCCAGCAGGCAAAGCCTCTGTCAAATATAAATTCAAATTAATTTCAGGAACTATGAAATATAGACCTATTGGACTCAATTAAACCCCAAGTATTTAATTTGTGCAAACACAGGGGTAATTAACTCTTCCAAGTCCCAGGTTCTTGTGTGTGCAGCAATTCCAGTTGCTCTCGAGAGAGCCACGTGTGTGGTGACTGTGCTAAAAAGAGAGAGAAAGGACAGCAACACACATGGACATTTTTAGGGAAAAAAAGGCCAATTTATTGTACAGCCAGCCCGGATTTAAAGTGTGTTAGTGCAGCCAGGACAGGACAGGAGCTCATGGGACAATTGGGAAAAACATCCTTGGGACAGGACCTCAGGATGTGTCCCACGGGAAAGACGCCAGGGGTTAATGTTGGTGATGAATTCCACTCTGTTTGTCACCATGTTCTCACCCTGGGAGACTCCTCCCTAACTGAAGCTGCAGTCAGCTTGTCAGCCTGGGAATGGAGCTGAGAGTCAGGAGAAATCCAGGCCTGGAAAGGAATTTCCAAGCTGTAATTTCCCAGCTCTGTGAATGTGTGTGTCCACACACGTGTAATCATGGATTTCTGCCTGCTGAAAATGCTCCTGGAATGAGGGAAGTGGGCTTTGATTGCAGTCCTGGTGCTGCTCAGGGTTTGCAGTCCCCTTCTGTCCCCCCTGTGCCCTTCTTCCATCCCTTGCAGTGCTGCAGAGCCAGAGCTTGGTCTGAGTCCTTCCCCCTCTGCTGCCTGCCTGGGGATGTCAAACCTGGTGATGTTTCATTTGGTGACATCCCAAAACACTCCTGCAGTGGGAGATGAACCAGGGACTGAGACCATGACAGAGAATTCTGCACTTTGGGAGCATTGGTGCTTTCCCAAAGGGAAAGGCTGTATCCCATTGTGTCTGGGATAATCCTCAGCCTTTCCACTGGAGAGTTTTGTGCTCTGCATCCCTTTGGAGAATGAGCTGCAGGATCAGGAGCTCTGCCAGCACGGCTCTGCTCTCAGCACAAATGTCAAATGTCTCTTTGCACACTTCAGAGTGACCTGCTGCCTCTGAGATCACACAAACCCAGAGCTCTCTGCATTTCCCTGCTGCCTCTCCTCGGTGTTTTCGAGCACTTTACAAAGCTGCAGGAGGAACTTTCAACTCCCCCTCCCCAGGAAATGTATGCCCTGCACTGCTGAGGCACTAAGAAGTGAATTGATTGAATTGAAGTCACACCACATCCTTGGCAGAGCTGTGGAGGGAACCCGGGAGATCTGGGGAGGGAAGCCCTGCTCAGTCTTGGGGGGGTTTGAGGGGCAGGAGATTTCAGCAGCACAGAAATGTCACTGGGCTCTGCTCATAAACAACTTTTGCATCTCTCTCGGGACACCCAGCAGATGACAAAGCTACAAATAGGGATGAGAATCTTGTGGAGGAGGGGATTTCAGTAATGCCAAGTGGCAGCTGAGATATTGGGTGATTGTATTGCAGAACAGGGGGTTTGTCCTCGATCATCCACGATTTTCCCAGTTCACACAGTTAAGGGCTCCGTGTCTCTCCCTGAAAGATTTTGTCTTATAATTCAGAGAGTGGATAAAAAACCAGAGTGGGAGACCAGAAAAAGGGAAATGATGCATCTCCCCTCATGGAAAACAGAAAACTTTGCTTTTGTAACAATTCTTGTAAAAAAGGGAAAACAATAAATAAGAGAATTGCAAGGCTGGAGAAGACAAACTTAAATCTGAATCAAAACTTGAGCATGCAAGACTTGAAAGGGAACTTGTTTCTTTTTTTTTTTTTTTTTTTTTTTTTTTTTTTTTTTTTTTTCTCTTTTTGCCTCCTGGAAAGATCTTGAGTAAATAAAGCCTGGCACAAACCCTCCTGCTCCAGAAACACGTTTTGAAGTAGGATGAAATCAACACGTTGAGGTGCTATTTATGTATTAATTAGTCAAATTAGCTGAACCAGAAGGAATCATACAGCTCAGAATGTCGTTTGTGGCTTCCTGTGCCAGCCATGGGACACCTGAATTTGACCTTGAGCAGCCTCACACAAGGCTCTAAAAGGGAAAATAACTTCCTTTTTTTTCCCTTTTTTTTTTTTTCCTTTTTTTTGTCTACTCTTCCCCCCCCCCCCCATTCTTTTTTTTCCTTGTTGCCAAGATTTCTGACTCACAGCACATGGAGATGGAATTAGTCACAAACTATTCCCTGTTTTCCAGATAAACTCACAGGCTGGGGCTTCATGGTCAACAGCACAACCAGGTGGAGTGCAGGGTAGATGAGAACCAAGCACTGCCATAAAACCTCCACATCACTGCTTGTTTTATCCTCACTGGCATCTTTTTGTGTTGTTTTCTATAAAGGAAGGGCATTATTTTAAAGTTCTTTATATTCATGGATTTGTCCCCTGTGAGTTTTCCCAGGCCAACACACCAAATGTGCTGCTCCTGGGGCAGATTTGATCCTCAGCTGGGAAAGGTGAAGCTCCTGCCTTGTTGCAAACCTCTCAAGGTACAGGAGGCAGCCAGGAAAGGTTCAGAATCATTTCCTGCAGCCAGGGCACCACCTTTTCTCTGCCACACCATTCCTGGTGGAATGTTTGCTTTCCCCCACTCAGGGAGGGTTTCTGTCCAGCCCTGTGCCCTCAGCTGCTGCCAGCTCAAAATCAGGTCCAGCTCAAAATCAGGTCCAGCTCAAATTCAGATCCAGCTCAAAATCAGATCCAGCTCAAATTCAGATCCAGCTCAGAAGGCAGAAAGAGAATTCCATCCCCATCACCAAGGAACCTGTTTGGTTCAGAGAGACCCCTGAGCTGCAGCCAGAATTGCCCTGAAATGGATCCCATATGGGATTTTATGGGTGCCACGTGAAGAGTGGGCACTGAACCCATTTGGGATTTTATGGGTGCCAAGTGAAAAGTGGGCACTGAACCCAATTTGGGATTTTATGGGTGCCAAGTGAAGAGTGGGCACTGAACCCAATTTGGGATTTTATGGGTGCCAAGTGAAAAGTGGGCACTGAACCCAATTTGGGATTTTATGGGTGCCAGTGCAATGTGGGCACTCCAGGCTGGATCAGCTCAACTCCAGCTCTTCTCCTGCTCCCAGCTCAGCTCTGACCTTGTGGCCAGGCTGGCAGTGCCCCAGGGCAGCCATCTCTGCCTTGCTCAGATTTTGGACACAAAATCAAGACTCCCTGAGCTCCTGCTGCTCACCCAGGCAGGAGTCCAGACCTGGACTGGAATCCAGGCTGTCACAGCCACCAGCTCCAGAGGCAGCAAAACCAGAGCTCCCTCGGGAGCATTGGCACCTCTGACTTGCACTGGGAGCTGTGGGGAGGAGATGTTGGCCCTGATTTATTGCTGTGCATGTTGATAGCAAGCCTGTGGTGCTTTCTTTCCAAAATACCTTCATTTTCAAGTGTACTGGCACACGTGTCCCCACCCTTGGAAGTGCAGCTGGCTCGAGGGGGGAGAAGATGTTGCCGTTTTCAAGCAAGTTGCAGCATTAAGCAACCACCTTGGATAAGGAGGCAACAAGATTTAACCTAAAAGGAACTGCAGGAGATCTGAAAGCAGGAGGCAATTATGCAAATTGCAATTGGAACGGGATTACTCGGGCTGGAGCCATTTAGTGCAGCACAGGCTGGGAAGGTGGGATGTGCCAGGGGCAGTGGGGCTGGACATTCCTGGGATGTGCCACTGCCTGTCCCTGGAGATGCCACAGCTGCAGGCACAGCACAGAGGGAGCTGGCAGCTGGACAGGGCAGCACCAATCCCTTGTGATCCCCATCCTCATCTCCTTCACCGTGGAAGGACAAAGGAATTCCTAAAAGTGCAGGACAAGAAACCCTATGGCAAGAAGAGAAAGAAAATGAGCTGGATTGTTGCTGAGCCAGCCAGGACTTGGCTTATTTTTGGGAAGGAAGGTCCCAGAATGTTTTCATGGCTGTGCCCAGGCAGATTGAAAGGGTTTTGCACCATCCAGCCCTACCCAAATGTGCTGCTGGATATGGAGGAAAAAGCTCCACTGGAAAGCTGGGTTCTTCCCAGAAGGAAAACACCCTGGTGGTTGTCATCTCTGGATGTTGTTTTTGGGATAATTCACCCAGCATTCCCAGAGCTGCCCACTTGGGCATTCAGGCATGATGAATCTTCCCAAACATCTCTGGGTTTTGAAGAGAAAAAAAAAAAAAATCAATGAAAGGTGACTTCATAGCTCCCTTAAAATAGAAGGAATGGATAGCAACTCGTTAAGCTCATAAATATGGGATAATATGTGCTGAAAGTAATTGTTATCATCAAATGTGGTTAAAATTAGTCACCAGCAAGTTAAAACTAAGCCTTACATCCAGGTTCCTTGATGAAATGCTCTTGCTACTGTGTGAAGTGCAGAATAAGAGAGTGAGTGAGTACAGGATAAAAGGTCCTCAGTGGTTTGGCTTTTTTTGGACAATGCTAACAGAGAAGGGAATTTCACACTCAGGCATCAGCAAAAGTCAGTGAAACTTCAGCTTCTGACCTCAGCCAAAAGCAGGGAAAACAAAATTTAGATTTTCAAATCTCAAAATGCTGATGGCAATTGGGCTGTTCAAGCTATCTCTTTCTGCCTCTGCAATCTGGGGTTCTTTTCCAGAATCACAGAATTATGGAATCATTTCGGTTCAAAAAAACCCCTTAAGCTCATCCAGCCCAAGCTGTAACCCAGCACTGCCACTGAAGTGTCTCTGAGTGCCACAACTGCCCAGCTTTTGATCTCACACTTCCCTGGGCAGCCCATTCCAGAGCTTGACAACCATTTCCATGGAGGAATTGTTGGTAAACCCCAATCTAAAGCTCCCCTGGCCCAGCCTGAGGCCGTTCCCTCTCCTCCTGTCCCTGTTCCCTGGAGCAGATCCCCATTCCCTGGCTGTCCCCTCCTGTCAGGGACTTGTGCAGAGCCAGAAATTCCCTCCTGAGCCTCCTTTTCTCCAGTCTGAGCCCCTTCCCAGCTCCTTCAGCTGCCCCAGACCTTTCCCCATCTCCCTTCCCTTCCCTGGATCCAGGATGGGTCACCCATCACAGCAGCTCAGAGCTCGGTCCTTGGCGTACCAGCTGCAAAAGGGACACGCAAAATCATTAGAAAACAGCAAAACTGACTTTTAATTTTTCTGTCCAAGACCTTTGCGAAGATCCTTTGTGTTTTAAGGTTTCATTTGTCCCGGATTTCTGTGCCTGTGAGCCGTGCACGTGCTGTGGGACGTTGGCTCTCCCATCCCCTGACAGACCTGGGCACACCTGAGGCTGAACTCACTGGAAAATGAGGTTTGTTCTGAACTCTCCCTGCCAAAGCTTCATTAAGTTAAAAGAGGTACAATTATAACTTGCCTTGCACCAGGAAGGGCAGGTACAAAGCTTCATCCTGCAGTGTTTTGGACGGGATCCTTGGAAATCTCTAGATTCTGAGTGGAAATGACTCTTCGAGCTTTTCTAAGTAGTTTTGCTGTAAAAGAGTGATTTGCACGTAATCAAAGCCTCTTAAACACCCAGGCTGGCTGCCCTGAGGAGACTCCTTTAAGCTGCTGGTTTCATACCCTGCTCAGGACTGGGCAAAGCAAACCCCCAAATGATGAATTTAGTGTAATGTGAATATTGACAGACTGCTAATTATTCATGGGTGCTTGTCATGTGGGGCTTAAAAAACCCAAAAACCCCACCACAAACTTGATTTCCCTCAGTCCTCTCCTGACAGAGAGTTTTGTCCTAAGTGAGGAACGACTCCCCAGCTGATTTAAGGACTCCCACACAACCAAGGAAAATCGCTGAGGTTTTGTGATAAGTTCCCTCATGCTGCTCCCTCCACTGAAAATCAGTGTTTGCAGTCCTAGGAGTTGGCACCAGTTTTTCCCCCTGCAATTCCAGTAGCTAAAATTCTGTCAGACTCGAAGCACTCAGGGCAGCCACTGAGTGAGGGTAAAATAAAGGTCAGAGAAAAGCAGATAAAGCCTCATTTTTAACCTGCCCTAGGAAAACTGGGACCCCCTTAGGAAATACATCTCTGAATTCTGCCTGTTACACTCTGGTTGTGGCAAAAATCTTCTTAAACTCACAAACCCACTCAGAGCCCAGCAAGAAAAGCAACATGGTCAGTGTGTGATGGATAATTTCAGAGTATTGGTTTTGTAGGTAGCAATTTGCAGTTGTACACTGGAGTTATACAAGTGAGAAAAATGTTATTCTTCCTCTCCAAAAATAATCTTTTGCTACTTGGGGTTAGGTCGGTGTAGTCCTGAATCTCTGTGAATGTAGTTGCAATTCCTGTTTAATAAAACTCCAGAGGTGATCTCGTTTTATCAGCCTTCATCTGTAATTAAGGCATTTAATATTCAAACTCTTTGATGTCATGTCATCTTTGAAACATAAATAAGAAGTTTGTCTCCATCTTCGAAATTAAGATAAATGAGTTGGAAGGGCAAGTCCCCAGAGAAAATTTTAAAAGCTATTTGAGTATTTTAATAGCTACCAAAAAGAAATAAAAAAATAACAACACTGGTATTAAAAAAACACATTAGTAGAAAGCTTAAAGGAGTTTTATAGGAAGTGAACAAGACAAGTTCCATCTGAGCAGAGGAACCTGGGCACAGGCAGGGTTATCACTGTTTGTTGTTGGGGGTTTTTTTTCTGGTCCAGGTGATTTGTTTGTAGTGAGGATCTCAAAGCACTGCAATGAATTCCCAGTCACCCTCCCCGTTGCTATCAGATGGCAAAACAAGTCCTGGCACCCCATGGAGCTGTGCCTGATGTGCTGAGATCCCCAGGACAGCCCCTGTGGCTCTGCCCTGATGTTTCATAAGGAAATCAGTGGGAATGGGGCACCCACTCTGCCCCAAATGCTGGCTCTGGATGGGGCTCCACAGGGGATGTCTGAGGAAAAAGGGATCCAAGGTGGGGCAGAGATCATCCCATGGGATCTGTGCTCTGGGTGATGCCTGGAGAGGCTCCCTGGAACTGAGGCTGGGCAGAGTTAAAGGAATAAAGCAGGGATTTATTAAAAACCCTTCAGAGGATTCACCTTGGGCAGTGCAAGAGCCTGGACATGGCTACACCCAAGATGGACCCCAAATCACGAGTTTCACACTTTTATCAGTTTGGGTCCATTTCCATTTTGGGGTTCAGTGTCCAATCCCAGCTCCAGGTTCTGCAGTCCCATCCTCCCAGATTCTCTCCTCCAGTCGCTGCTGTTTGCACTTTTTGGGGCTGGAGCTGCAGCGTGTCCTTGGTTGTGGGGCTGGAAAAGGATTGTTCTGTGTGCCTGAGCTGGGAGGAGAACTTGGAACACTTGATATGGAGTTCAGAGTTCTATCCTAGTGCACTGCAGAGCCTGGGAAATATAAAAGCTAAAACTTCAGGCATCATGGGGAATGCTCTCCTCACTCCTTTTCTTCCCCTCAGCTGCCCCTGGAGTGAATCCCCCCCAGGTCCAACTGGAATTTGCACCAGCAGAGCCAGGGCTCCAGAGCTCGCTGATGTCAGGGCTCAGCCACACCACTGTCCTTCAGTCCCACTCACAGCCACTCAAGGATGTGCAGTGTCTTTCCTGCCATCACTCTTCCCTTCAAACTTGTCAGAAATCTCTCATGTTCTCCTGGCTCCAGGCCCACTTCCAGCCTCTTCATCCCTGTGCTGGGATCCCTGGATCTCAGCCAGCTGGGATGGGAGCTCTCCTCCTGCCTGCTTATAATTAGAACGTGCACACGTTGAAGTTTGTTTTCTTCCCAAAGCCTTTATTGGAGGCTTGGTGTGTAGGAGGGCAGGCACACAAATCCTGTTATTTGTAGGTTCAGAGCGCTGCGTGGGAGGAAGATACAGAAATCCCATTAGTCATTAATAAGATTTTAGAACAGATTCCTTAGGCAAGACTTGGAAAAGCTCTTCCTGGCTGCCTTCTGATGGTATTTAGGTCTTCCATTGCCCCACCAGCCCATGTCCAGTCAGGCTGAGAGTGCCCTCTCCTCTTCCTCCCTTGCAGCACAGACTTTCTTTTTATTTCTGCTTTGAATCCTGCAGAATTCTTCCCAGTTTGCAAAAATTTGCCACCACTGTGAATTATATCAAGAAAATGAAGCAGCAACATTTGCATTAAGGCCTTGCTTTGAGCTCTGCACTATGGTCTGCACAGACCCTCTTTCAACCCTAAAAGATGAATAATTCTCCCTGCCCCAAACTTTTAATTTCCAGGTGTAAACTGGAAAAGTTTCCTGGTCTAAACGAGTTCTTGGAATTAAAGGTAAAAAAAAACCCCAACAATATCCAGAACTTTTGATCCTGTGAGGACCTGGCCTCTTTTAGATGTTTTTGGCTGAATTTCTACGTGACTGTGCATTCCTCTCTCCTGGACACAAGCCAAGGTGATTGATTGGAGCACTATTAATCACACAAGACCAAGGCATGATCTCAGTGAAGTTCACAGAGGAGCTCTGAACAGTAAATACACGAGGAAGAACAGGTCAAGTGCCAAAGAGATGAGTAGAGCCTGCCCTGAAGTGATTGTATTCCAAAGGCACAAGGGAAGAGGGGAAAAAAAAAAAAAAAAAAGCCAGACAAGACACAACACATCCAGAGTGGGAAGTGGGTATTCAGGCTTGAATGTTTCTTGAAATAGGTGGGGTGTCAGTGGCAGTTTGCTAAAAACAGTGTGGGAGCTTGGCTCAGAGCAGAGCTCCTCTTGGCAGGTGGGGCTGGGAAAGGCTGCCAAGATTTTTGGGTGAAGGAGACACAAGGATTGGTGCCTGATCCTTGGGCAGAACTGTCACCCAATGGCTGATATTCCATTTTCTCCAAGCCCATTTTGACACCTGTTTCTTCCTGGGTTGGATTTTTCTCCACTTGCTGGATTAGGTGAGGCTGCCCAGTTATCTGCAAGCCTGGCTTTAACACGACACCTTCAGCAGCTTTCCCCTTGTCTAAAGGAGTTTTTGGGGGCTTGGACCAGCTCCTACCTCAGGATCTGCAGCTTTTCCTGTCCCCTGGGACTCGGGGGGCTCCAGGGAACTCCTGGCAGGATCCCCTCCCAGCCAGGAGACCTCTCTGCTGCCTGGGATGTGTTTCCCATTAAGCACCAGATGAATTTTCCATCTTTTCTCAGCAGCTCCTCTAAACTGGGGGATTCAAATCCCCAAATTCCCAGCTCCAGAGCCCCATGTGAGCAGGATTCAAATCCCCAAACTCCCGGATCCAGAGCCCCATGTGAGCAGGATTCAAATCCCCAAACTCCCGGATCCAGAGCCCCATGTGAGCAGGATTCAAATCCCCAAACTCCCAGCTCCAGGAGCCCATCCTGGAGTGCAGAGAGCCTCGTGTGGGTGGCAGTGGAGTTGTTCCAGTGTCTGCCCCGTTTGTTTAAACAATTGCTGCATGGCTGGTTTGGAATTTACAAGTATTTAGGAAGTTTTGAGATGCCCAGACTGGAAATGCTGGTATCTCTTCCAGCCTCTGCCTGAGCTAAGGTGTTGTTTCACAGCCATTCAGGTGAGGGAAAAGGTTCCTGCTGTTGTTCTGCTCCTTTGCTGGTTTTTTTTGCCTGGGAGATGAAGAATCCTTTTAGACATGGAGCCTTTCATGCTTTGCTTCATCCACTTGAACCTTTCCTTCCAGACTTCAGGCATACAAGAAAAAACCCAGATGTCTTAAGAATAAAAAAAAAAAAAAAAGCCCCCAAACCCCCAGCTTTACATGCACTTGGATCTTTCATTTTATAAAAACAGTCAAGCCACAACCACAAGATTTCACAGATAAGAGAAAAAATGTGGATTGTACTTAATTCAATATTATAAAGAAATGCTCTTACAGGGAGACTGCAAGCTGAGCCAAAGCCAGACCAAGACTGCTGACTGATCTGAAAAATGTGAATATTATTCACACTGGGACACCACATCTCATAATGCTCCATGTGTGCTATAGTATATAATTATGAAATGTTTGCATTAAGTAACTTGGGTGCCTAAATACAGATGTTCCTTATTGACATTAATTGGACTTGACATATCTTTGGCCTGCTTTCTAGCAGTCACCAAAGCATGCATTTCCACTTTACCGTACATATTCTAAAGGAGCTCTGTTCCATATCCAGCTTATTAACAGAGAAAAACATTAGTGCCTCAGCTATCTGTCACAGAGCTCAGGTAAAAATGCAATTGCTTTGGGTTAGAGAGTGTGGTTGCTGGGGACTGACCACAAACATTAATTTCTGCTCTTTTTTTATTTTTATTTACAGTGAAAGCTGTCCCTGAGACTTAGAAAGTGATTTTTTTTTTTCTTTCCAGAGCTGTCAATGCATTGTGGTGCCTTTTGCTCGGGTTTTTTTATTGCTGTGGCTCAAATGTCAAGTTTCTGAGGAAGAAAGGAAAGAGAGAGAGAAAGAGAGAAAGAGAGAAAGAGAGAAAGAGAGAAAGAAAGAAAGAAAGAAAGAAAGAAAGAAAGAAAGAAAGAAAGAAAGAAAGAAAGAAAGAAAGAAAGAAAGAAAGAAAGAAAGAAAGAAAGAAAGAAAGAAAGAAAGAAAGAAAGAAAGAAAGAAAGAAAGAAAGAAAGAAAGAAAGAAAGAAAGAAGGAAGGAAGGAAAGAAAGAAAGAAAGAAAGAAAGAAAGAAAGAAAGAAAGAAAGAAAGAAAGAAAGAAAGAAAGAAAGAAAGAGAAAGAAAGAAAGAAAGAAAGAAAGAAAGAAAGAAAGAAAGAAAGAAAGAAAGAAAGAAAGAAAGAAAGAAAGAAAGAAGGAAAGAAAGAAAAAAAGAAAGAAAGAAAGAGAGAAAGAGAAAGAAAGAAAATGAAAGAGAGAAAAAGAAAGAAAGAAAGAAAGAAAGAAAGAAAGAAAGAAAGAAAGAAAGAAAGAAAGAAAGAAAGAAAGAAAGAAAGAAAGAAAGAAAGAAAAAGAAATATTTCCTTATTTCTCATGTAAAATATAAGTGCCTTTTGCACTTGTTAGTTTAACTGTTTTGCATTACTCTGCAGTGATGTCTCATCCCAGTATCTGGAGAAAAAGCTGAAATATTAAATTTAAACAAGGGTGCTCATAGTTGTAAACTTCACCTGGCCAGTTCCAAACAGGTTCTCCAAAAGAGAACCCAAAAATCCAGTTTTTATCCTTTGAGAAAATCCTCAGATTGAGAGCTCAGTTTCTTCATGGTCCCTATGGAACCTTAGGTTTGGACCAAACCTTTCCAAACATTTTTTTTTTTTTTTTTTAAGGAAAGATCAGCTTGGTCTTGACATTTCCCTCTTCATTTGTAACTTTCAGCTGCTTTGTGGATGAGTGGGAGGTGTTGCAGGGGAAGTTTGTGCTTTTAAGTGAATGCAGAGATGAAAAGACATTTGAAGTTCAGTCTAGAAATTCAGACATGAAAATTTATTCTCCTGATATTGAGGAGAAAATTCCTATCCCTATCATCCCAGGCAGTTCATGGAGCAGGAGAGTTCCCTCTTGGAAAATCCTGGTTAAAATCAAGAAGAATGGAAATGAAAGTGCCCAGAGCAGAGTCTGAGATTACTCAGATCCCTCCTTGTGAGAAAGAAGAAAATCTTGCCTTTAGTGAACCAAACAGTGAAGGTACAAATGTTTTCTGACTTAAATTCAACTTCCCCAAAAGAACAGAAATCTCCCCTAAAGAAAAATACCTGCTCTTTCCCATAATATAATAAATAGATAATATATTATATATCTTTATTATATCAATATATCAATAAATATATAAATATAAAGATATATTATCTATGATCTTGTATATAAATATAAAAATAAATATATATTATAATATATATTCTATATATTATATATTCATTATTATATATTATATATTATATAGTATATATTAATTATATATTCCTAATTATATATTCATTATATATTATATACTATATATTTTATATATTATATACGATATATTTTATATTTTATATTATATAAGGACAACTTTCCACATTAGAGGATCTTTTTTCTTCTAAAATAAAAAATGAGTTTAAAGTGATTCAGAGGTTTTGCTGACTGAAAAAGAGAGCTGAGAGCTTTTGCCTGACTGAAGGAATAACAAGGAATAACATTACTCTCCTTTTTAGCAAAATGCCACTTTCCATCCTAAAACTGATGGTCTATAAATAGATATTAATTAAAAAAAAAAAAAAAAAAAAAAAGCATTTTCTCTTTGATGCTGCCATTGCCAATTATCACAACTCCAAGAATCTCCTGCTTGGGATATGAGATTAAAAGGGAACTTCCCAATTGCAAACACTGATTTAAAGGGAAAATGGCAAATCTGGGAACAGAGCTGAAAAGCTCCAGCCTGGAATATTTTTCTTTTTATTTTCTATTTATTTTCTTATTTTATTTTTCTATTTATTTTCTTACTTTCTCAATATGTGTCCCACACCACTCAGATTTGCCTGGTGCTGAGTGGGAATTCCTTCCCTCTCCTATAGGCCCTTCCAAATGGCCAATCAATTCCTGACAAAATAATCTACAGTTCATCTCAGGAAGTTTTTGTCCAGGCATGTCCATTAATGGACTGATGATTTGCTGTCATTTATGAATTAAGAAAAAAAAAAAAAAAGAGCTTTTTATGTTCAGCCTGCTTTTAAATGAACAAAGTGACAATTCATAACTAGCAATGTGCTAAAACCTCAAAATCATTCAATGGCTCAGGTAAGCAAATGTTCTGCTCCAATTTAATTCCTATTTTATTTACTCCAAACCTGCCCTTCTCAGCCCATCCCTGTTACTGCCACCAGCAAAATTCTACAAAATTCTACAAGCAAACACTTCCACAAGCTGCTGGTTTTTCAGCAGTGTGTCTCTCTATGAAAACAAATTTTATTTTCTCCAGGGCTTTTTCCTCTGCTGGAGGTTAATTTTTATTTTCCACCTTGACGATGGGAACCCC
This sequence comes from Sturnus vulgaris, assembly GCF_052056855.1. Taxonomy (NCBI): domain Eukaryota; kingdom Metazoa; phylum Chordata; class Aves; order Passeriformes; family Sturnidae; genus Sturnus; species Sturnus vulgaris. The sequence goes on along the minus strand of NC_142257.1, from coordinate 2,880,586 downwards.
AAGCCAACCGAATGAACAGAATTTCTGTCTGAATGTCTTCACACAGAGGCACAGTTAAGATCTGAGAGAATGCAGCTGGTAATTAGTTCTGACCACAAGATCTGCAGCAGTAAATCCTGTTCATCTCTGACACCATTCCAGCCAGGAATTTTTATACAAATCCATGAAAGCAAAAAGGTTCTTTAAGGCCACAAACAGCACATGAATAAAACAATTCCACTCCTCTGTGAGGCTGCACTCAATTTATTTCCAGTGCTGGGCTGCCTTGTCAGGGAATATCAGACAAAGGAATTAGGAGACAAAAAACAATCTTTGCCTTCCAAGTCACTTATCCTCTCAGAGCACACCCTGATGTGCCTTGTGCTGGATTTTACATTCTGGGAAACCACCACAGATTTGGGTAGAGCAGGCAGAGTGCCCAGAATTCTTTCCAAGTTTGGGGAATGGGCCCAGAAGTCTTTAAGTGATGAATCACCTCAAATTCTCTATAATGGCCCTGGCAGCAGCCAAGACACAAAGTTCACCTCTCCTTGTCCTGCAGCTCCAGGGTGCCAGGAATCAGGAAAATAACGCAGGAATCACAGCCAGATAAACTGGACCCCCATGGATTTGGGAGGGAAAACACAGGGTAATTAAAAGATCAAGGTGACCCGAGTAAATCAGCTCAGTTCCAAGGGCTGGGACAGGTTTCCCTTCCTGCAATCCTCCTGTCCTGCCCATCCCAAGCTGGGGTGGCTCAGCCTCTGCACCAGGGCATGGGCAGCAGAGCAAACAAAAAATTACATTTCTTGCTTTTAACCCCGAATTATTCCAGTCTGGCCAGTGGCTTTGTTGTCCCTTGGCCATCCACCCCTCTGGGCAGCACAAACCTGCAGGGGGGCAGGTGAGGGTTTGTCAGAATTCAGCAAAACCCAAAAAGCAAGTGAGGAATGCTGCAGCCAGGTCCTGGCTGCAATGTTTGGAGCTGTGGATGTGCTGCTGCCATCGTGGCCCTGGTGAGAAAGATGGGCTAGAACAGAAAGAATCTATGGAGCAAATAACCCAAATAAACCAAAAAAAAACCCCCAAATAAATCCAAATAAACCTCGGAGGCAGCAGCACTGAGCCTGCCACGGGCTCCCCCTCCCACAGGTGATTTCCAGGTGGATCTGCAGCCCTGCTTTGGTGTCTCAGGGGGGCCTGGTGGGAGCACAGGCAGCTGAGATAACACAGCCCCTCTGTCTGGAAAAGTTCTTCATGTGTGCATTCAAAGCCAGAGTCAGGGAGGGTGGGAAAGTGTTTGGATACATTTGGGTTCAGGTAGTTTCAAAAGGCAGTAAGAAATCAATTTATTGCTCGTTTCTCCTCCCCTGGATGTATCCTGGGGATCTGTCAGCAAACAAATGACAACTTTAATGGCCCAGCCTGCCTTTATTCCTGCTAAAACTGGCATCACAGGCACCTGGGGATGAAGGCAGTGAGTTAAGAAAATGCTAAATTTCTCTAAAATGCTAATTTTTTTTTTTTTTTAATACTAAATGCTGCAGATTTTGCAGGCCACCTTTCAACTCCACACATTTTTAAGGCTTTCCTTTCAGAGCTACCTGTATGGTGCATTTCTTATTATTATTGATATTATTATTGATGATATTATTATTATTGATAATATTATCTCTGATACTATTATTATTATTATTATTATTATTATTATTATTATTATTATTATTATTATTATTATTAATGCATCACAGTGGCCAGCACTGAACACTTTTCCCTTTTGCAGGAGCTCTGAGCAAAAGCAGTGTCAGGAAGGGAGCAGTTCTGTTTTGGCCAGAGTTTATTCAGAGCAAACAGGCACTGCTGGCCGAGGCTGGAGAGCCCAAATTTCCTGAGGAGAAGAATCAGAGCAGCTCTCAGTGTTCTGAGCGAGGTCAGGCAGGTGCCCAGGAGCTGCAATAAGCTCAGGAGCTGGAATGAAGCCTCTGATGCTCAGGAAGTAGAAGAGGCAACTCCCAAAGGTGTCTATGGACAGGCTCTCCCCAGGACAGCAGCTGGAGCATGATTTGCCCAAATTATTCATTTTGGGGCTGCTGGGAGTGATGGAGTGCAGAGCCTGGGGCTCACAATGACAGCAATCACAATTTCCAGTGCTGGAGGGGGGTCCTGGGGGTGGCTGCAGGCTCACAGGGAGGGGGTGTGGGGCTGTGAGCTGGGCTTTGCACCACTCATCAGTGGTTTGGCATCAGTTTTATTTGGTTTTCTTTAGAGCTGGGATTATCAGAAAGGTGATCGAGATGATTTTTGTGTTCTGGTTTGGATGTTGATTGTATTTTAGCAAAGAATTACAAAAAGTGTGACAGCACCTCCAGCTCCTTGCTAGAAATGGGGAAAATGGCTCCAGCTGAGCCTTTTAAAGCTAAACAAACCAATATAAATTTAACACTTATATTATTTATCCTTTTGACCCAATAATAGATTCCCACAACCCTTAGAGTGACATTGACCAACCAAAGGTCACTGCCTGAGTTCTGTGAAGAAGAAGGAAAAAGAAGAACAAAGAAAAAGACACCACCCAAAATTCTCCATCTTGTCCCATATCCACCACTATTCTATAAAAACCTCTAATTTAAACCCCATCACCCAGTGAAAATACAAACATCTAACCCACTGCACATTTGTGATTTCTCACTCATTATTCACATTTCCTAACTCATTATTTATATTTCCAAGCCTTCTCCAAGGTTCCAGCTCCAGAGCAGTGTTTTCCAGGGGGGTCTGTGCCTGGAAGCACAGAAAGCTCCAAAACTCCACATTTCTGGGATCCAACAGAGGTGGGGTTGTGTCTCCAGTGCTCCAGAGCTGCTGCTGTGTTGGGACCCTGAAGCCTGGGAGTTTGGAGTTTTCTGTGCTTTCTGACACTGCCCCCCAGCAGAACACTGCTTTTGAATTGAGGCCTTGGAGAAAGCTCCAAATTTGAGTGATGGAGTTAAAATCACTGGTGTGTAGTTAAAATAGAAGTGTGTGATTTCACAGGGTGAAGGATTTGGAATTTTGGGTTTTTATAATATAGTAATAGGTCTGGGGCAAGATGATAGTTTTTGGGTGTTGTCTCTTTCTGTCTTCTTTTTCCTCCTTATTCATAATTTTCAGGTGGTAATTTTTGGTTGGGTGGTTAGTGCTGCACTGCAGGCCACAGGAGTTTGGTTATTGGGTCAAAAGTATAAATAATAGAGGTGTGAGCTCTTTATTGGACTGTTTAGCTTTAAAAGACCTTGTAACAACTAAATTCAACTTCATTTTGCTCATTTTTAGCAGGTAGCTGGAAGTGTTGCAGAACTCTGTGTACTTTAGATAAGATTTAATAAACAACAAAGTCTGAATGAGAAATTAATCTCCTTCGTGTTTTTATCCTGACTCTGAGTGAAGGCAGAAGGAAATGAAGACAAGGCACTAATTAGGTGGTGCAGTTACCCCATTTACACTGCTGTGCTTCCCACTGCCACTGGTCACCAGCTCAGGCAGCAGCAGAGGGCTGGAAAAATTCCTAAAAAACTCCTAAAATCGCTCAGACAGCGGAGACTGCTGTTAGAGCTGGGAACAGCCAGCTCCCTTCAGTCCTGCAGCCACTTCTCCCCCAGTGCCAAACAGCAAAGCAAGCTTGAAGCACCTTTTTAAAAAATTTTTTTATTTTTTTTTAAGGCAGTATAAGTTTTCAAGGAGAAAAAAAAAAGGAAATATTGCGGTGGGAAAAGATGCTTATTTTGTTGGTTGGAAGGGAAAGTCTGGGAGGCAGCAATTTAAAAGGATATTGAAGGTACTTCGTGTCTGTCTCTTCCTGAATTTTCCTGGATTTCAGAAAAGGAGGGCTTTGTTGTAGGAGGAAAAAAACTAATGATCATTCAGCTTCTCCAGCATTTTACCTGCAGAAATGTCTGAAAGGAACTCAAGTCCCTGCCTTGCTCAGTGCAGGAGCCTCCAAAGGCAGAGGTGGAAGGGAAGGACTATTATAATTAATTATTTCTATTTCTATTTCTATTTCTATTTCTATTTCTATTTCTATTTCTATTTCTATTTCTATTTCTATTTCTATTTTATTTCTATTTCTATTTCTATTTCTATTTCTATTTCTATTTATATTTATATTTATATTTATATTTATATTTATATTTATATTTATATTTGTATTATTATTTTTTTTATTATTATTATTTTCCTGCGTTTTGACCCCATCCCACATTCCAGGCACAGGTCAAGTGCAGCACTTTATCTTCACTCCAGGGAGGAGCCTGAGCTGCTGTCTTTGATCTGTCCTGGGGTGATGAGCCTGATAATGTTTCCATCTGAGAGCACCAAAGCAAGTCAATAAATAGCAAAGCACAAAATTCCACCTCTCAGAAGGGTGGGAAAGCTCCAAGTCCCTGTTGTGTGGGTTTTTTTTCCCCCTTAAGAAGCAGCATTATTTAATGGGAGCATTAAATACGATTTCCACTTAAAAACTCTTTATCCAAATGCTCTGTCTTTTGATCAAAGGGGGTCCAAATAAGCACCAAATTTAGCTGAGAAATCCTCGTTTCCAAATTTTTCCTTTCTGCTGGAGTTTCTGGAATCAGGGTCTGCACAGATTTTTTTTTCCTCTGCAGAGTTTGATGTGCAGAGTGAAAAATGAAGTCAGGAGTAAGAGGCTGTCTCCAGACTGAATTCCTGATTTCAGGCTCAATTACAAACCACAGGAAAATCTGTTTCATCCCTGAAGAGAGGGGATGATTTTCCTTGGGCAGCCTCAGGAGCTGATCATGGACAAAGTGTGGCTTCCAGAGCCTCTGCTTGGATCCAGCAATAGGAGAAAAGGTGTTTGGAGCAGCTCTTGGATCTTTAGATATCTCTTAGGGAAGGTCTTGTCTGTATTTTGAATTTGTGATAGTGGAAACTCATAGGGAATTAATGGATCATTATTAATGGATAATTAATTCAACGGAATTAAAGGATAATTGGCACAATAGCTCCAAAAAGCAAGGCAGACCAATAAGACCTTAAATTGCTTCAAGAATACAACCCCAGACAGAAGCAGGAGGAGTCACTTCCCCTTGGTAAAAGCTTGTTGTAATTAAATTGCTTTCCTATAAAAAGCTGCACTTATTCTTTGTGAAACTGAGGATCCAAGAGAAGAAGAGAAAAAAAAAAAAAAAAAGAAACAAATCTGGGGCAGCTCCAGCACTTCCTTCACCCTTATGGAGGCGCCCAAACCTCCAGAATTCTGCTGAACTGTCTCCAGGCAGGCAAATAAAAGTTCCCATCAGCACATTTGCACAAAACGGTGCAAAAATGGAACAACAGCAATTTCCTATTGCACAATTCCTTTCTCAGAGCGCTCCTCCCTCCCTCCCTCCCTTTTCTCCTGCAGCTCTGGACCTCGTGCAGGGGGAGTCTGGACATTTTTAATCCCAGTGTCCCCCTCAGGACTCAGCCTTACAAACATTCTCTGGTCCCCTGTGAGCAGGAGAACGTCTTGGGCTGTTTGTTTATGCCACTCTCTAATTCACCCTCGGACAGAAACCAGCTCCAAGGGATTTTATTTTATTTTATTTTATTTTATTTTTTTTATTTTCCCCCACTCTCCTTGTCTGGAAATCCACCATGACCTGCAGGTCTTGCTGCTCAGAGAGACGTCAGGAAAAGCAGAATATTGGCCAGTAGAGGAATGGTTTTGCTGGTGCTGGAGGGGAGAAGGGCTGTGAGTGTGTGCTGTGCTGCTCTGGGTGAGGATGGAACCAGCTCTCCTTTATGTCCAGAGTGGCTGAACCTCTCCGTGGCTGCTCAGGATCCTGTGCTCACATCTCCTGCTGCTGCTTCTCCCCCTCTGATTTCCTCCTGCAGGACAGCTCTGCCTGGCAGGATGGTGGCTGAGTGGAAAAGGCAGAATTCTGAGGCTCTTGTGAGTCAGCAAAGGCACCTCAGCAATAAAAATAACGCTGAGAAGCAGCAATTTGCTTACGAGGGCATTCCCACTCGGGAAAGCGTGAGAATTGGGAGGGAGGAAAGCCATGCAAATAATAAATACCCAGCAGAAGGAATGCATTCATGTTTGGGGAATATGGGCAATGCCTGGCCCTAAATCTGGCATTCACAAGGGAATGGAGAGACACAAAACACCTACAGGTCTAAAGAAATAATCCCTGAATTACTCAGGGACACCAAAGGAATTTGGACCTGGAACTCTCACGGATTTCAGCATCGTTCTAGGTGCAAGTTAAACTCCTCTCACAACTTTCCCCAGCTGGAATTCAGATATTGTGGATTAATAATTCACTTAGGGTTTTGTTTTTGTGCAAGCAGTAATGAAGCACTTTTCTGTCCCGATAATTAAAGTACTAAAAGATGTTAGCCAACAATAAAATCTTTCTGTTGGGCCCTAGGAAGGCAGGAAAACTTAATTTATCTGCACCTAGATCTCTGTACTGCTCTGTTCCCAATTAAAAATGTATTTTGGTTGAAAAATGTGGAGATTTTTTTCCCCACCACCGGATTATTTCTGATTTTAATGATGCTGTACAATCATTCTGTTTCTTAGTAATGTATTTATTTTTATTTCTCAGAAGGAAAGTAATGGACAGTGAAGCAATGTTTATCCCAAGGGCATCATATTAACATTTCTTGGAGCACTGAATGTTTGCAGCTCTCTGATAAACAGCCTGATTTTTTCCCTTGGCAGCTAAAAAAAAAAGGCAATAAAACCTTCTGTGGGCAATTGGTTGATAGACCCAGAGCTCTTGCATTTACCAATGGAAGAAGCAGCAAAATTTTGGGGGAAAGAGAGGTGATTTGTTAAAAAGGATATTGGAGGGTATTCAGTCGATATTGCTGCTGCAGAAGCAGGAGGGCAATGCCCTGGGCTCAGAGGAAATTGGGAATTCCTCAGCAGCCCAGAGTGAGAGAGGCTGGAAAAGGCTGATGCAGGTCCTGAGTGCTGGGTTTGAAAGTGTGAACATTCTCCCAGCTTTATCCACGGACTCAGATAAAACCCAGCCAGGTTATTGCCAGGGAATGATGATTTCAGTCTGGAAGCTGGAATTCAGGGCACAGCTCTCTCACTCTGGGCTGCTGAGAAATTCCCAATTTCCTCTGAGCCCAGGGCATTGCCCTCCTGCTTCTGCAGCAGCAATATCGACTGAATACCCTCGAATTTTTAACAAATCACCTCTCTCTTTCCCCCAGAATTTTGCTGCTGTTTCCAGTGGCAAATGCTCTGGGTTTATCTATTGCCCTCAGCAGGGCCAGGCTGGAGCCTCTCCCTGCTCCACTGGGTGCAGGATCTGGGTGGGATCTGAGTTCAAGCATCTTCCCCTTCCTCTGATCTCGGGAACTGACATTTTTTATAATTTAACTTTAATTTTACGAATCTACAAAGACCAGGGATGAGGGAACAAAGTTCCCCAGCTCCAAAGCTCCCTCTGGAAATGCTGCTTGGTGGATTTATTTCCCCACCAGCAGATCAGCTCTTCCTCCCTCCCAAACACTTGGGTTGGAAGGTGAAACCGTGCAAGGTGAATTTTTGTTCCTGCTGTAAATGGGCCTGTCCAGCTCCCAGCAGCACAGGCACAAGGCTGCTCCTTGGTATTTTAACCTGGGCTTGCTGTGGAGCAGCCAATGGCTCTTAATTCTGTTTGTCCATGTGCCCTTTCCAGCATGTGCTTCTGTAAACATATTCAGAGCTCATAAAGCGTTAATTAGGAATAAAATAAAATAAATAAGGCAATAATCTGAGCCTTGCAGTCCCTTTTGGCCCAGAGGACGTGCTTGCTGTTAACTATTTCCAGGCTGTTCACAAACAAGCAAAAATTTACCAGAACAAGAGTCCTTATTCAAGACTTTTTTTTTTTTTTACGATGCAATATAAAAAAAAGAAAGAAGCACAGCCCAGTAAATCATATAATTAACACAGGCTTGGTGCTCGGCGTGTGAAATTAACCCAGGGGATAAACAAGTGGCTGGGTTAATCCCAGCAAAACTCCTGCTGTGCTCCCAGCAGTGCTGCCTGTGCAGGCACAGGGACGTGGCCTCTCCCAGCCTGGGGCAGGGTGGTGGCCACTCTTCCCTGCCCACGGGGATGGACATGGCTGAGCTGAAAATCCTGGAAGGTTTTGGGCTCCTGTGTGGATGTTTTGGTGTGATCACGGCCGTGGAATTCATGGGTGCAGAATTTGGTGTGAGGTGAACTCTGTGCTGGGGGGTTTGTGGTGGGAATGGACCCAAGGGAGTCACAAAGGGAGACCCAGGGGAGAAGACAAAGGAGAATGAGGGAAGGATCAGAGAATAGAATCAAGGAGTTGTGGAATGGTTTGGGTTGGAAGGGACCTTAAAGTCATTTCCACTGTCCCAGGCTGCTCCAAGCCCTGGCCAGCCTGGCCTTGGGCACTGCCAGAGATGGGGAGGCCACGGCTCCTCTGGGAATTCTATTCCAGAATAGGAATTCCACTCTCACAGGAAGGAATTCCTTCCCAATATCCCACCTATCCCTGCCCTCTGTCAGTGGGAAGCCACCCTCTGTGTCCTGTCCCTCCACCCCCTGTGTCCTGTCCCTCCATCCCCTGTAGTTTCCTTTGGGGAGCACCAAACCTTCCAAAAAACCCATCCGTGGTCACACACACACACAAACACCTCCCCAGCCAACAAACAGCAGCTGCTTCTGAACAGAAATGACAAATGCTTTGCACCTTACTCTCAGTAAATCAGAGCTGAAAATGAGAATATTGAAGTTAACACCCACATTTAATATTTTATCAAAGGTGCATTCATGATGTCGGGAGGATTCAGTGTTGCACTGAAGTGGAAATCAGTTTCTGAAGAGCTGGAGGAATTAATGGAAGTCAATGATTTGCAGCCAGCCAAACTAGAATATTTGTGAATCAGCATTCAGGTCTCTGCCTGAATATCACTGAAAATGTGTTGAGTTTGTGGCTCTTTTTTAACCTGTTTGTAAAGCAAGGGAAGGCTCACCTCTTACTGCCAATTTTTGGTTGAGGACTTTGCTGTTCTTTTAAACATCATTATAGAACACAGTGGTGTCCTTGGGGGCTCTTGACCCATTTTTTGAGCTTAATCTAATAAAATCACAAATGCTGAACCTGTCCTTGGCTTCTCAGAACTGATCAGATGAAAGTTTCAGTGCTCACTGAAATGATTTGAAAGACCCCAAACAACCAGGCTCCTCCACTTCAAATCATCTCGATTAGACCAATATTGGAGCTGATATGGGCAGAAACTTTCCAGAGAAAACTGCTCTGAAGGATCCCTGTGCAGTTCTGTGGCACTGGAGCCTCAGTTCCTGCTGCCAGCCTCAAGTCCTGATGTAAAAGTGCCTGCCCCAAATAAAGGTTTATCAAATGCTTGGACAGGCTGGGCTGGTGATGGCTCAGCTGAAGTTTCGTGGTTTGCTTTTAAAATAAACCCTCTTAGTCAGGCAAAAGGAGTAAAAGTTGGTCTGTAATTTACCCCACATTAACTGGATTCTAAAGAAAGACTTCTGCCTCAAACCCAGGTTCCTGATGGGCATCTATCACTAATCTCAGAAAAAGGGAGACTGAATTGTCTTTTTTTTTTTTCTTTTTTTTTCCCCTGAGAATCACGAATCACTCTCCATTTTCTGCAAGGCTGCAGGAGCAAACTCGGAGCTGCAGAGTCTTGGGTCAAACCACAGCAGCAGAAGCAGAGAAGTGAGAGAAAAGCACAGGGGAAAGTTGATTTTCTCATTACTCACCCTGGTCTTTCTGCATGGACAAACTGCAGCACCAGCAAGTATCCACCAAAAGGCTTCTAAAGGATGAGCAAATGTCTGTGATGAAATGTTTAATACAAAGTGGCTGTTAGAAAGAAGGAAGAAAGAGAAGAGAAACCACACATAGACACACATAAAATCCATTTCCACAGTGAGTCAAGAAATGTAAGAAGCTAACTAATTTAATGTAGTTATTTGTTTGTTCTCTGGCTCAGTTTCTAATATGAGGGATAATAAAGAAAGGTTTTCATGCAATCCAAAGGGGAAAAGCTGGGATCTGGACTGCATGAGTGCTACCATGTACAGTAAGGTCATTGCAACCAGCTTCCCTCCCATTTTCAGTGCAAAATTTCAGGCATTCAGAGGGAGAAAACAAACCCACCAAGGGAGCAGCCATCCTGCAAAGAGTTTTCTGCATTGCTGTGGAGCTCAGTGTCCTCCTCAGCATATCCACCACTTTCCTTTGCTTTTTTTTTTGTTTTGTTTTGTTTTGTTTTGTTTTGGTTTTTTTGTGGGTTTTTTTTTTTTTTTTTTTTTTTTTTTTTTGTTCCGTTTCCTCCTAAGCATCCTGCTGAGAGCTTATCTTCAACAACCTTCTAAAAACAGAGCCCCGGGGATGGCAGGGATGGCAGCAGTCAGCACTTCATCCTCCACATTCAGCCCCCAGGAAAACCCTGGTGGGGAACAGGACCTGGGTGTGCTCTGGGAAGGGCTTCAGGTGCCTCAGGAATTGGGGAAGGGCTGTGGAGGGCAGGGAGGTGTGTGCAGAATGAGAAGTGGTGCCCGGTGAGAGGCTGCAGACATCAGGGGCCAGGCTTTGCTTTCCTGCCCTTGCTGAGCTGATTTCAGGTAGGGCTGGGTTGGAAGGACTGACTGCAGGCAAGAGGAATTCAGGGTGAAAGCCTGGCTCAGGCAGAGCTGAAATTATTCCACTCCTAAACTCCACAGAGCAGCTTTTTAAAAATTCTGCTGCATCCCAACCATCCTGCACAGGAGCTCCAGCCTGGTGCCCCCACTCAGCTCTGCCTGCCCTGGGAAAAGCCAGGATTAGGGACCACAAAATGGGCTGGAATGCTGGGATCCTTTGAGAACAAACAAGGCTTAAAAAAAAACCCAAAAAACCCAAACAGATAAAAAGAACACAAAGAAATTGCATTATATGATGTAAATTCAGGCAGATCTGAGAGGAGTTTTCCAGCTCTTGGGATGCTTGTGGGTTTGTAAAACTCCAGCTCCTGGAGCCCTGTGATTATCTGAGAATTACAGATGGCATTAAAAAATAACAACAATTAAAAAAAAAAAAATACAAGAGGTTTGGAGACAAATAGTAATGCCCGAATAACAAATATTCAGGATTCAGAGAGCAACAAAAATAATCCATATTGAGAATTTTGGAACTCCTTTGATTTCCATTTTGGCGACTTGTGTTTTCTGTCACATGGGACAGGTATCCCATGAATATTTTGCTTGTATAACTCCCTTTCTCCTCCCTAAATTCTCAGGCAAAGCCATTATTCCTGACACAGAGAAGGAATACAGTTGATTGAGATGTATAATTCCCAACTTGTTTCTAAAAAGGGGGCAAGGCACGATATTGTACCTTTTAGAAGTACAGCCTGCACTTATTTATAAATTAGAACTAATTACAGGTAACCTGTCTTTGGCAGGAGTAAAAAGAAAAACCCAATTTTCCATCCTTGGCAGATGTTTCAGTGTCTTCCCATTATGATCTCAGTTGGCTTTATCAAGTGATACCACATTATAATTAGCTGAGGTAAATGCTACAATTCAAAGGAGGATGCCCAAGAGCAGGAGCTGGAGCTGCAGAAGCCTCAAGCAAAGAAGCTAATAAATGATCCTCTTTCAATTAGGCAATTATGTGTGAAAGAGCTGAGAGAGCTGGACTGGAGACAGCATTTCTTAATGGGTTGTTCAACACTCAGGGCTCTTAAGCAAGATGTATCCTAGGAAAAATGAAAGTGTTTTTTGGTCTAGGAAAAGAATTTTCACTGAATTTTCACTGTATTTTCCCATAAACCACTATAAGTGTGTCTGGATCAACCTTTTCTCATGGTTGCTTAATTTATTCTTACATTTTTACCAAAAAAAAAGAGCTTTCTTAAACTTTTTTTTTTTTTTTTTTGGAAACAAGGTCGACATATAAGAATAAACATCCATATTACATATTTTAATTGCCTCATGGCTCAAGAACATTCGGCCTGCCTGACAAAACAGAGACATTTCTGAGACAACTATAAAATCCCAAAATATGGAATCTTTACTCATTCCACAGCACACTCCTGACCTTTATAGGAACAATTTCTAAGCTTCAGGATTTTAAATGCTTCATGTAAGATTATTATTGTTATAAAACAAAGCCAAACAGGCTCTTGGAGAACATTTAAGGGGCTAGAATAAACTCGTTTCTGCCATAAAATACCTGTACAAGTCCCATGTCCACCTGAGTAATTGGAACTTGTGTATCCAGGTTTAGGCTGGGGAAGCATCCAGAGGAGTGGACTCTCATTCCTGGCTTTTCACCATGTCTTGCTTGATGTCTTGCACTGAAAAAATGAGAAATTGCTGAGCTGCCTCTGAAAATTTCAGATATTTCACTCCCCACACAGATTTGATGCCTCCCTGCTGACACTCCCAAAAAGGGATCTCAGGTCTTGAGTGTGGCTGCTCAGAATTATTGCTGCTGTCCCTTCAATGAGTACGGAAATATTAATTATGATGGCTGTGGAAATGGTAATTAAAAATAATCATGTGTACAGGGCATGGTCTTCATGGGGGAGATTCTCTTAGTGGCTACAGCCTTTTAAAGGAGTTCTGTGATTTTTGGGTTGTTATTCTCGTTGGCTGGAGCGTGTCCAGGGAAGGGAATGGAGCAGGGAAGGGGCTCAGCCTGGAGAAAAGGAGGCTCAGGGGGGATTTTGTGGCTCCCTGACAGGAGGGGACAGCCAGGTGGGCATCCAGGAGGAGAGGAAATGACCTCAGGGGAGGCTCAGGGTGGAGACCAGCAGGAATTTCCCCATGGAAAGGGTGGGCAGGGATTGGAACTGCCCAGGGAGGTTTGGATCCCCATCCCTGGAGGTGACACTCGGTGCTGTGGGGACAAGGTGGGGATGGGGCACAGGTCATACTCAATAATCTTGGAGGTCTTTTCCAACCCAAACGATCCTGTGATTTAAAACAAAGTTGGTTTTTTTTTTTTTTTCTGGCCAGAGAATGCATTTTTCTCCTTTTCATGCAAAGGAAAAGCAGGTGGGAGCTGCTGAGCACCCTCAGCAAGCACAGCTGGGGCTGCTCCCATCCCTTGGGATGCCCTTGGGTGTCCTGAGGTCCTTGAGAAAAGCAGCAGGGCTGCAGAGGCTGAGCCAAGCCTGGCCTGTTTGCACCTCATTTTTGCACCCAAGAAAGAAGAAGGACCCCCAGGTATCAGTCCAGGGCCCATTCCAGGAGCTCTGAGCTGCCCTCTGGAATTCTCTCCTCCACTCTCCCAGCAGTATAAGCAGCAAGTCTGAGTTAAGTACCTCAAGAGAGATGGCAAAAACAAAAACGCTCCCCCTGCATCTCCTTTCAATGCCCCTGAGCCAAAACGTTCCCTGAGATTTAATCTAAACTGAAATAAAGCCTGGCTGTGTGATGCTATAAAACAAACGTGGCAGCTCCTTGACAAGACTAACAATAGGTCAGGCTTATTTGTAGAGAGGGAATGCTAACATTAGCTTGGGTCTGCAATAAACTGCTTTATGAACAGCTACTTTTCCAAACTGATTGTGTTTGAAATGCTGCAAGTTCACTTGACCTCCGTCCTCTTTGGGGTTAAGTACATCCTTGGGCTAGAGTTTAACACAGCACTTTGGGAATGTAAAGACTTAGGGTGCCTTTGGCCTTTCTACCAGCCCCATAATCTGCTTACAAGCTCGTCCTGAACTTTGACCCTTTGGAAAAACGTTTGCTCCACTTCAGCAGGGACATTCTGGCTCTGTCCTGTGAGAGCCAGAGCCATGGCAGAGCTGCTGATGTTGGGAATTTAAGGAAACAGAGAAGGACAGCGAGGTTTTGCCTGGCTGCAGGAGCTCTGATTCCCCCTAGCACGTAGGGAATATTATCAGTGACCAAAAACCCTACAAAAGGTGGGCAGTGGTTCTGCTCCAGCAGGGTACAGGGGCCAAGCTCAGTCCCCTGCTCTGATGGGAACCAAAAGCTCACAGTGCAGCCCAAGAGAAGAGACATTTCTGAGGCCACTATAAAATCCCCGAATATGAAATCTTCACTCATTCCACAGCACACTTCTGGCCTTTACAGGAACGATTTCTAAGCTGCATTTCCCAGCAGACAGCACAGCACATCTCCCTCACCCCTGCCTTTCACACTGGCATTTATTTGTTCTCCACCTGCCTGTACCTGCTGTGGCACAGGAAATGCATCCCAGGTTTCTCTGCACTGCAGAGGGAGGCATTGATGTGGGAAATGGGAGAATTTTTCTCAGCTTTTGTCTGAACACAGTTGGTGTTGGTCATTTCTCCTCTCTCATCATCACCATGGGCTGTGCCTGTGAGCTGCTCCATTTTGGGAATGGGTCTCACTGCTGGGCTGGTGCTGGAAGGTCCTTCTGCATGTTCTCCTAGGACCTGGAGAAGAATAAACAAGGATTTCTGAGAGGTTGGAGTGAACTGTTTATTTTCCACAGGTTTCTTGTTGCCAGGGATTCCCACCCCAATTTCTCAAGCAGCTTGTTCCTTGTGATAGACAAGTAGGCAACCTGAGATTGCCCAGACTGTATTCCCAACTCACACACACACTTCTGTATCCAAATGCCACTGGAATGACAAAACCCAGAGAGCATTCCTGAGGCAGCTTTTGTGCCATGGCTGTGCTCAAGAACATCAGAAATCTGAGCATGGGGCTGGCTTCCTGCTCCATCCCAGCTGCCCCCTGTGCAGAGTGTGTCATCTTCACCACGAGGGATGTGATTGAAGAGAGAAAAGTGTAAAATAGCTTTATAATCACCACTATTTATTTTTATTCCTGCATGGCTTGGGAGCACTTACCATGGACACTTATTCCACAGAAGGCCTTTGCCCACAAGGCTTTACAGGCTGAGTTGTCCCATTCCATTACTAAAATCCCTCTTGACCTCTGGGCTGAAGAATTTGATACAGATTCTTTGGGGAGATTAAAATTTGGAAAGCCACAGCCCTGTTGTTACAGCTGGAGTTAGCTACAGCTCCACTTCAGACCACTTCTGTTTTCCATAGCATTTGATTTCTCTCCCTTCTATCACAGCCAGGGCAGAGCTCACAGAGGGTAAATCTGCCTGCATGGAGCTCACTGGGGAAAGCAAAGATCAAAACCCCAGAGAATTTCCCCACAGAAAGGCCAAATAAAGCAATATTTTAACCATCACCAAGTGCAGTTCTTGGCACAGTTTTTCTCTGTGTTGAGTTTGCTTGGTGAGATTTTGGGATCTCTTTGTCTTCCCTGTGAGGGCAATTGCTCAGTGAGCTCTTCCTGGCCTTATCTTGATTTTTTTTATTACATTTTCTCTCCCCTGCCCAGCTCAGGAGGGGAGTGTCAGAGTGGTTTGGTGGACATTGGCATCCAGACAGGGTCAACCATCACATTCCCACTTATTCCTAAATTAACAATTATTTTTGACACATCCTTTAGGAAAGCTCCATGCTATAATTCCCTCTGTGGATAGAAATAGCTCTGTGATGACGGTACTGGGAAATTCATACTGGGAGCACTGGGTCCTCTGAGTTGTCCAACCCAACATTCCTGACAGGTGAATCCTTGCACAGATATTGATATGAAAGCTAAAAATATTTGAGATGCTTTGCAGCAAAATCCATCCAATTCCATCTACCCTGCTCTAAGTCCAGGGACAATCTGGAATGCTGGGAGCAGGGGAAATATTCATGGAAGTTCCCAGACAGAATTCCGTATTCTATGATTGGAGTATAAACCTGTCCAGAAGACAAAAAATTAACTTTGAAACCCAAGAAAAAATCACTTCCAGATGGCAAAAAATTGGTATTCCACCTATAAATGAACTGCCAGCTCCATCTGATGTTTTGCATCCCTCTCTGCTAAGTGTATCTGACAAGACAATACATAAAATAAAGTGGAATTAATGTATTCCATAAGCTGCCTGCACCTCCCTCTTTTACAGGAGATAGCCTCCAGGAGTTTGGGTGTGCCCAGGAAAAATAAAGAGAGAAAAATTGTTCATTACTCCATATCAAAAGGATGTAGGGCACCCTTTTTTTTTTTTTTTTTTTCCCCTCTCAGGATGGCAGGCACACATATAATAATATAATATAATAAATAATTCCTATTTATTCTTCTCCTATGGCAGAACAATTCCATCTCATTGGTATCACAAAAGGCAGCAGTGGTTCCATTCCAAGCCTCAGCTTCTCATTTATCTCATTTGGTGGCTGGTGAAGATAATTTCAAGGCAAAGTCATGCTGGCCAAACTCAGCAGAGACAACTTTCCACCAGGACCCAAAAGCTAAATATTTCCACTGATTTCCACAAGAAACAGCTCTTTATGAGGCCCAGACCATTCACTTTGCAAGAGCAATGGTGGAAACATTTTTAGTTGCTCAGGGTCTGTGCCAGAAGCCCGTGATGGACAGGTCCCAGCAGTGTCTAGGGCTGGCTTGGCTTCCTTTGGCTGCCACCAGCCCATTTTCATTTGTCTTCATTTGGGTTTGGCTGCAGTGCAAAATTCGACATCTTTTCCAAACCTCCTGCATCTCACAAAATAAGCAGACGTTTTCCTCAAATAGACTCTTGTACAAGGAGAAATGTCAGTATGGTTTTAGAAATGACCCATTAATGTCTTTTCAAGTAAAATCCTCGCATTCTTTTCAATTACACTCCCAATCCATCTCATTTGTTTCTTGCAAACCTTTCTATGAGCTGCTGCTGAGTGAAGAATATCTGGGAAATGCACCCTGAGAACCTTCTATGGCTGCTTGAGTAGAGTTCATGCTCCACTGCAGTTTAATTTTGAGATTTCTTTTTCCATTTACTGTCTACCACTGCTTGATCAGAAATAACTTCATTTTTCATCATGAACAACAACTATCCAACAGCAGAAATATACATTAGATGTAATACTGGTAGAATAATAGTGGAAATATATGTTAGATATAATACTAGAAGCAAACCAATGGAGAAATGTCCTTGCCTACAAGATTTAAGCAGTTCTGGGAACTGGATTTGTGAAAAATGAAGATCTAGGAAATGTTAGTTCATAATCACCAAGACAGGACTAACAAGGAAGTTGTGTGATATGAACTGGTGAGAAATGCTTTGCAGGATCTCTAAAAACACAGAAAAAGTCACATCAAAGCTACAGCAATCCCCACTCCTAGTTCTCAGTGACTACTTTGTATTAGAAGGAGTGGGAAAATAATTCTTCCCAACGACTGTTGATGCCAGCACGAGCACTTTGCAGCACCTAAGCTCAGTTTTCCCTTGATTTGCAGCCTCTTGGTGAAACACAAGCCACCGTGAGATGAATTTTTTTTTACTTGCCAAACCCCAAATCACCCCACAGGGACCACACCACACCGTGCAAGCTCCACCATCCCATTCCCGAGGCTGGCTGCAGGGCTGTGGTGTCTCTCCTGCCTGCTAAATATCTAAATTACTGGAACAATTTGGAATATCTCAGATGTAGCTGCTCAATTAATCTTCCCAGATTGTCAGACCAGCCCGTGGCAGAACATCTTTGGCACCAAATTTGTCGAAGCGACAGGGCTTTGTTTCCAAGAGCCAGGAAGGAGAACACGTTAGCAACAACAAAAGGTGAAATATCAAAGGTTCTCTCGAGTTAGCAGCTTTAAAGCTCTCTCATAAAACCATCCTGTGACCCTCCAGACAAAATGGTGATGTTTCAATCATGTCATTACCTGAGGCAGATTACAATTTTTTTTAATTATTCTTCCCCTCTGCTTTCAAAAGGGTTGTTTTCAAGTAGGAGGAGAAGAGGCTGAATAGTGGAAAGGGTGTGTGCAGCTGTTCCATGAAAAGTACATTTCAATGCACATAAATACACCCAAAAGCTTTCTAAACGTTGCAACATCCCAGACACGGCTGGAAGAACAACCCTAAATCAGATAAATCCCACAGTAAATCAGGCTCAGGGGAGAGGAGAGGGCAGCAGACTCTGCTTTAGTCAAGTGCTGGCAGTCAAAAGCAGGGAGTGGGCTGGGAACCAGTTCTCCTGTCCCTGCAGGGCCCTGCTGGCTTTCACCCTGGGTGGGAAGGGGAGACACATCCAAACCCTCCTGTCTGAGCCTCTTTTTCTCCCATTTGTGGTGAAGTTAATTCCTAATAGCCAGAATTATTCCTGGTCGGACAGGCTGTCCATTTCCATGGAAGTTTGGGGTTCAGGAAACTGGCAGTTTCTCATGAAAAGCACCCCTAAAATCCTCAAGTCCATAAAACTCCAACATCAGCCAGGAACATATTTATTTTTCTTCTCTCTCTGGCATTGTGATCTCCAGCGAGTTCATTTAATTGTCCTTGGGTTTCCCCAGTGATAAAAAACAAGTAATAACAACAATAACATTCACTTACTTCTTTGAGGTCCTGAAGAAAATTCACTCTGCAAATTAACATAATTTTCCTGACATTTTCTGCTATTTAGGTTGGGTTTTTCCTTGCAGAGAGGTTAACTGGGGCTGCAAGCACAAGCTCTGACCCAAACCCAGCAGAAAACTTTGCCCAGGTTGCATCAAATCTGCACCAGGAGAGGGTCAGGCTGGACATCAGGAAGAATTTTTTCATGGAAAGAGGAGTTAAACCTTGCAAGGGGCTGCCCAGGAGTCAGGAGGAATCTGGAGGTGTCCAAGGAAGGTTTGGGTGTGGCACTCGGTGCTCTGGGCTGGTGACAAGGTGGGGATCAGCCACAGGCTGCGTTTGATGGCTCTTCCAACCTCAGGGATTCTGGGATCATTATTTTCTGATTATTAATGAATTCTTATGATTAATAAAGCCTTGCCCAGGTCCGTGCTGGGCTCTCACAGATGTCCAGCACAGAGTGAGGAGCACATGGCTCCCTTCAGAGATTCTCACAGCTCTTCTGCCCCCAAAATGAGGTGCTCACAAAACCTCTCGGTGGGGGGACACGGGGGGGCTTTGTCACATCAGGTATTT